>NC_079160.1:101587908-102239337 GCF_947563725.1 Argiope bruennichi | reverse complement strand
TTGAATATCCGGACAAAGACGTTTCAAAAAGACCCATGCAAAGTGCAATTCATATTCGGGTTTCGATGGCACCGCCCACCACGGAGCCCAACAAGGGAAGGCAGCCACCGGCTCTAAGCATCCCCAGCCTCGGCGCTTACCTTGATGCTAATCGGAACCTATACGCTAAGGGCCACTTCCAGGAACATCTACCACCCTTAACGCAGAGCCCCAGAAGGTGACCCCTTCACTTGATCCCTAGCAGACTAACCACTCTGGTGGTTAGCTACCGACCGAATTGATACACTGGGGATCAACAATGCACCACCCGTCTAATGGGTTGCCACATACGGTCAACACGTGGGGTTTTTAGCTGTCCATGAGAAGCAAGAAGGAAACAGAGCGGCTACCGCTTCTCATGGAGAGCTCCCTCGCTTACTGTCGAGGTATGGAAGGGTCAAGAAAACAGCAGAAGAGTAAAACATAAAGGGAGTATAGATCCCTGGGAACCTCGGGATTGGGACACCCGTACTCACCTATAGTAGGCGAGCCCCTGAGGGGTCGCTAAAATTGAGGGTTAAACAAGTGATATGGAGAGTGTCCACTGTCCTTCAATACGTGCTAGCATCGATCAAACATCTGTCTTTTTGAATAAATTTGTCAACAAAACAAGAGTATTAAAGAGTAAGATATTTGAAAAAAATCATATGCAACTTTTTAAAATATGTCCTCATATCTTCAATTTAGATTCATTTTATTTAGAATTTTTCATGATTTAAAAATTAATAAAAATGAGCATTGAGGTTTTAACTGTAAATTGTGATAAATCTTAAATACTTAAATAAATATTTCTAATTTTAAATAGTTCGTTTCTATAAATTTAAGTTAAAATGTTACAATTTTAATGAATTAAAAAGTAAATTAAGTCAAAATGTTAAAATGCTACATTTTAATGAATTTTAAAGTAACTAAGCAAAACTGGCATCCGTAATATTTATCACAATAAACATTTCCATTTAAAATTTCATATAATTCTTTATTAATGGATTAATATGAACTCATCTTTAGGTCAATAAATTTTTATTTCTTAAGTACAGATATGCGAATGAAAGAGAATTCGTGAATAATTAGTACTAAAAATTTTGATTTTTATTCATATAATTTGCTCAAGGCTTGGAGTTTGAGATGTTTATTAGTTCAACTATATTTGTACATACTGGGCCAAGTGTATGGTCTTTTTATAGTCGGTTCTGTGGTTTTACAATTATTAAAATGAAAAAGCAAAGATATCTACATTAAATTTTATGCATTTTTAAGATTCAAAAATAAAAAAAATTGGCAAGAATTGTTTCTGTTAAAAACTTGAAGTGAGGCACTGGTGCGAAAAAAAGTGGGATAATGAAACAATGTGAAGAAGTTGAACCATTTGTTTAAGGAAATATCATACATGAAACTGCTTTAAAAACTCTTTCAGAACCAATTAAATCCTATCTTTTCAACTGACCTTCATTTTTAACTCACGTTTGATTCTTTTCAAATCAGCTTTACAGAAATTCAGTTAGAACTGTTCCAATTAAAAGAAAACGGATTGGATTGGATTTGTGGGTTTTAATGGCGCAAGAGCCAATTCTGACCATACTGCGCCAAACGTATTTAAAAGAAAACGGAGCTAGCATGATTGAAGTGTTTATTTTTCCTAACCGAAAAGATAGCGTCAACAACGCCCTCAGAATTCTTATAGCTCCCATTGGAAAATAAATCCAAATTTATCCAGATCATTCTTTTTCTTCCTATTATTCATGGCAGTCCTTTTCTAAACAGGTGGGGAGAGAGAAGTGGAAAAGTTTTCCTTGATCTTTCTGTCCCACGTGATTGTGTGGATCGTAAAAATAAAGAGAACCCACTTTTCACCAGAATTCAGTCTCTTTAAACTAGGACAGAAAAAGAGGGAGAATGAGAGGAGGAGGGGATTAGGCTTTTCAATGGAGTATAAAATCAAAACGTTTTTGATGTCTTTCTAACCACTTAGAGCAGACCACAGGGCAGAAACAACTCAAGACAAATATATACTATTCACAATTTCTTTCTAGACCAGGAAGTCGCTTTGTAAGAGCTAGTTTGTTGGTTTTTTATGGCGCAAGGACCAGATCTGATCATTCCGCGCCAAACATTTGTTAAAAATGGCTTTAGTGTTAAAAATTAACACATTTTAAGTAGATACAATTAAATATGATGTAAAATTTGAATATCTTTTAAAAAAGTAAAAATATTTGGATGAGAGTTATCTCCTATTGTTTGTTTGTTTGATTGTTGTTTTATGGCACAAGAACCATATTTGGTTATACTGCGCCAATCAAACGGTAAAATGAAAGCCAAATATTAAAATCTGTATTAATATAGAACTTTATAAAAGATAGTATTGTAAAAATTAAATATACGATATTACAAAATAAACATATGTGTTAACATATGAAAATGTAAAACAATGAGACAATGCAAAACACAAAAGGTAAAAAGTGCTAAATACAAGTATAAAAATGAATGGCTTTTAAAAAGTTAAAAATATTTGGGTGGAATTTTTCACCCACGAAGTCCTGTAAAGTTATTGATGATGTATGAAAGTAATATATACGTTGATGGTTAAATACAGGGCATTCAATCAAAATGTGTTTTGTACTAAAATCAACATGGCATGTAGGGCACACTGGCTTCCTGTCACCAAAAATGAGATGCCTGTGAGTGTATCTAGTGTGTCCTATACGGAGACGAGTCAATTTAACATCGATCTCGCGTATTGGAAGAACAGGCCAAGAACCAATGATAAGTTTCACGGAGTGTAACTTATTATGGATCTGCAGACCCCATGCCTCCTGCCAAGAGGAATTTATATGACGGGAGAATGCCACCTTAACGTCACAAAATGGAAGTCCTGTCCTCATAAAGGCTGTCGCAGATTTTGCAACCGAATCTGCTTTTTCATTTCCTGGAATGTCAACATGACTCGGAACCCAACAAAATATAATATTAAAACCATCATTTTTCAAAGAGCGCAAAATGAGTAAAATGCGGTTAGCAATTGGGTGCATACAATTATTATAGTTAGACAACATTTCCAAAGCACTCATGCTGTCGGAGTAAATGATAAAATTACGCTGTAGAGAAGGAGAAATTTTCTGAAGTGCACAGAAAATTGCCATCAATTCAGCAGTAAAAACAGAGCAGCAATTATGAAGACGGTGGCTCAGTGTATCAGAAGGCAGTAGAATACCACAACCAACATGTCCAGCTGATTTTGAGCCGTCCGTGAAAATTGGAACAAACGAAGAATACCGATAGCGATGAAGCAAAAAGAGCTGTTGGAAAACCACAGGAGCTGTTGACGATTTGTCGAAACCAGTGAAGGGATTCAAAAAAGAAAATTGAGGGATATCCCAAGGTGGAAACATAAATGGGTCGTTAACTTTGATTCTTACATCGTTGAGGTCCGAGTCGTGTAGTATGGGTTTGATTCTCTCACAGAATGGCAGAATGCAAGCAGGGCGGGCACCATAAAGTCTACGGAGAGCAACTGGAAACTTGTTGCAACAAATGGGGTGATGAGGCACGGACTGTGTGCGGAAATAGAATGAAACTGATATCTTTTTACGCCTCAAATTTAGAGGTAACTGGTGACAAATGACATACAAACTCTCAACTGGAGAAGTACGAAATGCTCCGGAGCAGATCCTCAGAGCAGTGTGGTGGATGGTGTCCAGTCGCCGCAAAACTGTAGGGCGTGCAGAACCATACACCATGCAGCCGTAGTCAGTGCGGGAGAGGATAATCGCTTGATAAATACGGAGTAGGGAGTTTCGATCAGCTCCCCATGATGTTCTGGAGAGCACCTTCAATATATTTAACGTTTTCTCGCATCTCTTCCGCAGGTTCAAAATATGCGAAAGAAATGTAAGTTTTCTATCGAATATCACTCCCAAAAACCGCACTTCATTCACCACAGGAATGGGTACATTTTGAATATAGATATTTGGATCCGAATGAATGGTTCGCTTTCGGCAGAAGTGAATACACCTACTCTTCTCGGGAGAGATCGCGTGCCCATTGTTGTTGCACCAAGTTACCACTTTATTAACGGCATTCTGTAATTGACGCTCAATGAGATTTATACTGCAGCCTTGGCAGGAGATGTGCAGATCATCAACGTAAAGAGTTCCATGAACAGATGAAGGTAAAACAGACAAAACTTGACTAATATGAATAAAAAGTGTAACACTGAGGACACTTCCCTGCGGAACTCCCTCAGCTTGAATAAAAGAATCAGAATAAAAGTTGCCTACACGAACTCTGAAAGTCCGATGTGATAAAAAGTTCTGTAAAAATGTGGGAAGATTTCCCCTAAAACCAAAATTATAAAGTGTCGAAAGTATGCCATAGCACCATGCTCGGTCGTATGCCTTCTCAATATCGAAAAATATGGAGACAAGGTGATTCCTCCTAACAAATGTGTTGCGTATCTGGGTTTCCAGTAAAATGAGGTTATCAAATGTAGATCTACCTCTGCGGAAACAACTCTGCAACGGGGAGATGCATCCATTTCTCTCCAATTCGTACATAAGGCGGGCATTGACCATGCGCTCAAAGGTTTTACATATACAATTCGTCAGGGCAATTGGTCGGTAATTCAGAGGGTTTGATGAATCTTTGCCAGGTTTTAGGATAGGAATTACAGTAGCCTCGTGCCATTGAGCTGGGTACATTTGCTCAGTCCAAATTCTGTTGAATAGCAATAACAGATTGGAAAGGGAAATTGAATTTAAATGGCGAAGCATATTATACGTAATTCCATCTGGCCCGGGGCTGGTATCGTGGGTCTTCGATAATGCTGCTTCCAATTCATACATACTAAACTTACAGTTGTAAAGAAAAGTACGTCGGTCATTAAAACGCAATGGCAGTCGTTCCGCACGATTCTTAGTTGCCAGAAAGGCAGGGCTGTAAGAATCGATAGCGGAAACTTGTGCAAATGCTTGACCGAGAATATTTGCTATGTCTAATGGAGCGAAGTGCGTCATATTTCCTGTTTTTAAAATAGGAATAGAGGATTCACTATGGATACCATTAGCAGCCTTTACCTTCTTCCACAAGGTTCTACTGGAAGTGTTTGATGTGATGGAAGAAACAAAACTAATCCACGATTCCCTCTGACATCGACGGCGGATGCAACGTGCAATGGCTTTTGCTCTTTTAAAAGCTACTAAGTTCTCTGTCGTAGGGTACCTTCGAAATATATTCCAAAGTCGTTTCTGGTTCTTATGACTGTCGCGGCAGGCTTCGTTCCACCAAGGTCTACGAAATTTGCGGGGCCGTGGGGAAGACTTTGGGATACAGGTGTTTGCAGCATTCAAAATGGCTTCAACGGTGAGACGCATTGCTTCCGTAATGTCTGCAGTATTGACCATAGACTCGGTGATTTCCGCCAGCGTCTTAAAAGCAATCCAGTCTGCCCGCTGGAATAGAAAATAGAGTTATCTCTTAAAATGTCATTTAAGTTAAAAACAGTCGCTCCAAAATGAACTTGTCGTTGTGTACTAAAATCTTGGCATTCACACAGAATATGCTTAACCGTTAAAACACAATTGCATTTATCACAAAGTGGTGCAGGATCAGCGTGCAAAAGATGTTTTTGGGTCAAATAGGTGTGGCCTATTCGAAGTCTCGTGATAATGACATCTTTCTTTCTAGTCAGAATTTTACTTTTGAAACCCTTGATAGATGGCTGTATTTGAAAAAGTTTATTCGTAGATAGCTTTCCCCATGTAGCTTGCCAAGTTTACTTTGAATTATTTTTATTGCTTGTAATGCATCGGATAATGGAACAAAATTTTCCTTCAACAGGGTTGAGCTTTTTGCTGCCTTGTCAGCTTTTTCATTTCCCAAAATTCCAACATGCCCATGTATCCAACAGAATTTAATCGTGAAATTATTTTTTAGTGTATATATGTGCAAACTATTTAGAACTAAGGGATGACTTTCCGATGACACATTCTTAAAAGCTGCAATGCTACTTTTAGAATCAGTATATATAATAAATTTAGAGGGGGATGACGTTGCAATTTTTTGAAGGCTTAGATATATTGCATAAAGTTCGGATGTAAAAACAGAACAGAAAGGGTGAAGTCTTTCGGATATTATTACATTACGAAAAACTGTTGCTGAGCCAACATTATTATCACATTTCGAAACATTTGTATAAACAGGTTGAAAAGAATGATACTGTTGTCTATGTTCATAAAAACATTTCTGAAACATCATGTCTGATGTTGGTTTCAGGAAGTGCATAAAATCATCTACAAAACTGAAAGACGACTCCTGCCATGAAGGTGGACCACTAATGTTTACAACAATTGGGAAGTCTTCAGTTTTGAATGTTCGTAAAATCTCTCTTATACGGAATCCAAAAGTTGGCGTAAAAGACAATCTCCTAAAGAATAACGATCCGTATATAGGATTAAGAACCTTGTTGCACAGTGGATGGTATTCGACACTTTTAATTTTATAAAAATAGGATAAACAAAGTCGTTTCTGTCTCAGTTCCTAGGAGGACACACCACTTATAACTTGTAAACTTTGAATTGGCGATGTTCTAAAAGGTCCTGTAGCTATACGAAGTCCTTGATTATGCACCGAGTCGAACAATTTCAAGGTAGATTTGGCAGCTGAGCCATAAATTGGGGCCCCGTAGTCAAGCTTTGAGCGTACCAGTGATTTATATATCTTCATCAAAGAGGCTCTATTTGCTCCCCAAGAGGTGTTTGAAAGGACTTTTATAATATTTAGCTTTCGCTTTGTAAGAAATTTTACCCTTTTGACATTAAACTAAATTTTACTCATCCTTTTTGTAGTAGAGGAAGAAAAATGCCAGATAAAACTTCGTTTTCAAAAGCCTTTATTTTAAAAAGAAACGATCAAGATATATAGAAAGTGTAGAATCAAATATGAAGCTCATTTAATTATCTAATTCGCATTTGTTATCGACTTTTCAAACTATATCGTCTTTATTTTAAGTGGAGTAAAATTTACCAGGAAATTTTTTCTAAGTGTGCTTAATTGACAATCTAAGGAATTTATTATTTATCCACAAAGCATTAGAAGATAAATTTTTATTTCGAAAATAAAACAACATAAATGTAGAACAGAAGTTTCAGAAAAAAAAGAATAAATCTATCGTCTTTTTTGTTTACAGAGATAACCCTTACTAATGCTACATCTTCCTTTGGAAGAAGGTAAGATATGTATATGGAGGTTGGTTGGTTGATTTTAAAGGCGCAAGAGTCTGCTTAGACTATGTTACACCAAATGTATGGTGAAAACGGGTGATGAAGACAAATGGTGGGAAACCAGGATATAACAAATAACGCAGAAAATAGTTAGTTGGATAAGTAAGTGGTTTCTCGCTTCCATAAAGAGGACAGAGTTTATAATGACGAATTGCTTCAAGCTCATCGCAGCTGTAGTGTCGTATCTATACATGTGTACGTAAGCATGCAATTTTCGTTTTGGGAAGTATTATACGTCGGACCAGGATGCTCAATTTATTATTTCTGGCACCTGCTCATTCTAATATCCGGATCCAATGGCAAAATGGTAATATGTTATTCACGGTCATCACTATTGCTTAGATAGTTTTTACATAACTGAATTTGTATCGTATTTGTAAAATTATAATCTATACTTATATAAAGCTCAATGTGTGTGTGTGTGTGTGTGTGTGTTGGCGCTCTACAGAAAATCTACAGAAAAGACCATTTGACCTACATGTATACCTTAGAGGTCGGGAATGTGCACCTGGGGTCCCTTTTTTGAATTTTTAATTAGAATTTTAATTATTAATTAAAAACTAACTTTCCCGTCAAAAAATCTTTTCATTTCCCCCAACGCCAAATGAGTCAGGCTTCAATTTTTTTCCCAACAGTAATGAGGCTAGGGTTAACATTTTTCGGCCGATTATTTCAAACGATTCTGTTTATTTTATTAATGCTTTATGTATTTAAAATGAAACATTGTTAATGAATAGATCTTTCAGATTCATTCTGAAGTACTTTTGAATTAAAATAACTCTCAATAAAGGAAATTAAAAATGTCTAATCTGGGAGCTAACATAATTCTATGGGAGCTAACAGAAAATTAGAGATATACATTCTACGTTATGACTGAAGGCCTTTATAATATTATGAGTGAATTATATGACTATCAAAATTTGAAGTTTTAAAATATTTTGATGAAGAATCTATTAAAGTAGGAATTGCGCAAAATATTTAATTATTAAAATTTAAACGAACATTAAGATTGGCAAACCGACTGGTCACCAAAGGCGGCTAGTATTCTAATAAAATCTTTATGCACCTGAACTCTAATTTTGATAGATGCCTTTTTCCATTTCACACACACAATTCAATAATTTAGATTTGAGGTATACATTCATTCCTTGATTTTAATTAATTTCGGTTCTGTGCCTGTTCTAAGTATCCATTTGATGCTTGACAAGAGGAAATAATGGTTGTTGTGTGCCATATTTGGCTATACTGCGCTAAGCATACGGTAAAGTCAGAACGAGGAAATGATGGAAGAAATTGATTGAAAATTGATTTGAAGATTTTTTGGAAATACAGTAAAGAATAATAAAATATTCTGAAGACTAAAAACAGAAAAAAATAAAAATAAGATAATAGATTATAATTAAATATTAATAAACAATTTTTATCAAAAATTTATATACTTAAGCAAGATTGCTTGTCAGCGTTGATTTTCGCACCTCAAATTATGTTATGATGTCATATTTATAGTATTCGAAAAAATTGTATATCTGATGATAAAAAAGGAATATTCTCATTCGTGCACTAAATATATTTGTAGCATAAGAAATCCAGAAACATGATCTCAATTAATATGAAAAAAGAAATCAATAAATATAAAATTTCTTTCGTGTTTCACATCATTTGAAACAAAAATCATACGCCAACAATTTAAAAATCCAGTTATTTTCCATTAGTTGTTCTTTAATAGAATTTAGAATCATTCTGAGATATTTTTCCAACCTAAATTGCTTCCTACAAAAATGTTAGATCAATAAAAGATGCATATACTTTTGTCTAATTAATGACCACTGAACAAGGCAATGAAAATTAATCCTTAATAGAATTAAATCAAACATTTAGGTAGGAAAAAAGTATATCAGCAGGATTTTAAATTAAAGAAATCTAAATGAACTGTTACTGCCTGATTTCATATTTATACCAGAGAACCATAACAATGCCGAACTTGACTTTCAGGAGAGTGACGACTAATAAAAAAAAAATCCGTCGTGAGTTTAATCTGCAAACAAACCCAATCCTCTGTCAACGCATCGAAAATTTATTCGTGATCTAACAAATCCCACGTAACAATCGTCCCAACTTCCAGAAGAGTTTCCCCGTGCTCGCTAGTTCCATCCAACTTTTAGGGAAACTTCGTGCTAAATAAACATTTAATTTTATTTTGAAGTCCGGAATCATTGAGCTGGGGGATTTCCAATCTAATTTTAAGTGGTTCTTTCGTATAATGATGTATTTGCACAGTCTAGCAGCTGAAGTTAGCGAAATAAATTACAGTGTTTCTAGTGAATTTCTTCTGGAAGTAAAAATGGTTTAAGTCTTAAGTGTTTAACTTGGTCCCAAAATAAACCCCATTATGAACTTTAAAATAATTTTTTCTTTCTTTTAGATGCTGCTATTCAATGTTTTGCTTGTTTGAGAAACGGTTTGTTATCGTAAATTTGTTTTATGTATGCAGTTTATTTTCAACTGATTTATTTTGTAATGGAAGTCTTAAGCTTCATTGCTATCTATTTATCGTTTTGAATAAATATTTAAGTTGGGATTTTTAAAACAGAATTTTAAACTCATTTTTATTTTAAATTGTGTGTATAAAGATTTAAATTCTTATACTTATTTAAATGTAATTTGTTGCAAGTAAAATAGGAAGCATTATTTAGTTATTATTAAATTTCTCTAAAATATTAATTCATTAATTCTGTTAACGAAATTAAAAAGTTCTTAATGTAGCTATAAATATATGTAAAAATGGCAATCCATTCATTGACGTTCAGAAATACAATGGCCTCTAAATTTATTAAAGAAACCTTTTCAAAGCTTTTATCGATATTTATTGACAGACATTTAGCCAGTCTTATGAATTTGGATTGGTTTTGTAGTGTTTTAAGCCGCAAAAGAAATATCTGGCCATACTGCGCAAACAAAAGGTTAAGTTAAAAAAAAACTGTTAATGTAAGAAAGGATGAAAATCGATACAATTCCACAAAGCATGACGAAAACGCCAATGAAAGCTAATGTAAAACTTGATCAGGTAGTAAAATATATAGAGCAGGTGGTAAAGTTAGTTGGTTACGGTTTTCTGGCGCAAGAGCCATATCTGGCCATGCTGCGCCAATCATATGGTCTAAAATCGTAATATTAAAAAGTGGAGTAAACATGAAGGTAGTAAAGATCCCTGGGTACCTCGGGATTGGAACACCCTTACTCACCTCCCCTCAGGGGCTCACCTACTATAGGTGAGTACGGGTGTCCCAATCCCGAGGTTCCCAGGGATCTATACTCCCTTTATGGTTTATTCTCCTCTACGCCATCTGCTATTTACTTAATCCTTCCATCCCTCGACGGCAGGCGAGGGAGCTCTCCATGAGAAGCTGTCACCGATCTGTTTGCTTCTTGCTTCTCATGGAAAACCAAAACCCCACGTGTTGGCCGTGCTTGGCAACCCATTAGAAAGACGGGTGGTGCATTGTGGTCCCCTATGCATCAATCGGCTGGTAGCTAGTCACCTGAGTGGCTAGTCTGCTTGGGATCAAGCGAAGGGGTTACTCCTTGGGCTTGGCGTTAAGGGTGGTCACTGTCCCCGGGGGTAACTCTGAGCGTATAGGTTCCGGCTAGCACTAAGGTAAGTGCCGAGGCTGGGAATGGCCAGAGCCGGTGGCTGCCTTCCCTTATTGGGCTCCGTGGTGGGCGGTGCCGTCGGACCTGAATTTTATTCAATATCGTATGGGCTCCTCCCGGAAATCTCCCTTCAGTGGGCATCAAAAACAAATATATTTTACATCTCCTCAAGCATTTGATACATATTTTATCATAAAAAGAGTCTCGGAAAAACAAGAAACCTTTAATCACGTTTCACCATTTTTGGTACAAAAAGCAATTATAGCAGTTGTTGGTGAAGTTAAAGCAATCCGTAAAATGCACTCTGGTGACTTGCTGGTTGAAGTTTGCTCCAAAAAGCAAGCCCAGCAAATCATAAAATTAAAATTGCTGGCAACTATACCCGTCACTGTTAGCTCCCACATGTCACTTAACTATTCAAAAGGTGTAATTACATGTGGAGAGCTTTTAACGTCCCACTGGAGGAAATAACAAATGGAACTGAAACCGCAAGGAGTAACAAATGTACGCCAAATTAATATTCGCAGGAATGGACAACTCCTTCCCACCAAACACTACATCATTACTTTTCATAGTCCGAAATTACCTGAATTTTTATATGCAGGTTATATAAAATTACCAGTGCGGCCATATATTCCAAACCCTTTGCTATGTTTTCAATGCCAGCGCTTTGGGCATTCAAAAGCTAACTGCCGCGGTACCCTCACTTGCGCCCGCTGTGCAGAAAAGGGACATGACAGCCAGCAGTGTTGCGCACCAGAAAAGTGCGTAAACTGCGAAGGCAATCATACATCTGTCTCCCGAACTTGTGAACGCTGGCAATTAGAAAAAAAGATAGTAGCAATTAAAGTAAAAGAAAACTTACCCTATCCTGAGGTCAGGCGAAAGGTTTTGGTCCAAACCCCTAAACCTGGCATAAGTTATGCTGCTGCTGCTGTACAGAAACCATTCTGCGAAAACTGTTCATGCAACAACTGCACAAAAAGCAAACCAAAAACAAAACCCAACCATAAAGATTCAGATTCTGAAACAGAAAACTCTACAACCAGTACTCCTGAACCCCGTCAAACAGAAACACAAAAAACAAAATCCAAATCCAATAACTCCCTCAAGCTGAAGCTATCAAAACGAGGCCTATCTGCAAAAGATTTAAATACGAAATTTAAAAAATCAACGCTACGTACATCTGTCGCCCTGGGACTAGCAAATCAGGGTGTCGTCCATAAGGACTTAACGTCTATTTTTGGTGGAACATCTAAGAGTTCCGAACTTATCTCACTTCATCCATCTGCGGAGTATGATGAAGAACTTAAAATGAGTTGCGATCCCTCGCAGCCTACTAGCAATGTCCTTAATTCTTCCCTTGCAACAAGAACTTCTTAATGGGTACCTTTCTTTCTTGGAATTGCCGCGGCATTCGGTCCAAATTAAATGATATAAAGTCCATTTTTAACAAATTTCATCCTGTCTGCTTAGATGTTCAGGAAACTTTCTTGACACCAAACATTCCCATAAAACTACGTGGCTACAACTGTGTACGGAAAGATGCTGACACAGGATCTCACAATCCCGGAGATGTTTGTATCTTTACTTCAAATCTCTATCCAAGTTCGCCTCTCAATTTACAAACTTCCATACAGGCTGTGGCTGTACAATTTCATGTACCAAAGTTAGTCACAGTCTGTTGTATTTACTTACCGCCACATGATGCTATCTGTCAGCAAGATCTGGACAACTTAGTGGACCAGCTTCCTAAGCCTTTTATATTGATAGGTGACTTTAACGGACATAGTACTTTGCGGGGTTCAGGTACTACAAATTCTCGTGAGTGGCAGATTGAGGAGTTTATTTCTAACTGCCTCTGCCTGCTCAATAACGACGAATTGACATACTTTCATGAACCCACACGCACCTTCCGCAGTCTTGACTTAGCCATTTGTTCTCCTGAACTTCTGCCGTCACTAACCTTCGCTGTTAGCAACGATTTATATAATAGCGACCATTTTCCTGTTATCGTCTCCCATGCTGATAGCGGTGGTTTGTCCTCCGCGTTTCCTATTCCAGCGGGCAGACTGGACTACTTTTTCGCAACTGGCAGATATCACAGAGGCAATGGTCAATACATGAGACATCTCGGAAGCTGTATTGCAAGTCTTTAGCGCCATAATGAATGTCGCTAATAACACAATACCAAAATCATCCCCACGTCTACGAAAATTTCGAAGACCGTAATAGAATGAAGCCTGCTGTGACAGTCTCAAACAACAAAAAATGTTTTTGGAATCAGTTCAGAAAGTACCGACAACAGAAAATCTTGTTGCTTTTAAAAGAGCCAAAGCACTAGCACGACGCATTCGTCGTCAAAGTCAGAGGAATTCATGGATATCATTTGTTTCTTCTATAACATCTTGTACATCTAGTAAGATCTTGTGGAAAAAGGTAAAGGCTGATAGTAGGATTTATAATGAATCATCCCTTCCTATTTTAAATACTGGAAATATGATGCATTCTGCCCCTTTAGAGGTAGCCAATATCCTTGGCAAAGCATTTGCACAAGTATCCGCAATAGATTCTTATGGTCCTAACTTCCAGGCAATTAAGAATCCCGCGGAACGGTTGCCCTTGCATTTTGATGACATAAATACCTATTCTTATAACTGTGAGTTTAAGATGTTTGAGGTAGAAACAGCATTATCTCAAGCCCATGAGACCAGTCCAGGACCAGATGGGATTACTTATAATATGCTCCGGCATTTGAATACTACTTCCCTTTCTAACCTGTTGCCGCTTTTTAACAAAATCTGGAATGAGCAGAAGTACCCATCAGAATTGCGGGAAGCTATTGTGATACCTATCTTAAAACCTGGCAAAGAGTCTTCCAATCCTCTGAACTACAGACCGATTGCGTTAACGAGTTGCCTTTGCAAAACATTTGAGCGACTGCTCAATGCTCGGCTCGTATACGAATTGGAGAAACAAGGATGCATTCCCCCGTTGCAAAGTGGTTTCCGTAGTGGTCGCTCTACCTTTGACAACCTCATTTTACTGGAAACCCAGATCCGCAACGCATTCGTTTAGAGGAACCACCTTGTCTCCATATTTTTCGATATAGAAAAAGCCTATGACCGTGCTTGGCGCTTTGGCATACTTTCAACACATTATAACTTTGGTTTTAGGGGTTATCTTCCCATATTTTTAAAGAACTTTTTATCTCATCGCACATTTAGCGTTCGTTTAGGAAACTTTTATTCAAATCATTTTATTCAAGCTGAGGGAGTTCCCCAAGGAAGTGTCCTCAGTGTCACGCTTTTCATCATCCATCTTAGTCATATTTTAACAATTTTACCTTCATCTGTGCATGCCAGTCTTTATGTTGATGATCTGCAGGTCTCGTGTCAAGGTAGTGATATGAATATAGTAGAAAAACATTTGCAAACCGCAGTGGATAAATTGCTAGACTGGTGTGATAACAATGGACACATTCTCTCTCCGGAGAAGAGCCAATGCGTTCATTTTTGCAGAAAAAGAAAACTTCATCTCGATCCGAATATTAAAATTCGGAACATTCAAATCCCTGTGGTGAACGAAGTACGGTTTTTGGGAGTGATTCTCGATCGGAAGCTCACCTTCCTGCCGCATATCTTATATTTACGGAGGAAGTGTGGTTGGTTGGTTGGTTGGTAGTTAGTGTTTTATGGCGCAAGAATCATACTTGATTATACTGCGCCAAGCAAATGGTGAAATAATAGACCAAACTATATAAAAAAAAACACATGATAAAATATAAAAGCAAAAGTTATCAACATACAAATTCCAAAAAAAAAGTTCTAGTACGTACAACGTTAATAAATTTAAATGAAACAGTGGTATAAAAACGCCTTACATTGAAGCAATGTAAAAATCAGGTGTTAATGAAAGTTAAAAGTATTAAATACATGTGTAAAAGCTAATGTATTTTAAAAATTTAAAGATGTTTGGGTGGAATTTCTCACCCACCAGATCTTGTAAAGTTAATGACGATGATTTAAAAAAGTTTAATCGTGAGGAATTAAAAGATGGGCACTCGATTAAAATATGATTAATGGTAAAATCCACATGACATGCAGGGCACTTTGGTGCCGCCTCGCCAAAAATGAGATGTTTATGCGTGTAGCGAGTATGCCCAATGCGGAGGCGAGTCAGCTTGACATCAACCTCGCGTATATTGTGATTAGGCCAGTGTCCAATAACTGGTTTCACAGAACGAAGTTTATTCTGGATCTGCAGATCCCATGTGTTTTGCCAGGTAAAATAGATGTGTTTATTAAAGGCCTTCCTAACATCACTGTAGGGAAGACCTTGGTTCAAGGGCGACACTGCAGATTTTGCAGCAGAATCCGCCAGTTCGTTGCCATAGATTCCTACATGACTCGGGATCCAACAAAAAAGGATATCAAAATTTTCATTTTGCAAGGTGTGCAAAGTGAACAGAATTCGTATAGCAATTGGATGTATTTGATGATTGTGATAGTGGGTGAGTGCCTCCAACGCACTCCTGCTATCAGTGTAAATAATGAATTTACGCTGACGGAGGAAGTGTGGATTGGATTGGATTGTTTGGGGTTTTATGGCGCAAGAGCCATAATGTTGACCATACTGCGCCAAACAATGGGTAAAATTATATCATTTAAAACAGTAATCGAATGGAATATGAAAGGCTAAAAAGTAAACAAGATTTAAATCAACGGATAAAACTTTATGGACTTTAAAAAAGCAAAAATTTGGACATGAGGTGTCTTATCAAGTAAGGAAGATAATGAAGGGCAAGACTTTTGAAAAAACTGTAAACGCTGAGCATTGAAATTTGGGCATTCTGACAAAATGTGTTGAACAGACATTTGACAATGGCATCGCGAACACAGCGGTGGTTGTTCACCTAACAACAAATGAATATGGGTGAATCGAGTGTGTCCGATTCGTAATCGCGTTAAGACAGTATCCGCTTTTCTGTTCGCTAATGAAGGCCAGGGTTGCACATGGGGTTTGATAACATGAAGTTTGTTGTTTGTTTCCAGATCCCACTGTCTTTGCCAATTAGAATATAGAAGCTTTTTAATATGTTTCTTTATGTCATTCACAGGAATATTAGTAGTCATTGAAGTAGTCGCCAATTTGGCAGCCTTATCTGCCTCTTCATTGCCCAAAATTCCTACATGGGATGGTACCCAACAGAATAAAATTGTGTAACTACGAGAAGTTAGTTGATCAAGAGTATCTAAGATTTTTAATACCAAAGGATGAGGATTACATGATTTTAGAGAATTTAAAACACTCAGAGAATCCGTATAGATGATAAAGTTTTTGTCCCGGCTATTAGAAATTTCTTCTAAAGCATATAAAAGAGCACTTATTTCTGCAGTAAAAACTGAACAGGAAGGGTGAAGTTTAAACGAAGAAACTGTGTGAGGGAAAACAACCGCAAAAGAGACATGAGCAGCTGATTTTGAGCCGTCTGTAAAAACTGGAATACAATTTTGATATTGTTGTCTGTGTTCCAAGAAAATTTTTTGAAAAATGATATTTGTTGTATCAGACTTGATAAAGGTTTCAAAAGGATTTAAGTATTCTATTTCAGGGATTTTCCAAGGTGGAAAAGTATTTTCCGGCTGAGGAGTTGCATGTACATACAGTAGATTAAGGTCTAAAAGAATATTATGAACTCTCGTAAAAAAGACAGGGATGAATGATTTTCGGGCATCTTGCAAGCGAACTAAAAAGGGACGAAGTTTAAAATCATAAAATGGATGATTAATGTTTGATTGAATTTTAAAATAATAATTAAGAGATAAAAATTGTCTTCTTAATTCAAGGGCTGGTTCACAGGTTTCAACATACAAGCTTTTAACAGGGGATGTCCTGAAAGCACCTGAACAAAGACGGAGAGCTATGTGGTGAATAGGATCTAGCTTTTGCAAAATGCTTTTCCTAGCAGAACCGTATATTGAGGAACCATAATCCAGCTTGGAAAGTACAACGGCCTTGTATATTTTAATCATAGATTTTCTATCGGCTCCCCATGCTGTAGTTGATAAGACTTTTAAAATATTTAAAGACTTTTCACACTTTTTACGTAAAAGTTTTATATGAGACTGAAAGGTGAGTTTTTTATCAAAGATAATGCCCAGAAAGCGAATTTCATTTAAAAATGGTACCGGCTGATCATACAGTTTCAGATCAGGATCAAAATGAAGGTTACGTTTTCGACAGAAGTGCACACCAGCTGTTTTCAATGTTGAGATGGTAAAACCATTAGTGTTCGTCCATTGGGTAATATTATTGATTGCGATCTGCAATTGTCTTTGTATAAAATTCATATGCATCCCTGTACAAGAGATATACAGGTCGTCAACATATAAAAAGCCCTTCACAGACATTGGAAGTAATTTTAAAATGTTATTTATTTTTAAAATAAAAAGAGTGACGCTTAAAACGCTGCCTTGGGGAACACCTTCCTCTTGCACAAAAGAATCTGAAAGTTCAGATTCCACCTTAACACGGAATTTTCTAAGCTTTAAAAAATTTTGAATAAAAACAGGGAGATTTCCTCTTAGTCCCAGATCATATAAATCTTTTAAAATTCCATATCTCCAAGTTCGGTCGTATGCCTTTTCGATGTCGAAAAAAATGGCAACTAAGTGCTTTCTTTGCAAAAATGCTAGGCGAATGTCGGATTCGAGAGCAAGTAGATTATCAAGAGTGCTCCGTCCTCTTCGAAATCCACTCTGCGACGAGTGAAGTAAGTTATTAGTCTCCAGATAATAAATTAACCTTCGATTTATCATTTTTTCTAACAATTTGCAAAGACAACAGGTCAAAGCAATGGGTCGATAATTTGATGGGTTAGTTGGATCTTTGCCTGGTTTTAATAAAGGAATTATTATAGCTTGTTGCCAAAAAGAAGGAAAATACTGTTCTTGCCAGATACGGTTGTAAAGATATAATAAGTTTTTTTTCGACTCTGTTGTTAAGTTTTTGATCATACTGTAGCTAATGTTGTCAGGACCGGGAGAAGAATCGTGGACAATGGCAAGGCATGATTGGAACTCTAAAAACGTAAAATCGCTGTTGTAGGGCAGGTTAGTCTGAGAATTAAAATTTAGTTTTTGCTTTTCTGCTTTCTCTTTGTATTTCAAAAATGCAGGAGAATAATTTTTACTGCTGGACGTGTGAGCTAATGTTGAAGCTATGGAATTTGCAATATCTTTTGTGGATGATATGGTGTTTCCTTTATCAATTAAAATTGAAACATTATTAGAATGAGAAGCACCTGAAGCTTTTTTAACTTTATTCCACAAATGATGGCTAGATATTGTTGAAGTGATACCAGAAACGAATTTTTGCCAAGAAATTCTTCTACTACGTCGTTGGATTTTCCTGGATTCTGCTCTAGATTTTTTAAAAATGATAAAATTTTCAGTAGAGGGATACCGGCGAAAAATATTCCACGCCTTTTTTTGTTTTTTATATGCTTGTTGGCAATTAGCATCCCACCATGGTTTGTTTTGCTTCCTACGAACTCCAGATTTCTTTGGAATAGTGTTATCTGCCGCCTCAATTATAATACTGACAATATGTTTCAGAGCTTCATCAATAGTGGAAGATTTAACTATTTCTGAATTGATATTAGCCAGAGAGGTGAATTTTTGCCAGTTTGCTGCATTTAAAACATATTTGGATGGTCGGAAAGAACTAGCTGCATTGTGCCTACTGTCGGTTAAAATTAAAGGAAAATGGTCGCTATTATAAAGGTCATTGTCAACAGTTAAACTGAAAAAAGGCAATAAAGACGGAGAGCAAATAGCGAGATCAACAGAATGAAAAGTTCTTGTTGGTAAATGAAAATGCGTTTTTTCGTCAGAATTTAAAATGCATAAATTATGATCTGCAAGAAATTGTTCGATTTGCTTACCACGCGAATTTGATTCAGAGCTTCCCCAAAAAGCACTATGACCATTAAAATCTCCCAAAATAATAAATGGAGGAGGTAATTGGCAAAACAAGTTATTTAGGTCCGTTTGACTGATTTGTTGTTTAGGTGGTAAATAGAGGCTACAGACAGTTATTAAATTTTTCATCTGAATTCGTACAGCTACAGCTTGCAAATTAGTGTTCAGATTTACTTGCATTGATGGAATATCCGTTGCGACAAGAATTGCTACGCCCCCAGAAAATCGGTTTTGAATATTGTGCTTGCTGAAATTTTTGTAGTGCCGTATGTTCTGCTTGTCAGTTTTAAGGTAGGTTTCCTGGAGTGCAATGCAGGCAGGATGGTATTTGTTTATAATGTCTCTCAATTCTGAAGATTTATTCATGTACCCTCGGCAGTTCCAAGAGACGAATGTAGACATAAAGATTAAAAAAGAGCGAGGGAAAAAAAGAGATTGCCTTCAGTAAATAGAAAAGATGAAGGTGAGAGAACATCAACCTTTAGGCTTTTTAAAAAATTTTGATTTAAAATAATGCGATGAAATATTAGTGGGATCAGAATCCACTCTGTCCTCATCCATATCACTTATGCTGTCATCAGATGGATGAATTTTAAAATGTTCTTCCTTTTCTTCAATTTTATTTGTTTCTTTTGCTTTCGGTGTCTTTTTTTCTTTCAGCATTTTTTCCTTCATTAAGACTTTTTTCCGTTTCGGCTTTTTAAGAGAAGATGAAGAAGTTTCTTCCCAAGATTTTTTTATTTCCAGAAGTGCAAGGTAGTCAGTTTTTTTTATAGTTATGGTGTCAGGTTCTGCTGTGCGGATTGCAGGAGTATTTGTTTCAATATTTATTAGTGGTTGGTTTTGTGAATTGCGTGGTTCTGAAGTTGGAACGGCTGAACTTAATGCTGATGAATATGAAAAATTTGGTTTCGGTGTTCTTTCGCTTACTATTTTGCGTGCTTCTGTAAATGAAATACCTTTTGTTATTTTGATGGTTTGAATTTCTTTCTCTTGTTTGTAGCGTGGGCAGGAGCGGAAGTAAGATGGGTGATCGCCTTGACAGTTATAACATTTTGGTGTGGTGGATGTACAGTTTTTACTATTGTGATCTGGGAGGGAGCATCGAGCGCAAATTTCTTTATCTCCCCTGCAAGCTGTAATTGAATGACCGAATTTTTGACATTTAAAGCAGCGGAGTGGTTCTGGAATATATGGTTTAACTGGGCAATTGATATAAGCTATTTTTACAGATTTCGGTAGAACTGGAGTATTGAATGTTAGAATTAAATGTTTAGTAGGAAGATTTTGATTATTTTTTTTTATTGTAATCCTGCGAACTGCTATTACTTTTTGATCTTTTAGATTTTCTAACAGGTCCTCTTCAAGATCTCTCTGAAATTCTTTTTCGGATACGACACCTCTGGAATAGTTAAGGAAACGGTGGGCAGAAACAGTGACTTCTATGTCCCCTATATTTTTTAACTTAGTAATATTTTGAGACTGCTGGATGTTTTTTACTTCAATAAGTAGGCTTCCATTGTTTAACTTTTTTATATTTTGAACTTCTCCGACAACGCCAAGTACAGATTTATGTATCAAAATTGGTGATACAAATTTTAAAGAAGACTTTTCAGAACTGATAACAAAAAATTTTAAGAAAGCATTTCCGTGTTGAAAAACATTAGTTCCCATACGACATTGATTTAAATTCGGGCCCGACGGCATCGCCCACCACGGAGCCCAACAAGGGATGGCAGCCACCGGCTCTGGCCATCTCCAGCCTCGGCACTTGCCATAATGCTAGCCGGAACCTATACGCTAGGAGTCACCCCCGGGGACAGTGACCACCCTTAACGCCAAGCCCAAGGAGTGACCCCTTCGCTTGATCCCCTTGAGCAGCCCAGTCATGTGCCTAGGATACCGGCCGATTGATACACCGGGGACCGAAATGTACCACACGTCTAATGGGTCGCCACGCACGGCCAACACGTGGGGTTTTTGGCTGTCCATGAGAAGCAAGAAGCAAACAGAGCGGCGACTGCTTCTCATGGAGAGCTCCCTCGCTTGCCGTCGAGGGAAAGAAAAATACAGCAAAAAGCAGAAGGCGTAGAGGAGTGCGAACAGAAAGGGAGTAAAGATCCCTGGGTACCTCGGGATTGGGACACCCGTACTCACCTAAAGAAGGTGAGCCCCTGAGGGGGAGGAAGTGTGAGAAATCATTGAACATTTTAAAAGTGCTCCCGAAAACATCTTGGGGTGCCGATCGAACCTCCTTAATTCGTATTTACCAAGCAGTAATTCTTTCCCAAATTGACTATGGGTGTGTGGTGTATGGTTCCGCCTCCCCATCAGTTTTGAGGCGACTGGATACCATCCACCATTCTGCTTTGCGTATTTGTTCAGGTGCATTCCGTACTTCTCCGGTTGAAAGCTTATACGTCATATGTCATTAGCTACCTCTATGTTTAAGGCGTAAGAAATTGTCTGCCATATTTTATTTTAGAACAAAATCTGTCCTCAATTATCCTTTAGGCCAATTGTCATTGCCAGTTGGTCTTCGCCGACTGTATAATGCCCGTCCTTCGAACAAGCTACCCTTTTTTGAGAGAACCAAAATACTCCTTCATGACTCGGACCTTAACGATATTCGTGTTAGAGCTGTGGATTTCCTTAGTTTCCCACCCTGTGATATCCCGAAATTATCTTATTTGAATCCTTTTCTTGGATTCGATAAATCCTCAACAGCTACTATTGTTCTCCAACAGATCTTTTTATATCATCGCTATTGGTATTCTACTTTTAACCCAATTTTCACGGATGGCTCAAAATCAGATGGTCATGTCGGTTGTGGAATCATATTTCCATCCGATACACTGAGCCACAGTCTTCATAATTGCTGCTCCGTCTTTACTGCTGAGTTGGTAGCAATTTTCTGTGCCCTCCAGAAAATTAGATCGTCCTCTGAGCGTCAATTTATTATTTATTCCGATAGCATGAGTGCTTTGGAGACCCTTTCCCACTATCACAATCGGATGCATCCGGTTGCGATTAAAATTTTATTTACTTTGCGACTTTTGAAAAATGATGGCTTTCAAATAAATTTCTGTTGGGTTCCGAGTCATGTCGGCATCTTCGGGAATGAGAAAGCAGATTTGACAGCAAAATCTGCAACGAGCTTTTTAAATATAAGACTTCCTTTTTGTGATATCAAAAGGTCTTTAGATTATCACTTTTTTTCTATTTGGCAAAATTCATGGGATCTGCAGATCAGAAATAAATTGCATTCTGTTGAAACGAACATTGTTTCTTGGTCTGTTCATGCTATACGTGAGATGGATGTTAAATTGACTCGTCTCCGTATAGGACATACACGTTTCACTCATAAGCATATTAGGCCAAAATGCGCCTATGTGCAGCAGCTGCCGAGTATATTTTACTGTTCATCATATTTTAATTGAATGTCCTGTTTATAATGTTTATCGTGCTCAATTGTTTAATTCGTCTTCTTCAACATTGAAAGACTTGGTGTGTGCAAAATACCACCCAAACATTTTTAAATTCTTAAGAGTTATTGGCTTTTTCACTTGCATTTAGCAGTTTTTTTTTCTGTTTATGAGAAACATTTTATTTTGAAGTTCATGTGCATTATATAATTGCATCAAATTTTCATGTATCATTGTTTTAAATTTTAAGCTGCTAAAATCATTTTTTATGTCATACTCACGCAATATTATTCTTACACATCTATGTTTATAATTTAATAAATGAGGGTTTTTTTAATATATTTTATACTTTTACCATTCGATTGGGGCAGTATAGC
Source organism: Argiope bruennichi (assembly GCF_947563725.1). Classification (NCBI taxonomy): domain Eukaryota; kingdom Metazoa; phylum Arthropoda; class Arachnida; order Araneae; family Araneidae; genus Argiope; species Argiope bruennichi. The sequence goes on along the minus strand of NC_079160.1, from coordinate 102,216,586 downwards.
CAGATATGGCTCTTGCGCCAATAAACCAAACACAACCAACCCTTACTCACCTAAAATAAGTGAGCTTCTGAGGAGCCAATCTTATGAAATTAATAGGAATAACCAATTTTTAATCATATATTCAAATCACAATATTATTTTTGAAACTTTTTATCGACCAATTAAATTTTGATCTAAGTCGGAAAAGCAACTCGGGCAACCTTTTGCTAAACAAACGAAGAATTTTGTATTCTAAAATGGTGAGAATTCCTAATATTTAATTTCTATTCAGTGCTGAAAGATAACAGTTCATTCCAGATTAATTAGTAAAAAACAAAAACAAAATGTGCTCTTCCTCTGTTTTTCCGTTTTTCCCACATAGCCTAAGAAATTTTCTGTAGAATTATTATTTAATCAGAACTTTGATATTTACGCGAAATAAATATTTTCAACCTTAGATATGGGAATTGAATATTCATCTGATGTTATAATTCAAATTCATCATGCATATAAACTAATTGCTTTTCAGCTAGAATATTAAACAAAATTCCGCTAATGCTGTTTCATCCTTCGATATAACTGAGACTTAATGTGGTTTAATGGTGCAAAGCCAAATTCGGTCAAACTGCACATCAAATGGTAAAAATGGAAGGTATTTAGAAACCTATGAATAAAAGAGCAGTCGTATAAATAATTTAAAAATCCAAAATATGGAGAACTATATGTAATGTAAGATAACAAAAAAATTTAAAAAAATGTTAAAAATATTTTTAAAAAATCAAAAGAAAAATAATGAGGTCAATATCGGGGATTGAAAGTCATTAGATTTTTGACAAGATATTTCCTGCAATATATCTCATGGAAAGAGGTACTAATTTTCGTAGGTTGAAAGGATTTAAAATTTTCCCAATGAAACGGACTATTTTTTAATTTTTCTTTAACTATAAAATTATTTGTTGAAGTAGGGGTTTTAAAAGTTAGTGTCGAATATTCTTGAAATTACTGAAAATAGAGCAGATAGGTTAGATTAGGTTAGTTAAGTTTTTTGGCACAAACGTCAGATCAGGCCATATTGCGCGAATCGAATGATAGAAATGGAATCCCAACAATATTTAAAGGAATAAAGAAGGCATTTATTGCACCTAATTAAAAGGTATCATAATGTAAAAATTATAACATTTGACATAGTGAGTTTGAAATTTGATTAAATAGAAGCTAAAAGTAACATTAAAAATTATCTTCTGCAGCATCATTCATTTCTTAATTCATAGATTGCTATTGGATTTTTAAAAAATAACTTGTTTTAATATTAAGTAATTATAAGTCTGAAATTAATAAAAATTAATAAAATCTTACCTTAAAATTTGGCAACAAACATTATTCACAAGTGCTTATTCGCTGTACAATTTGCACCAAATCTGAAACGAGGGAAGAATATTTATTTCCGAAGGTAATGAAGTGAAATACGTAAAGCAAGCGGACCCTAAATAGCAAGAAAAATCAACTGCACTTGACCAGATAAAGAGCTCGAGGCAGAGAGTGACTGCATTTGAGTTGGGAGGCACCTAAAAGAAAGACAAATATTTGACCAATGATTGTCGTGTTCCGAAGAAAAAAGTGTCCTCTCCCTTTTATTTGATAGTAATGTGATGAAGAGGCTAATCAATTGATCTTTATTGTTTTTGAGTTTGACAGAAAGTTCTTAAAGATTGCAGTTTACAATTGTGGCAGAGGAATTTGTAAATTGTGAATGCCTTTATTGAAAAGCTGTACAAATTTAGGACGTATAAACAGCCCGCATCTTTGCATAGAAGAAAGCTAATTTCCTTTTCAAAAATTTATTTTTTACAGTACATGAGTAAAACTGGGTTAAACAGATTGCTTTGTCTAATGTTTCTAGCCCAATACTTAATTTATTAATCGTTTAAGATTTTTATGTATTAACAATCGAAATATTGCACCAAAGGATGTAAAGGATTATATTTTAAGTTGTTTTAGCTAAAAATTGCACCAGGGAATAAAAGTATAGTCTAAATGTTCATTTACTTCCTAGGTACTATTAGTTTCTTTCAGAAAATATTTCTGACACAAATATTTTAACAATATTGAACAACAATATTTAAATATATAAACAAAGTTCCACTTGTCTGCGACAAAAACTCTACGAGTTATGAAGCTTTCAATTTCTTTCCAATCATCGACAGTCTCAAGTTAGAACTATCCTTCATTGGGGAACATTCAAAAGGATCTGAAATCTAAAATATTAAGAATATCCTTCGTTATTAAGAACTTTATAATATGGCCTGTCTTTAGTCGCAGAAGTAAGCAAAAATTTGTAAAAAATAATGTTCAAATGTCCGAAATATTTTATTAAAAGTAATATCTGGAAAATGTATAAAAATTTATTATACATTTTACTGACTTAAGTCGATCAAAGAAATCTCTATCAAAATCACTAAAGAAAAAATTTCTGCTCCTTTTCCTCTTGCCTTCTGATGCGAAGGAACGTATTTCAGCTTAGTTCCTAAGAAGAAATCTAATTCTCCCGTGACAAAATAAATTCTAAAAATGTCATCTTTTCAGCCACACATTTCTCAAAATTATTCTACATATACTATATTATACAAACGTTGTAACTAGTATAATTAATTTGACAATATTAGTTTAGTTGTTTTTTAATTATATATATAAGATTTTTGTTTATATAATTTGAACTATTTCCCTGAATTCATTTCTTACTTTAAGATTTATCGCCTTTTCAATTAATAATAAAACTGAAAAATAGTAATAAGAAATCTTTTAAGCAATTATCTTTCTGTAATGAAATGTATTTAATAATTAGTTACTAATGACTAACAATATTGATAGTTATTATTAACTATCAATAATGCTGATAATTAATAAAAACAATGTAAAAATAGCAAAAATATTTTTATTCATCTTCATATTGTTAAAAATTATCAGTAATGATTATCAAAGCTTCATCAACGGAAAATCCCATAATGAATTAGTTAAAAGACACTGATTTGTGGATTTTGTGGATTTTATTGGCACAAGAGCCATGATATTGGCCATGCTGCGCCAAACTGTGTTTTTCAGGATTAAATTATAAAATTTCAGCTATTAAAAATGAAAACTTTTGAGAAAGATGAAGAAAACTTAAATATGTGGATAAAAACCTATTGATTTCAAAAATGCAAAAATTTGAACATGTGGTGTCTTACCAAGTAAGAAAGATAATGGAGTATTCGTACTTTGAAAGAAGTGCATACGTTGAGCATTGAAATTTGGACATTCTGACAATATATGTTGGACAGACATTTGACAATCACACTGGGAACATAGAGGTGGTTGTTCACCTAGTAACAAGTGGAGATGGGTGAATCTCGTATGTCCAATGCGTAAACGAGTTAATACCATATCTGCTTTTCGATTAGGTAGTGAAGACCACGGTTGTACATGAGGTTTAATGGTATGTAGTTTATTGTTAGTTTGAAGGTCCCACTGAGCTTGCCATTTGGAATAAAGAAGCCTTTTAGTGTGCTTATTTAAGTCGCTTACAGGAATAGATGTCACCGCTGGAATACTTGCCAGTTTAGCAGCCTTGTCTGCCTCCTCATTGCCCAGAATTCCCACATGAGAGGGTACCCAACAGAATAAAATAATAAAACCCCGAGAAGTCAGCTTGTTAAAAATATCTAGAATTTTGAAAACCAAAGGATGATTATGGCGACGAAGATAAAATGATTTTAGCGATTGTAACACACCTAGAGAGTCGGTATAAATAATAAACTTTTTTGTCTGTCTCTCTGAAATTTCTTCTAATGCATATAAAACCGCAGTTATTTCTGCCGTAAAAATTGAACAAAAGGAATGAAGTGTAAAAGAAATGACTGTATCTGGTAAGACAACAGCGAAAGAGACATGATTAGATGATTTTGACCCATCGGTATAAATTGGAAGAAAGTCTTTGTATTGCTGTCTGTGTTCAAGGAAAATTTGCTGATAAATAACTTCTGTTGTCTCAGATTTGTTAAAAGTGTTGAATGGGTTTAAAAATTGCATATTAAGATTTTTCCAAGGTGGAAAATCATTTACCAGCTGTGGAGTAACGTGTAGGTTAAGTAGGTTTTCTGAAAGGAAGTTTTGGACTCTTGTAAAAAACACTGGTACGGACGACTTTCTAGCCTCTTGCAGTCTAACTAAGTAAGGGCGAAGTTTAAAATCATAAAATGGGTGATTCATGTTTGATTGAATTCTAAAATAATAATTCAAAGACAGCATTCGTCTTCTTACATCAAGGGAAGGTTCGTAACATTCGATATAAAGGCTTTTCACAGGGGATGTCCTAAATGCTCCAGAACAAAGTCTGAGTGCTGTGTGATGAACAGGGTCCAGTTTAATTAAAACACTTTTGTCTGGCAGATCCATAAATTTCGCTGCCGTAATTCAACTTAGAGAGCACCGTGGCTTTATATATTTTTATCAAAGAGTCTCTATCGGCTCCCCAAGATGTAGATGACAAGACTTTTACGATATTCAAAGATTTTTCGCATTTTTTCCGTAATGATTTTACATGAGGGAGAAAGGTTAGCTTTTTGTCAAAGATTACACCTAAGAAGCGGATCTCGTCTAAAAATGGAATGATTTCCTCATTTAATTTGATTTCTGGGTTAGGGTGTAAATTTCTTTTATGGCAAAAGTGAACTCCCGCAGTTTTTGATGTAGAAATATTAAAACCATTATTATTGCACCATTCAGTGATACTATTAACTGCAATCTGCAATTGTCGTTGAATAAAATTCATATTTATCCCCGTACATGAAATGTAGAGGTCGTCAACGTATAAATGGCCCTTCACAGTAGGCGATAGTTGTCTTAAAATACTATTCATTTTTATAATGAAATGCGTCACACTTAAAACGCTGCCCTGAGGGACACCTTCCTCTTGGATGAAGAAGTCTGAAAATTCGGACTGCACTTTAACTTGAAATTTCCTGAGTTTTAAAAAATTCCTTATAAAAATAGGTAGGTTTCCTCTTAGTCCATGATCATGCAAATCTTTCAAAATCCCGTATCGCCATGTCCGATCATATGCCTTTTCGATGTCGAAAAATATGGCGACTAAGTGCTTTCTTTGTAAAAAAGCGAGGCGAATGTCTGTTTCAAGGGCCAGAAGATTATCGGTGGTGTTACGACCCCTCCGAAATCCACTCTGAGATGTATGAAGAATAATATTGTTTTACAGGTAATAAATTAGTCTGCGATTAATCATTCGCTCAAGTAATTTACAGATGCAACAGGTCAAAGCAATGGGATGATAGTTTGATGGATTCTGAGGATCTTTTCCTGGTTTCAACAAAGGAATTATTATTGCGTTTTGCCAAATAGTAGGAAAGTAGTGTTCGCGCCAGATACGATTGTAGAAAAGTAATAAGGCTTTTTGAGACTCGACTGTCAAATGTTTGATCATGGAGTAGCTAATATTGTCCGGTCCTGGAGAAGAGTTGTGGACACTAGATAAACATGATTGCAATTCCAAAAACGTTAGATCGCAGTTGTAGGGCAACGTAGTCCGAGAATTAAAATTTAACGCTTGTTTTTCTGCATTCTTTTTGTAATTCAAAATTTGAGAAGGGTAATTTTGGCTGTTAGAAGTATGCGCGAAAGTTGAAGCAATGCAATTTGCAATATCTTTTAAGGATGAAATTGTATTTCCTTTATGTACTAAAAACGAAACGGCATTAGTGCGAGAAACACCTGAAGCTCTTTTTACTTTATTCCACAAAGAACGGCTGGATATTTTAGAGGTGATATTGGAGACAAAGTTTCGCCAAGAAATTCTTCGACTGCGTCGTTGAATTTTTCTGGATTCTGCTTTTGTCTTTTTAAAATAGATAAAATTTTGTGTGGTGGGGTATCTTCGAAAAATACTCCAGGCCTTTTTTTGTTTTTTGTAAGCCTGTTGGCAATCGGCATTCCACCAGGGCTTGTTCTTTTTCCTTCGAATGCCAGACGTTTTTGGGATAGAATTGTCTGCCGAGTCGATTATAGTGTTGACAATATGTTTCAAGGCTTCCTCAATAGTTGAAGATTTAATTATGTGAGAGTTAATATTAGCCAGGGTGGTGAATTTCTGCCAGTCTGCTGCATTTAAAACATATTTAGGAGGATGATAAGAACCAATGATACTGTGTCTATTATCTGTTAAAAGTAAAGGAAAGTGGTCACTATTATATAGATCATTGTCAACCGTTAAATTTAGAAAAGGCAGGAGTGCTGGGGAACAAATTGCCAGATCAATTGAATGGAATGTTCGCGTTGGTAAGTGAAAATGTGTTTTTTCATCTGTATTTAAAAGGCATAAATTATGGTCAACAAGCAGTTGTTCGATTTTTTGACCTCGTGTGTTTGAATTACAGCTCCCCCATAAAGTGTTGTGACCGTTCAAGTCTCCCAAAATAATGAACGGAGATGGGAGTTGGGAAATTAAGTTATTCAGATCTGTTTGATTAATTGTTTCATTGGGAGGCAAGTAGAGACTGCAAATGGTGATCAAAGATTGCACATGAACGCGGATTGCCACTGCTTGAAGATTAGTGTTCAGAATCAAAGGTATGGTTGGGATATTACTCGCTGTAAGAATTGCAACGCCACCAGACGCTCTATTTTGCCGATGGTGCTTACTAAAAATTTGGTAATTAGGAATATTATTTTTATCTGTTTTAAGATACGTCTCTTGTAGGGCAATACAGGTTGGTTGATATTTATAAATGAGGTCTCTAAGTTCTGAAGACTTATTCATAAACCCTCTGCAATTCCAGGAAATAAATGCAGCCATTAATTATAAACCAAAAAACAGAAAAAAAAAGAGACTGAAAAAGAAGACAACAAAGGGAGCTAGAAGTCACCAGCCTCACTGGTGGACATTTCATCTTCAGATGGATGAACTTTAAAAAGGGAATCACTATCTTCACCATCATCATTAGGTTGGTTGGTTGGTTGGTTTGTTCGGTTTATTGGCGCAAGAGCCATATTTGGCCATGCTGCGCCAAGCAAATGGTAAGAAAAGGCCGACAATAGAACCAAACATTCAAACATTAAGATATAAAAGCGAAAGAGATCAGCATGAAAATGCAGGAAATTAATGTACAATTATGTTAATGATTTCAATAAAATGCTGATATGATGAAAGTGTTAAAAGGAAGCAAAGTAAAAGGTGAAACATGAACAAAAGTCAAAATCACTAAATACAAGAATAAAAGCCAATGGTTTTTAAAAACTTGAAAATATTTGGGTGGTGTGTTTCACCCACCAGGTCCTGTAATTTAACAGAAGACGAGTAGAAAAGATTATGTCGATGAACATTAAAATTGGGACATTCGATTAAGATATGTTTAATACTAAAAGCAATATTACAAGTGGTACACATTGGCACCCTTTCACCGACGATGAGGTGACGATGAGTATAGCGAGTATGTCCTATACGGAGGCGAGTCAATTTAACATCATTCTCTCGTATAGGTAAAACAGGCCACAAAGCAATTGTGGGTTTTATTGACTGCAGTTTGTTCTGGATCTGCAGATCCCATGATTTTTGCCAAGTTGTAAAGATTTGATAAATAAATAACTTTTTGACGTCACAATATGGGAGGGCCAGAGACAGAGATGTTGATGCAGATTTAGCTGCAACATCAGCTTTTTCATTGCCCGAAATACCCATGTGACTCGGAACCCAGCAGAGAAGAATATTAAATCCCCTGCTTTTTAGTATCCGCAGGTTAAACAAAATTTCAAAAGCGACTGGATGCATATGGTGGTGGAAATGAGCAAGTGTTTCCAATGCACTCATACTGTCAGTATATATGATAACACTACGCTGAGTGGAGAGTGAAATTTCCTGTAGTGCGTGCAATATTGCTACCAACTCAGCAGTAAAAACAGAACAAACGTTGTTTAGACGATAGCTGAGTGTATCAGATGGAGTTACAATGGCACAACCAACATATCCATCTGATTTTGAGCCATCTGTAAACACTGGGGTAAAAGAAGAATACTGACAGCGGTGCTGATGAAAAAGTTGTTGGAAAATAACAGGATTCGTTGAAAATTTATCAAACCCCAAGAAAGGGTTCAAAAAGGAAAAATTGGGAATATCCCAAGGAGGAAAAGAATAAAAATCAAGAAATTTAATGGCAACGTTATTAAGGTCCGAGTCGTGCAGGGAATCACCATCATCATTAAAGTTTTTCTTTCGTGAATCTTTTAAAAAATCTTGTCGGGTAGGTGATCGATTTGCAGAAGTATTTAAAATATTTTGATCTCTTTTATTGGCTAATAGGCGAACACGTTTGCTAGATTTAGATTCTTTCAGTTTCTCTTTATCATTTGACTTCTTCATCAATTTTTTATTTTCCCGAGCACTTTTTGCATTATTCTTTACTGGGGATGAATTGTTCTTTGTTGATAAGGATATATTGGGATTATTTGGAGACTTATTTGGTGCCGTCTTTATATCTAATAAATTGTTTGTAGGAATTGCAGATGCATTTGCTTGCTCATCACTGCTAATGGTGGGATAAGGTAGATTTGGTTGAATTTCTGGTAAAAGAGTTGAACTGGTAGTTGCCTGCGATACGGCGGAGGATGATGAAGCATTCTCCCAAGACTTTTTAATTGCAAGAAGTTCAAGCCAGTCACTTTTTTTAATTGTTATTAATTCATTATTAACAGGAGTATTTGCTGCTGTAGTTGTTTTAAGATTATTTTTGGCAGATGTTTGTTGTGATGGGGGGACTGATGGATTTAGTGCAGATGCATAAGAGAGGTTTGGTTTTGGTGTTCTGTCGGTGACTATTTTTCGAGCTTCTGGGAAAGAGAGATTTTTTGTTATTTTAACTGTCAGAATTTCCTTTTCTAATTTATAATGTGGGCATGATCTGAAATACGATGGATGATCACCTTCGCAGTTATAGCATTTTGTTTCTGTAGAACTGCAAGTGTTGCTTGCGTGATCTGAACTAGAGCACCGAGCACAAATTTGTTTTCCCCGACAAGCTGTTATTGTGTGGCCAAACTTTTGGCATTTAAAGCAGCGCAGTGGATTAGGTATAAAGTGTCGAACTGGGCAGTTTATATAAGCTATTTTAACGGATTTTGGTAGTATAGGAGTGTCAAATGTAAGAATGAGATGTTTTGTTGGGAGGTTCAGACCATTTCGTTTGATTGTAATTCGGCGGACTGCTATGACTTTTTGGCTTTTCAGACATTCGAGTATATCTTCTTCCAGATCTTTTTGAAATTCGCTTTCGGAAATTACGCCTCTGGAATGATTGAGTGTACGATGTGGAGCGACTTTAACGTCTATGTTACCTATTTTTTCTAGTTTCAATATATTTTCCGATTGTTTCATATTCGTCACTTCTATTAAAAGTTTTCCGCTGTTTAGTTTTTTAATTGATTTTACCTCTCCGACAAGGGCAGAGATACTTTTATGGATTAAAATGGGAGAAATGTTCTTCAAGTTATTGTTCTCAGAAAATATTACAAAAATTTTTAAAAAAGCATTACTTTGTTGATTAGTAGAAAGACCCATGCGATATGGTGAATGATTCGGGCTCGACGGCACCGCCCACCACGGAGCCCAACAAGGGAAGGCAGCCACCGGCTCTGGCTCACCCCAGCCTCGGCGCTTACCATGGTGCTGATCGAAACCTATACGCTGGGAGTCACCCCCGGGGACAGTGACCACCCTTAACGCCAAGCCCAAGGAGTGACCCCTTCGCTTGATCCCCTTGAGCAGCCCAGTTAAGTATCTGAGATACCGGCCGATTGATACACCGGGGACCGAAATGTACCACCCGTCTAATGGGTCGCCACGCACGGCAAACACGTGGGGGTATTTGCTGTCCATGAGAAGCAGGAAGCAAACAGAGCGGCGACAGCTTCTCATGGAGAGCTCCCTCGCCTACCCTCGAGGGAAAGAAAAAAAAGGCGACAGCAGAAGGCGCAGAGGAGAATAAACCTAAAGGGAGTAAAGATCCCTGGGTACCTCGGGATTGGGACACCCGTACTCGCCTATAGTAGGTGAGCCCCTGAGGGTATAAAAGACACTGAAAACAGAAACAATGCAATTAGAAAGTTAAATTGTACTCAAAGCAAATTCAACTTCGAGACAGAAACAAATAGACTCGGCAAAATTCTATTTAAAAAGCTTAAAACCATTTTATTTTCTCGAAACTATTCAAATTCCCAGGAAATAAAAGTAATACCTAATTTTACTTTTTGAAGAGTCATGATAAATAAAGCAATCCTTGTGACTTCATTCTGCAAACAACTCATCCCTGTGTCAACGAATCAGAATTAATCGCCGTTCAACAATTCCTGCTTAACTATCTTTCGAACTTCTGAAAAGAACTTCCCGATTACGCCAGTTTCATGAACTTTTGAGAAAGTTCAAGCTAAATAAACATTTGATTACGACTTGGGACCCAGAGTTAGTCAGCAGAGGGATTTCGAATCTAATTTTAAGTATTCCCTTCGTAAAATGATGTATTTGTGCAGGCGGACAGCAGGAGTTAGTAAACCAAATTTCGACGTTTCTGTGGTATTGATTCTGTAAGTTTTAATGATTTAAAGCTAAACTGGTTAACCACAGCCAAGAAGAAAACTATTTACATAACTTTTTTTTTGCTTTAATTGTAGATGCAACTATAGATTCCTGTTTTGGTCCGTGGAGAATAGATTTATTAATGTGATCTAGTTTTAAGAAATAGATTATTTTGAAATTGCATTTTTCGAAACTCAATTGATGTCTTAATTACTAAAAGCGGCATCTATGGTTTTTTTATAGTGTGGTGTGGTGTGTTGTTTTTTGGCACAAGGTACAATTTAAAACTATAAGCAGCACTATAGTAAAACTATAAGCAGCACTGCTCATAGTTTTTTTTTTTTGAGTTCCAGTAAAAAAAAGTGCAAATAAATCAAGGATGTATTGCGAAGCGTCAAATGTTAAGAATATCTAGGATTTATCACGACATTACAACGGTATCTAGTAATTTCTTTAACCTTTCTAAAAATAAATATAAACGCAACGTCACTCCGTGGAAATCACATGGACTAAAATACTTACATTCATCTACAACTTTTGATAAAATTAAACCCTGCAATTTACCTCCAACTTTTTGCTCATCATCGTGAATCATATAAAAATTTCATTTCAATATTTACAGACAGTTCGAAAAGTTCTTCATGTACTTCATTTGCTTGTGTTTTTATCAATGATAACATCTCATTCCAACTTCACCCTTCATGTTCTATTTTTACTGCAGAAATCACTGCCATCCTTCATGCATTATCTCACATTTCAAATAGTCCACCTGATAACTATATCATTTATTCAGACTCAAAAAGTGTCTTAGAATCGTTGACCTCACTCCACCGTTTCTCTCATCCATTGCCTTTTTAACATACTTGAATTACATGATAATCTCGCTTGCAAGGGGTTCAAAGTTCTTTTCTGGGTTCCTTCGCACGTTGGTATACCGGGTTTGTTTGTTTGTTTTGTGAGGTTTTTTGGCGCAAGAGCCATATTTGGCTAAGCTGCGCCATGCAAATGGTAAAATATAATATCAGGGGTAAAATACAAGTTCAGATAATAAATATTATGCACTATAAACTCAGAATTTGAAACTTATGAATTGTGACAGTGCATCAATAAAATTTCATAATTTAAAAAACATCAATAAAAAACCAAAGAATATGGAATCATATCGTTGTTGATCACGGTGGACGCGATGACTGAGAAAAAACAGGTATCAGTTACTCTAAATATAAGTATAAAATTTAATAGCTTTTAAAAATTTAAAGATATTTGGGTGGTGTTTTTCACCCACCAAGTCCTTAAGAGTCAATGAAGTTGAATGAAAAAAGCGAATACGATGGGAGTTAAAATCAGGGCACTCAATTAAAAGATGTTTCATAGTAAAATCCACACGACATTTGGAGCACTTCGGTGCAGCTTCACCAAACAGAAGATGTTTGTGCCTGAAGCGAGTATGTTCTATACGGAGGCTAGTCAATTTGACGTCAACCTCACGTATAGGAAGAACAGATCACAATCCAATAATAGGCTTGATTGAATGTAGTTTATTTTCGATACGCTGATTCCATGCTAATTGCCAAGTAGAAAAGATGTATTTTGTCAAGGAATTCTTAATATCACAATAAGGAAGCTTCAAAGACAAAAAGTCAGTTGCTAATTTTGCCGCTGAATCTGCCATTTCATTTCCAAAGAGACCAACATGACTCTGCACCCAACAAAAAAATTATCTGAAACCCGTCATTTTGTAGGGCACGCAAAGTTAATAAAATTTTAATTGCAATAGGATGCATCTGATTATGATAGTGTGAAAGTGTTTCCAGAGAACTCATGCTATCGGTGTAAATGGCAAATTGCCGCTGAGTGGATAGTGAAATTTTTTGGAGGGCCAACAGAATTGCCACCAATTCGGCAGTAAAAACTGAACAGAAATTATGAAGACGGTGGCTCAATGTATCAGATGGAAGTATAATTCCACAACCAACATGGTCGTCTGATTTCGAGCCATCCGTAAAATTTGGGGCAAAAGAAGAATACTGATAGCGATGGTGTAGAGACAGCTGTTGCAAGACAGTCGAAGTAGTTGAAGATTTATCGAATCCAGAGAAAGGATTCAAAAAGGAAAATTGTGGTTTATCCCAAGGTGGGAAGCAAAATAAATCGGGTGATTTAATAGCAATATTATCAAGGTCCGAGTCATGGAGCAGAATTTTGATTCTTTCATTAAATGGAAGGATATGAAATGGGCGAGCATCATACAACCAGCGAAAACCAACTGGCAATGTGATTTTACGCACAGGATGCTCTGGCACAGACTAATTTCGGAAGTAATACAAAGTGGACAATTTATTACGCCTTAAATTAAGGAGGAGTTGGTGACAAATAACATACAATCTCTCAACTGGAGAAGAACGAAAGCACCTGAACAGATTCGTAAAGAAGAGTGGTGCACAGTATCTAGTCTTTGTAAAACGGAAGCACGGGCAGAACCATACACCATACAACCATAATCCATACGTGAAAGAATGACCGCTTGATAAATACGGAGAAGGGCGGTTCGATCGGCGCCCCGAAATGTTCGGGAAAGTACCTTTAAAATATTCAAGGCCCTCTCGCACTTCTTTCGCAGGTTAAGAACATGCGGAAGGAATGTTAGTTTGCGATCAAAGACCACAGCCAAAAATCGTATTTCATCTACTACTGGAATAGACGTATTGTTTATTTGGATAATAGGATCCAATTGCAAGTTTTTCTTCCGGCAAAAGTGCACGCATCTACTCTTCTCAGGAGAAATGTTATGCCCCTTATTATGGCACCATTCTACTACCTTATTAACAGCATTTTGCAACTGTCTTGCAATGACACTCATGCTGCTACCCTGGCAGGAGATCTGCAGATCATCAACATAGAGGCTTCCATGAACTGATGATGGCAAATGATTCACGATTTGGCTCATATGAACGATAAAAAGAGTGACACTGAGGACACTTCCTTGAGGGACACCCTCAGCTTCTATAAAATGATTTGATTAAAAATTACCAACACGAACACGAAAAGTACGAAGTGATGAAAAGTTTTGTACAAATATGGGTAAATTTCCTCTAAAACCAAATTTAAAAATTGTTGATAGTGTACCATATCACCATGCACGGTCATATGCCTTCTCGATGTCAAAGAAAATGGAGACAAGGTGGTTCGTTTTAACAAATGTGTTGTGTATCTGGGTTTCCAATAAAACGAGGTTATCGATAGTAGATCGACCTCTGCGGATTGGATTGTGTAGTTTAGTGGCGCAAAAGCCAAACTTGGCCATACTGCGCCAGACATACGGTTAATATATAAAGACCGGGTTTTTATGTAAAATTATATAAAAGTAGAAACTGATGGATAAAATTACATGGCAAGGTCTTAACATAGTGAACAGGATATAAAAAGTGGTAACATAATAAAATGTTAAATATGATAAAAACCAATTTCTTTTAAAAATTTAAAAAGATTTTTGTGGGGATATTCGCCCACAAGCGTTTCCAAGTTCACTGTTGAAGTATTAAAAAATCTTAAACGATGATGATTAAAATGAGGACACTCAACTAAAAGGTGAAGAACCGTTAAAAGCGTTTTGCATCTCGTGCAGAATGGGGCTCGATCGCCGAATAAAAGATGTTTATGAGTAAGACGTGTGTGGCCAATGCGGAGTCTAGATAATTTAACATCTAGCTCTCGCACTGGTAAACAAGGCCAGGATGAAATTATAGGTTTTATATTGCGAAGTTTGTTATTTATTTGAACATTCCATGACTCCTGCCAGAGTGAGTAAAAATGACGTTGAATTGCCTTTTTCGCATCACTGAATGGAATATCTCTGTGAAGAGGTAAAGACGCAGTCTTTGCAGCATTATCCGCGAGTTCATTGCCAATGATTCCGACATGACTCGGGATCCAACAAAAAAGTATCTCAAAACCCCTGATTTGGAGAATCCTTAGAAGACTCAGGATTTCCAAGGCAACCGGATGAATCTGATTTTGAGTATTAGAAAGTACTTTCAATGAGCTCATACTGTCAGTATAGATACAAAATTTTCGCTCAGAAGAGAGTGAAATCCTCTGAAGAGCATAAAAAATCGCTAATAATTCAGCAGATAGAACAGAAAGCAATGTATCTAGACGATAATTGAATGTATCGGTATCAAAAACAATACCGCAACCAACATGATCGTCTGACTTTGAACCATCAGTAAAAACCTTTAGGTAATCTAAATACTGACAGCGATGAGAATAAAACAGATTCTGGTAGACAATAGGGGCAGTATTCTGTTTCCCAAAATTAGAGAAGGGATTTAAAAAGGAAAACTGAGAAATATTCCAAGGGGGGGAGGAAAAGAGATCAGAGGTCTGTATCACCTTATCATGGAGTTTGGAATCGTGAAGGAGAGATTTAGCTCTCTCGCAAAATGGGAGAATATGGGAAGGTCGAGCATTATGAAGTCTCCGAAGACTCACCGGAAATGTCATAGAGGACAAGGGGTGCTTCGGAATAGACAAAGCTCGAAGGTAGTACTGGGCAGACAGTTTTTTACGTCGTAAGCCGAGTGGTAACTGATGACAGAGAACGTAAAGACTATGCATTGGTGAGGTTCGAAATGCACCAGAACAAATTCTCAGAGCAGAATGGTGTACAGTATCAAGTCTACGCAAGACCGTGGAACGCGCAGAGCCATACACCATACATCCGTAATCCATACGAGATAAAGTCATTGCTTCGTATATTCGGAGCAAGGAAGTGCGATCTGCTCCCCAAGTGGTTCTAGAAAGTACCTTAAGAATGTTTAATGATCTGTCACACTTCTTCCGTAGATGTAAGACATGCGGAAGGAAAGTGAGCTTACGGTCAAATATTATTCCCAGAAATTTTATTTCATTGACCACAGGTATTCCATTATTCCCAATATGGATTGAAGGATCCAAATGAATCCCTCGTTTTCTGCAAAAGTGAATGCATTGACTTTTCTCAGGAGAAATGGTATGCCCGTTTTCATCGCACCATCCTACCAGTTTGTTAACGGCAACCTGCAATTGGCGCTCTATTAAGCGCATATTGCTCCCTTGGCAGGAGATCTGAAGATCATCAACATATAACGTAGCTTGAATAGATGAGGGTAAAACATTAAGAATTTGACTAAAATAACTGATAAAAAGTGTAACACTGAGGATACTTCCCTGTGGAACACCCTCAGCTTGAATAAAAGGATCGGAATATAAATTACCGACCCGAACACGAAATGTACGCAATGATAAAAAGTTTTTTAAAAACATGGGCAAATTTCCCTTGAATCCAAATTTTGCAAGCGTAGAGAGAATACCGAACCGCCAGGTCCGGTCATAGGCCTTTTCTATGTCGAAGAAGATAGAGACTAGATGATTCCGACGGACAAATGCATTGCGGATTTGAGTTTCGAGTAAAACAATATTGTCAAAAGTCGAGCGTCCTCGGCGAAAACCACTCTGCAGCAGCGGGATGCATTCTTTCCTCTCCAGTTCAAATATAAGACGTGTGTTGGCCATGCGCTCAAGTGTCTTGCATAGACAACTTGTGAGTGCAATAGGCCTGTAGTGCAGAGGGTTAGAGGGATCTTTGCCGGGTTTCAGGATTGGAATCACAATAGCTTCATGCCATTGTGATGGAAACTTCTGTTCAATCCAAATCCGATTAAATAAAATTAAGAGATTGGAAAGAGAAGTAGCAGACAAATGGCGAAGCATGTTATATGTGATTCCATCTGGACCAGGGCTGGTATCATGAGTCTTCGACAAAGCCGTTAGTAGTTCGTGCATTTTAAATTCCGAATTATATGGAAAGCATTTTCGAGTAGAAAAACCCAATGGTTTCTGTTGTGCACGATTTTTAATTTCTACAAAAGAAGGCTTATATGATTCGACAGCAGAAACCTTTGCAAATGCATATCCGAGAGCATTGGCGACATCTAATGGGGAAGATACACTTCCATTTTCCGTCTCAAGAACAGGAATAGAAAATTCTTTATGAATTCCATTTGCCGCCTTAACCTTCTTCCAGAGTAGTTTCGAAGAAGTAAAGGCTGTGATGGAAGAGATGAAATTAATCCAAGATTCTCTCTGGGTTTTTCTACGGATACGACGAGCATTAGCTCTAGCACGTTTAAAAGCAATTAAATTATCTGTTGTGGGATACCTTCTGAAGATATTCCACCGCTTTTTTTGCTCGCGGTGACTGTCGCGGCAAGCTTCATTCCACCACGGTCTCGGGAATTTCCTCGGACGTGGGGAGCTTTTGGGAATGGTATTGTTCGCAGCATCAATTAAGCAGTCAACTACATTTTGTACTGCCTCTGTGATATCAGTCTTTTTGACCATATTCTCCAAAATTATTGCCTGTTGCGAGAAAGCAGTCCAGTCTGCCCGCTGGAATAGGAAACGCGGGGGACAAGAAGTCACGCCGCCTCTATCAACATAGGAGACCATTAAGGGGAAGTGATCACTACCAAAGAGATCATTCCCAACTGTAAAACTGAGCAACGGAAAGAGATCAGGAGAGCAAATAGCCAGATCCAGACTGTGAAATGTACGTGTGGGTTCATGGAAATAGGTTTTCTCGTCATGATTGAGCAGACAGAGAGAGTTATCAGAGATAAATTGTTCAATCTGCCGCCCACGAGAATTTGTACTTTCTGAACCCCACAAAATACTATGAGCATTAAAATCGCCAAGAAGCAAGAACGGCTTGGGTAGTTGGTCCACTAAACTATTAAGTTCGTGTTGGTTAATGACAGCATGTGGTGGCAAATATATACTACAAACTGTGACAAGGGTCCGTATATGTACTTGAATAGCCACAGCTTGTAAGGAAGTTTGTAAATTTAAATGAGAGCTCGGGTAGAGGTTAGAAGTTAAGATGCAAACACCACCAGAAGGATTATTTCCAGTGTTAGCATCTTTCCGAGCACAGTTATAACCACGGATTTTCACAGCAATGTCATGTTTCAGGAATGTTTCCTGAAAAGCAAAACAAGCAGGATGGAGCTGATTAAGAATATGCTTTATGTCAACAACTTTGGGCCGAAGACCACGACAGTTCCAAGAAATGAAAGTTCCCATCAAGTAACTGAAGAATTTAATTTAATATGGCAAGTGTTATGAAGAGTTGGCGAAACATCGCAACTCATTTGCAATTCATCCTCCTCGTCAGACGGATGGAGGGAAATGGAATCGGGACTTTTAGGTGAGCCAAAGATGGACGTTAAGTCCTTATGGACATTACCTTTCGTCGCAAGTCCCAAAGCGACAGAACTTTGTGTTGCAGATTTTTTTAACTTCGTTCTTAGTTCTTTTGGTGAGAGTCCCCGTTTTGACAGCTTTAGCTTTAGTGCTCTTTGAGAATTGGAGTTTGATTTCGATTTCGATCGGACTGGTTTTCTAGTTTCTGGTGCACTGGATGGTGAATTTTCAATCTCAGAATCGGAAGAGTTTTTGACAGTTGTAGTTTGGGAGTTATATTTCACACAGTTTGTGCATTTACAGTTTGCACAAAAGGGTGTTTTTACAACGGAAGCATAACTCACACCAGGTTTGGGTGTTTGAGCCACTACTTTTTGTCTTGCTTCAGAATAAGAAATGGATTCTTTAAATTTTATTGCAGTTATTTGCTTTTCAAGTTTCCAGCGTTCGCAGACTCGAGAAAACGATGCATGACAACCTCCACAGTTCACGCACTTTTCGGTGGCGTTACAATGTTCGCTATCATGGTCTTTTCCCGCACAGCGGGCGCATGTTAGCGTCCCGCGGCAATTTACCTTCGAGTGGCCGAAACGCTGGCATTTAAAGCATCTCAAAGGATTTGGGATGTACTGCCGAACAGGTAGTTTAATATATCCAGCATATATGAATTCTGGAATTGTTGGTCTATGGAATGTAAGGATGTAATGTTTTGTGGGAAGGAGTTGTTCATCCCGCCTAATAGTAATTTGGCGTACATGGGTTACTCCTTGGGGTTTCAGTTCCGCAGTGATCTCCTCAAGGGGAACATTGAACAGTTCGCCACATGTGATTACACCTTTGGAGAAATTTAAAGATGTATGAGAGATAGCGGTTACAGGGATTGTAGCTAAAGCTTTAATTTTCAGTATTTGCTGTGCTTGTTTTTTACTGGAGACTTCTATCATCAAGTCACCGGAACGCATTTTACGTATGGCAGAGACATCACCAATTGTTGCAGTGATTGCCTTCTGCACTAGAAAAGGCGATACAGAATTAAAAGTTTCGTTTTTTTCAGTGATTCGTTTTACTATAAAATAGCGGTCAAATTGTGGAAGGTTAGTAACGATATTAGGTAGTTTGCGATGCCCACTGAAGGGAGATTTCTTAGGAGGAGCCATACGATATTACGGAAGATTCGGGCCCGACGGCACCGCCCACCACGGAGCCCAACAAGGGAAGGCAGCCACCGGCTCTGGCCATTCCCAGCCTCGGCACTTACCTTAGTGCTAATCGGTTACCTATACGCTCGGAGTTACCCCCGGGGACAGTGACCACCCTTAACGCCAAGCCCAAGGAGTAACCCCTTCGCTTGATCCCTAGCAGACTAGCCCCTCGGGTGACCATCTACCAGCCGATTGATGCACAGGGGACCACAATGCACCACCCGTCTTTCAAATGGGTCGCCACGCACGGCCAACACGTGGGACATTGGCTGTCCATGAGAAGCAAGAAGCAAACAGAGTGGCGACAGCTTCTCATGGAGAGCTCCCTCGCTTGCCGTCGAGGGATAGAAGAAAAAAGGAGACAGCAGAAGGCGCAGTGGAGAGTAAACATAAAGGGAGTAAAGATCCCTGGGTACCTCGGGATTGGGACACCCGTACTCACCTATAGTAGGTGAGCCCCTGAGGGGTCCGACCTCTGCGGAAACCACTCTGCAACGGTGAGATGCATCCTCGTTTCTCCAATACGTACATAAAGCGAGCATTGACCATGTGCTCAAAGATCTTACAAAGACAGTTTGTTAAAGCAATCGGCCTGTAATTCAGAGGGTTGGACGAATCTTTGTTGGGTTTTAATATTGGAATCACAATAGCTTCACGCCATTGTGTAGGATACGTTTGCTCAGTCCATATTCTGTTAAAATGCAGTAACAGATTGGAAAGGGAAGTTGTACTCAGGTTAGGTTAGGTTAGGTTATTTCTGATTTTGTGGCACAAGAGCCATATCAGGCTATGCTGCGCCAAACATATGGTTGAAGATAAAAAATATTCAGTGAAGTTCTAAAAAGTTAAAGTAAAATTTGCAAAAACCATGAAATGTGGAGATAAAATTGAACAAGTTAAATAAAATGGAAAACACCAATTTCTTTCAAGAAAGTAAAAATATTTGGGTGGGGATGTTCTCCCACCAAGTCACGAATGTTTGAAGATGATTTACCGAATAAACGTAATCGATGAGAATTAAAAATTGGACATTCTGATAAAATATGAATAACAGTTAAATTAACATCACACGCATTACAGACTGGACATCGCTCACCAAATAGAAGATGTTTATGTGTGAGGCGAGTATGGCCAATGCGAAGCCGAGTCAATTTGACGTCCAACTCGCGTACTGGAACTACCGGCCACAAAGTGATGTCAGGCTGAATAGAATGCAGCTTATTAGAAATCTGCAAATCCCATGATTCTTTGCATAAATAAAAAATACGTTGAGAAATATATTTTTTTAAATCTGTGTACGGAATAGCTCGTTGTAGAGAAGTGGATGCTGTCTTTGCTGCAGCATCAGCAGATTCATTGCCAACAATGCCAACATGGCCAGGTAACCAACAAAATAAAATTTGGTAGTTCTGAGCTTGCAAATCTCTCCAAAGATGTAGGATATCTACAGCTAGTGGATGTGTTTTAGTATGAGGATGGCTGAGGGCCTCCAGAGCACTCATACTATCAGAATAAATGCAAAATTTGTGGCAAGTGAGGTTAGAAATTTTTTCAAGAGCAATCATAATTGCCATTAGTTCAGCAGTTAAAACTGAACACAAAGTACTCAACTGAAAGCTGCCTGTGTCCTCAGCAATGACGACAGCACAACCTACTTGATGAGCTGTCTTTGAGCCATCCGTAAAAACAGGAATGTGTGTAAAATATTCATTGCGGTGATATAGAAAAAGTTGTTGAAAGACAACAGATGAAGTGGTAGACTTGTCATAAGCGAGAAAAGGGTTAAGATATGATATTTCTGGGATATCCCAGGGTGGCAAAGCATAAGCGTTAGTATTATGAACCTGCAGATTTAAAATATTTACATCAGCAAAAGCTCTTTTTACCCTTTCACGAAAAGGTAGGATATTAGAAGGACGTGCATTATATAATCGCCCCAGGCCAATGGGTAAATCAATTCTACGAATAGGGTGATTGATAGAGGATTCAATACGGAAAAAATATAGTTCAGATAATTTTTCCGTCTCAGATAAAGTGGAAGTTGATGACAAATCACATATAAACTATGAACTGGTGATGTACGAAAGGCTCCAGAACATATACGCAAAGCACTGTTGTGTACTGTGTCTAAATTTCGGAGAACACCAGAACGAGCTGTACCATATATTTCGCATCCATAATCAATTCTCGACAAAATAACAGACTGATAGATACGAAGTAAAGATGTTCGATCTGCCCCCCATCTTGTAGTCGAGAGAACTTTTAGGATGTTGAGGGATTTTTCACACCTCTTTCGCAGATGAAGAACATGCGAAAGGAAAGTGAGTTTCCGGTCAAATATGACTCCTAAGAAACGTACTTCCTCAACGACTGGAATATCAACACCTCGAATTTGTATTACAGGATCAGGATGGAGACTCCGTTTCCGACAAAAGTGTACACAGCGGCTCTTTTCAGGGGAAAGCGTGTGTCCATTCTCATCACACCATGAAATGAGTTTGTTATCAGCCCTCTGAAGTTGTCGCTCTATTAAAACCATATTAGACCCCTGGCAGGAGACTTGTAGATCATCCACATATAGTGTTCCACAAACGGATGATGGTAAAACATGAATAATTTGGCTTATATGGAGAATAAAAAGGGTGACACTCAAAACACTTCCTTGAGGAACACCCTCACTTTGAATAAAATGATGAGAAAATGTATTACCAATACGGACTCGAAATGTCCGAAATTTTAAAAAATTTTGAATAAAAACTGGCAAGTTACCTTTAAAACCAAAATCACCTAAAGTACGGAGGATGCCATACCGCCACGTACGATCGTACGCCTTTTCTATATCGAAGAATATAGAAACTAGATGGTTTCTCCGGACGAATGCATTTCGAATTTGAGATTCAAGCATAACCAAGTTGTCATTGGTAGAACGTCCTCGACGGAAACCACTTTGGAAAGGTGAAATATACCCATTTTTCTCCAGTTCATAGAGTAAACGGGCATTTACCATGCGTTCGAGCGTTTTACAGAGACAACTAGTTAAAGCAATTGGCCTATAGTTTGAGGGATTGGTAGGAGCCTTTCCAGGTTTAAGGATAGGTATCACAATGGCTTCATACCATTGTTCAGGAAAAGTTTGCTCACTCCAGATTCTGTTGAACAGGTTCAGGAGATGCAAAAGAGAGGTTTCGTCTAAATGGCGAAGCATACTGTAGGTAATCCCGTCGACACCTGGGCTAGTATCTCGAGTACGAGAAAGAGCGTTCCTTAATTCCACTATCTTAAAGTTATTGTTATAAGAGAGGACCATGCGGGTTCTAAACTTCAAAGGCACTTGTTCAGCTTTTCTCTTAATCGCACGAAAAGTCGGATTATTAGGAACAGAGCTTGAAACATCAGCGAAGGTTTCTCCAATAACATTTGCAATATCAAGTGGCGAGGAATATGAAGCCGTTTCTGTATTTAAGATGGGGAAAGCGAATTCTTTATAAATTCCGTTTGCCGCTTTAACTTTCTTCCACAACTGTGCACTAGATGTATTGGAAGTGATGGTAGATATAAAACTTTGCCAAGATTCTTTTTGACTGCGGCGCCGAATTCGACGAGCATTTGCTCTTGCTCTTTTAAATGCAACAAGATTTTCCGTGGTAGGATACCTGCGGAAAATACCCCAATATTTTCTTTGTTCCTTATAAGCATTACGACATTCATCATTCCACCATGGTTTGCGAAATTTGCGTGGAAGAGGGGTACGCTTTCGAATTGAAGCATCAGCGGCCTTAATAATGCAATCAGTGACATTTTGGACAGCCTCACTAATATCGGCAGATGAAATCATTTCTTCTGTAATCAATGCTAACTTAGTAAATGTAGCCCAATCTGCTTTTTGGAAAATGTATGTTGGTGGGCTTTGCATCAAATTACTATTATCATCATGAGAGATGACAAGAGGAAAATGATCACTATTATGTAAATCGCTTTCAACTGCCAAATTCAATAATGGGAAAATTGCCGGAGAGCAAATAGCGAGGTCAAGGGAATGGAAAGTACGAGTGGGTTCATGAAAGTATGTCTTTTCGTTGTTATTGAGCAGACAGAGACAGTTATCAGAAATGAATTGTTCTATCTGTCGCCCACGGGAGTTAGTGCTATCCGAACCCCACAAAGTACTATGCCCGTTAAAATCACCAAGCAAAATGAAGGGAGTTGGAAGCTGATCAACCAAAGTATTCAAATCGTCCTGCGAAATAATCCCATTTGGAGGCAAGTAAAGGCAACAGACCGTGACCAAGGATTTGACATGAATCTGCACAGCCACAGCTTGCAAGTTAGTGCGTAGATTAAGGATAGTACTGGGATAAAAGTTGGAGGTTAAAATGCACACTCCACCAGAGAATGATGCACCAGTTTCGTTATCCTTCCTTGCACAATTATAACCTCTTAATTTGAAGTGAATATTTGGTTTCAAAAATGTCTCTTGAAGAGCTACGCAAACAGGATTTGATTTATTAATGAGAGCTTTGATGTCAGTTAGCTTTGTCCGAATGCCGCGACAATTCCACGAGAGAAAGGTACCCATTAAGAGAGTTTTTTAGCGTGGGAATTATAAAGGGCGTTAGTTTGAGTTGGCGTTATTTCGCAACTCATTTCAAGGTCATCCTCCTCTTCGTCGGATGGATGGAGAGCAATTGAATCAGGACTTTTGGACAATCCTCCAAAAATAGTAGGTAAATCCTTTTGGACTGTCCCCGTAGTTGCAAGTCCCAGAGCAACCGAATTTCGAATATTGGATTTTTTCAATTTTGATTTAAATTTTTCCGAAATCATTTCTTGTGAAAGGCCGTGTTTCGAAAGCTTTAATTTAAGAGCACGTGGAGGCTTTGGTTTTGGTTTACGTTTCGGTGGATCGTGAGATTCAGGAGCACTGTTTGTGGAAGGTTCTGTATCAGATTCGGATGTTTTTGCGGGAGGAACTTTTTCAGCAACAATCTGCACACAATTTTTGCATGAACAGTTTTTACAATATGATTTTTTAACAGCTGATGCATAGCTGACCCCAGGGGAAGGTGTCTGTGCCTCGATTCTTCTTTTCGCTTCTGGATAAGAAATTTGTTCTTTTGTTTTCAAAGTTATAATTTCTTTTTCCAACCTCCAACGTGGACATGATCTGGAAAAGGAAGTATGTTCGCCATCACAGTTGACGCACTTTTCAGATGAGGTGCACTGCTGGCTATCATGTCCTTTCTCTGCACAACGGGCGCAAGTAAGTGTCCCGCGGCAGGCGATCTTAGAGTGCCCAAAACGTTGGCATTGAAAGCATCTCAGAGGGTTAGGTATAAAAGGACGCACTTTCAATCTCATATATCCTATTTTAACTACTTCTGGCAAAGTAGGCATTTGGAACGTAAGAACGAGGTGCTTTGTAGGGAGGAGTTGTCCATCCCGCCGAATTGAGATACGGCGTACATGTATCACTCCTTCAGGTTTTAGGTCATTTGTAATTTCTTCAATTGATGTATGAAATAACTCCCCACATGTAATAACACCTTTAGAAGAATTAAGAGATGTATGCGCGCTTACAGAAATGGGAATTGTAGCCAATGCTTTCAGTTTGAGAATTTGATTAGATTGTTTTCGAGAATTAACTTCCACCAACAAATCTCCCGAACGAAGTTTGCGTATGGCAGAAACTTCCCCAAGTGTTCCAGAAACGGCTTTTTCTACAAGGAACGGAGAGACCGTGTGAAATGTCTCCTTATCTTCAGAAAGTCTTTTGATAACAAAAAAATGATCGTAATATTTTTCTGTATTTTTTCGTGTCGTTTGTTGATTTAAGTTTTTAGGCCCCATACGATATGATAAGTGATTCGGGTCCGACGGCACCGCCCACCACGGAGCCCAACAAGGGAAGGCAGCCACCGGCTCTGGATATTTCCAACCTCGGTACTTACCCTAGTGCTAATCGGTACCTATACGCTGGGAGCTACCCCCGGGGACAGTGACCACCCTTAACGCCAAGCCCAAGGAGTAGCCCCTTCGCTTGATCCCTAGCAGACTAGCCACTCAGGTGACTAGGTACCAGCCGATTGATACACCGGGGACCACAGTGCACCACCCGTCTTTCAAATGGGTCGCCACGCACGGCAAACACGTGGGGTTTTGGCTGTCCATGAGAAGCAAGAAGCAAACAGAGCGGCGACAGCTTCTCATGGAGAGCTCCCTCGCTTGCCGTCGAGGGATAGAAGGACAAAGCAGACAGCAGAAGGCGTAGTGGAGAGAGAACTGAAAGGGAGTAAAGATCCCTGGGAACCTCGGGATTGGGACACCCGTACTCACCTATAGTAGGTGAGCCCCTGAGGGGGGGAAGTTGTACTCAAATGGCGGAGCATGTTATACGTGATTCCATCTGGTCCAGGGCTGGTTTGGTTTGGTTTGGTTTGTTTGGGTTTTCTGGCGCAAAAACCATAATTGGTTATGCTGCGCCAAGCAAGTGGTAAAAAATTATAGACCAAACTATAAAACAACACATGATAAAATATAAAAGCGAAGGTCCAGGGCTGGTATCATGGGTTTTAGATAATGCCATTGCCAATTCATACATCTGAAACTCACAGTTATAAGCGAATGTATTTCGGTCATTAAAACGTAAAGGCAAACGTTCCGCGCGCTTCTTAACTGCCAAAAAAGCAGGACTGTAGGTTTGGTTTGGTTTGGTTTGTTTTAGTGGCGCAAAAGCCATATTTGGCCATGCTGCGCCAAACGCATGACTTATCTTAATACAAAGTAAGACAAACACATACAAAAAAAAATTACAAAACAAACTCAAAGGAGCTTATCAATTCCTATGTCATGTAAAAACAGAAACAAATTTGGATGGGAATTATCTCCCAGCAAGTCTTTTAATTCAATGTTATTTTTACCAAAATGGTTTCGTCTACATGTATTAAAACTAGGGCATTGCACCAGAATATGCTTAATGGTTAAAAGACAATGACAGGAGGAGCATGTAGGCGCTGGTTCTGAATTGAGAAGATGTTTGTGTGTCAATCTGGTGTGTCCGATTTTAAGACGATTTAATAGAATTGATTGCCTTCGGCTTAAATTATTATTTTTTGTAGATCTTACCAAGGGCTGAACTTCATATAGCTTATTTTTATCTTGCTGGTCCCAAACATTTTGCCATTTTTTCGCAAGCTGATTTTTTATAGCTTGCAAAGCATCATTTAAAGGAACAAAATTTTCAATTAATGCTGTACAACTTCTTGCAGCATTATCTACTGTTTCATTTCCCTGAATTCCCGAGTGCCCAGGAATCCAACAAAATATTATCTGTATACCCTTCTCTGATAAATATAGGTAATATTCTATACATTTCACTACTATTGGGTGGCTTGAAGGCGAAACATTTTTGAGAGCTTCGATTGCGCTTTTGGAGTCTGTGTATAAAATATTTCTTTTATGATTATTTTCTGCTATTTTTATCAAAGCCCTGTATATAGCATAAATTTCCGATGTGAAAACGGAGCAGAATCTGTGCAATCTTTCTGAGAATATCTCATGCCTTAGCATTACAGCCGCGCCCACATTGTTACCAGCTTTGGATCCATCTGTTTGATTTTGATTTTCTTGATTTTTTTGGCACAAGAGCCATAATGTTGGCTATGCTGCGCCAAACTGTGTTTTTCTGGCTTAAAATATAAAATTTCAGCTATAAAAACAATGTGAAAATTTTTAAGAAAGATAGAGAAAACTTAGATATGTGGATAAAAACCTATTGATTTCAAAAATGCAAAAATTTGAACATGTGGTGTCTTACCAAGTAAGAAGGGTAATGGAGTGTTCGTATTTTGAAAGAAGTGCAAACGTTGAGCATTGAAATTTGGACATTCTGACAATATATGTTGGACAGACATTTGACAGTCACACTGGGAACATAGAGGTGGTTGTTCACCTAGTAACAAGTGGCGATGGGTGAATCTCGTATGCCCAATACGTAAACGGGTTAATACTGTGTCTGCTTTCCGATTGGGTAATGAAGACCACGGTTGTACATGAGGTTTAATAGCATGTAGTTTATTGTTAGTTTCAAAATCCCACTGAGCTTGCCATTTGGAATAAAGAAGCCTTTTAGTGTGCTTATTTAAATCGCTTACAGGAATAGATGTGACTGCTGGAATACTTGCCAATTTAGCAGCCTTGTCTGCTTCCTCATTGCCCAGAATTCCTACATGAGAGGGTACCCAACAGAATAAAATAATAAAATCTCGAGAAGTCAGTTTGTTAAAAATATCTATAACTTGGAAAACCAAAGGATGATTATGACGATGAAGATAAAATGATTTTAGGGATTGTAACACACTTAGAGAGTCGGTATAAATAATAAACTTTTTTCCTGGTCTCTCAGAGATTTCTTCCAATGCATATAAAACCGCAGTTATTTCTGCCGTAAAAATTGAACAAAAGGAATGAAGTGTAAAAGAAATGACTCTATCTGGTAAGACAACAGCAAAAGAGACATTATTAGATGATTTTGACCCATCAGTATAAATGGGAAGAAAGTCTTTGTATTGCTGTCTGTGTTCACGGAAAATTTGCTGATAAATAACTTCTGTTGTCCCAGATTTGTTAAAAGTGTTGAATGGGTTTAAAAATTGCATATTAAGATTTTTCCAAGGTGGAAAGCCAATTACCAGCTGTGGAGTAACGTGTAGGTTAAGTAAGTTTTCTGAAAGGAAGTTTTGGATTCTTGTAAAAAACGCTGGTGCGGACGACTTTCTAGCCTCTTGCAGTCTAACTAAGAAAGGGCGAAGTTTAAAATCAAAAAATGGATGATTCATGTTTGACTGAATTTTAAAATAATAATTCAAAGACAGCATTCGTCTTCTTACATCAAGGGAAGGTTCATAACATTCAATATAAAGGCTTTTCACAGGGGATGTCCTAAAAGCTCCAGAACAAAGTCTGAGTGCTGTGTGATGAACAGGGTCCAGTTTTTTTAAAACACTTTTTCTGGCAGACCCATAAATTTCGCTGCCGTAATCCAATTTAGAGAGCACCGTGGCTTTATAAATTTTAATCAAGGATTCTCTATCCGCTCCCCAAGCTGTAGATGATAAGACTTTTAAGATATTCAAAGAGTTTTCGCATTTTTTCCTTAACAATTTTATATGAGGGAGAAAGGTTAGCTTTTTGTCAAAGATTATACCCAAGAACCGGATCTCATCCAAAAATGGAATGATTTCCTCATTTAATTTAATTTCTGGGTTAGAGTGTAAATTTCTTTTACGGCAAAAGTGGACACCCGCAGTTTTTGATGTAGAAATATTAAAACCATTATTATTGCACCATTGTGTTATACCATTAACTGCAATCTGCAGCTGTCGTTGTATAAAATTCATATTTATCCCCGTACATGAAATGTAGAGGTCGTCAACGTATAAATGGCCCTTCACAGTAGGCGATAGTTGTCTTAAAATACTATTCATTTTTAAAATGAAAAGCGTCACACTTAAAACGCTGCCTTGAGGAACACCTTCCTCTTGGATGAAGAAGTCTGAAAATTCGGACTGCACTTTAACTTGAAATTTCCCGAGTTTCAAAAAATTCCTTATAAAAATAGGTAGGTTTCCTCTTAGTCCATGATCATGCAAATCTTTCAAAATCCCGTATCGCCAGGTCCGATCATATGCCTTTTCGATGTCAAAAAATATGGCGACTAAGTGCTTTCTTTGTAAAAAAGCGAGGCGGATGTCTGTTTCAAGGGCCAGAAGATTATCGGTGGTGCTACGACCCCTCCGAAATCCACTCTGAGATGGATGAAGAATGTTGTTGTTTTCCAGGTAATAAATTAGTCTACGATTAATCATCCGCTCAAGTAATTTACAGAGGCAACAGGTTAAAGCAATGGGACGATAGTTTGATGGATTCTGAGGATGTTTTCCTGGTTTTAACAAAGGAATTATTATTGCGTTTTGCCAAATAGTAGGAAAGTAGTGTTCGTGCCAGATACGATTGTAGAAAAGTAATAAGGCTTTTTGAGACTCGATTGTTAAATGTTTGATCATGGAGTAGCTAATATTGTCCGGTCCTGGAGAAGAGTTGTGGACACTAGATAAACATGATTGCAATTCCATAAACGTTAGATCGCAGTTGTAGGGCAACGTAGTCCGAGAATTAAAATTTAACGCTTGTTTTTCTGCGTTCCTTTTGTAATTCAAAATTTGAGGAGGGTAATTTTGGCTGTTAGAAGTATATGCGAAAGTTGAAGCAATGCAATTTGCAATATCTTTTAAGGATGAAATTGTATTTCCTTTATGTACTAAAATAGAAACGGTGTTAGTGTGAGAAACACTTGAAGCTCTTTTTACTTTATTCCACAAAGAACGGCTGGATATTTTAGAGGTAATATTGGAGACAAAGTTTCGCCAAGAAATTCTTCGACTGCGTCGTTGAATTTTTCTGGATTCTGCTCTGGTCTTTTTAAAATAAATAAAATTTTGTGTGGTGGGGTATCTTCGAAAAATACTCCAGGCCTTTTTCTGTTTTTTGTATGCCTGTTGGCAATCGGCATTCCACCAGGGCTTGTTTTGTTTTCTTCGAATGCCAGACGTTTTTGGGATAGAATTGTCTGCCGAGTCGATTATAGTGTTGACAATATGTTTTAATGCTTCCTCAATAGTTGAAGATTTAATTACATGAGAGTTAATATTAGCCAGAGAGGTGAACTTCTGCCAGTCTGCTGCATTTAAAACATATTTAGGAGGATGATAAGAACCAGTGATACTGTGTCTATTATCTGTTAAAATTAAAGGAAAGTGGTCACTATTATATAGATCATTGTCAATCGTTAAATTTAGAAAAGGTAGGAGTGCTGGAGAACATATTGCCAGATCAACTGAATGGAATGTTCGCGTTGGTAAATTTGGATCCATCTGTAAAAATAGCTTCATAATTAAGAAATTGTTGTCTGTGAGCGTTAAAAATGGACTGATAAATGAAATTTAATGTTGTCGGCTTACGCCATTTTTCAAACGTATCAATAAAATTAATAATTGTATTTTTCCATGGAGGAATTTCGTCCGATTTATTTAGGACTGGGAAGTCTTCTATTCCTAGATCTCTGAAAATTTGCCCGATCCTGAAACCAAAAGTGGGAATGAATGAAGATCTCAATGCGAATAATGAACTATAGATAGGATTTATGACTTTATAATGTAATGGATGAGAATCGTCACTTTTTATTCTTAAAAACAAATTAAGTGCTAACATGTTACGTCTATGTTCTAAAGAAGGCTCGTTGCAAACAACATACAAACTCAAAACTGGGGAAGTTCTAAATGCACCTATTGACAATCGGAGACTCTGATTATGTATAGTATCGAGGGGTCGTAATGTAGATTTCGAAGCAGATCCATATATAGCACTACCATAATCAAGTTTTGAGCGTATTAATGCTCTATAGATCTTGAGTAAAGAGCTGCTTTCTGCCCCGTACCATAAGTTGGAGAGTATTTTCATTATATTCATGGAAAGGGTGCATTTCCTTTTCAGATAATCAATGTGTGCTTTAAAAGTAAGTTTTGAATCAAGAATCATACCTAAAAATTTTATTTCAGAAACAAAGGGAATTAGTTGGTTATTTAATTTAAGTTTCGGATCTGGGTGCAATCCTCGTCTTCTGCAGAAGTGAATTGCTGCAGATTTTTGAGAAGAGATAGTAAAGCCGTTAATTTTCCCCCATTCACAAATATTATTAATCGCTTCTTGGAGCTTTTCCCTTATGATACCCATGTCTTCACTTGAACAATGTATCTGGAAGTCATCAACATATAATGAGCCATTAACGCCTGACGGAAGATTTTTTATAATATTATTGATTTTTATGATAAATAAAATTACACTTAGGACGCTTCCCTAAGGAACGCCTTCGTCTTGATGAAAACTGTCCGACAGAATATTGCCCAATCGAACTTGAAAATTCCTTGTTCTTAAAAAGTTTTCGATAAAAAATGGTAAATTCCCACGGAGGCCGATTTTATATATGTCCCGCAATATACCATATCTCCAAGTTCTATCGTAAGCCTTTTCCATATCAAACATTATCGAAACTAAATGTTTCTTGCTTACAAAAGCCTCTCTGATTGATGTTTCCAATTGTAAAATGTTGTCCAAAGTGCTTCTGCCTCGACGGAAACCGCTCTGAAAAGGAGATAACCAATTCTTTCTTTCTAGAATATATATTAATCGAGCATTTACCATTCTCTCCAAAATTTTGCACAAACAACAAGTAAGTGCTATGGGCCGGTAGTTGTTTGGATCCTTGGTGTCTTTCCCTGGTTTAGCGATCGGAATTACTATTGCTTTTCTCCACGAATTAGGAAAACAGTTTTTGTGCCAGATTCTATTATATAGTTGCAGGATGTTTTTTAAAGATTGTTCATTAAGATTGTTGATCATATAGAGATGAATATTATCAGGACCAGGAGAAGTAGCCCGAGATTTTTGCAATGCTCTTTTTAGTTCTATAAAACTAAAGTCTGAATTATATTCCTCGTTAGAGTTTGTATTAAAATCTAAATAAATTCTTTCTTCATTTAATTTGTAAGATATAAAATCCTTGGGGTAAGCTGCTTCACTAGACACTTTGGAGAATGCCTCACCCAATGTGTTAGCTATTGCCTTAATGTCTGTAATAAGTTGTCCATTTGAATTTAAAAATGTCAAAGGAACTTCATTTTTAAAAAGGCCAGACATCTTTCTGACTTTGTCCCATAATAGCTTGGAGCTAATCCATCCCTTTATAGAATTAACAAATGTCATCCACGTATTTCTCTGACTTCTCCGTCTGATTAATCTAGCATATGCTTTAGCTTGTTTAAAAACGATAAAATTGTCCGTAGTAGGATAACGTCGAAACCTGTTCCAGGCTTTGGCTTGTTTCTTCTCAGCAATTTTGCAATCGGCATTCCACCATGGCTTCCAAAGTTTTGGTATCTTCCCAGATGACTTTGGAATTGCCGTATCAGCTGCTGTCAAAAATTTTTGTGTAATGATTTGGATAGCATCGTCTATATTTTCCATGTCCACCATATCCTGAGTAATAAAAGCCATTTGTGAAAAGAGAGCCCAGTTTGCTCTATCAAAAATATATTTTCTTGGTTTTTCAGGATAAACGATATCATTATCTTTATATGACAAAATAATAGGGAAGTGATCACTATTATGGAGGTCCTCTGCAACATTAAAAAACCACTTAGTTGCTAAAGGTGGAGAGCATAAAACTAGATCTAAAGTATGGAACGTGTGGCTTGGTATATGAAAATATGTGTAAGTTTTATCATTCAATAAACAGAGATCATGGTCTTCCATCAAAGCTTCAACTTGCTGCCCTTTTAAATTAAGATTTGTACTTCCCCAAATCGGGTTGTGTCCATTAAAGTCTCCCATTAGGATAAAAGGTTGAGGGAGTTGATTTATTAAATTAAGTTCATTTTGCGCTACGTTATCGTACGGGGGTAAGTAAATACAACAAATTGTTTGTAAAGAACCTATATGAAGCTGAACTGCCACTGCTTGGATAGGGGTATTTAAAGGTATTTCTCTATATGGGTTATGGTTATGGTTATTTCTGATTTTGTGGCACAAGAGCCATATCAGGCTATGCTGCGCCAAACATATGGTTGAAGATAAAAAATATTCAGTGAAGTTCTAAAAAGTTAAAGTAAAATTTGCAAAAACCATGAAATGTGGAGATAAAATTGAACAAGTTAAATAAAATGGAAAACACCAATTTCTTTCAAGAAAGTAAAAATATTTGGGTGGGGATGTTCTCCCACCAAGTCACGAATGTTTGAAGATGATTTACCGAATAAACGTAATCGATGAGAATTAAAAATTGGACATTCTGATAAAATATGAATAACAGTTAAATTAACATCACACGTATTACAGACTGGACATCGCTCACCAAATAGAAGATGTTTATGTGTGAGGCGAGTATGGCCAATGCGAAGCCGAGTCAATTTGACGTCCAACTCGCGTACTGGAACTACCGGCCACAAAGTGATGTCAGGCTGAATAGAATGCAGCTTATTAGAAATCTGCAAATCCCATGATTCTTTCCATAAATAAAAAGTACGTTGAGAAATATATTTTTTTAAATCTGTGTACGGAATAGCTCGTTGTAGAGAAGTGGATGCTGTCTTTGCTGCAGCATCAGCAGATTCATTGCCAACAATGCCAACATGGCCAGGTAACCAACAAAATAAAATTTGGTAGTTCTGAGCTTGCAAATCTCTCCAAAGATGTAGGATATCTACAGCTAGAGGATGTGTTTTAGTATGAGGATGGCTGAGGGCCTCCAGAGCACTCATACTATCAGAATAAATGCAGAATTTGTGGTAAGTGAGGTTAGAAATTTTTTCAAGAGCAATCATAATTGCCATTAGTTCAGCAGTTAAAACTGAACACAAAGTACTCAACTGAAAGCTGCCTGTGTCCTCAGCAATGACGACAGCACAACCTACTTGATGAGCTGTCTTTGAGCCATCCGTAAAAACAGGAATGTGTGTAGAATATTCATTGCGGTGATATAGAAAAAGTTGTTGAAAGACAACAGATGAAGTGGTAGACTTGTCATAAGCGAGAAAAGGGTTAAGATATGATATTTCTGGGATATCCCAGGGTGGCAAAGCATAAGCGTTAGTATTATGAACCTGCAGATTTAAAATATTTACATCAGCAAAAGCTCTTTTTACCCTTTCACGAAAAGGTAGGATATTAGAAGGACGTGCATTATATAATCGCCCCAGGCCAATGGGTAAATTAATTCTACGAATAGGGTGATTGATAGAGGATTCAATACGGAAAAAATATAGTTCAGATAATTTTTTCCGTCTCAGATAAAGTGGAAGTTGATGACAAATCACATATAAACTATGAACTGGTGATGTACGAAAGGCTCCAGAACATATACGCAAAGCACTGTTGTGTACTGTGTCTAAATTTCGGAGAACACCAGAACGAGCTGTACCATATATTTCGCATCCATAATCAATTCTCGACAGAATAACAGACTGATAGATACGAAGTAAAGATGTTCGATCTGCCCCCCATCTTGTAGTCGAGAGAACTTTTAGGATGTTGAGGGATTTTTCACACCTCTTTCGCAGATGAAGAACATGCGAAAGGAAAGTGAGTTTCCGGTCAAATATGACCCCTAAGAAACGTACTTCCTCAACGACTGGAATATCAACACCTCGAATTTGTATTACAGGATCAGGATGGAGACTCCGTTTCCGACAAAAGTTTACACAGCGGCTCTTTTCAGGGGAAAGCGTGTGTCCATTCTCATCACACCATGAAATGAGTTTGTTAACAGCCCTCTGAAGTTGTCGCTCTATTAAAACCATATTAGACCCCTGGCTGGAGACTTGTAGATCATCCACATATAGTGTTCCACAAACGGATGATGGTAAAACATGAATTTGGCTTATATGGAGAATAAAAAGGGTGACACTCAAAACACTTCCTTGAGGAACACCCTCACTTTGAATAAAATGATGAGAAAAAGTATTACCAATACGGACTCGAAATGTCCGAAATTTTAAAAAATTTTGAATAAAAACTGGCAAGTTACCTTTAAAACCAAAATCACCTAAAGTACGGAGAATGCCATACCGCCACGTACGATCGTACGCCTTTTCTATATCGAAGAATATAGAAACTAGATGGTTTCTCCGGACAAACGCATTCCGAATCTGAGATTCAAGCATAACCAAGTTGTCATTGGTAGAACGTCCTCGACGGAAACCACTTTGGAAAGGTGAAATATACCCATTTTTCTCCAGTTCATAGAGTAAACGGGCATTTACCATGCGTTCGAGCGTTTTACAGAGACAACTAGTTAAAGCAATTGGCCTATAGTTTGAGGGATTGGTAGGAACCTTTCCAGGTTTAAGGGTAGGTATCACAATGGCTTCATACCATTGTTCAGGAAAAGTTTGCTCACTCCAGATTCTGTTGAACAGGTTCAAGAGATGCAAAAGAGAGGTTTCGTCTAAATGGCGAAGCATACTGTAGGTAATCCCGTCGACACCTGGGCTAGTATCTCGAGTACGAGAAAGAGCGTTCCTTAATTCCACTATCTTAAAGTTATTGTTATAAGAGAGGACCATGCGGGTTCTAAACTTCAAAGGCACTTGTTCAGCTTGTCTCTTAATCGCACGAAAAGTCGGTTTATGGGTTTATGAGGTTTAATGGCACAAGAGCCAATCTTGGCTAAACTGCGCCATACATATCACGAAAAGTCGGATTATTAGGAACAGAGCTTGAAACATCAGCGAAGGTTTCTCCAATAACATTTGCAATATCAAGTGGCGAGGAATATGAAGCCGTTTCTGTATTTAAGATGGGGAAAGCGAATTCTTTATAAATTCCGTTTGCCGCTTTAACTTTCTTCCACAACTGTGCAC
Source organism: Argiope bruennichi (assembly GCF_947563725.1). Taxonomy (NCBI): domain Eukaryota; kingdom Metazoa; phylum Arthropoda; class Arachnida; order Araneae; family Araneidae; genus Argiope; species Argiope bruennichi. Next base: position 102,181,085 of record NC_079160.1, on the reverse strand, counting down.
TAGATGTATGGAAGTGATGGTAGATATAAAACTTGGTAGATATAAAGCCAAGATTCTTTTTGACTGCGGCGCCGAATTCGACGAGCATTTGCTCTTGCTCTTTTAAATGCAACAAGATTTTCCGTGGTAGGATACCTGCGGAAAATACCCCAATATTTTCTTTGTTCCTTATAAGCATTACGACATTCATCATTACACCATGGTTTGCGAAATTTGCGTGGAAGAGGGGTACGCTTTGGAATTGAAGCATCAGCGGCCTTAATAATGCAATCAGTGACATTTTGGACAGCCTCACTAATATCGGCAGATGAAATCATTTCTTCTGTAATCAATGCTAACTTAGTAAATGTAGCCCAATCTGCTTTTTGGAAAATGTATGTTGGTGGGCTTTGCATCAAATTACTATTATCATCATGAGAGATGACAAGAGGAAAATGATCACTATTATGTAAATCGCTTTCAACTGCCAAATTCAATAATGGGAAAATTGCCGGAGAGCAAATAGCGAGGTCAAGGGAATGGAAAGTACGAGTGGGTTCATGAAAGTATGTCTTTTCGTTGTTATTGAGCAGACAGAGACAGTTATCAGAAATGAATTGTTCTATCTGTTGCCCACGGGAGTTAGTGCTATCCGAACCCCACAAAGTACTATGCCCGTTAAAATCACCAAGCAAAATGAAGGGAGTTGGAAGCTGATCAACCAAAGTATTCAAATCGTCCTGCGAAATAACCCCATTTGGAGGCAAGTAAAGGCAACAGACCGTGACCAAGGATTTGACATGAATCTGCACAGCCACAGCTTGCAAGTTAGTGCGTAGATTAAGGATAGTACTGGGATAAAAGTTGGAGGTTAAAATGCACACTCCACCAGAGAATGATGCACCAGTTTCGTTATCCTTCCTTGCACAATTATAGCCTCTTAATTTGAAGTGAATATCTGGTTTCAAAAATGTCTCTTGAAGAGCTACGCAAACAGGATTTGATTTATTAATGAGAGCTTTGATGTCAGTTAGCTTTGTCCGAATGCCGCGACAATTCCACGAGAGAAAGGTACCCATTAAGAGAGTTTTTTAGCGTGGGAATTATAAAGGGCGTTAGTTTGAGTTGGCGTTATTTCGCAACTCATTTCAAGGTCATCCTCCTCTTCGTCGGATGGATGGAGAGCAATTGAATCAGGACTTTTGGACAATCCTCCAAAAATAGTAGGTAAATCCTTTTGGACTGTCCCCGTAGTTGCAAGTCCCAGAGCAACCGAATTTCGAATATTGGATTTTTTCAATTTTGATTTAAATTTTTCCGAAATCATTTCTTGTGAAAGGCCGTGTTTCGAAAGCTTTAATTTAAGAGCACGTGGAGGCTTTGGTTTTGGTTTACGTTTCGGTGGATCGTGAGATTCAGGAGCACTGTTTGTGGAAGGTTCTGTATCAGATTCGGATGTTTTTGCGGGAGGAACTTTTTCAGCAACAATCTGCACACAATTTTTGCATGAACAGTTTTTACAATATGATTTTTTAACAGCTGATGCATAGCTGACCCCAGGGGAAGGTGTCTGTGCCTCGATTCTTCTTTTCGCTTCTGGATAAGAAATTTGTTCTTTTGTTTTCAAAGTTATAATTTCTTTTTCCAACCTCCAACGTGGACATGATCTGGAAAAGGAAGTATGTTCGCCATCACAGTTGACGCACTTTTCAGATGAGGTGCACTGCTGGCTATCATGTCCTTTCTCTGCACAACGGGCGCAAGTAAGTGTCCCGCGGCAGGCGATCTTAGAGTGCCCAAAACGTTGGCATTGAAAGCATCTCAGAGGGTTAGGTATAAAAGAACGCACTTTCAATCTCAGATATCCTATTTTAACTACTTCTGGCAAAGTAGGCATTTGGAAGGTAAGAACGAGGTGCTTTGTAGGGAGGAGTTGTCCATCCCGCCGAATTGAGATACGGCGTACATGTATCACTCCTTCAGGTTTTAGGTCATTTGTAATTTCTTCAATTGATGTATGAAATAACTCCCCACATGTAATAACACCTTTAGAAGAATTAAGAGATGTATGCGCGCTTACAGAAATGGGAATTGTAGCCAATGCTTTCAGTTTGAGAATTTGATTAGATTGTTTTCGAGAATTAACTTCCACCAGCAAATCTCCCGAACGAAGTTTGCGAATGGCAGAAACTTCCCCAAGTGTTCCAGAAACGGCTTTTTCTACAAGGAACGGAGAGACCGTGTGAAATGTCTCCTTATTCTCAGAAAGTCTTTTGATGACAAAAAAATGGTCGTAATATTTTTCAGTATTTTTCCGTGTCGTTTGTTGATTTAAGTTTTTAAGCCCCATACGATATGATAAATGATTCGGGTCCGACGGCACCGCCCACCACGGAGCCCAACAAGGGAAGGCAATTACCGGCTCTGGTTATTATCAGCCTCGGCATCCACCCTAGTGCTAATCGGTACCTATACGCTGGGAGCTACCCCCGGGGACAGTGACCACCCTTAACGCCAAGCCCAAGGAGTAGCCCCTTCGCTTGATCCCTAGCAGACTAGCCACTGAGGTGACTAGGTACCAGCCGATTGATACACCGGGGACCACAGTGCACCACCCGTCTTTCAAATGGGTCGCCACGCACGGCAAACACGTGGGGTTTTGGCTGTCCATGAGAAGCAAGAAGCAAACAGAGCGGCGACCGCTTCTCATGGAGAGCTCCCTCGCTTACCGTCGAGGGAAGGAAAAACAGCAGAAAGCAGAAGGCGTAGGGGAGTTTGAACATGAAAGGAGTAAAGATCCCTAGGTACCTCGGGATTGGGACACCCGTACTCACCTATAGTAGGTGAGCCCCTGAGGGGTTTCTCTATATGGGAAGGCTTGGGAAATTAAAAGAGCCACACCACCCGACGCCCTGGAACCCTGAGTGTAATCTTTTCTAACTATATTATAATATTTGATTTTGGTAGACTGATCTGGTGTAAGAAAAGTTTCTTGTAAACCAAGGCAAACGGGCTGGTACTTGTTTAAAATATTTTTTAAATCTTGAATATGAGAACGGAAACTTTGGCAATTCCAACAAAGAATATTATTTGCCGTGTTTTTGCTTTAAGAAGTTATGTTTTCTTCCCCGCTTGTCGACATTGCATCATCTTCAGATGGATGAATCTTGATATCATATCTTTCATCATGGTCTCCATCGTATTTTGTTTGTTTTAATAATTCTTGCTTTGATATTGTACGTTTTTTTATTGAGTCTTTTATTTTATCATCTAGGTTTTTCTTCTGGAATTGTATTCTAGCTTTCCTCATAGCTTTCGTTTCTTTCGAGGTTTTCGAAAGTTTCTTTGGTGGTTCCTTTTTATCAGCTTTAGCAGTTGGTATGCGCGATGAAGAAATTTTGTTTAAGCTGTTAGAAGATGATGTTCTTCGTTCGTTGTTTAATTTCAAAGGACTTGATTGATTTTGTTTGTTATTGCTATCTATTGTATATGTGGTTTTGGGACTTCCAGTTACAGATTTAGTTTCAATGGATGCGGGAAAATGATCTTGTTCATGAGTTTCCCGGTGTGTTTGAGTGGATGCTGAAACCATCACTCTTTTCGCTGCTGTAGAATAGGAGATGCCAATTCTAGGAGTTCGCTCAATTACAATTTTTCGGGCTTCTTTAAAAGAGAGGTTTTGTTTGGTTTTGATTGTTTGGATTTCTTTTTCCTGTTTCCAACGAGGGCAAGATTTAGAATACGCTGGATGGTCATTTTTACAGTTTATACAGGAAGGAACAGCTGAGCATGTTTGACTCTCGTGGCCAGTCTCGGAACATCGCGCACATTTTTGAGTACCACGGCAAGCTTGAATTGTATGTCCAAACCTTTGGCATTTGAAGCAGCGCAAAGGATTTGGAATATAGGGCCGTACAGAACTATTGAGATATGCTATTTTTACAGATTTAGGTATTGTTGGTAGATTAAAGGTCAGAATGAAATGTTTTGTTGGAATGAGTTTCCCATCTCTTTTTATTTTTATCCTTTTTATTTCGGTAACATTTTGACTCTTCAATTCATCAAGTATGTCATCCTCTGTGTCATTTTGCAGCTCTGATTCCGAGATTATACCTTTCGATTGGTTAAGTCTAGCATGTGCAGTAACAATTACATCATAGTTACCAATGTTTTTCAAGTTCAAAATTGATATGGCCTGTTCTTGTGATGAGACTTCAACCAGGAGATTACCGTTTTTACATTTTTTTAAAGATTTAACTTCACCAACATTTCCTTTTATTGCTTTATGAATTAAAATTGCTGATACGGCATCAAAGGATCCGTCTTTCCTTTTTACTATAAAAAATTTAACTTTCTCATGATACTCCTTTACAGGAGAGGTTGACGGACGCATGTCTCCGTCGGGACCGTTAGTGCGGGAACCCATAATTTGTAAGTGATGTTCATCCCGGTACGCCCCCGCCCACCATGGAGCCCAACAAGGGAAGGCAGTTGCCGGCTCTGGTTTTCTCCAGCCTCGGTACTTACCCCAGGGGTAGCACCGGGATATAGACCTACAGAGACTGCAGGCCTAACCCTCAAGCAGTGGTTTCTCGTTCCCAAAAAAACGCACCACCAGCCGATTGACAAGAACGGGCTCATTCCTGCCGTCCGACTTACGGAGCAGCGTGGGCCAAAGGGAACGCAAGGGACCCCAGGATTCCATTTTGCCCCTAACGGGTCGCCATGCACGGCCAACACATGGGTTTAGTTTATAACCAAAATCGAAACCAAAACACCAAAACTTATTGAAAGGAAACATCAATTCAACTCATAAAAATGGAAATTAGAAAATAAAAATAAGAGATGGATCGCTAGGGTAACCCGGGGGCGCGACACCCGTATTTACCAAAGACAGTAAACCCCCTGAGAAAAGGAAAGGTCCCTGGGTACCTCGGGATTGGGACACCCGTACTCACCTAAAGAAGGTGAGCCCCTGAGGGGCAGGACTGTAGGAATCGATTGCGGATACGTGTGCGAACGCTTGACCGAGAACATTGGCCACATCTAATGGGAAGAATGCACCATATTTCCTTCATTTAAAATAGGAATGGATGTTTCAGTGTAAATCCCATTAGCAGCCTTTACCTTCTTCCACAAAGTTTTACTAGAGGTGTTGGAGGTAACAGAAGAAACAAAGGATATCCAGGATTCTCTCTGGCTATACCGGCGTGCTAGTGCTCTGGCTCTTGTAAAAGCGATAAGGTTCTCAGTTGTTGGTATCTTCGAAAGATGTTCCATAATTTTTTCTGCTGTCTGTGACTGTCACGGCAAGCTTCATTCCACCATGGTCTGCGAAATTTTTTTTAAACGTGGGGAACTTTTTGGAATAGTGGTATTTGCGGCGTTTATTATTATATCTACAACATGTTGTATTGCTTCCGATACGTCTGATGTACTGACCATAGCCTGAGTGATATCTGCCAATTGCATGGATGCAGCCCACTCTGCTCGTTGGAAAAGGTAACGTTGGGGGCATGCAGTCGCATTACCTCCATTTGGTATACCGGGAAATGAATTAACAGACAATCTAGCGAAATCTGCTACCAGTATATTGATATCTCCTATTCCATTAAAAGATATAAAAAACCACGTTAAATCCAGTTTGCATTTAAAATGGCAAATCCAGTGGGATCTTACCGAGGCAAATAAACTTAAAACAATAAAACATCCAATCGTCTGTTGGCCCTGTTTGCCTAGTAGAAAATTTGATACCATTCTTACCAGATTAAGAATTGGCCACACACGGTTCACACATAAACATTTGCTGTTGGGGAAACCCGCACCCCGATGTACAGCATGTCAGTGTCCTATGATGGTTCCTCAGATTTTAATAGAATGTCCACAATTTAACAATGAACGAATACGCTACTTTCACTCTCCTCAAATCAAATTAAAAGATATTCTTCATAAAGTTCTCCATCCCCACCTTTTTACCTTTTTAAAAATGATAATTTTTACTTTTCGATTTGATTCTTAAATAACTCTTAGATTCTGTTTTACCGTGCTCTTACTTTTTGTAGATTTTACAGATTGACAAGTTCAGGAAATTGATGCAATTTAGAAAGAAATTTTTAAACTTTTAAAATAGGATTAAATCTTACCGTATGTTTGGCGCAGTTTAATCAAAAATGGTTCTTGCGCCAATAAGCTCCATCAACCAACCAAAAATTAAATATAGTAATCTTAATTTCTACGATGCTTCTGTTCTTCATAGTTATTCAGCGAGAAATTTGAATATAGATTATGTTTCAAGAAAAAAAAAAACTAAGTTTTTTTTTCTAAAAAATAAGCAGAAATTAATTTTTCTCTAACTAATTAATATATTTATTGAATTTATGGCAGATATAATTACAAAAATTTCTTTTATCAAGTAAAGCATCGAAATTTTTCATAAAGGCATGCAATCATTAGCATGAAAATCAAATTTATGTGAAATAAATAATACATTTTAGCTTAACTTCAAGCTCTATATAAATGAACTATGTAAAAACCATGTATTTTCGTAGTCAAAAATTATTTAAAAATTCTGTTCAATAAATTATATAGAAATGAAATCGATATTTTATAACTGAGGATATATTATTTTGATAATACACTTTAAAAAATGAGTGAATAGCCATAATAGTAATGCCCATTGCCATAATTTAAAAAAATTCTTTTTTTAATCTTTTATAGACTTTTTTTACTATACACTGAATGTTTTTGTGCCTTTAAAGGTATAAACTCATTATTAAGCGTATAAGGGGAATTTAATTAATATCGATAAGATCGAAAGTTACCGAAATTCTTAGCCCCTGTGGTTCACTGGATAATGTAAATAAAAAAAATTTCTTAGTAAATATCAAAGGGTCAAAGCATTTTTTATACAAATAATATTAATTTTGGTATTATGAGGAACAAGTATTCTTGCCAATTTGTACTGAATAGAACTCCTATTATCTCTATCTGATGCAGAAATATATGTTCCCAGTTATTGGTTTCTTTTTAGCAGATACGTCGTGCATCTTCTGCAAAGAAAAAAGATAATTGGCAACACACTTATTAATATACACAATAGTAGAACTATCTTCTATTTTAATTATTTTTCAATATTTAATCTTAAAATTACATTATTTTTCGTGCATATCTTCATAAAATGACATTCACATCTGAACAATGTTTGATTGATTGATAATAAAGTTTTGATGGTTTGGTTTGGTTTTTGTGCTTTATTAGAATGGCTCTTGTGCCAATAAAGTTAAGAAAATATTAAACTAATTCTTTTTTAATAAGAACACTGAAATATCCACTTTTTTAAGACAGTAGCAAATAAGGAATTGAAAAAAAGAAATTGGCTTGCAATATTTTATCTTCCCAAATGTGACACAAATCAAGTAAGATAAAATTAATATTTTTCAATAGTATTTATCTGTCAACTCTATATTTTTATTATTTACAGTATCCGAATCTATATCGTTAAATATAACATAAACACAGCCTCTATTATCCAAGAAAGAAAATTACTGTAGTTAGTTTCGTTTATTCACTACTTGTCCAGTAATTATTCAACAAATTAAAGTTTGAATGAAAATATATGGTTTTCGTGCAATATTGCCATTTGATTGTGTGACTTACCAAGGTAATTATTTTATGGTATGATTATAACTTATACAGTTATATAATTCAATATGCAATATATATTTTTCAATAAATTTAATATTTTCAGTTATCTTGCAAGGACCTCTAAACAAAAAGAGAATTGATTTTTATTCAAATGATGAAAAAATACTAAGTTAAAATAAAGTAAAATAATATTATAAATTTAAAGAATAAATAACGGAGTAAATTTCAAAGATGGAAAGTTTTTTTTTCTTTTTTCCCCAGATGAAATGTAAAAAAAAAATACTATTTTCAACGTAGTTATAGTATATATATTATTGAATTTTCAAATCCGAAATGACATTTTGTTGCATTATCAACATAATGTAAAACTAAGAGTACTTTTGTTTGATGGAACAAATATCTGATGAAAAATAGCTTTATACCTTCAAATGACAATAATAAATAATAAATAAATAACAATAATAAATAACATTTCGCTTTTTTTACAGTATTCGCAAATCAAAATTAACCCTTTAGCACAGCCATGGGGTCATTTTAACCCCAACGGTACTTTCTTGTTAGAATTTCGTAGAATCTCTAATTACTTGCATTTGTTATACCCTATGCCCTCATGGGAGAACTAGAAAAAGACGATAATGATAACAGCAACCGGATCTACTCTCAAGTGTTCCTACAGATAGTGAAAATTATTATAGTTCACATTCGTGTGATATCAATATCACACCAATTTTTTCAATTAAATTCAAGATTTAAAACTTAATAATAACTTTGAAACATAAGATTTTTTTAAATTTTTTTTTGATGATTGCTTGATAATTATCGACCTTCTTACTTGGTTTGGAAAAAAGTTAAATTTCCAACTTTTTAATAGAATAATTTTATACAACATGAAATTATTTTAGTCGCCGCTTGTATATAATTGGAAAATGTATTTACAAGTATATATATTGATACTGAAAGCATAATATAGATCCAGTTATGTAGACAAACACAAGAAATAAATTTCAAAGGATCATTATATTTTGAGAATAAGATACTTGAAAATTATAGAGAGAATTATTAAGACTAAGTAATGTAACTTTTGAAATTAACAAGCCGTTCAACGCCGGAAAAAAAATCAGAAATAATTTATAAAACTGGTAGAAGCCAATAATGGTAGCAAAAGAATTAAAATGATAAATTGTTGTTTGAAGCAAATCTCGTGTTTAGATAAGTTTATACGAAACTTATTTGTTTTCAATGCAAAAGCTTTAAAATATATTTTAACCTTTCAACAACTCACATTTGACTAAAAACCATGATAATGCTTTGCTTAGCTTTCTGGGGAGTGATGATATAAAATTGCCCTCATAACATGAAAATATAAATAAATCGTTCTTATATCAACAAATAGGAGCGTTCGTTGTACGTTAATTTCCTCTCAACCATTGTTCTTACTTCAAGAAAGAATTTCCATTTGAGAGTCAAGTTCATGAAATGTTATGAAGTTTGAGGTAAATAAACATTTAATTTTATTTTATATTTGACTCGAAGCCAGTGAAAAGAGAGATTCCGTATTTAATTTTAAGTATTCCTTTTCTAAAACGAGAAATTTGGAAATTCCAAGAACTTGAACTAAAGAATATATTCTTACATTTCCAGTGAGCGTTCTACGAAAATGCCAACGATTTAAATAAATCTAAGTTATTTAATTGTTATACGCAATAAACGTCAGTCTGACTTTTGTGAAATTAAACTTTCTAGTTCAAATGTAGTAATGAAACAAGTTGGTTGGTTGGTTAATTGGATTTTTCTGGCGCAAGAGCCATGTTTGGCTATGCTGCGCCAAGCTTATGGTAGATAAAACACTATACTGCGCTAGACGTTTGGTATTCAAAAAACATGTCAAGTACAATTCAGACATACAATTTAAAATTACAAATTCTCGTGATAAAATGAAAAACAAATAAGGAATAGTATCAGTATTCTTAAAAATGCAAATTATATCCCAGAAAGGAAAATTTTCCAAAAATGTTAAAACATTAAAATATTAATGAAATTTAAAACGTGAAAATGCAAATCACAAAACATTAGAACAGATGCAATATACTTCAAAAGGAAGTTAAAAAATTAATGTAATCTCTTTATTCGATGTTTCTTTAAGTATTTGTTACAAACAGGTGTATTTGAAGATTCATCATAAAATTTTTTAAGATCAACCCATTGAACCGTACATTTTTGGGGACTTTGCCTAAAAACAGTTTTATTAACTGCAGTGAAATCGGTAGAATGTTCCGGAGCAGGTGGGGTTTCATCGATTGTTTCGTGAAGGTTGTATTCAATAGTATTATCCGATTCTATTTCAGTGTCAGTATTTTGATTGGGCTTATCTGTGCACATGGTTTCAAACACGGAGTTGGTTTCATCCATTTTATCAGCTGATTTGGAATTTATGGTCTGCGAAGAGCTAAAATTAGAGGCTGGCATAGATTGGGAGACTTGTCGAGGTGAAGTCTTCCAGAATTTAGAATTCGATATATTTTCAGAATTGTGATCTTTTTTATATTTTTTTCTTATATGTAACAGTTTTAAATTTATTCAAGTTCTGTGGTATTTCACCGGATGGGACATTACTAGTTTCGCCAGTTGGCTGAGGAACATCAGTTCCACCAACTGCTGGATCAAATGCAAGTTTCGAAAGGTTTTTTTCTTTGCAAACTGGAGACATTTTACTTTCCGTTTTTTCAGTTCTCACTTCATATTTTGATTTTCCTTTTTTCTTAAGATTCTTTGCAGTTCGTGAAGGAAGGTTTTGAGCAATAACGGGAGTACATGGATTAGTATCTGGCTGTGATTTATTAGTTGTGAAAGGTTGTAACTTTGTAAGTGGAGGACAAACAACTCGAGTTAATTTTTCATCTGTCTGAGTACAACCAGAAATAGTATTTTTGACTACTCGTGAGTAGGGTAATGAAGCTGATGTATTGGAAGGTTGGGGATACACAAGTTTCCTTGCCTCAGAATATGATAAATTTTTAGTTACTTTGAATTCTTGAATTTTTTTTTTTCCATTTTCCACTTATCGCAATCCTTGGAATCTGAGGTGTGGGGATTATCGCAATTAACACATTTGAGATCTGCATTGCATTCTGTACTCGAATGTCCAAAGGATGCACAGCGGGAACAAGTCTGTTTCCCTCGACAAGCGTTTTTCGAATGGCCGTACCTCTGACAGTTAAAACATCGTAAAGGAGTAGGAATATATGGGCGAACCTTATATCGTGCATAACCAGCAAGAATAGTTTTCGGAAGCAGAGAAGTACAAAAAGTTAAGATTATGTGCTTCGTTGGAATTAGTTGACCATTACGTTTTATTTTTATTCGGCGGGCTTCACAAACTTTTTGGCTTTTTAGCTCACTAACAAGTTCAGACTCTGAAACAGATTCGAGGTCAAGTTCAGAAATAACACCACGGCAATAGTTTAATGATCTATGAGCATATGTTTCCACAGGAAATTCTCCTAAATACTTCAAATTTTTAAGAACAGATATTTGTGATTTTGTGACTGCTTCAATCAATAAATCTCCAGATTTAAGTTTTTTAGTATCGTTGACTTCTCCAATGGTTGAGGCAATAAGTTTCTGAATAAGAAAAGGCGAGACTTTATGGAAGGTTTTTTCAGTGTGCAAGATGATAAAAGGAGTATTTTCTGTAATCGAATATCCGGACAAAGACGTTTCGAAAAGACCCATGCAAAGTACAATTCATATTCGGGTTTCGACGGCACCGCCCTCCACGGAGCCCAACAAGGGAAGGCAGCCACCGGCTCTAGGCATCCCCAGCCTCGGCGCTTACCTTGATGCTAATCGGAACCTATACGCTAAGGGCCACTTCCAGGAACGTCTACCACCCTTAACGCAGAGCCTCAGAAGGGGACCCCTTCGCTTGATCCCTAGCAGACTAACCACTCTGGTGGTTAGCTACCGACCGAATTGATACACTGGGGACCAACAGTGCACCACCCGTCTAATGGGTTGCCACGCACGGTCAACACGTGGGGTTTTTGGCTGTCCATGAGAAGGAAGAAGCAAACAGAGCGGCGCCAACTTCTCATGGAGAGCTCCCTCGCTTGCCGTCGAGGGATGGAAGGATCAAGCAAATAGCAGAAGGCGTAGAGGAGAGTAAGTATGAAGGGAGTAAAGATCCCTGGGTACCTCGGGATTGGGACACCCGTACTCACCTATAATAGGTGAGCCCCTGAAGGGGAGTAATGAAACAAGTTTTTCATTTTTCGGTTTTAAGACATGACATTAGTTTCTGTGGATTTTGAATGGAAACTTTAAATGAATTTCCAAAACAGATTTCCTTTGATGAATGGTTCAGAAATCCAAATTCAGACTTATACTGTTCACACAGTTTTATTCTGTTTCTATTGTAACACATTCACATTTTCTCAACTGGCACTTAACATTTTATTATTTAATTGTTAATGTTAATGTTTGAGGTTTTCTGGTGCAAGAGCCATGATGTTGACCGTGCTTCATTACTTAAATTATATGCTGGTTAAATAAAATTATATTTATTTCATGCATAATATTTAAAATTTCAGTAAAATTATTCTTTAAAAAATTAAAAAATAATTATTTTAATTTTGTCTAAAGTAATAGATCTCTAAAAACAGTAAACATATGTAAGTGATTTCATTGGAGAAAAATTCTTGTAAGTATTCAATGATTTTAATAGGATTTCAAATAAAAAAGTCTCAAAGTCGAACGCTTATACTTTCAGAAATTTGAAAGGCTTAAACAAGACGTTCCGCATGTTCTACATGAAGTGAGGGACTACAACAACAACAACAAAAAAAGACTCAAAAGCAAAAAAAGACTCAAAAGATGACCTAGATGTAAAACAAACTTTTTAGAAACTAGAAGATATTCTCAATAAATAACTCTATACTTTTCCACTTATGTGCGGGTATGGCAAAATAAGCTATTATTTTTAGTAAATATCTGTACCCAGAATGCTTTGTACTAATTGTTAAAGAGTGATGTATAAAAAAAGTAAAAAATAATACTAATTTTTTTTAAAGTTTGAACTAAACCCGTGTAAAAAGACTCGTAGAAGTTATTAAAGAAATGTGTAATAATAATTAAAGAAAATGGAAGTATATGCTTTTACTCATTAATAAGAAAATGAAACTACAGGCTTTTAAAAAAACAATTCCGTTTCCTGGCTGTTTTACAATATAATTAATTTGCAAATAAAGAAATCAACAAGTACAATCCGACAACTTGCTGAAAATAAAACGTTGCACAGTTTCTTCTTTGCATAAATTATTTTTAATTGGATGATTTCTGTCAAAAAGCAAATAAAAAGTGAATGATTAACAGGAAAGAAAACACTTGAATCGCAAAAAAAAAAGGATTAATTTGTCATTATTTGAAAAAAAAAATATTATTCAAAAACTGTTTATCACTATCTTCCCAATTAATTCCAGATAAAAAAAAAATCATTTTTACCAAAAAATAAAAATAGATCCCTTATTTATTATATCTAACACCGTTAGAAATTATATTATACTGAAATCAGTACTAATTTGAAGCAATATAATTTTTTCCCAATTTTTATGTTTTCCTAAATTCCAAAATTGCTTTATAGAGATCGTTTCTCATACGACTTCTTTTCGATCCCAAAAAATTTCCACCGTATGACGCGATTTAAATCTAATCTTTGAATTACATTATAATTTCATGCACTTTAAAAGTTATGGGGTGGCTTTTTTTTGTAATTTGATTTAATGACCCTTTTTATTTAGAGAAAGGACTGTCTTACTAAGTCAAGAATCCATGGCATGCATATGAGGTTCATGGACTATATGCAATTTTTCGGTAAATTATAGAACTTTGGAATGGCTTGATTTCAGATTGAGAAGCTATAATTCGATATCCGAAAACTCAGTGGTACGACAATTAAGTTTATATTATACTAGCCGCCTTTGGCGACCAGCCGGTTCGCCAATCTTAATGTTCGTTAAAATTTTAATAATTAAATATTTTATGCAATTCCTACTTTAATAGCTTCTTCATCAAAATATTTTAAAATTTCAAATTTTGATTATCATATAATTCATTCATAATATTATAAAGGCCTTCAGTCATAACGTAATATGTATCTCTCTCATTTTCTGTTAGCACTCGTAGAATTTATGCTTTAAATTAAAGTGGAAAGAATTTATCTTCAATTAATATAATAATATTTTTTACTGAAACAAAGCATTTTTTTATAATCTGATTACTGAAAATAGAGTCACTCAGCGTTTAAACTTTATGGGCACTAAAGAATATCTTTTTTAATTTATGTAATATCTCAAGAGTTGGTCAACAAAATTTTCTTAGATTCATTATGAGCAGATCGATTAATTAACAATGTTTAAATTTAAATGCATCAAACACTAAGAAAATAAAACGAATCGTTTAAAATAAACGGTTGAAAACAGGTTTTAAAAAAACTACTTAAAAAACGATGTACTTAAAACTATAAGCATATACAAAAAATATATAACTAACATAAATACAATTTACTTACAAAAGCATGCAACTAACCCAAAAATAATTTAAATCATCCATTGATAACGTTGTCATGGCAACAATCAGAACAGAATGCGCATGCGTGAATTTTCTTCGCCGGTTACGTAACGCAAATACGTGATTTTTTCTACGCCAGTTGGGGTAACGCTATGCGGGTTAGAAATTTTTAATTTCCTTTATTCTGTTTTATTTTAATTCAAAAGTACTTCAGAATGAATCTGAAAGATTGATTCATTAACAATGTTTAATTTTAAATGCATCATACATTAAGAAAATAAACAGAACCGATTGAAATAATCCGCCGGTTGGTTGGTTGGTTGTTCGGGTTTTTTGGCGCAAGAGCCATGTCTGGCTATGCTGCGCCAAGCAGATGGTAAAAAAAACAAATAATTTATATAAACACACATGTTAAGATATAAAAGCCAAATGTATCAAAAAATGGGAAAAATGAAAGTGCAGAAATATATAAGGTTAATGCATTTATAAATGAAATACTGATTCGCAAAACGAACGTTACAATGAATTGTCGAATGTGAACAGAAGTTAAAAAATGCTAAATACAACTATAAAAACCAATGGTTTTTAAAAATTTAAAAATGTTTGGGTGGAATTTTTCACCCACCAGGTCTTGTAAAGTTAATGACGATGATTTAAAAAAGTGTAAACGAAAGGAATTAAAAGATGCGCACTCGATTAAAATATGTTTAATGGTAAAATCTACACGACATGTGGAGCACTTTGGTGTTGCCTGGCCAAAAAGGAGATGTTTGTGTGTAAAACGAGCATGTCCTATACGGAGGCGAGTCAATTTGACATCAACCTCTCGTATAGGATGGACAGGCCACAAACTAATTGTCGGTTTAATTGAATGTAATTTGTTGTGGATCTGCAGATCCCATGATTGCTGCCAGTTAGTAAAGAGCGAACTAGTGAAGGAACTTTTGGCATCAGAATAGACAAGTGAATGTGTTAGAAAAGTTGATGCAGCTTTAGCAGCAAAATCTGCCCTTTCATTGCCGTAAATACCTACATGCCCCGGAACCCAGCAAAAAATGACTTTAAATCCTTTATTTCGTAAGATTGTTAATGTAAATAAAATTTGGACTGCAACTGGGTGCATCTGAATCTGATAATTAGAAAGTGTTTCTAAAGCACTCATACTGTCAGTATAAATGATGAAATTACGCTGAGTAGAAGAGGAGATTTCTTGTAGAGCACAGAAAATTGCTACTAACTCAGCCGTAAATACAGAGCTACTGTTGTGCAAACAATAGCTCAGTGTATCAGATGGAGTTCTAATTGCACAACCAACATGTCCATCTGATTTCGAGCCATCCGTAAAAACTGGTGTAAAAGAAGAATACTGACAGCGATGATGATAAAACAATTTTTGGAAAATAACAGGATTATTTGAAGATTTATCGAATCCCAAAAAAGGGTTCAGAAAAGAAAATGGCGGGATATCCCAAGGGGGAAAGGAATAAAAGTCAAATGACTTAATGGCAATACTATAAAGGTCCGAACCATGTAGGAAACTTTTGACTCTTTCCCAAAAAGGGAGAATATGAGAAGGTCGCGACTCATAAATCCTTCGAAGAGAAACAGGAAGTACCGTGCGACAAATAGGATGATTTGGGATAGATTTTGCACGGAAATAAAATAATGTAGACAATTTCTGACGCCGCAAATGAAGTGGCAACTGGTGGCAAATGACATATAAGCTCTCCACTGGAGAAGTTCGAAATGCTCCGGAGCATATCCGTAGAGCAGTGTGGTGAATGGTATCTAATCGCCGTAAAACCGTAGGACGTGTGGAGCCATACACCATGCAACCATAATCTATTCGGGAAAGGATGAGTGCTTGGTAGATACGGAGCAGGGAGGTTCGATCAGCACCCCATGATGTTTTGGAGAGCACCCTCAATATATTTAATGTTTTCTCGCACTTCTTCCGCAGGTGTAAAATATGCGGAAGGAAAGTCAACTTGCGATCGAAAATCACTCCCAAAAACCGTATTTCATTCACTACAGGGATTGGTACATTTCCAATGTCAATAATTGGATCTGAGTGGATGTTTCTCTTTCGGCAGAAGTGCACACATCGGCTCTTCTCCGGCGAGATACTGTGACCGTTGTTATTACACCAAGATACTATTTTGTTAACGGCATTTTGTAATTGTCGCTCTATAAGATTAATATTGCTTCCTTGGCATGAGATCTGCAGATCATCAACGTAGAGACTCGCTTGTATGGATGAAGGCAAATGAGTTAAAATCCGGCTAAGATGGACAATAAAAAGGGTGACACTGAGGACACTTCCTTGTGGAACCCCCTCAGATTGAATAAAATTATTTGAATAAAAGTTCCCAACACGAACTCTGAAGGTCCGATGTGATAAAAAGTTCTGTAAAAATACGGGAAGATTTCCCCTAAAGCCAAAGTTAAATAAAGTAGAAAGTATGCCAAAGCACCAAGCACGGTCATACGCTTTTTCGATATCGAAAAAAATGGATACTAGATGGTTTCTTCTGACAAATGCGTTGCGTATCTGCGTTTCCAGCAATACAAGGTTATCGAAAGTAGATCTGCCCCGACGGAAACCACTTTGCAACGGGGAGATGCATCCTTGTTTATCCAGTTCATGCACAAGGCGAGCATTGACCAAGCGCTCAAAAGTTTTGCAAACACAGCTCGTTAGAGCAATTGGTCGGTAGTTCAGAGGATTAGAAGATTCCTTGCCTGGTTTTAAGATTGGGATCACAATAGCGTCCCGCCATTGTGAAGGGTATTTTTGTTCTATCCATATTCTATTAAATAATTGTAACAGATTTGAAAGAGAAGTTGCATTCAGATGGCGGAGCATATTGTATGTTATTCCATCAGGCCCAGGACTGGTATCATGGGCATGAGATAATGCTTTTTTTAGCTCAAATATCCGAAACTCACAATTATATGGAGAAGTATTTCGGTCATTAAAACGTAAAGGCAACCGTTCCGCGCGATTTTTAATTCTCAGAAAATCGGGGTTATATGAATCAATTGCTGAAACCTGTGCAAATGATTGACCGAGAATGTTGGCTACGTCTAATGGGGCAGAATACTTCACATTCCCTCTGTTTAAAACAGGAATGGAAGAGTTATGATATATACCATTAGCAGCCTTTACTTTTCTCCACAGAACTTTGCTGGATATAGAAGATGTGATAGAGGATATGAATTTTATCCAGGATTCCCTCTGACTACGACGACGTATGCGGCGAGCTAGTGCTTTGGCTTTTTTAAAAGCAATAAGGTTCTCTGTGGTAGGATACCTTCGAAATAAGTTCCATAACTTTTTCTGTTGTTTGTGGCTGTCGCGACAAGCTTCATCCCACCACGGTCTGCGAAAAATTCTTACGCGTGATGGACTTTTCGGAATAGTGGAAGTTGCGGCACCAATTATAACGTCAGTGACATTCTGTATAGCTTCAGAAATGTCTGTGATATTGGTCATAGTCTCGGTGATATCTGCTAATCGCGAAAAAGACTCCCAGTCTGCCCGCTGGAATAGAAAACGCGGAGGACAATAAGTCGCACAGCCGCTATCAGCATGGGAGACAATAATAGGAAAGTGGTCGCTATTATGTAATTCGTTGCTAACATTAAAGTTTAGCAACGGCAGAAGTTCGGGTGAGCAGATTGCCAAATCAAGAGTATGGAAGCTTCGTGTGGGCTCGTGAAAGTATGTTTTCTCTTCGTTGTTAAGTAAACAGAGACAGTTATTGGCAATAAACTGCTCAATCTGTCTCCCACGAGAGTTTGTACTATTTGAACCCCACAAAGTATTATGTCCGTTAAAATCACCAAATATCAAAAAAGGCGGATGAAGCTGGTCCACTAAATTGTCAAGTTCTTGCTGACGGATGACATCATGAGGCGGTAAGTAAATGCAACAGACTGTGACTAATGTTCGTACGTGAACTTGTACAGCCACAGCCTGCAGAGAGGTATGCAAATTTAGTTGTGAGCTCGGATAGAGATTTGAAGTGAAGATACAGACACCTCCAGAACTATGAGATCCTGTGTCTGTATCTTTCCGAATACAATTATAACCTCGCAATTTAATTGGAATGCTTGGTGTCAAAAAGGTCTCTTGAACACCAATGCAAACAGGATGATATTTGTTTAAAATGGATTTTATGTCAGGAAGTTTGGACCGGAGGCCGCGACAATTCCATGAAAGGAAGGTACCCATTAAGAGTCTGTTTTTGATGGAGAGTGTGTGGAAACATTTGCTGGAGTTGCTTGATCTTCGCAACTCATGTCAAGTTCCGATTCATCCTCAGATGGGTACAATTTAATATCGGGGTTATTGGATATGCCACCAAATATGGAAGTCAAGTCCTTGTGGGCAACACCCTGCGTCGCTAACCCCAATGCGACGGAATTCTTCAAGGTCGATTTCTTTAATTTCATAGGAATATCTTTTCCTGAAAGGCCGCGTTTCGCAAGATTTAACGTCAGTGAAGTTTGTGATTTTGACTTTGATTTCCGTTTTGGCTTAGGTGGTGCAGGAGTTTCATGAATATTGTTCATAGATTGTTCTGTATCAGAATCTGTTATTTTTTCCGCGGTTTTTGTTTTTGTTGTAAGTGCTACACATTTTTGACAGGAACAATTTTTGCAAAAAGTTTTTTGTACTATTGAAGCATAACTGATGCCAGGGGTTGGAGTCTGAGCTTTAATCCTACGCCTGGCCTCCGGATACGATAAATTTTCTTTTATTTTAAGTGCTGTAACTTCTTTTTCTAATTTCCAGCGTTGGCAAATGCGAGAATAGGATGGATGATCCCCATTGCAGTTGACGCATTTTTTCTTTTGAGTCACACTGCTGACTGTCGTGACCCTTTTCTGCACAACGGGCACAGGTTAGTGACCCGCGGCAATTTGCCTTTGAGTGGCCAAAGCGCTGGCATTGAAAGCATCTGAGTGGGTTAGGAATGTAAGGCCTCACTGGTAGTTTTATGTATCCTGCGTAAGCAAATTCAGGTAAGTTTGGAGTCTTAAACGATAAAATATGATGCTTCGTTTCAAGACGTTGTCCATCACGCCAAATTGTGATACGGCGGACGTCTACAACTCCTTGCGATTTCATTTCATGTACAATTTCCTCAACAGGGATATTTAGCAGCTCACCGCAGGTAATAACACCTTTAGACATATTTAAAGAAGTATGAGGTTTTACAGAAATAGATATTGTAGCCAAAGCCTTTAATTTTTGCATCTGCTGGGTTTGCTTTCGAGAATTAACCTCTACTAACAAGTCACCAGAGCGCATCTTTTTGATTGAAGTAACTTCACCGACAGTTGCTGTAATGGCTTTTTGGACCAGAAATGGCGACACTGTTTGAAATGTTTCATTCGATTCCGATTTACGTGTCACGACGAAAAACCTATCAAAATAGTTAGTTGTATTTTGTACTGGAACAATACGACGCCCACTGAAGGGACCCTTTTTGGGAGGAGCCATGCGATATGGTGAATGATTCAGGCCCGACGGCACCGCCCACCACGGAGCCCAACAAGGGAAGGCAGCCACCGGCTCTGGCCATTCCCAGCCTCGGCACTTACCTTGGTGCTAGCCGGAACCTATACGCTCGGAGTTACCCCCGGGGACAGTGACCACCCTTAACGCCAAGCCCAAGGAGTAACCCCTTTGCTTGATCCCTAGCAGACTAGCCACTCAGGTGACTAGGTACCAGCCGATTGATACACCGGGGACCACAGTGCACCACCCGTCTTTCAAATGGGTCGCCACGCACGGCCAACACGTGGGACATTGGCTGTCCATGAGAAGCAAGAAGCAAACAGAGCGGCGACAGCTTCTCATGGAGAGCTCCCTCGCTTGCCGTCGAGGGAATGAAAAACAGCAGAAAGCAGAAGGCGTAGAGGAGAGCGAACTGAAAGGGAGTAAAGATCCCTGGGTACCTCGGGATTGGGACACCCGTACTCACCTAAAGAAGGTGAGCCCCTGAGGGGGAAATAATCCGCCGAAAAATTTTAACACTTGCCTCATTACTGGTGGGAGAAAAAAAAAACTGAAGCCTTTCTCGTTTGGCGCTGGGGATAACGGAAGATTTTTTTGGCGGAAAAGTTGGCGGTGGGGAAAATGGAAGATTTTTTTGGCGGGAAAGTTAGTTTTTAATTAATAATTAAAATTAAAAATTCGAAAAAAGAAACCCCAGGTGCACATTTCCAACCTCCAAAGTATACATGTACCAAATTTGGTAGCTGTATGTCAAACGGTCTGGCCTGTAGAGCGCCAACACACACACACACATTGAGCTTTATTATAGGTATAGATAGATTATGTTATATGTACACGATAATAAAATATTAAACAGGAATTCTAATTACATATAGAATTGCTTTCTATAAATGAGGAAACACTGAGAATCAAAAATATTATATCACTTTCACTACAACTGTGTAGTCTTACAAATTTTTACTTAAAGCAGTTTATATTTTAAATTTCTTAGAAAACTACTACACATATTTAGTTAGAATTATTTTTCATTTGGTAGATTCTATTGAGGAGATCTTTCCAAAAACAGTGCTTTCAATAGCTCAGAATTTGTTTTGGTTAGGTTTTTTTTATGGCGCAAAAGCTAAGATATTGACCATGCTGCGCCAAATAGGGATATAAAATCATAGCAATATGAGAGTATAAATATTTTAGTAAGATTGTTATTAATTTAGTGGTTATTATCGAAATTTACATTAAGAGTGAGTGAGTGAGTGAGTATTACACTAGCGCAAGATCCATTCCCTGGATAAACTGCACCGCAACTAGATGAAAGCTTTAGCGTTACATCTTAAAACCATGTATAAAATATTTACAATTCGATATTAAAAACAACTATAAATTAGGAACAATGATAAGAAGGTATCAACATTTCAAATTTCTTTGATAAAACCAGCTTCTTTTAAATAAAGGAAAATATTAAAATGTGGTTTGCGTCCAATTAAAAGGGGAAGACAAGGAACAACTGTATTAAAATACTTAAGACGCAATGAGTCCAGTGTCTGACATTCAATCAATATATGTCGGATAGTTAAACTATCACCACAACGACTACAAGTTGGTGGTGGTTGCTTCAAAAGTATATATTTATGAGTTATGCGAGAGTGTCCAATGCGTAATCTTGTAAGAATAACATCGCATCGACGATTTAGGGAGGAACACCAAAGATCAATAAAAGGTTTGACTGTGTGTAGTTTGTTTTCTGTCTCGAGATTCCCCTGGTTTTGCCAATTTTGGAATAACCATTTACGAACGGAAGAACGTACGTCAGCATAAGGAATGGCTTGTTTGTAGGATTCGTTTGCTGATTTTGCAGCAATATCTACTATTTCATTCCCTTGGATACCTACATGGGAAGGAATCCAACAGAAAAGAATTTCAAAACCATTATGACATAATTCCTTTAGCAAAATCCTGATATCAGAAATATATGCATGATTGTGCGTCTTTTCAATAAGGGCTTGAAGGGCACTCCAAGAATCGGAATAAATGATCACCTTTCTAAACTTATTCTTAGCAATATATTGTATGGCACGATATATAGCTGTGACCTCCGAGGTAAAAACTGAAGTAAAATCGTGCAATTTCTGACCTACAACTACACTCTCACAAGCAAAAGCATAACCAACATGAGATTCGGCTTTGGAACCATCCGTGTATACAGGAATGTAATCACTATACATATGTCTGTGAGCAGAAAAAAGTGCTCTAAAAATGAAATCAGGAGTATTGGACTTAAGAAATTTTCGAAATGGATGAAGCAAAACAACATCAAATTGACACCAAGGTGGTACACTAAAAGGACTTTCGTCATGAATTTCAATATTATGGTAACTTTCTGGTAAGAACTTCAAAATACGTGATCCCAGAGGAGGTATACAGGATCTACGGACGTTGAATAGTGGAGATTGACTACAATTTAAAAACATTCTCCTTAAAGGATGAGATCGGTTAGATAAAACACGGAAATAGTAACAGGCGGACAACATGTTTCGTCTAAAAGACAACGAAGGTTCACATGTTTCAACATATAGACTGCTAATCGGGGATGTTCTAAATGCACCGCAGCATACACGCAGAGCTTGATGATGAACGTAATTAAGCCGAGATAAATAAGAATTTCGAGCCGAACCATATACACAACAGCCGTAATCCAATTTGGAGCGAATAACGCTTCGATAAACTTTCAACAAACTAGTGCGATCAGCACCCCAAGCAGTATTTGACAAAACACGAAGGATATTCATCGATCGCAGACATCTGTTCCGTAAATCCATTATATGGGGGAGGAAAGTCAAACGTTTGTCGAATATAACACCAAGGAATGTATGTTGGTCGCATATAGTCAGAGGATTACCGTTCAGTGTTAATTCAGGATCTGGATGTAGTGGCCTTCTACAAAAATGCATACATACAGTTTTTTGTGGAGAAAATGTGAACCCATTGCTTTCAGACCAGGCTACCATGTTGTTAATTGCAATTTGTAATTGCCGTTCTATAAAACGCATATCCCTAGCAGAACAGGAGATCTGCAGGTCGTCAACATAGATGTTTTTATGTACAGTGGATGGAATGACGGATAAAATTTGGTTGATTTTTATAATAAACAGAGTCACGCTCAATACGCTGCCCTGCGGTACACCCTCTTCTTGACAATGCGCTTTAGAGAGAGTATTTCCCAAACGGACTCTAAATAGTCTGTGTGCTAAAAAGTTTTTAATAAAAATAGGTAAATTTCCACGAAAGTTAAAATTAAACAAATCCTTTAAAATTCCAAATCTCCACGCTCTATCGTAAGCTTTTTCAATGTCAAAAAAGACAGACACCAAGTGGTTTCTCCGTACAAAGGTATTTCTTATATCTGTCTCCAAAGCTACAAGATTATCAATAGTGGAGCGTCGCTTTCGGAAACCACTTTGGAAAGCGGATATAAATTCATTTTTCTCTAACACGTATATCAAGCGTGCATTCACCAATTTCTCAAGAAGTTTGCTCAGACAGCTAGTCAACGCAATAGGCCTGTAATTCATGGGGTTTTGAGGATCTTTATTAGGTTTTGCTATAGGGATTACAATCGCGTTATTCCACTGAATAGGGAAAACATGTTCCCTCCAGATTCTGTTAAACATATACAGGATATTTAACAAAGCATCATGAGAAAGGTGTTTAAGCATAGCATACGTGATTCCATCCGGGCCAGGAGCCGTTTCTTTTGTATTTGATAAAGCATGCTGTAGCTCGAAAAGGGTAAAATCCGAATTATACGGTAGAAATTTGTTTGTATTAAAACGCAGAGTGGTTCGTTCCGATTTACGTTTAATTGAAAGAAAGTTCTCAGTATAATTGTTAGAATTGCATACGGATGCAAAAGTTTCAGCGAGAGTATTCGCCATTTCTTGGAAGCTAGTAATTTCTTTATTGTTTACTTTTAAACAAGAAAGAGGGACTTCAGGATATATCCCACAAGCTTTCTTTACTCTGATCCACATTTCTTTTGCCGAGACAGAAGACTTAATACTCGATACGTAATTCACCCAACAATCTTTTTGACTGCGTCTTCTGATTAGTCGTGCCTTACTTTTTGATTCATTATAAATTATGAGGTTTCTTGTTGTTGGTTTTCTCCTGAATTTATTCCATGCTCTTTTTTCTCTTTGCCTAGCTTTAGTGCATTCTTGGTTCCACCATGGCTTCCGGTATTTCGGAAAGCAGTTTCCAGATTTTGGAATAGCTGAATCTGCTGCTCCTATTAATGTGTTAGTAATTAAGTGAACTACTTCATTTATATCTTCAACCGTTACCATTGTTTTTGTAATATCTGCTAAAACAGAAAAAGACGTCCAGTCAGCTTTTGAGAATAAATAACGGGAGGGTCGTTGCATTAGAGAGCTATTGGAGTAAACGGGCTCTAAGAAAATAGGAAAGTGGTCACTTTCAAAAAGATCATTTCCCACTCTAAAATTAAATTTCGGTGCCAAAAATGGTGTGCAAATAGCAAGATCTAATGAGTGAAATGTTTTATTTTGCTTATGAAAATATGTGGGTTCTCCATTATTTAAGAGGCAAAGAGAATGAGAGTCAATTAGTTCCTCAATTTGTTTCCCACGAGAATTAACATGCTCATTACCCCAGAGAGGGCTATGGCCATTAAAGTCTCCAACTAGGATTAGAGGGGGTGGAAGCTCATTTAATAAGGCATTAATGTCTCTTTGGTCTATAGGTGCATTCGGTGGTAAATAAATGCTACATACTGTGATCAGAGAGGGAGCCATTATTCGGACTGCAACTGCCTGTAGATTCGTGTGTAGAGAAATAACAGACGATGGACAGTCATGAGAGACTAAGAGGGCAACACCCCCAGATGCTCGATCAGAATTAACGTCCTTTCGAATCAGGCTGTAACGCCGAATTTTTGCATTATCTGATGGCTTAAGAAAAGTTTCTTGGAGCGCAATGCAGACGGGATGAGTTTCATTAATGAGATCTTTAATACGAGATATTTTATTACGAAACCCGTGGCAATTCCAGGAAAACAGAGCTTCCATAAAATTCACTCTTTATCTGGAGGCTTTTTCTTTTTCTTAACACCCTCTGCAAGATTTTTCTTTAGTGAAGCGGAAGAATCCAACTCCATATCTGAAAATTCAGATGATGACGTATCGATTTTTAAAAAATCTTCAGCAACATGAGGCCTTGTTGCAAGTGATTTCAATTTCTTCCTGTTTTTCGCAATTTGTTTTTTTGAAACATCAGAAGTTCGTGGTGCTGACTTTTTAGGAGACAAATTTTTAGAGGTTACAGAAGTTTTTTGAAGCTGAACGCAAGTAGATGACATGTTAGTGGGCAGTACTGGATTAGTAATTGCGCAGTTACAGTGAGTAATATTTGCATGAGTTTGAGAACAGGATGTATTCTGAATAGATTTAACAGCAGATGAGTAGGAAACACCAACTTTTGGAGTTCTATCGTTCACCATTTTTCGCGCTTCTGGGAAAGTTATATTCTTTTTTATCTTAAGGGAAATTATTTCTTTTTCCAGGATCCATTTAGGGCAGGACTTGGAAAATGCAGCATGGGAGCCAGAACAGTTAACACATTTCGAAATATCGGATGTGCAAGCATTCATTTCATGCCCAGATTCTGCACATTTACCACAGATATTTTCATTATTTCGACAACTGGTTTGCGAATGCCCATACCTCTGGCATTTGAAACAGCGTAGAGGATTAGGGATGTAGGGTCGAATTTTGCAATTAATATAACCTCCTTTGATGGATTTTGGCAAAACCGGCGTTTGAAATGTTAGAACAACATGTTGCGTGGGAACAAGCCTGTCACCTCTTCGAATATTTATGCGACGAGCGGCACAGACATTTTGATCTCGTAGTTCTTCTAAAAATTCTGTTTCAGAAACTTTTATAAAATCGGGTTCAGAAAGGACACCACGTGATATATTCATCGTTTTATGGTAAGATGTTTCTACTGGGAAGGAACCCAGGGTTGTCATTTTACTGATCTGCAATGCTTGTTTTTCAGACACTTGTAATAGTAGATCACCAGAACGTAATTTTTTTATATTTTGTACCTCACCAATAACAGATAAAATAAGTTTATTAATGAGAAACGGAGAAATGGAATGAAAAGTGTTAGGTGTATGAATGACCATGTATCGAGTAGTAGATTTGGCTTCGACGACGTTAGATAAAGACCCCATATGACATTGATAAAGATTCAGGTCCGGCGGCATCGCCCACCACGGAGCCCAACAAGGGATGGTAGTTGCCGGCTCTGGAAACATTCCAACCTCGGCACTTGCCATAATGCTGACCAGAACCTATACGCTGGGAGTCACCCCCGGGGACAGTGACCACCCTTAACGCCAAGCCCAAGGAGTGACCCCTTCGCTTGATCCCTAGCAGACTAGTAACTCAGGTTGCTAGCTACCGGCCGATTGATACACCGGGGACCACAGTGCACCGCCCGTCTAATGGGTCGCCACGCACGGCAAACACGTGGGAGTATTTGCTGTCCATGAGAAGCAGGAAGCAAACAGAGCGGCGACAGCTTCTCATGGAGAGCTCCCTCGCCTACCCTCGAGGGAAAGAAAAAAAGGTGACAGTAGAAGGCGCAGAGGAGAGTAAACCTAAAGGGAGTAAAGATCCCTGGGTACCTCGGGATTGGGACACCCGTACTCACCTATAGTAGGTGAGCCCCTGAGGGGATTTACATTAAGAATGAAACTTATCCAACAATATCAAATAAAAAATATCACAAATGATTTCGCTTTCTAATTACTTTAATTTTATTACTTTAAAGTAAATGTAATGTGTGAAAATGACTATACGGTAATTGTAAATTTAAAATTCAGATATATCTTTTGCTTAACTTATAAAATAATATTTTCTAAATTATATTTGTTGAAATCCTTTTTCTTTTTTTCAAACACTAGAGTATTCCACAAATTACTGTAGCATAATTTCCAAATTAATCCTATTTGTAAGAGATTAATAGTTTTATATTACTAGGTTCTATCTCTAACTCTCTCAATGCACTCTCTGGAAGATTTAAAAAAAAAAAAAAATAAACCAAAAGTGCTTAAAATTAAACATAATTCACAAGTTTTTACCGAAGTGCAATTCTCAAGAAAGGTAAAAAGTGAATTGACCTATTTACATGTGCGAAAATTACTTCCGTTTCTTTCTCGTTTAAATTAGAATGTATAAAGTAAGAATATATAAAGATATATTTAGAATATGCTTTAAAGAGAACGATCAATGAGATATTAAAATATTTTCGAACTTCTTTTAAAATAAGGATGAAATCCACACAATTTCTTCTGTGGTTCAATGAAGGGAAAGAGATAAGGTTATTATTTTCAACAGTCTATAAATACTTGATACAATATTTTTATTGATCATCTTTTTAATGTTTTATTTCTCTTAAATACAAAGTGAACTAACATTTTCTTTTCTTATTTTTCAATTCTTTTATCTCTATCCTTTTAAATTTCCACTCTTATCGGATAATCGTTTTGATATTTCAGGTTTTAGAAGAAATTCATTCCATTCTTTCTCTTATTAACTTTTCTAAGTGACTTAAAATCCATTATCAACAGAACAAGGTCTTGTAATTTGAAAGATGTGGGCTTTAACACGAAAACTACATTAAGGAATGATGAATTATCGATTGATTCAGCGACGGCTGTTATTCAGAAAAGAACTAAAATGAAGCGTATTTTCATTGTTCGATGAGTTTTTCCCAGCCGGAACTAATTAATAGTAAACAATGTCCAAAATTGCTATTGTTATTAAAGCTATATTTAAAGAAATATAATAAGTAAGCTTTTTCAGCTTTATATCAATTACAACTCAATGTTCTTCACTGCAAAATAAGAAAATAATATATTTCAAAGGAGAATAAACGATTTGTAACATTCCCATGCAATAAATTAATATTGGAAATTAAAAGTGGTTTGGTTTGTGTTGGTTTCTGGCGCAAGAGCCATGCTTGACTATGCTGCGCCAATCAAATGGTAAAATTATACAAAGGTTTATAAAAAAATTCATTTGTTAAAAGCAAGATCAGGGGTGTAAAGATCAAAAAAAGAAAAGAAAAATGATGAAACAAACTCGATTAGAATCTTAAAATTTTAAACCATGATTCATAAGAATTCAATAAAAAGAAGAAGAATACAATAGGACAAAAAAGATGCTAGATGCAAGTGAAAAAACCAATAGCTTTTAAAAAATTAAAAATATTTTGGTGGTATTTTTCACCCACCAAGTCTTGTAATGTTAAGGATGCCGAGGTAAAAAAACGAGCACGATAAGATTTAAAAACTGGGCATTCAATTAAAATATGACGAATAGTAAAATGAACTTTACAACTGTTGCACATAGGCGCATTTTCGCCAAATATAAGATGCTTATGTGTGAAACGTGTATGCCCTATACGGAGACGAGTCAATTTAACATCCATCTCATGTATAGGAAATTAAAAGGGGAGTTAGGATATTTGGTTATTGGCACAAGAGTCCTATTTGATCAACTTTGCTAAACATAGGATAATTGTACACACCCAAAGGCTATATATAAAATTTAAAATTCTAAAGCACCGAAAAATATCATTAAAAAAAACAAATTTTAAAAAAATCTAAAAAAAATGTTTAAAGAATTAGCAAATATTGTTTCCAAAATATAAAAAAACAATAATCTAGAATTGTAGTTTTTATTTCATTTTTAATTTTTTGGCGCAAGATCCATCCTTGGCGATACAAAGCAATTGAGAAAGGAAATATATTGTCTTAACAGTACCAAGGAAAGGTTTCGATTCAAATTCAAAGGAACGACCACTTTCAATCAGACGTAAAAGATTAAAAGCAGTTTAAATTCAAGGTAAAGGATCATTACTAGAAATAAAATAGGACTTATTGAAAAAAAATACAAGTATCGATGCATCGGTTGGTTGGTTGGTTGTTTGTTTTATTGGCACAAGAGCCAGTGTAGGCCATACTGCGCCAGACGTATGGTTAATAAATTTTTCCCTAATACAACCTAAAAAATGACTTTAATAGGAATAAAAGATACATTAAAAGCCGACATTAGAATTAAAACGAAAAGGTGGAAAGTTGAACAAATTTAAAATTATGAAGTTTAAATAGAATTGTAAAAACCAATTGCCTTAATAAATTTAAAAAGGTTTTTATGAGGATTCTCTCCCAACAGTGATGGCATGTCTAGTGATGAGGAGTTAAAATACCGTAAACGATGAAAATTAAAATCAGGACATTCAATACAAATATGACGAATCGTTAAAAGCACTTGGCATCTCGAACAAAGAGGAGCCTGATCACCAAATAGAAGATATTTGTGAGTAATACGAGTATGACCAATGCGGAGTCTAGTCAATTTGACATCGAGCTCACGCACTGGATGAGAGGGCCAGGATGTAATTGTTGGTTTTATGCTATGCAATTTATTATTTATCTGCTGATTCCATGATTGTTGCCATAACGAATAAATACGTTTTAAATAAAGGTTCTTTTCGTCGGAGAAGGGTATTTCATGCTGCATAAACAAAGTTGCTGTTTTAGCAGCGTTATCCGCCAGCTCATTTCCGATTATTCCGACATGACTTGGGACCCAGCAGAATAATAATTCATAGTCTCTATTCTTTAGAGTCCTCAAAAGGTCCAAGATTTCCAAGGCAATTGGATGAGGCCGACTATGAAAATGGTAGAGAGTTTCTAGGGAACTCATGCTGTCAGTATAAACACAAAATTTGCGTTCAGAGCTTTGAGAAATTTTCTGTAAGGCATAGAAAATTGCTAATAATTCGGTAGACAAAACAGAAAGGCATGTATGTAGACTGTAGCCGAATGTTTGTGTTTCAAACACAATACCACACCCAACATGATCATCTGACCTAGAACCATCTGTAAAAATAGGTATATAGGATGAAAACTGACAGCGATGAGAACCGAAAAGTATTTTAAAAACCACAGGGGCCGTTGTAGACTTTTCGAACCCACAGAATGGGTTTAAGAAGAAAAATTCAGGAATATCCCAAGGTGGAAATGAAAATAAATCAAATGACTGAATATCTATATCACTTAGTTCAGAATCAGCGAGAAGCAATTTTACTCGTTCACAAAAAGGAAGAATGTTAGATGGACGGGCTGCGTAAAATCTCCGAAGCCGAGCGGGGAACATCATAGAAACCAAGGGATGTTTTCGAACGGATAATGACCGGAGGTAATACTGGACATATATTTTTTGGCGCCTCAAATTTAGCGGCAGTTGGTGACATACATTGTAAAGACTTTCGATTGGTGAGGTTCGGAAAGCTCCTGAGCAGATTCTCAGGGCGGTGTGGTGTATAGTATTTAGTCTACGCAAAACGGAGGACCGTGCAGAACCATATACCATACATCCATAATCAATACGGGATAAAATAACTGCTTCATAAATTCGAAGCAACGATGTACGGTCTGCTCCCCAAGTGGTTTTAGAAAGTACTTTTAGAATGTTCATTGACCTGTCACACTTCTTCCGCAGATATAAAACATGCTGAAGGAAAGTGAGCTTACGATCAAACACTACTCCTAAAAACATTATTTCACCAACCACAGGGATTGAGGTATCCTTAATATTAATTAAAGGGTCCAAATGAATTTCACGCTTCCGACAAAAGTGAACGCATTTACTTTTTTCAGCGGAAATCTTATGTCCGTTTTCCTCACACCAATCTATTATCTTATTAACTGCAACTTGTAGCTGACGCTCTATTAGGTGCATATTGCAACCCTGACAGGAGATCTGAAGATCATCCACATACAGGGTGCCCTCGACAGATGGTGGTAAAATGTTAAGAATTTGACTAAAATGAATCATAAAGAGCGTTACGCTAAGGACGCTTCCTTGTGGAACCCCCTCAGCTTGAATAAAAGAATCTGAATAACAATTGCCAATTCGAACA
Source organism: Argiope bruennichi (assembly GCF_947563725.1). Lineage (NCBI taxonomy): Eukaryota > Metazoa > Arthropoda > Arachnida > Araneae > Araneidae > Argiope > Argiope bruennichi. The sequence goes on along the minus strand of NC_079160.1, from coordinate 102,150,355 downwards.
CGAAATTTTCGCAAAGATAAAAAGTTTTTTAAGAAAATAGGTAAATTTCCCTTAAAACCAAATTTGAAAAGAGTTTTAAGAATGCCAAAGCGCCAGGTACGGTCGTAAGCCTTTTCAACTTCAAAGAAAATAGAGACCAGATGATTTCGGCGTACAAATGCGTTGCGTATTTGGGTCTCGAGTAAAACGATATTATCATATGTTGAACGTCCTTTTCGAAAACCACTCTGCAACTGTGGAATGCATTCTTTCCTCTCCAGTTCAAATACAAGACGGGCATTTACCATTCGCTCAAGCGTCTTGCACAGACAACTTGTGAGCGCAATTGGTCTATAATGCAGAGGGTTAGACGAATCTTTCCCGGGTTTGAGGATTGGTATCACAATAGCTTCGTGCCATTGCGAAGGGAACCTCTGTTCACTCCATATACGATTGAATAGACGCAGCAGATTAGAGAGAGAGGACGCAGATAAATAGCGAAGCATATTGTACGTAATTCCATCCGGTCCGGGACTAGTATCATGTACTTTAGATAAGGCCAATAGCAGTTCATAAATGCTAAAATCGGAATTGTAGGGAAGAGATCTTCGGGTGGAAAAACGTAAATTCTTCCGTTCCGCTTGATTCTTAGTCGCCATGAATGCGGGCTGGTATGAATCAGCAGCGGAAACTTGTGCGAATGCTTCCGCGAGAGTATTAGCAACGTCTAATGGAGAGGAAACCGTACCACTTCCCATCTTCAATACAGGGAAAGAAAAATCTTTATAGATTCCGTTTGCAGCCTTCACCTTCTTCCAAAGCAATTTGCTAGAAATAGAGGATGTAATTGACGAGATGAAGCGAATCCATGATTCCCTTTGACACTGTCGGCGAATACGCCGTGCATTGGCTCTGGCACATTTAAAAGCAATAAGATTCTCTGTTGAAGGGTACCTTCGAAAAATGTTCCATCTTTTCTTTTGTTCTTTGTGGCTGTCACGGCAAGCCTCATTCCACCACGGGCGACGAAATTTTCTTAAACGTGGGGAACATTTGGGGATGGTGTTATTAGCGGCAAATATAATGCAATCAATAACATTTTGCGTTGCCTCCGTAATATCGGAAGTATTAACCATAGTCTCGGTAATTTCTGCCAGCTGTGTGAAAGTAGCCCAATCTGCCCGCTGGAATAGGAAACGTGGTGGATGTAAGGTCGCACCACTTCTATCAGCCTGTGAGATTATTAAAGGGTAGTGATCACTGTTGTAGAGATCTTCACTGACAGCAAAGTTCAAGAATGGCAGTAAGTCAGGAGAGCATATGGCCAAGTCAATACTGTGGAAGCTGCGTGTGGGCGCATGAAAGTATGTCTTCTCGTCAGTATTGAGCAGACAGAGACAGTTATTAGTAATAAACTGTTCGATCTGTCGCCCACGAGAATTTGTACTATTCGAACCCCACATAGAACTATGAGCATTGAAATCCCCTATTATCAGTAAAGGTGATGGAAGCTGGTCGATCAAATTGTTAAGGGCCTGTTGGCTAATGACATCATGAGGTGGCAAATAGACACAGCAGACTGTAACCAGTGTTCGGATGTGGACTTGAACTGCTACTGCCTGTAGAGAAGTATGTAAAGTAAGAGGTGTGCTCGGGTATAGATTTGAGGTAAAAATACAGACACCACCAGAACTATGCCCTGTAGTGCCTGCATCTTTCCGAACACAATTGTAGCCACGTAATTTTAATGGAATATTAGGTGTAATGAAAGTTTCCTGAAGACCAAAACAAACCGGATGAAAGGTATTAATAATGGTCTTGATGTCATGAAGTTTGGAACGAATGCCGCGACAATTCCAAGAAAGGAAGGTACCCATTAAGAGATATGCGTCGCTGAAGAGTTATTAGGCGCAACGACAGGAGTTGCAGAAACTTCGCAACTCATTTCAAATTCAGATTCATCCCCCGAAGGATGAAGTTTGAGGTCGGGACAATTTGGTATGCCACCAAAAATAGACGTCAAGTCTTTATGGGCTATACCTTGACTTGCAAGTCCCAAAGCTACTGAATTTTTAGTAGCCGATTTTTTTAATTTTGCAGAGAGATTTGTTTTCGAAACTCCACGTTTTGCAAGCTTAAGTTTCAGTGATTTATCTGATTTTGATTGTTTTCGTTTACTTGTTTCTGACTTCTTAGTGTCATGTTCATTAACAAAAGATTTATCAGTATCGGAATCGGATGAAGGTTTAGAGGATGGTAAGGTATTCTTATTTTTAGTGCAATTTTGACATGCACAGTTTTCACAAAAATTCTTCCGGACAACAGAGGCGTAGCTAATGCCAGGTGAGGGTGTTTGAGAAAGAACTTTCTTTCGGGCTTCTGGGTATGACAATTCTTCTTTAATTTTTACTGCTGTTATTTCCTTTTCAAGTTGCCATCGAGGGCACGAGCGGGAGAAGGACGTATGATCACCTTTGCAATTCACGCACTTTTCCTGTGCGGAACACTCCTGGCTCTCATGTCCTCTCTCAGAACATCGGGCACAAGTTACAGTGCCTCGGCAATTTGCTTTCGAGTGCCCAAAGCGTTGACACTTAAAGCATCTCAATGGGTTCGGTATATAGGGTCTAACTGGACGCTTAATGTACCCTACATATATAGACTCAGGTAATTTAGGTGACATAAACGTAAGAATGTGATGCTTGGTTTCTATTGTTTCTCCGTCTCGCCTAATCGTAATTCGGCGGACATGGATAACACCTTGGGATTTTAATTCCTTAGTAATTAAATCTACTGGGAGATTTAATATCTCACCACAAGTTATGACACCTTTTGAAGTGTTTAATGACTGATGAGGGGTAACACGAACCGGTATAGTTGCTAAAGCTTTTATTTTTTGCAACTGCTGAGCTTGCTTGCGAGAATTTATCTCTATCAGCAAGTCGCCTGAACGCATCTTGCGGATGGAAGTAGGTTCACCAATTGTGGCATTGATGGCCTTTTGTACCAGAAACGGAGATACTGTTTGAAATGTCTCGTCTTTTTCAGAAACGCGCTTCACGATATAAAAACGATCAAAATGGTTGTCAATATTAAAAGGTTGAGGAATACGTTGCCCACTAAAGGGACCCTTCTTGGGAGGAGCCATACGACATTGCTAAAGATTCGGGCCCGACGGCACCGCCCACCACGGAGCCCAACAAGGGAAGGCAATTACCGGCTCTGGTTATTATCAGCCTCGGCATCCACCCTAGTGCTAATCGGTACCTATACGCTGGGAGCTACCCCCGGGGACAGTGACCACCCTTAACGCCAAGCCCAAGGAGTAGCCCCTTCGCTTGATCCCTAGCAGACTAGACACTGAGGTGACTAGGCACCAGCCGATTGATACACCGGGGACCACAGTGCACCACCCGTCTTTCAAATGGGTCGCCACGCACGGCAAACACGTGGGGTTTTGGCTGTCCATGAGAAGCAAGAAGCAAACAGAGCGGCGACAGCTTCTCATGGAGAGCTCCCTCGCTTGCCGTCGAGGGAAGGAAAGACACAGCAGAAAGCAGAAGGCGTAGAGGAGAGCGAACTGAAAGGGAGCAAAGATCCCTGGGAACCTCGGGATTGGGACACCCGTACTCACCTAAAGAAGGCGAGCCCCTGAGGGGTATCGATGCATCGGGTAACTTTTTCAATCTAGGGGTGAAACAATATCAATCATTTCAAGATAAAACTTATATTAAGAAAAATGATATTAGTGATTCTTATCTTATTCATCAATAATATTATTATACTTTTTATACATTTTACAAATTTTAAATTTCGCATTTTATTTAAAAAATAAGCGTGTCCATAAATATAGTCTTTCTGACGAAACGTTTTCGTGACTCAAGGGTTGAAGTTTTTACAATCTTTGAATCCTTGTCGAATTATGAACTGCTTTTGATCTTTAAAAAATATTTATACTCTTTTAAATATTTTTAACTATTTTGGGAAATTTATTGCTCTATGTGTTTTTAGATATGTCAATGTTTAATTTTTCAAAACTAACTTTAGATTACTTTTGGTACATCTTCTGCAAATATTTCTTTAAAAAATTATTTATTATAAGTTAATAATTCCAGTTTGGCTGATATGATTTCTTGGTCTTTATTTTGTGATTGGTCTTAAATTTTTAAGCATCTGCTCTTTGATGCTCATCATGTTTTTCACCCAATGGTTTTTCTTATGTGAAATACTTGTAGGTGTAGATTTTATTATTTTGAGGGAGGCATGTGCACGATACCTTTAGCTTTTGATTTACCAAGGGCCAAAAAGGCTTTGGGCCAAGTCGGGTAACAGGGCGTGTGTGGGTGTTAAACAAAGAAATATTATAAATGATATGTAACCGCTATTAATCCATAATATCAGAATCAGAATACAAAAACTGTTTGGTAAGTTAGAGGGCATGACGATTATTTCCAAATGAAACTAAAAATTTCCAGGCACATTTATTTAATATATTAAGTAGAAAAGAAGCACTAAAACTATCATCATGAATAAGAATAGTTGAATCAAGGAAACAGAAGTATTCCGACCCCGAGGGCACCACTCAAAAGGGAGTCCAACAAGGGTAGGCAGCCACCGGCTCTTCTCTTGTTTAGCATTGGTACTTACCTCAGTGCTAGCCGAGACCTATACACACAGAGTCACCTCCAGGAATATTGACACACACCTATCAGGGCACGATATTTTACGATATCGTTTTGATATTTGGCATTCATTAATATCGCGATGATATTGTAACGATATTATATTTTATTTTGTTCTGATGGGGAATAGCTAATTTCTTCACAGCTAGATACAAACATTACTTCCAATAAAAAAAAAAGTACTCAAAATGATGCAAACATATTTCATATCGTTTGAACCAAAAAAAAAAGTTCTGAAAATAATTTTGAAATCTAAATGTTCATATAGTTTACCAGCATTCTGAGTCATGCTGATTAAAAAGTCTTGATGCATTTAAAATTTAAAAAAAATCATTATCACATTTATTGATTAAAATAGCTGAGTATTATATATGTTACACATTATTTTATGAATTTTTCTGACTCGAAGAATATGGTTTTTTTCTAAATGTTCAGAATATTTTTATTTGATCACGATTGAAGTGAACACCCTACATGAGAATGTTGTTGTGTGTGGTTTGGCGCAAGAGCCATTTTTGGCTATACTACGCCAAGCAAAATCCAAGCAACCTACGGTAAAATCAGAACATATATTTAAAACAACACGATTTTAAAAGCTAGTGTAAGTAATTAAAGCCACATAAAATGTGTCGATACAAATATTATAAAACCATTTATCGTAAGACAATGATTAACGTAAAGGCAAAATAATCATGTAAAGAAGACGCATTTAACAAAAGGGGAAAACAAGCAGGCGGAAAAGGTATTAAATACAGTTGATGAAACCAATAGCTCTTAAAAATTTAAAAATATTTGGGTGGTATTTTTCACCCCCCCCCCCCCAGCCCTGCATGAGAAATATTGTCTTTTGCGGTCCACTTTTGAAAAAAAAAAACTATAAACAGAAATTTTGCTCGAAATAAAATATGAAAATTTACATATATTTTAAGTTTTTACTAGAAATCATTTGTTGTGCTAAAATTTCAGTTACCAATATTAAACGACAATAAAGCAGGCAGAAACTTTAAAATTTGTTTCAATCAGTTTATCAAATTTCAAAGGAACAAAATATGTCTGTTATATGATTAATATGAAAAAAGCGTTTCCTTTACCTGAATTCTAAAAAAAACATTATAAAAGACAAAATCAATGCAATTCTCGCTGAAGTCTCAGGGTCAGTTTATTAATGCGATATTCCATAAAAACATTCAAAACGAATTCGAAATTCTTTGATAAACAAGCTTAAATAAATAAACTGGAAAAGAAATTCTATCGGAAATAACGAGAAAGAATATTGAACAGACATAGAATAAAGGATTCATGTCTAATAAACATTAGAAATTCTTCGGCATTTATAAGAATATTTGACATTTGAGAGCTGTTAGTGATAGCGGAATGCTATAAATAATTAAATTAACGCTCGGGAAACTATAGAGTTTGACTATAAAAAAGTTTCAAGTAATCAGATTACCATTCTTTCTGAAGCTTTTGAGTCGTTTGTTACATTTCCTTGTCTATCGCTTCATGAATATTCAGATCCGGATTCCGAATTCGCCATCGCGGGAATTTACTAGAGTTTTCTAGAAAAGTTTAAAACAAGTCTCTTCCCTTCTTAACCAAAGGAACAAAGCAGATTAAACATTCCTTCCACTTTGGAAATTTGTAGAATTTTCCATTTAAAACCTTGCCAATATATTTCATTATTTAGGAATAACATTTCCTTTTAGCACAGAAATGAATATAGGTTTTTGAATAATTTCACTTAAAGATAATAATGCATTATTCTCACACATTAATTAGAAGTTTCATCGTACAAAATTTTGAAGACCAATTGCACGCTTAAAATTTTAAACATTCATTCAAGTAGCATCACTTTATTTCAAGCGTATTGGCTTTGTTTGTGCAAACATAATTCGCATAATTTTGAATTTTTTAATAATTGGTGAAGAAGTCAAAGTCTTAGTTTAAGAACCAAATAAATTTTAAATAAAACTATGCCCATATGAATTCTCAGAATAGTAAATTTATACAAAGTGTTTAAAGATTAGTTATACAATAAATCATTGCATTCCGTTAAAAATGGGAATTATATTAAATACAAATGATGAAATTTATATATTTTTTGAAAGTTTTTCAAGTCCTTTTAAGAATGGTTGGCAGAATTATTTATTTTAGCATATTCAAATGAATTACATTTCATTAGTATTATTGGCATAATTTAATAAAATTTAGAAATGTGTACAACAATCAACTTCAATTTCAATTGAATTTTTTAAGAAAAAAACACGCATGCTCTTAGAATTTATTTTTCTTTGAGAGTACCATAATATTTTACAAGAGTACCAGTTTTTTTAGTTTTTTATATTGATAATTCTTCAACTATAATTACTATTTTAAGTGAAGTTCTTTATCATGAACTACATCTGATATATAACGAACAAAATACACTTTAGCTTTAAGAAATACCAATAAATACACAGTATAAATACAAGTGTAATCAATTTAAATATGATTAAAAACTGAATTATCTTAGAGAAAAAAACAGCAGCAATTATTTATATTTCAAAATGTTTTGCAGTCAAAATATATCCTGCAGACAAAATTTACATTTGGACATACTTTATAAATATAGTTTTACAACTTAAAATCAATTTTTGGTAATATTAAAATTAATTATTATTATTATTATTATTAGAACTTTATCTTCCCATATATTACAGGCTTTTATTTTCTAGAAAAGCGACATGGCAAATCTTGTTGTTTTCTCAAAATATTTTGCATCTTAGATGGACAGATTTGGAACAAATTTATTCAGAGATTCCTTAAATTTCAAAGATTATCACGTGTTAAGAATATTAAATAACAGTTAGTTAAAAATTTAACAAAGCTGCATTCATAAAACTCAGAATACAAAAAGATCACTTCTAGTAAATTATAAAATGATCATTTTATAATGACTCTTTTTCGCTAATAATTTTTGGAAAGTTATTCAATTAAATACAATTTCAATTAAAATTCAATTATTATCAATTAAAATCACACAGTTATTCAATTAAAATTTGATATTCACCTGCGAGTAAAACACAAAATCTTAATAAAATTCAAACTTTGTGATTCTTATAATTGTAAATAGTGACTAATTGGCTATATCAATAGAGTTAGTCACAAAAGCTATTTTTCTTGTTTGAATACCCAATGAGGCATTTTCAATGATATTAATTTAACCTTCAATACTATATGGAGACGAGATGTTTTCGATTCAATAGATTGCTATGCGGGTCAGGAAAATAAGAAAAAAGTTTGGTGAAATATGACGGAATGGGCCTCCAGCAACAGGAAGGCTTGTACCACGGCGGGTGATGAGAACTAGAATAAAATCATAGTTATCCTATGGTTTTACGACAAATAATTGTATTGTGTTCTACAGGTTCTCTAATAAGATATGGTGGATCATTGTGTGTAATTAGTATTACCCAGAAAAGCCTGAAATTAATTTTCAGAAGCGGTAATGCATTATCGGTAAGAAATTGTAAGAATTTCCAATTTTGTGCACCATTTACTCCCAAACCAAATTCAGATAAATGCAGAATTAGATCCCATCATTAAAATTTATTTTCCGCAAAAAACAAGAAAAGCCGTTTTTTAAAGCATTTTCATGTGTTTTTTGATTACAGCATAAACCCACTCTGAACTGTCAAAATTTAAATGCGGAAACTTTACCATCACGTTTGTTTAATGTAAATTGAATTTCTTTGATGAATTATTTTGGTATTAACCGAAGAATGTTGAAATTAAGCGAATTTATAATATGGAAAATCATTAACATTTGTCAGGTAAGGAGGGGCTTCTTCAATCATTCTGCATATTTCAGATTCAACTCAAACATCATAAATTAGTCAATACAGATTCTAATGTTGCATTGTTCCGCTAGCTTTTCAAAAAACCTTTTAATTCCATTAGAAACAAAGCAGCCCGGAAAAGCGAAAGCAAATTTTCCGTTTCAGCCGTTGGCTGACAGACGGGATCCAATACACTTCAGAAAAGGCATTCCGCAGTTGAATACGAATCTTTTCTAGAAAGTCACAGAACCTTTTACGCAAGGTAAAGCTCTCAGCATATTAAGACTGAAAGTAACTTTCTGAGATTCTCCGAGCTAATGAAATAAAACGAAGTAATGCGGCTTAATTCCGCTACGCTCACTGAGACTCTTAATTAACATCTAGAAATGAAAATTTTACTTTGTGAAAAATCTACTAGAATTTAAATGGTGCAAGGCATTGAATTGAAATGTCATGACTGTAATTGGACTCATTCACAAAGTGAATTCGATAATGTATTGTGGATAACTTTATAGAAGGAATGAGATTGACCTATTTCCATTTGTTTCCTACTAGAAATGAATTTCCTTTTCCCATAAAATGATGGAGTGAAAAATACATTTATATTTTTCTTTGAATTTATCTATCACAAATTAAATTACATTAATAAACAGCAATGTTTCAAAGTGAAAGAAATTTAGGAACTTTTCAACACTGATTACTTATGAATTTAAATTTTAATTGTAATAATAAAAATTAATGACATTTATTAAAAATATGCCTCAGACCAAAACCTATTAAACGTGGAAAAATAACTCGAATCTTTATATCAAGATCACCAAAAATGGTTCATTTTTGTATTTAGCATAAATTTTCCCATGTCAATTATCTGTTAATTTTAATTATCTGTTAAAATATATTACTCTGTATGTAATATTTTTAATTCTTTGATTCTATGATAGAATACAAAATTATCAATCTAAATATTCCATCGCATGCTTTTGCCAAAGATAAGATTTAAAAAAAAAATTACTTCGGGCATTAACTCCGAAATAAGATTTTCACTTCCATTTTTATTTCGTAATATATACCCTTGCTAATTTGCATGTGCAGTTATTTGTAGTAAAGTGAATTAATATTTTTCAACCGTATCAAATACAATATCATTTTTTTTTAAAATGTATTTCATATTAATTGCTTTATAAAATCTAACAGTCTTCAAAGCCTCCATATAGTCTATTAATAGTCTCCATAATTTGGGCAAATTAACAGGTCGCGAAAGGCGGTAAGTTGTAATAAAATGATAGTACAATGATATTTGCTTCTTCTACAAAATGGGTTTTCATAAAGGCACAGGACAAATACATACAGAAATAATACAGAAAAATATAAAAATCATAATACAGAATTTCATAATACATTAATAAATAAATTTCATAATACAGAAAATATAAAATTCCGCATACCTATGATGTGTAATTAATAACTCCATAAAATGTTTTAAATTAGTTTTTCTGTAATATCACACAGAATCCAGTACACTCCGATAAAAACGAAATTCAGTTTTTTTTTTTTTTTGAATCTACTATTGCATTTTTTTCCATCTACACAGGAAGAAAGAAAATGGCGCGATTGACGTATCATTTCTCCCTCACGTTTTCTATATCCTGCCATCCATCATCAGAAACAGCTTTTTGACACCCAACAAATGAGTTTATATGATGATCGTACTACACAAGAAGAAAAGGCTCTCTTTCATGTCACGATAGGTTTGAGAATGGGACTTAAATATGCGGTACTTATCTAGCCCGTGAATATTGCCCTGTCATGTTAAGGATTGACAAATAGCTTTTCCAAGAATCCATTCTTTTATTTCTAGGTAAGGACATATTTTCGATACATAAAAGTAATAGAGTTAAATATTTCAAAATATATCAGTATTCCTTTTGTACTGATTCTAAAAATTCTTACGCTGTGATAATAGAAATACGTAACTATAATTAAAAATTACTTTAAACTTTGGGTTAATAATGTGTTTGGATTCTAAATATTGTAAAAAATGCATCAAATAACCCCAGGGTAACAAAAGAAATTTTACAGAGTTTTCAAAAATATTATCAAAAATATACCAACAAGAATATGCGATTCCAATTTTTTTTACTGCCTCAAAATTTATCAACTTGTTTTGAAGACTGATTTTTTTTGTTGTTGTTGTTGTTAAGCACATAAGTCATATCTGGTTGGTTTGTTGTTGAGTGCTTTTAGCGCAAAAGCCAAATTTGACCATACTGCCCCAAGCATATGGCATTATATGAAATTGAAATGTAGTTGAATTTAAAAGTTTCGGCAATTGATATAAAAGCATGGATGTAAAAGTTTTAAAAACTGATCAGCACAAAAGTAAAATTCAGAAACCCAGCAAATGAAAATACACAATCAAATGCGAAAATTTTTTTTAAAGCCATCGTTAATTTTTTTCCCCAGAATTAAAACTGTAAAGGCTAAAACTTTTAAATAAGACAAAGAAATTTATATTTCGAATAATACTAAGTAATTTGTTAGAATAAAAAGGTTGAAATGTAGCAGGCACAGACAAGCAAAAATTATATATTTTTGTACTTAGTTGGAATGGTATATTTAAGCTTTTGCTTTGTTTGTTTGGTTTTTTTGGCACAAGGGCCATAGATTTGGCCACTTTTTCTTTGTTACTTTAGGCAGAAAGAGAGCGGGTGTACTTACGTCTGAAGATGTCTCCTCTAATCCGTCACTGATGCTGTATTCCAAAATGTCCTCCGGAGCACTCGAAGTACTCATTTCCTCATCTGTTTCCAAAGCTTCAGCTTCCTTAGATGCAAGATCATTGTTAACATGAGAGGTATCTTCATCAGAAATTACGATTTTATTCTTTGGAGAATTAGAGGAGGGGTTAGCTTCTTTGGAAATCGTGTTTGAAACTTGTTTGAGTGAAGTTTTCCCACACTTAGAACTGTGCTTATTATCTGAACTGAATTGTCCATCTGTTCGTATAATAATACACCGGACATTAGTTACTCCTTGAATTCTAAGGTTTTCAGCGATTTCCTCAATTGGTGACAAAAACAATTCAACACACGAAATAACTCCACTGGAAAAGTTAAGTTTATTATGTGCACTGAAGGTAATAGGAATGGAACCAAAATTATTTAATTTCAATATAGTCTGGGCTTGCTTTCGTGTATTGACCTCGACAAACAAGTCACAGAACGAAGTTTCTGTACTGAGGGAACTTACCCAAGATATTCAGAAATAGCCCTTTCTGCTAAAAATGGAGAGACTGCATGGAATGTCTCGTTAGATGAAGACTTTCGTTTGACAATGAAAAACATGTCAAAATGTTCTTTCAAAATTTTTTGTTCACATTGACACCCACTGAAGGTAGATTTCTTTGGTTCACCCATACATAAGATAAGAGTAATTCTGGTCCCTACAACACCACCCACCATGGAGTACAACAAGGGAAGGCAGTTACCGGCTCTGTAATTCCCCAGCCTCGGCACTTTCCTTAGTGCTAGCCGGAACTTATACGCTCAGAGCCCTTCCAGGATTGTTGACCACCCTTAACGCCAAGTTCCAGAGAATAACCCTTTCGCTTGATCCCTAGCAGACTAACCCCTCAGATGGCTAGCTGCCGACCGTGTGCTACACTGGTGAGCACGATGCACCACCCATCTAATGGGTTGTCACGCACGACCAACATATGGGATTTTTAGCTGTCCATGAGAAGCAAAAAGCAAACAGAGTGGCGACAGCTTCTCATGGAGAGCTCCGTCGCTTGCCATCGAGGGACGGAAGGACCAAGTAGACAGCAGAAGGCGTAGGATAGAGGGAAATTAGAGGATTAAAGATCTCTAGAAACGTCGGGATTCTGACACCCGTTCCCACCTAAAGAAAGTGAGAACCTGAGGGGATATTTTTGTGGGATTGGATTGGATTGTAAGGTTTAGTGGCGCAAGAGCCATACCTGGCCATACTGCGCCAGACCTATGGTTAAAATATTAAATACTTGTCTTAAATAAAAATGTAAAAGTGGAAACTAATTGACAAAATTACATTGCAATGTCTCGTAACATTATCAACAAGGTGTAAAAAAATGACAATAAGAAGAAATATTAAATAAGATGATAAAAACCAACTGCTTTTAAAAATTTAAAAAGATTTTTATGGGGACGTTCCCCCACTAGCATTTGCATGTCCACTGTTGAAGCATGAAAAAAACTTAGACGGTGATGTTTAAATTTAGGACATTCAACCAAAAGGTGATGAACCGTTAAAATTACTTTGCATCTCGTGCAAAATGGAGCTCTATCTCCGAATAAAAGATGTTTATGTGTAAGACGTGTGTGGCCAATGCGGAGTCTAGATAATTTAACGTCTAGCTCTCGCACTGGTAAACAAGGCCAGAAAGAAATAAAAGGTTTTATCGTGTAAAGTTTGTTATTAATTTGATTGTTCCACGACTCCTGCCAGAGTGAGTAAAAATGACGTTGGATTGCACTTTTCGCATCATTAAATGGGATGTCTCTCTGTATAAGCAAAGACGAACTCTTTGCAGCATTATCCGCGAGCTCATTACCATCGATTCCAACATGACTCGGAATCCAGCAAAATAGTATCTCAAACCCCCTGTTTTCGAGAATCCTTAGAAGATCTAGGATTTCCACGGCAACTGGATGAATCCGATTTTGAATACTGGACAGTATTTTCAATGAGCTCATACTGTCAGTATAGATACAAAATTTTCGCTCAGAAGAGAGTGAAATCCTCTGAAGAGCATAAAAAATTGCCAATAATTCAGCAGATAGAACTGAAAGAGATGTGTCTAGGCGGTAACTGAATATATCAGTATCGAAAACAATTCCGCAACCAACATGACCATCTGACTTTGAACCATCCGTAAAAACTTAAGTAATCTAGATACTGACAGTGATGAGAATTAAAGAGATTCTGGTAGACAATAGGGGCAGTATTCTGCTTCTCAAAACTAGAGAAGGGATTTAGAAAGGAAAACTGAGGCATATTCCATGGGGGAAAGGAAAAGAGATCAGCAGTCTGTATCATCTTATCATGGAGCTCGGAATCGCGAAGAAGAGATTTAGCTCTCTCGAAAAATGGGAGAATGTGGGAAGGTCGAGCATTATGAAGTCTTCGAAGACTAACCGGAAATGTCGTAGAGGACAAGGGGTGCTTTGGAATAGACAAAGCTCGAAGGTAGTACTGGGCAGATACTTTTTTTCGTCTTAAACCAAGTGGTAACTGATGGCAGAGAGCATAAAGACTTTGCATTGGTGAGGTTCGAAATGCACCAGAGCAAATTCGCAAAGCTGAATGGTGTACAGTGTCAAGTCTACGTAAGACCGTAGAACGCGCAGAGCCATACACCATACATCCGTAATCAATACGGGATAAAGTCAATGATTCGTAAATTCGGAGCAAGGAATTGCGATCTGCTCCCCAAGTGGTTCTGGATTGGTTGGTTGGTTGGTTGAGTTTTTTGGCACAAGAGCCATTCTTGGCTAAACTGCGCCAGACTTTTGTTGAATTAAAGTTCAATTCTAGAGACCATTTGAATTAAAAGCGATAAAGGTTTTAAAACACAAGACACATAATACGCAAAAATGATTATTAAGAAAAATGAAAAATGTTAAATACTCATATAAAACCCAATTGATTTTAAAAATTTAAAAACATTTGGATGGTGTTTCTCACCGATCAAGTCTTTTAAGTTAAGAGAAGTTGACTTAAAAAGGCAATGACGCTGATGATTAAAAGAAAGACATTCAACAAAGATGTGCTTTACACTAAAATTCACATGACACGTGGGGCAAATTGGCGCTCTATCACCAAAAATTAGATGACGGTGAGTGAAACGCGTATGACCTATACGGAGGCGAGTCAATTTAACATCAACCTCTCGTATAGGTAGAACAGGCCACAAACCAATTCTTGGTTTTATTGAATGTAGTTTGTTCTGGATCCGAGTATCCCATGAATCTTGCCAAGTTGTAAATAGTTTATAAACAAATGACTTTTTGAAGTCACAATATGGGAGGGCCTGAGATTGAAATGTTGATGCAGATTTAGCTGCAACATCAGCCCTTTCATTGCCCGCAATACCCACGTGAGCCGGAACCCAGCAGAGAATTATATTAAAACCCCTGTTTTGTAGTAACCGCAGGTTAAACAAAATTTCTAAAGCGATTGGATGCATGTGCTTTTGAAAATGAGCAAGGGTTTCCAAAGCACTCATACTGTCAGTATATATAATAAAACTACGCTCAGTAGAAGGGGAAATTTCCTTTAGTGCGTAAAAAATTGCCATCAACTCAGCAGTAAAAACAGAACAAACGTGGTTAAGACGGTAGCTGAGTGTATCAGATGGAGTTATAATGGCACAACCAACATGTCCATCTGATTTTGAGCCATCTGTAAACACTGGGGTAAAAGAAGAATACTGACAGCGGTGGTCATGGAAAATCTGTTGAAAAATAACAGAACTAGTTGAAAATTTATCAAAGCCAAAAAAAGGGTTCAGAAAAGACAAATTTGGAATATCCCAAGGTGGAAAAGAATAAAGATCAAGAGATTTAATGGCTATGTTATTAAGATCCGAGTCATGCAAGGCATTTTTGACTCTCCGACAAAAAGGTAGAATATGATAAGGTCGGGCATTATAAATTCTTTGAAGGTTTTCAGGAGAACCCATGCAATGAATGGGATGGTTTGGGACAGATAGTGACCGAAAATAAAACAAAGTAGATAATTTTTGACGCCGCAAACAAAGTGGCAACTGGTGACAAATTACATATAAACTCTCAACTGGAGAGGTGCGGAAAGCACCAGAGCAGATCCTGAGAGCAGAGTGGTGAACAGTATCAAGATGTCTCAAAACAGAAGGACGGGCAGACCCATACACCATACAGCCATAATCCATGCGCGAGAGAATGATCGCTTGATAGATACGGAGCAGGGAGGTTCGATCGGCACCCCAAGATGTTTTAGAAAGCACTTTTAAAATGTTCAAATTTTTCTCACACCTCTTCCGCAAGTCTAAGACATATGGAAGGAAAGTGAGCTTTCGATCGAAGATCACTCCCAAAAACCGTACTTCAGTCACAACTGGAATTGGTGTGCCTCTTATCTTTATAACCGGATCTAAGTGCATATTTCTTTTCCTACAAAAGTGAACACATCGACTCTTTTCAGGAGAGATAGTGTGACCATTTTTATTGCACCAAGTTACCACCTTATTAACTGCATTTTGCAATTGCTGTTCTATTATATTCATGTTACTACCCTGACATGAGATCTGTAAATCATCAACATACAGACTGGCGTGTACGAATGAGGGCAAATGATTTAAAATTAGACTGAGATGAACAATAAAGAGGGTGACACTGAGGACACTTCCCTGAGGAACACCCTCAGCTTGTATAAAATGATTTGAATAAAAATTACTAACACGAACTCGAAAAATTCTATATGATAAAAAATTCTGTAAAAATATGGGCATTTTTCCTCTAAACCCAATTTTAAAAAGTGTAGAAAGTATGCCAAAGCGCCACGCACGGTCATAAGCCCTCTCAATATCAAAGAATATGGACACAAGGTGGTTTCTCCTAACAAATGCATTGCGAATTTGGGTTTCCAGCAAAATCAGATTATCAAAAGTCGATCTTCTTTTGCGGAAACCACTCTGCAACTGGGAGATGCAGCCTTGTTTCTCCAATTCGTAGATTAGACGAGCATTAACCATGCGTTCAAAAGTCTTACAAAGACAGTTGGTAAGAGCAATTGGTCTGTAGTGTAAAGGGCTTGATGGGTCTTTCCCAGGCTTTAGGATTGGAATTACAGTAGCTTCGCTCCATTGTTTAGGGTACTTCTGCTCAGTCCAAATCCTGTTAAACAATAGTAACAAATTAGATAGAGAAGTCGCATTTAAATGGCGAAGCATGCTATAAGTTACTCCATCTGGTCCGGGGCTTGTATCGTGGGCTTGAGATAGAGCCCTTTCCAGTTCGAACATCCTAAATTCACAATTGTATGAAAAGGTATGACTATCATTAAAATGCAAAGGCAACCGTTCCGCGGGATTCTTAATTGCCAAAAACTCAGGACTATAAGAATCAGCTGCGGAAACTTGTGCGAATGCTTGGCCTAGAATATTAGCTACGTCTAATGGGGCAGAATACAACATATTTCCTGTTTTTAAAACGGGAATGGAAGATTCGCTATAAATGCCATTTGCAGCTTTTATCTTTTTCCACAAAAGTTTAGTGGGAGTTGAGGATGTGATCGAGGATACGAACTTGATCCAAGATTCTCTTTGACTATGACGCCGAATTCGTCGAGCTAAGGCTTTGGCTTTTTTAAAAGCTACAAGATTTTCTGTCGTAGGGTATCTTCTAAATATGTTCCAGCGTTTTTTCTGATTTTTATAACTATCGCGGCAGGCTTCATTCCACCACGGTCTGCGGAATTTTCTTACATGTGGGGAACTCTTTGGAATGGTGGCATTTGCGGCGCTTATTATATTGTCAACGACATGTTGCACTGCTTCCGTGATGTCGTAAGTATTAACCATATTCTCTGTGATTTCTGCCAAATGCTTGAAAGAATCCCAGTCTGCCCACTGGAATAGAAAACGCGGAGGACATAATGTCGCACCGCCGCTATCAGCGTGGGAGACTATAATAGGGAAATGATCACTATTGTAAAGATCCTCACTTACTGCGAAAGTCAGCAGTGGCATGAGCTCAGGAGAACATATAGCCAAATCAATACTATGGAAGCTGCGCGTGGGTTGATGGAAATAAGTCTTCTCGTCATTATTTAGGAGGCAGAGACAGTTATTTGAAATAAATTGCTCTATCTGTCGTCCACGAGAATTTGTATCTTCCGATCCCCATAAAGTACTATGTCCGTTGAAATCGCCTAGAATAATAAATGGTTTAGGAAGCTGGTCCACTAGGTTATCAAGTTGTTGTTGACTAACGACATCATGAGGCGGTAAATATATACTACAGACCGTGACTAATGCTCGTGTGTGAACTTGAACTGCCACAGCCTGTAGAGATGTATGTAAAGTAAGAGGTGTGCTCGGATAAAGATTTGAAGTGAAGATACAGACTCCACCAGAACTGCGAGGTTCTGTGTCTGCATCTTTCCGAACACAATTATAACCGCGTAATTTAAGCGAGGTGTTTGGTTTCAAGAAGGTCTCTTGAACACATAAACAAACTGGATTAAATTTATTGAAAATTGTCTTGATGTCTGAGAGTTTGGGACGAATGCCGCGACAATTCCATGAAAGGAAGGTACCCATTACGAGAGTTTTGCAAGTTGAGAATGCTTGGAAACAATAGTTTGAGTTGCCGAAACATCGCAACTCATTTCAAAATCCTCATCCCCTTCAGATGGATGGAGGGTGATGAGATCTGGAGTTTTGGGCGGGTTACCGAAAACAGATATTAAATCTTTGTGGGCTATGCCCTGCTTTGCAAGTTCTAGAGCTACAGAATTTTGGGTTTTAGATTTCAATTTTGATTTTAGTTTCTCTGATATCATTTCTTGCGAAAGATCGCGTTTGGAAAGTTTTAGCTTTAGAGAACGTTGGGGTTTTGGTTTTTGGTTTCCGTTTTCTGGTTTCATGAGTTTCTGGAGCACTGTTTGTAGATGGTTCAGTATCCGAATCAGATGATTTAACAGGGGTTTGTTTCTCAGTTAAAATCTGAACACAATTTTTACATTTACAGTTTTTACAAAATGGTTTTTTAGTAATGGATGCATAACTTATGCCAGGGGAAGGTGTTTGCGCAAGGATTTTCCTTTTTGCCTCCGGATATGAGATTTGTTCCTTAGTTTTCACAGTTATGATTTCTTTTTCCAATTTCCAACGTGGACAGGATCTTGAAAAAGAAGTATGTTCGCCATTGCAGTTGACGCACTTTTCGGGTGCCGTACACTGCTGGCTGTCATGTCCCTTCTCTGCACAACGGGCGCATGTGAGTGTCCCACGGCAGGCCATCTTTGAATGCCCAAAACGTTGGCATTGGTAGCATCTAAGAGGATTTGGAATAAATGGTCGGACAGCAAGACGCATGTAACCAGCTTTAACCTTTTCTGGCAATGTTGGTGTCTGAAAGGTGAGAACAAGATGCTTTGTGGGAAGGAGTTGTCCGTCTCGCCGAATTGAGATGCGGCGTACATGAATTACTCCTTCAGATTTGAATTCTTTTATAATATCTTCATTGGAAGTATTAAGTAACTCCCCACAAGTTATCACACCTTTAGACGTATTTAATGATGTGTGAGCGGTAACGGATACAGGAATAGTTGCCAAAGCTTTCAACTTAAGAATCTGTTGTGCTTGTAGTCGGGAGTTTACTTCAATCAACAAGTCTCCAGAACGAAGTTTGCGAATAGAAGAAACTTCACCAAGTGTACTAACGACGGCCTTTTCAACAAGGAAAGGCGAAACTGTGTGGAATGTTTCTTTACTTTCTGTTATTCTTTTCATTATAAAGAAATGATCAAAATATTTTAAATTAATTTTTTTTCCGTTCATTTGTTGAGAAATTTGTTTAGGTCCCATACGATATGAATAGGGTTTCAGGTCCGACGGCACCGCCCACCACGGAGCCCAACAAGGGAAGGCAGCCACCGGCTCTGGCCATTCCCAGCCTAGGCGCTTACCCTAGCGCTAGCCGGAACCTATACGCTCGGAGTTACCCCCGGGGACAGTGACCACCCTTAACGCCAAGCCCAAGGAGTAACCCCTTCGCTTGATCCCTAGCAGACTAGTAACTCAGGTTGCTAGTTACCGGCCGATTGATACACCGGGGACCACAGTGCACCGCCCGTCTAATGGGTCGCCACGCACGGCAAACACGTGGGGGTATTTGCTGTCCATGAGAAGCAGGAAGCAAACAGAGCGGCGACAGCTTCTCATGGAGAGCTCCCTCGCCTACCCTCGAGGGAAAGAAGAAAAAAGGAGACAGCAGAAGGCGCAGAGTAGAGTAAACATAAAGGGAGTAAAGATCCCTGGGAACCTCGGGATTGGGACACCCGTACTCACCTATAGTAGGTGAGCCCCTGAGGGGGGCAAGTGGTTCTGGAAAGAACTTTAAGAATATTTAATGACCTGTCACACTTCTTCCGCAGATGTAGAATATGCGGAAGGAAAGTGAGCTTACGGTCAAATATTATTCCTAGAAATTTTATTTCATTGACCACAGGTATTTCAACATTCCCAATATGGATTGAAGGATCCAAATGAATGGCTCGTCTTCTACAAAAGTGAATGCATTGACTTTTTTCAGGAGAAATGGTATGCCCGTTTTTATCGCACCATCCTACCAGTTTGTTAACGGCAACCTGCAATTGGCGCTCTATTAAGCGCATATTGCTCCCTTGGCAGGAGATCTGAAGATCGTCAACATATAACGTAGCTTGAATAGATGAGGGTAAAACATTAAGAATTTGACTAAAATAACTGATAAAAAGTGTAACGCTGAGGATACTTCCCTGTGGAACACCCTCAGCTTGAATAAAAGGATCGGAATATAAATTACCGACCCGAACACGAAATGTGCGCAACGATAAAAAATGTTTTAAAAACATGGGTAAATTTCCCTTAAATCCAAATTTTGATAGTGCAGAGAGAATACCAAACCGCCACGTACGGTCATAGGCCTTTTCAATGTCAAAGAAGACAGAGACCAGATGATTTCGACGGACAAATGCATTGCGAATTTGAGTTTCAAGTAACAATATTATCAAATGTCGACCTTCCTCTGCGAAAACCACTTTGAAACAACGGGATGCATTCTTTCCTTTCCAGTTCAAATACAAGACGGGCATTAACCATGCGCTCAAGTGTCTTGCATAGACAACTTGTGAGTGCGATAGGCCTATAGTGCAGAGGGTTAGAGGAGTCCTTACCGGGTTTCAGGATTGGAATCACAATAGCTTCATGCCATTGTGATGGGAACTTCTGTTCAATCCAAATACGATTAAATAAAATTAACAGATTGGAAAGAGAAGTGGCAGACAAATGGCGAAGCATGTTATATGTGATTCCATCTGGACCAGGACTGGTATCATGAGTCTTCGATAAAGCCGTTAGCAATTCGTGCAATTTAAATTCCGAATTGTATGGAAAGGATTTTCGAGTAGAAAAACACAACTTTTTCTGTTGTGCGCGATTCTTAATTTCTACAAATGAAGGCTTATATGAATCATCAGAAGAAACCTGTGCAAATGCATATCCAAGAGCATTGGCGACATCTAATGGGGAAGATACACTTCCATTTTCTGTCTCCAGAACAGGAATTGGATTGGATTGTTTGCGGTTTTATGGCGCAAGAGCCATAATGTTGACCATACTGCGCCAAACAATGGGTAAAATTATATCATTTAAAACAGTAATCGAATGGAATATGAAAGGCTAAAAAGTAAACACGATTTAAATCAACGGATAAAACTTTATGGACTTTAAAAAAGCAAAAATTTGGACATGAGGTGTCTTATCAAGTAAGGAAGATAATGAAGGGCAAGACTTTTGAAAAAACTGTAAACGCTGAGCATTGAAATTTGGGCATTCTGACAAAATGTGTTGAACAGACATTTGACAATGGCATCGCGAACACAGCGGTGGTTGTTCACCTAACAACAAATGAATATGGGTGAATCGAGTGTGTCCGATTCGTAATCGCGTTAAGACAGTATCCGCTTTTCTGTTCGCTAATGAAGGCCAGGGTTGCACATGGGGTTTGATAACATGAAGTTTGTTGTTTGTTTCCAGATCCCACTTTCTTTGCCAATTAGAATATAGAAGCTTTTTAATATGTTTCTTTATGTCATTCACAGGAATATTAGTAGTCATTGAAGTAGTCGCCAATTTGGCAGCCTTATCTGCCTCTTCATTGCCCAAAATTCCTACATGGGATGGTACCCAACAGAATAAAATTGTGTAACTACGAGAAGTTAGTTGATCAAGAGTATCTAAGATTTTTAATACCAAAGGATGAGGATTACATGATTTTAGAGAATTTAAAACACTCAGAGAATCCGTATAGATGATAAAGTTTTTGTCCCGGCTATTAGAAATTTCTTCTAAAGCATATAAAAGAGCACTTATTTCTGCAGTAAAAACTGAACAGGAGGGGTGAAGTTTAAACGAAGAAACTGTGTGAGGGAAAACAACCGCAAAAGAGACATGAGCAGCTGATTTTGACCCGTCTGTAAAAACTGGAATAAAATTTTGATATTGTTGTCTGTGTTCCAAGAAAATTTTTTGAAAAATGATATTTGCTGTATCAGACTTGATAAAGGTTTCAAAAGGATTTAAGTATTCTATTTCAGGGATTTTCCAAGGTGGAAAAGTATTTTCCGGCTGAGGAGTTGCATGTACATACAGTAGATTAAGGTCTAAAAGAATATTATGAACTCTCGTAAAAAAGACAGGGATGAATGATTTTCGGGCATCTTGCAAGCGAACTAAAAAGGGACGAAGTTTAAAATCATAAAATGGATGATTAATGTTTGATTGAATTTTAAAATAATAATTAAGAGATAAAAATTGTCTTCTTAATTCAAGGGCTGGTTCACAGGTTTCAACATACAAGCTTTTAACAGGGGATGTCCTGAAAGCACCTGAACAAAGACGGAGAGCTATGTGGTGAATAGAATCCAGCTTTTGCAAAATGCTTTTCCTAGCAGAACCGTATATTGAGGAACCATAATCCAGCTTGGAAAGTACAACGGCCTTGTATATTTTAATCATAGAATTTCTATCGGCTCCCCATGCTGTAGTTGATAAGACTTTTAAAATATTTAAAGACTTTTCACACTTTTTACGTAAAAGTTTTATATGAGACTGAAAGGTGAGTTTTTTATCAAAGATAATGCCCAGAAAGCGAATTTCATTTAAAAATGGTACTGGCTGATCATACAGTTTCAGATCAGGATCAAAATGAAGGTTACGTTTTCGACAGAAGTGCACACCAGCTGTTTTCAATGTTGAGATGGTAAAACCATTAGTGTTCGTCCATTGGGTAATATTATTGATTGCGATCTGCAATTGTCTTTGTATAAAATTCATATGCATCCCTGTACAAGAGATATACAGGTCGTCAACATATAAAAAGCCCTTCACAGACATTGGAAGTAATTTTAAAATGTTATTTATTTTTAAAATAAAAAGAGTGACGCTTAAAACGCTGCCTTGGGGAACACCTTCCTCTTGCACAAAAGAATCTGAAAGTTCAGATTCCACCTTAACACGGAATTTTCTAAGCTTTAAAAAATTTTGAATAAAAACAGGGAGATTTCCTCTTAGTCCCAGATCATATAAATCTTTTAAAATTCCATATCTCCAAGTTCGGTCGTATGCCTTTTCGATGTCGAAAAAAATGGCAACTAAGTGCTTTCTTTGCAAAAATGCTAGGCGAATGTCGGATTCGAGAGCAAGTAGATTATCAAGAGTGCTCCTTCCTCTTCGAAATCCACTCTGCGACGAGTGAAGTAAGTTATTAGTCTCCAGATAATAAATTAACCTTCGATTTATCATTTTTTCTAACAATTTGCAAAGACAACAGGTCAAAGCAATGGGTCGATAATTTGATGGGTTAGTTGGATCTTTGCCTGGTTTTAATAAAGGAATTATTATAGCTTGTTGCCAAAAAGAAGGAAAATACTGTTCTTGCCAGATACGGTTGTAAAGATATAATAAGCTTTTTTTCGACTCTGTTGTTAAGTTTTTGATCATACTGTAACTAATGTTGTCAGGACCGGGAGAAGAATCGTGGACAATGGCAAGGCATGATTGGAACTCTAAAAACGTAAAATCGCTGTTGTAGGGCAGGTTAGTCTGAGAATTAAAATTTAGTTTTTGCTTTTCTGCTTTCTCTTTGTATTTCAAAAATGCAGGAGAATAATTTTTACTGCTGGACGTGTGAGCTAATGTTGAAGCTATGGAATTTGCAATATCTTTTGTGGATGATATGGTGTTTCCTTTATCAATTAAAATTGAAACATTATTAGAATGAGAAGCACCTGAAGCTTTTTTAACTTTATTCCACAAATGATGGCTAGATATTGTTGAAGTGATACCAGAAACGAATTTTTGCCAAGAAATTCTTCTACTACGTCGTTGGATTTTCCTGGATTCTGCTCTAGATTTTTTAAAATTGATAAAATTTTCAGTAGAGGGATACCGGCGAAAAATATTCCACGCCTTTTTTTGTTTTTTATATGCTTGTTGGCAATTAGCATCCCACCATGGTTTGTTTTGCTTCCTACGAACTCCAGATTTCTTTGGAATAGTGTTATCTGCCGCCTCAATTATAATACTGACAATATGTTTCAGAGCTTCATCAATAGTGGAAGATTTAACTATTTCTGAATTGATATTAGCCAGAGAGGTGAATTTTTGCCAGTTTGCTGCATTTAAAACATATTTGGATGGTCGGAAAGAACTAGCTGCATTGTGCCTACTGTCGGTCAAAATTAAAGGAAAATGGTCGCTATTATAAAGGTCATTGTCAACAGTTAAACTGAAAAAAGGCAATAAAGACGGAGAGCAAATAGCGAGATCAACAGAATGAAAAGTTCTTGTTGGTAAATGAAAATGCGTTTTTTCGTCAGAATTTAAAATGCATAAATTATGATCTGCAAGAAATTGTTCGATTTGCTTACCACGCGAATTTGATTCAGAGCTTCCCCAAAAAGCACTATGACCATTAAAATCTCCCAAAATAATAAATGGAGGAGGTAATTGGCAAAACAAGTTATTTAGGTCCGTTTGACTGATTTGTTGTTTAGGTGGTAAATAGAGGCTACAGACAGTTATTAAATTTTTCATCTGAATTCGTACAGCTACAGCTTGCAAATTAGTGTTCAGATTTACTTGCATTGATGGAATATCCGTTGCGACAAGAATTGCTACGCCCCCAGAAAATCGGTTTTGAATATTGTGCTTGCTGAAATTTTTGTAGTGCCGTATGTTCTGCTTGTCAGTTTTAAGGTAGGTTTCCTGGAGTGCAATGCAGGCAGGATGGTATTTGTTTATAATGTCTCTCAATTCTGAAGATTTATTCATGTACCCTCGGCAGTTCCAAGAGACGAATGTAGACATAAAGATTAAAAAAGAGCGAGGAAAAAAAAGAGATTGCCTTCAGTAAATAGAAAAGATGAAGGTGAGAGAACATCAACCTTTAGGCTTTTTAAAAAATTTTGATTTAAAATAATGCGATGAAATATTAGTGGGATCAGAATCCACTCTGTCCTCATCCATATCACTTATGCTGTCATCAGATGGATGAATTTTAAAATGTTCTTCCTTTTCTTCAATTTTATTTGTTTCTTTTGCTTTCGGTGTCTTTTTTTCTTTCAGAATTTTTTCCTTCATTAAGAGTTTTTTCCGTTTTGGCTTTTTGAGAGAAGAGGAAGTTTCTTCCCAAGATTTTTTTATTTCCAGAAGGGCAAGGTAGTCAGTTTTTTTTATTGTTATGGTGTCAGGTTCTGCTGTGCGGATTGCAGGAGTATTTGTTTCAATATTTATTAGTGGTTGGTTTTGTGAATTGCGTGGTTCTGAAGTTGGAACGGCTGAACTTAATGCTGATGAATATGAAAAATTTGGTTTCGGTGTTCTTTCGCTTACTATTTTGCGTGCTTCTGTAAATGAAATACCTTTTGTTATTTTGATGGTTTGAATTTCTTTCTCTTGTTTGTAGCGTGGGCAGGAGCGGAAGTAAGATGGGTGATCGCCTTGACAGTTATAACATTTTGGTGTGGTGGATGTACAGTTTTTACTATTGTGATCTGGGAGGGAGCATCGAGCGCAAATTTCTTTATCTCCCCTGCAAGCTGTAATTGAATGACCGAATTTTTGACATTTAAAGCAGCGGAGTGGTTCTGGAATATATGGTTTAACTGGGCAATTGATATAAGCTATTTTTACAGATTTCGGTAGAACTGGAGTATTGAATGTTAGAATTAAATGTTTAGTAGGAAGATTTTGATTATTTTTTTTTATTGTAATCCTGCGAACTGCTATTACTTTTTGATCTTTTAGATTTTCTAACAGGTCCTCTTCAAGATCTCTCTGAAATTCTTTTTCGGATACGACACCTCTGGAATAGTTAAGGAAACGGTGGGCAGAAACAGTGACTTCTATGTCCCCCATATTTTTTAACTTGGTAATATTTTGAGACTGCTGGATGTTTTTTACTTCAATAAGTAGGCTTCCATTGTTTAACTTTTTTATATTTTGAACTTCTCCGACAACGCCAAGTACAGATTTATGTATCAAAATTGGTGATACGAATTTTAAAGAAGACTTTTCAGAACTGATAACAAAAAATTTTAAGAAAGCATTTCCGTGTTGAATAACATTAGTACCCATACGACATTGATTTAAATTCGGGCCCGACGGCATCGCCCACCACGGAGCCCAACAAGGGATGGCAGCCACCGGCTCTGGCCATCTCCAGCCTCGGCACTTGCCATAATGCTAGCCGGAACCTATACGCTAGGAGTCACCCCCGGGGACAGTGACCACCCTTAACGCCAAGCCCAAGGAGTGACCCCTTCGCTTGATCCCCTTGAGCAGCCCAGTCATGTGCCTAGGATACCGGCCGATTGATACACCGGGGACCACAGTGCACCACCCGTCTTTCTAATGGGTCGCCACGCACGGCCAACACGTGGGGTTTTTGGCTGTCCATGAGAAGCAAGAAGCAAACAGAGCGGCGACTGCTTCTCATGGAGAGCTCCCTCGCTTGCCTTCGAGGGAAAGAAAAAATACAGCAAAAAGCAGAAGGCGTAGAGGAGTGCGAACAGAAAGGGAGTAAAGATCCCTGGGTACCTCGGGATTGGGACACCTGTACTCACCTAAAGAAGGTGAGCCCCTGAGGGGCCAGAACAGGAATAGAAAACTCTTTGTAAATACCATTAGCTGCTTTAACCTTCTTCCAGAGTAGTTTCGAAGAAGTAAAGGCTGTGATGGAAGAGATGAAATGAATCCAAGATTCTCTCTGGGTTTTTCTACGGATACGACGAGCATTAGCTCTAGCACGTTTAAAAGCAATTAAGTTATCTGTTGTGGGATATCTTCTGAAGATATTCCACCGCTTTTTTTGTTCGCGGTGACTGTCGCGGCAAGCTTCATTCCACCATGGTCTCGGGAATTTCCTCGGACGTGGGGAGCTTTTGGGAATGGAATTGTTCGCAGCATCAATTAAGCAGTCAACTACATTTTGTACTGCCTCTGCAATATCAGTCGTTTTGACCATATCTTCCGAAATTCTTGCCAGGTGCATGAAAGCAGTCCAGTCTGCCCGCTTGAATAGGAAACGTGGGGGACAAGAAGTCGCTCCACCTCTATCAGCATAGGAGACCATTAAGGGGAAGTGATCACTATCATAGAGATCACTCCCAACCGTAAAATTGAGTAACGGAAAGAGGTCGGGAGAGCAAATAGCCAGATCTAGACTGTGAAATGTACGTGTGGGTTCTTGGAAATAGGTTTTCTCGTCATTATTGAGCAGACAGAGAGAGTTATCAGTGATAAACTGTTCAATCTGTCGCCCACGAGAATTTGTGCTTTCCGAACCCCACAAAGTACTATGAGCATTAAAATCGCCAAGAAGCAAGAAAGGTTTGGGTAATTGGTCCACTAAACTATTAAGTTCATGTTGATTGATGACAGCATGTGGTGGCAAATATATACTACAAACTGTGACAAGGGTTCGTAAATGGACTTGAACAGCCACAGCTTGTAGAGAGGTGTGTAAATTTAAATGAGAGCTCGGGTACAGGTTGGACGTTAAGATGCAAACACCACCGGAAGTATTATTTCCAGTATTAGCATCTTTCCGAGCACAGTTGTAACCACGGATTTTCACAGCAATGTCATGTTTCAGGAATGTTTCCTGAAAAGCAAAACAAGCAGGATGGAGCTGATTAATAATATGCTTAATGTCAACAACTTTGGACCGAAGACCACGACAGTTCCAAGAAATGAAAGTGCCCATTAAGTAACTGAAGAATTGAGTTTATTAAGGCTAGTGTTATGAAGAGTTGGCGAAACATCGCAACTCATTTGCAATTCATCCTCCTCGTCAGACGGATGGAGGGAAATGGAATCGGGACTTTTAGGTGAGCCAAAGTCCTTATGGACATTACCTTTCGTCGCAAGTCCCAAAGCGACAGAATTTTGTGTTGCAGATTTTTTCAACTTAGTTCTTAGTTCTTTTGGTGAAAGTCCCCGTTTTGACAGCTTTAGCTTTAATGCTCTTTGAGAATTGGAGTTTGATTTCGATTTCGATCGGACTGGTTTGCTAGTTTCTGGTGCACTGGATGGTGAATTTTCAATCTCAGAGTCGGAAGAGTTTTTGACAGTTGTAGTTTGGGAGTTATATTTCACACAGTTTGTGCATTGACAGTTTGCACAGAAGGGTGTTTTTACAACGGAAGCATAACTCACACCAGGTTTGGGTGTTTGAGCTAATACTTTTTTTCTTGCTTCAGGATACGAAATAGATTCTTTAAATTTAATGGAGGTTATTTGTTTTTCAATTTTCCAGCGTTCGCAGACTCGAGAAAACGACGCATGACAGCCTCCACAGTTCACGCATTTTTCGGGGGCGTTACACTGTTCACTATCGTGGTCTTTTCCTGCACAGCGGGCGCATGTTAGAGTCCCGCGGCAATTAATCTTCGAATGGCCGAATCGCTGGCATTTAAAACATCTCAAAGGGTATGGGATGTACTGTCGGACCGGTAGTTTAATATATCCAGCATATATGAATTCTGGGATTGTTGGTCTATGAAATGTAAGGATATAATGCTTTGTGGGAAGGAGTTGTTCATCCCGCCTAATGGAAATTTGGCGTACGTGAGTCACTCCTTGGGGTTTCAATTCCGCAGTGATTTCTTCAAGGGGGACATTGAACAATTCACCACATGTTATTACACCCTTGGAAAAATTTAGAGATGTGTGAGAGGCAGCGGTTACAGGGATGTGAGCTATAGCTTTCATTTTTATTACTTGCTGTGCTTGTTTTTTCGTAGAAACTTCGATCAGCAAGTCACCAGAACGCATTTTCCGTATTGCAGACACTTCGCCAATTGTTGCAGTGATTGCTTTCTGCACTAGAAAAGGTGATACAGAATTAAAATTTTCGTTTTTATCACTGATTCGTTTAAGTATAAAATAACGATCAAAAAGTGGAAGGTTGGTAGAAAGATTAGGTATTTTGCGATGCCCACTGAAGGGAGATTTCCGGGAGGAGCCCATGCGATATTGATAAAATTTCAGGTCCGACGGCACCGCCCACCACGGAGCCCAACAAGGGAAGGCAGCCACCGGCTCTGGCCATTCCCAGCCTCGGCGCTTACCCTAGCGCTAGCCGAAACCTATACGCTCGGAGTTACCCCCGGGGACAGTGGCCACCCTTAACCCCAAGCCCAAGGAGTACCCCCTTCGCTTGATCCCTAGCAAACTAACCACTTAGGTGGCTAGTGACCAGCCGATTGATGTACAGGGGACCACAGTACACCACCCGTCTTTCAAATGGGTTGCCACGCACGGCCAACACGTGGGGTTTTGGCTGTCCATGAGAAGCAAGAAGCAAACAGAGCGGCGACAGCTTCTCATGGCGAGCTCCCTCGCTTGCCGTTGAGGGAAGGAAAAACACAGCAGATAGCAGAAGGCGTAGGGGAGTGGAAACGTAAAGGGAGTAAAGATCCCTGGGTACCTCGGGATTGGGACACCCGTACTCACCTATAGTAGGTGAGCCCCTGAGGGGGATATTTTTGTGGGGATATATTAAGTCTAGAACCGTTTATGATGAAGACGAAGAAAACAAATGATTGCGATAATTATTAAAAGAAGGACATTGCATTAAATGTGTAAAAAAGAAAATCTACACGGCATGCCTGGCATATCGCTGCTTCATCTCAAACAACAAATGTTTATCAGTAAGACGGGTGTGCCCTTTGCTAAGACGAGTGAGTTTGATTTTAATTTTGTGGATATTGAAATAATGCATTTCTTCAATACTGTTTACAGCTGTAAAATAAGCTCTACAGCATCCAAAGTCAATGAAAATAGTAGTTGCATGATTATATCTTAAAAATGTGAAATAATTCGAGTTAAATTAAAATCAGAAATTTTGATAATTATAAGAATAATTATTGCAAGAATCTCTTAACCAGATAAAAAAAAATGAAATTACTTTAATCAGTTTGCCTTAGATTGACTTTTTGTACCTTCCAAAAATTAATAAAAACATACGTTCAAATAAATATTTTTTTTTAACCCGAGATCTCTTTCACAAAATTTTCCACGATTAATACCGGATGATTTTATCGATAAGGTTAGATCTTAATAACTTAAGCCGTTTCATTAATATCAATGTAAAAAATTAAAAAGTGCAATCTGACAATTTACTGAAAAAAAATGTTGCATATTCTCTTTCTAGTATAAATTAATTTTAATTGGATGAATTCTCCCCGAATAAGAAAATAACAGGCAAATAAAAAGTGAATGATTACACTGGAAAGAAAACACTTGAACTACACGCACACGCACAAAAAAAATTACTTTATCATTCTTTGTGCTGCTGTGTGCTGTCCTGCGTTCTTCTTGGCTGTATATTTGTCCTCTTTGTGTTAGTGTCTTCGTGTTTAATAAAAGACTTTGTCGTTCGTTATTGAGGCTTGCTGATTGTTTACACATCATATACCCTATTGCGGATTTGATGTTCTTTAATTACTACTGATCAACAAAAAAGAATCCACATACCTTTCTACTGAACAAAGTTCGAACCAAAGTGTCCGGGATAGAGCTTCCCTACACTAAAAATATCCAATAACTTCTCTACTGACCACAAGACAAAAGTAGTGAGGACGTTTTCTTTAAGATTTTAACATTTTTAATGCATATTATTAAAATACAAGCACTCCTTTAGGAATTCAAACCGACAACTAGTTAATTCAAAAAAAAAAACCCCAATATAATAATGATCCCTTCTGGCGCCACCAGACCGGAAATGAACAGATGCATCATATAGAAAAAATAAAAGCAAATAAAAAAAAAGGAATTACAGGAAACTACAAAAAAATCAAGTTTATTCGTTTCCTGTTGCAACACACCCACTACAATCGAACTCGGTGAATTTACGGACTCAGTAGAATTGAGCCGGCGTCCTGGCATAGGGGTAGAGCGTCTTCCCCGTGACCTGGGCGGCCTGGGTTCGAGTTCCGGTTCGGGCATGGTTGTTCTTCCTGTTCTATCTGTGAGAGGTGTGAATGTGCCCCCCTGTAAAAAGGGGTTGTGCAAGCGAATGTGATGCGTGAGTAGCTAAGACGTACTCTTGGCCCTAGTTGGCGCTACTAAAACAAGAGACGTTCCCTTGGCTTAAAATCACCGACTTCGTCAGCGAGCTTCTCCATGGCAAGTGCCATTATAAAGAACAACAACAACAGTAGAATTGAAGTTCCGTAAAAATATATAATAAACAGAAATTCTAATTATATACAGAATTACATTCTATGAATGAGAAAACACTGAAAATCAAAAATATTACATCGCTTTCACAACAATTGTGTAGTCTTACACAGCTAAGGCAGTTTATATTTTACACTTAAAAAACTTGCACGCATACTTAGTTAGAATTGTTTTTCATTTGATAGATTCGATGGCAGAGATCTTCTCAAAAACAGTACTTTAAATAGCTCAGAATTTAGTTTGATTAGATTTTTGTATGACGTAAAAGCTAAAATGTTGACCATGCTGCGCCAAACAGGAAGATAAAATCATAGCAATATGAGTTGGTTGTTTATTTTGGTTTTTCTGGCGCAAAAGTCATGTTTAGTTATTTCTGCGCCAAGCAAATGGTAAGGAAGCAAGGCAGAAAATAAAATCGCATGTTAAAATATAAAAGAGAAAAGTATCAACATAAAAATGCAAAACATTAATATGGACGTATGTTAATACATTTAAATGAAACACTGATGGAACATAGCAATACGCGAGTATAAATATTTAATAAGAATATTATTAACTTAATGGTTATGACCGAAATTTATATTAAAAACTAACATTATCCAAAAATATCAAATAAAAAAAATCAAATGATTTTACTTACTAAATCCTCTATTTTTTATTAATTTAAATAAACCTGAAGCGTGATAATGACTATACTATTATTGTTAATTTTAAAAAATTTATTCTCTCTTGCTCTGCATATATTCTTCTCTGCTTAGTTTGTAAAATAATATTTTTTCAATATGTTAACATCTCTCTTTTCTTCTTTACAAATGTACTGGCATATTCTATAAATTATTGGAACATAATTTTCAGATTAATATAATGTGTACGAAATTAATAATTTTACATGACTGGTTCTACCTCTCTTCACTCTCTCCAAGAGTTTTTCCAAAATAAACAAAAAGTGCTTAAAATCAAATATAATACACAAGTTTTTACTCAAGTGTAATCCTCAAGAAAGGTGAACAGTGAATTGACCTATTTACATGTGCGAAAATTACTTCCGTTTCTTTCTCGTTTAAATTAGAATGTATAAAGTAAGAATATATAAAGATATATTTAGAATATGCTTTAAAGAGAACGATCCATGAGACATTAAAATATTTTCGAACTACTTTTAAAATAAAAGTGAAATGCACATAATTTGTTTTGTGGTTCAATGAAAGGAAAGAGATAAGGTTATTATTTCAACAGTCTATAAATACTTGATACAATATTTTTATTGATCATCTTTTTAATATTTTATTTCTCTTAAATAGAAAGTGAACTAACATTTTCTTTTCTTATTTTTCATTTCTTTTATCTCTATCCTTTTAAATTCTCTCTCTTATTGGATAATCGTTTTAATATTTCAAATTTTAGAAGAAATTCATTCCCTTCTTTCTCTTATTACCTTTTCTAAGTGACTTAAAATCCATTATCAACAGAGCAAGGTCTTGTAATTTGAAAGATGTGGGCTTTAACACGAAAACTACATTAAGGAATGATGAATTACCGATTTATTTAGCGACGGCTGTTATTCAGAAAAGAACTAAAATGAAGCGTATTTTCATTGTTCGATGAGTTTTTCCCAGCCGGAACTAATTAACCCAGATTAATAGTAAAACAATGTCCAAAATTGCTATTGTTATGAATGTTATATTTAAATAAATATAATAAGTAAGCTTTTTTAGCTTTATATTAATTACAACTCAATGTTCTTCACTGCAAAATAAGAAAGTAGCATATTTCAAAGGAGAATAAACGATATGTAACATTCCTATTAATAAATTAATAAATGGAGATAAAAAGGGGAATTGAGAGTTTCGGTTATTGACGCAGACTAACTGCTCCAAACATAGGTTATTTGTACACGCCCAAGGTAATATGCAAAATTGAAAATCTAAAACAACTGACAAATATCAGTAAAAGCAACAAAATCTTAAGAAATCCAAGAAAAATTTTGAAAGAATTAGCAAATATTGTTTCAAAGCATGAAAATAAGGCAATCGAGAATTGTTGGTTTTGTTTTGTTTTTAATTTGTTGGTGCAAGACCCATCCTTGGCTACACAAAGTACGAGAAATTAAATATATTGTCTTAACATTTTTATGGAAAATTTTCGATTCAAATTCAATTGCTCTACCACTTTCAATCAGAAGTAAAAGATTAAAAGTAGCTAAGATCTAAATTCATGATAAAAGATCATTATCGGAAATAAAAGAGAATTTTTTTAAAACAATTACAAGTATTGGTTGTATCTGGTATTTTTTTCAACCTATGTGTGAAACAATATCAATTTCAAGATGAAACTTATACTAAGATAAATGACATTAGTATTTAATTTTTTTCATAGATACTGTTATGATAATATGTCCTTATATTTATACTTTTTATACATATTAAATTTAATATTTTATTTAAAAAATCAATGCGTGAATACATAAAAATAGTTTCCCTGACAAAAGGCTTGCATGGATTGTGGGCTGACGGTTTCATGATCCTTGAAACGTTGACGAATAATGAATTGCTTTTAATCTTTTAAAAATATTTAAAAGCTTTAAATATTTTAAATGAATTTGAGAAATTTATTGTGTTTGTGTTTTTAAATGTGTGAACGTTCAATTCCATGTCAAAAACTATCCTTGGATCACTTTAGGCAGAAATACTGCGAATATTTCTCTAAAAAAATTATTTACTATCAGTTATTCCCCGTTTGGTTGGTATCATTTCCTGTCTTTACTTTGTGATTGGTCCTATATTTTCAAGTATTTGCCCCTGGAAGATCATAAAATCATTTGTTTTTTTCGCCGAATGGATTTCTACGATATGAAATATTTATAAGTAAGTTTTTATTATTTTGGGCAGGCATGTACACGACACATTTTGCATTTTATTAACCCACTGGCCGAAAAGGCCTTACACCAAATCAAGTAAAAGGGTATGTGTAGGTGCTAAATAACGAAATATTATGATTGATGTGTAATCGCTATTAATCCATAATATCGGAACTCAAATTTATGGTAAGTAAGAAGTTATGATGATTATTTCCAAATAAAGCTAAAAACGTCTAGGCATATTTATATAATATATTAATATAATTTGCATAATATGTAATATATTATGAGATGCAATAAAACCTAATATTATGATTACATCTTACGATATTTCTCTTAATTTTGTGAATCAAGGATAATTACAAACTTCCAGGTATGAATACCTGGAATATTTTCTAGGAAAATGAGAATATTTGAATCAAGGAAACAAATGTATTCAAACCCCGATGGCCATACACCATGGAGTCCAACAAGGGAAGGAAGCCACTGGCTCTATACATTCGAGCCTTGGTGCTTACAGTGCTAGCCGAGACCTATACGCTCATAATCACCTCCAGGAATACTGACACATTCCTATCATGGCACGATATTTTACGATATCTTTTTGATGTTTATCAGCAAATCGTAATAGAAAATGAGTGTAGAGGTGGTCTTGCTGTAGAATAAGACGGTTATCTTGAAATACTCCATATGAATGTGATCAAGCATGATTTAATCATGTACCCGCCTTCTCAATAGAATATGATAATAAACTATATGTTGGCAGTCTTAGTGATTCTGTAAATGATGGAGAACTCGCATATACACTAGAAAGTAGTCTCAATACAATGTTCAACATTAATCAACATAAAACTGGTGTATTAATAGCAGAAGGATATTCATATGGAGTTACACGTAGTACTGATAAATACTACTTCACCGACTCTCATTCCTGTGGTGCTGTAGGTGTTAAAGTAAGAGTACCAAACGGAAAAGCATGCATAATAGAATGTGATACATTTTATGAACTTCTGCGAGTATGCAAAAGAGCAACAGGATCGAAAAATGTCGAATACATCGTGAACTATATAAACGTCCAGGTGAAAGATAACATCATTCGTAATTATGAAATAGATCAAGAAGCAGCGACTCAAGAGATTGTAAGATTGGAATCATCACAAGCGGAAACAGTACCACTAAATCAAACATCAGTGATGGTTCCAATTGTTTGCGCAGAGTCAAATGTTGAAGATGAGATTGAAATATGTGATAATGGCAATGAGATAAGACGTAAAACAAAGGACAATATAGTAAATTAGGCACACGGATTGAAGGCAGAAGAATATTCATGGTATTTCCTCTTCCCATATGACAAAAATAGATTAAGAGAGCACCGTGATGTCACAATAACACCGTTGGATTACTTCCAATACAGAATGACGTTCCTTCCCCATATCACATATTTGAGGAAGACATGTCTCAAGTCTCTAAATATTTTAAGAGTTCTCTCAAACACTGCTTGGGGCGCTGATCGCACTTGCTTACTACGTGTATATAGAAGCGTCATACGTTCAAAACTGGATTATGGGTGCATCGTTTACGGATTCACGCGACTTTCATACCTTTCACGGCTTAATTATATTCACCATCAGGCTTTAAGACTATGCTCAGGCTCTTTCCGCACCTCTCCAGTAATGAGTTTGTATGTGGAAAATTTTGAGCCATCTTTGACTCGCAGAACACACATGCTATCCTTTTGTTATTACTTTCGAGTTTTATCAACCGAAAATAACCCTTTGAGGAAAATATTTTTGGATCACAGCACAGACAGGCTATTCAATAACCGGTCTTCATGTATACCTCCTTTGGGACTACGAATTCGCCAATTACTTCCAGATGGATTTCAGACTCTTGATGTCAGCAATAGTGATTCATTTGTAAACCCCCCTTGGATCTGCAATAACATCACCTATCTGAATCCTTTTAAGAATCTATACAAAGCAGAGATATGTAGCTCTATTTTCAAATCTATTTTCTTTTCCCACAGACAATTATTTCATGATTATCTACCCATTTATACAGATGGCTCTAAATCTGATGCAAATACTGGTTGCGCTTTTGTTTGTGAGAACGACATTATAAGTTATAAACTTCACGATTTCACCTCTGTTTTTACCTCTGAATTGACAGCATTGTATATATCACTAAAATATCTTTCTGAAAAAAGTCCAGTAAAAGCCATTATTTACTCTGACTCTTTGAGTGCTTTGGAATCCTTGAATGGTGGTAAGAATTCTCATAGTCTTACATGGGAAATCAAGCGTTTGCAATCCCATCTGCATAGGAGAGGTTTTACAATTTTATTTTCATGGATACCAGCGCATGTCGGCATAACGGGTAATGAACAGGCAGATACTGCAGCTAAATTTGCTACTACATATCGCCCTCAACCTCTTCATTACACTGATATAAAGAGCACAATACGTAAGTGGATGCTAAAGACTTGGCAAAATGACTGGAATCAAGAAGTAAATAACAAACTCTACGAAGTGAAACCGTATATTACGACATGGACTTCAACTTTCAACAGAAAATTTGATGTAATTTTAACTAGATTGCGTATTGGCCATTCACGTATCACACACAGACATTTACTATTCGGTGAATCTCCACCTGTGTGTGGTTCGTGCAATGTTCCACTGACTACACGTCATATTTTAATTGAATGTTCGGATTTTTATAGAGAGCGCATTAACTTTTTTAACTCCTCTGATTTTAACTTGTCTTTCCTTATAGGAGAAAGACCCCATAAAAATTTATTTCCGTTCTTAAAGAAAATTGGAATTTTTAATGAAATTTAAATTTACTATTATAGTACTTTTACCTACTGTTTTACCAGTTTTTTACATTGGATCTTAAGGAACTAAATAGAAACTCGACAAATGAACTGTGTTTTCGGTGCAGCATATCCTAGAAAAGGATCTTGCGCCAGAGAATTATCACATCCATCCAATACAGAATTCTGAGAAGTAACACACGATTTCAACGAAATGGCTACCACTTCTAAGCTCTCTCCATGTTCGAATACTGTCGTGTACTCGCCTATGGTACACGGGTTCTTTTACTGTGATTGAAAAAAACTACTCTTCTTGAAAAAATAAACTATAACATTTATTTCTACGACAAGACAAGTTATTCTATATACATATTAAATTTAAATGATTGCATTTCCGAAAGAAAATAGTTCAGAATCTTTTCAGCTGCTGATCACAACGTTGTTTCGTTTTTCAAGTTTTTTTATTCCAAGCTGTTTTTCTTCAAAACTGAGTTGAGCTGTTACTCGCTTCGTCGAAGATCGCGGATTCATGCGACACTCCCACCTTTTGGGTTTTTCTTTTCAAGAAAACTCAAAATGTTCTTTAGTCCAAACAGTTCACAGGTCCAGTCGTTTGGGAGCTTGAATATTACGGCCGAAACGGGTTTTCATGATATTTAGATTTGGTAGAGACGTTTTGTCCGATTCTGGTAGCTTCTCAGGATGTTCAACATATTGCTGTTGTACTGTCTCTTCTTTCTCCTCTTCAATTTCAGATGCTCTCTTCTCTAGTAGATTCTCTACTGAAGGCGTTTGAACCTCAAGGGCGTAGAGACGCTGTACAGGTCTCAGAAATTCGCCGTTCTTCGTTTTTATTTTCACAAGACGAACTGAACCGTCCTTACCAGGGAATATTTCTGTTATTTTCCCC
Organism: Argiope bruennichi; assembly: GCF_947563725.1. Classification (NCBI taxonomy): domain Eukaryota; kingdom Metazoa; phylum Arthropoda; class Arachnida; order Araneae; family Araneidae; genus Argiope; species Argiope bruennichi. The sequence continues at coordinate 102,112,763 of NC_079160.1, read as the reverse complement.
AGAGGCCAATTCAGACGTTTTTGATTGGTTACTTCGACAATAACCACTTCTCCCACCTTGAAATCGTGGGTTTTTATCATTTTCTTAGTTTGTTGCCTCAGTTGCCCCAAGTATTCCAGTCGGAATCGATTTCTGAGATCTTCTTGCAGTTTACACCAATACAGTCGCCGTTTGGGAAAATACTCACTAGATAGTTCCAAGTGGTCAAGATCTGGAATTCCATCATTCCTACGTTCTCTGAGGAATGAAGATGGTGTTATAGGCTCCAAATCATCGTGTTCAGAAGCGTAGGTAATGGGTCTTGAATTTACGATGTCTTCGCAATCGCATAGAATCGTATTCAATTCTTCGTAACTCAGGCATGCTCGACCTAGAACTTTCTTCAGAAGGTCTTTTACTAGGGCAATAAGGCGCTCCCACCATCCTCCCCACCATGGAGCTGAATGTGGTATAAATTTCGAAATAATTTCCTTCTTTTTCCCTTCTTCTACTTGTTGCCAATTAATACAATGAAATAGTCTACTTGTTCCAACAAAGTTTGTTCCATTATCCGAGTATATTACTGAAGATCGTCCACGTCGTGCAATAAAATGCCTCAACACTAGTATGAAATTTTCCGTTGACAGCGAGGAAAGAAGTTCAAGGTAGATCGTTAAGTTCTTTAAAGTCGAGACTCTAGCTCGAGACTGAACAAAGTTAACAAACATTTCATCACGAAACAGCACACTTAGAAAAATACAAGTATCATACGCTTCGGCAGTTACATCAAAAAAGACATGAAGACTGACAGTTTCTTCTTCACCTTAACTCAGTTTCATCCACCGAGGTATTTTGATCTCTGAAAGATCTGGCTGTAACCATCAGCCAGTTCCAAAATCGTTTTGATAGACCTTCTGGCAGGACATCATCCCATTTAAGTCCAAAATTCCAGTATTCTTGAAGCAAACTTTGGAATGATGGTTACAGTAGAAGATATATCCATAGGGTCAAATATACTCTGAGCCAAAGAAAGCAGACCTCTTTTAGTAAGAACAAGGTTTTCATCTTTCGGACAGTTTATGATGCAAGACAGTGCATCTTGTTTTAGGTTCCAGTTTAGGCCCAATAAGGGTACAGTTTGGTGTTTGTTGGGTTGATCGATAATTTCAAGTGACGCATTTGATCGCCAGCCTCGTAGATTGAATTTTCCTAAAGACATCAACGCTTGCGATTCAACTATAAATTTATCTGCTTCATCTATATTCTTCAAAATTTCAGCAGTATTCAAGAGCTCTTCAGGGGCATTTTCCAGATAGTAATTCAAAGTTGCCGCTAAAAGGAATGGACTGCAGGTGACACCAAACACAACTCTACGATGTCTATAGATTTTCATTCCCTTGTCTTTCGTTTCCCATAAAAATCGAAGATAATCCTTGTACCTCTCTCTGATTCCGATCTGAAGAAATGCCTTCTCAATGTCTGACGTTATTCCAACAGGAAATTTCCGGAAACGATTCAGTAGGGAAGGAACAAGTTCAATTAAATTAGGACCGCTTTCTAAGCAGGCATTCAGTGAGAGTGTACGCTTTATATGTGCGGATGCATCGAAAACTGGCCTCCCTTTCGTAGTAATGATGTTTTCTTTAAAAACAGGCCTGTGCGGAAGATAGTATGCATTTAACTCTTTTTTCTTATCTTCAATTTCTTCAATGACACCATCAGCAATTCATTTTTTAAAGACATCTGCATATACTCCAACCTTCTCGGATTCTACAAGTTTTTTATAAACAGAAGAAAGTCGTTTCTCGGCCATTTGTCTGTTGTCAGGGAGCCGGGATGATTCTAACACCCAAGGTAAGGCGACTTCGTACCTCCCTTCCTCATTAATCGTCAGAGTGTTTCGAAAATAATCTAAAGTACTTTGATGCATTTCAGTCTTCTTTTTAGATTCAGCAGGATCAGTAATTCCAATAGCTTCTAACTTCCATAAGTCACTTATATTACAATCTTTTATAAGTAAATTTGTCACTGTCATGCTTATAGAGTCTGAACTGCTTGGTGCTCTTTCCATAAGTGTCCAACCAAGCAAAGTCTCAATGACAGTTAATCCACAAGTTAAACTGAGGATTTTTCCAGTCATCAATTTTCCTGCTATGTCAGCACCAATAAGCAAATGGATTGTGGATGAAGAACAAGATGCTAAACATTCTGGAACTGTTAGATGAATTTTATTATCCTCTAATTCCTTTGACCAGAATCCGGTTGGGACCTGACAAATTTCGGAACAGATTCTCTTGATCAAATGCGTTAAAAGTGCAATGATAACTTTTGTTAAAATCTCTTCCAAAAATCTTGTATTCTGAATGTTTCTGGAGATTTTGCATCCCTCCAAACAAAGTATGAATAAGAGTTGGTTCTTTTAATGCAGGATACTTCATTTTCTTAGGAGATTCTTTCGTAATATAAGATTTCTGACTTCCAGTGTCTATGAGGGCCCTCACAGCAAACTCCTGTGTTTCTCCCCGAAGAACCACGACCAGGGTTTGTATAAACATACTTGTAGAACATGTGGGATTGGCCAATGTATTGAACTGTCCAAAATTGATTGAACTGTCCGTTGCTTTTTGAGAGTTAGAAGACTCAAGGTCTTTCTATCAGAGCACATCACAGCATGATGTCTTTGACCACAGCTCCCACAATTCACTTGGACCCTGCATAGCTTTGACACGTGACCGTTACTTAGACATCTGAAACAGCAACCTCTTTTCTTCAATCGTTTCATTTTCTCATTTAAATCCAAATTTCGAGCAGCATGACATTCTTTGGATTTTCATGATTGTTCTTGTCACAAATTACACAATTCAAAACAGATTTTTTGTTTCCTGAAAAAAGTCCCACAGCTGTCGGCAAGTCTCTTTTAATCTTGATATTTTTGTTATTTTCTTTCAAAGAGAAGCCTTCCATGGCAAGAGCTATCCTGTCCTCATTTTTAACTTCGTTCTTCAAAAATTTCATCAAACTTTCCAATCGAGATACTTTCGCGTCATCTTTTCCATCCATCCTCTATCATTTCTTCGCCAGGCTCTTAAAACTTCTTCACTTAAACAAGATTCAACCAGGGGAAACAACATGGCCGCCTACTTCTCTGTAGTAACGCCAAGAGTTTCTAATGATCTCAGCTGGGTTTCAAGACTGTCATAAACAGTTGATAATTTAACATGTTTCTCTTTAAGATTGAATGCAAGTGTCAATTTTAACAATTCTCTAACGTAATATTCAACCAACAAATCATTTCTGCCGAATCTAGATTTCAAACAATCAATCGCCTTGCAATAATTTCCGGAGATAGGGGCCAAACTTTCAACTAATTCCCTCTCTCTGGAATTCGGGATAGTTGCTTAGACTAAGTATTGAAACTTGTCGGTTTCATCGATATCGTTGTCTTCATCAATTTTTTCGAATTTTTCCCAAAACGACAGCCAATCTTTGATTTGACCTCCAAATTTCTTCATTTCCAAACGAGGCAGCTTGAATTTCCGCTTTTCACCACCAACTGAAGAAAATGTATAATCATTAACAGCGGGATTAGTTTTTCGATCTAATAATCTTTTTAAAATTGAGGGAATACTCATCTGCTGAACGAGATTCCTTTTCAATATCGTCCGTCTTCATTTATGTCTTCAGACATCAACAATAGATTCAAAATATCTTCATTTAATTGCAAAAGTTCATTGTTTTTCTCGCCAAGCAGCTGGAAGGTTGCCAAACAATCTAAATCTTCTGCAATGTTTACTTCCGTTTTCGCTGACTCATCTAAATGATTAAATAATCTAGTAAATGCAGATCTAACTGTTTTCCGTTTACGCTTTAAAGCTTCCATAATTTTTCTGAAACAGTTATTCCTCAAACTATCGACAAATTTATAATAATAATTAATTTATTGTCAAAATAATTCACTTGCCTTTCGAATCGTTGATTTCAAATCACAGTCCTGTCACGGACGCCATGTCGTGTACTCGTCTATGGTACAAGGGTTCTTCTACTGTGATTGAAAAAAAAAACTAATCCTTTAAAAAATAAACTATAATATTGATTTCTACGACAAGTTATTCTATATACATATTAAATTTAAATGACTGTATTTCCGAAAGAAAATAGTTCAGAATCTTTTCAGCTGCTGATCACAACGTTGTTCCGTTTTTCAAGTTTTTTTTTATTCCAAGTTGTTTTTCTTCGAAATGGAGTTGAGTTGTTACTCACTTCGTCGAAGATCGCGGATTCATGCGACAAATACATTCGTGTAAAATCAACTAGAACAGTGTGTGGACAAAAAATTGTAGGCGAACATGGAATGGTAGACGATATACTACATCTCTACCTAAAGAACTTAAGAGGATCAGCTGCATACTGGAAAACAGCGCATAATGAACTGATTGGATAAATAAGATACCTGGGACTACCTCATTACTTCCTAACATTCGGTTGTAATGATCTCAATCGGTTAGATATGAGCAAAGCACTACCTATACAAGATGGACGACCGAGTGAAGATACTAACGAATTGGATATCTATGCGACGCAACGTTTGGTGGAAACGTATCCAATAGTAGTGAGCCAACATTTAATGATTAGAGTCAATGCGCTGGTGACATTTATGGTGAATAACTATGAAGTGTTTGGTGGTCAAGTAGTGGACTACTGGTGGCGAACCTAATTCCAGAATCGTTGAAGTCCACATTGCATATGGTAGTGTGAATTAAAGATCACCCGTTATTAGACACACCTGAAGGACTACAGCATATCGATCATGTCTGTTAAAGTGAATTGACAGTACAAGATGCTGAATTACATGATCTAGTAAGAAAAGTGCAAATACATCGCCATTCCCATACTTGCGGAAAGAAAGGTCCGAATTCAAGATGTTGATTTGGATATCCACGAAATCCATATGCACAAACACATATGGTTGATCTTGATTCAAGAGATTTCATTGCAAATGGCGGAAGAGTATGCAATCTAAAGCGAACCAGTGAAGAGCTTTATGTCAATAATTTCAATCCAATGTTGTTAAAGTTATCGCAAACCAACATGGATTATTCAACCGTGCGGTTCAAATGAAACAATTGTTCACTACATTCCAAGGTATATATCAAAGTGAGAACCAGAAGGTGTCACCAATAGCATAGTGCAAGCCATTAGAGAAATGAGAAGCGAAGAGTCAAACATATCCGACAACTATTCCTAATTTGTATGCGCATATTGAAAGAACGGCAAATCTCTGTATGTGAATGCGCCTTCCGATTGTAACACCTCAACTTAAGAGAAGTTCACGTAAAGTTGTATTCCTGAATACAAGAAAGTCAGAAACGCGATATAGAATGATCAAGTTCAATGAAGTTGGTTAAGCAAAAGATTCGCTGTGAACACATTTGAGCGTTATGAAATTCGCCCCAATGGGTAAAGCGCATGGATACAATTCCAATACAATGAACTAGATGATGTTTTCAATGCTGTTAGAACCATGCTATCCAAGTAGAAGTGAAAACAATATTGATCAAGACGTTTACGAAGAAAGTCCAACAACAGAGCGAAGAAAATGGATTGCACTTCAAAATAATACGAAAATGGCAGTCAGAAGTAGAACAGGCATGTGTGATTGTTCCATATATCATAGCTGCAAATGATCCAGAGAATTAATATTGCAGCCTTCGCCTGCAATATGTGCCTTACCGTTCCCAAGAAGATTTATTAGATGGTTTCAATAGTCTACGGGAAACCTTTCAGGCATGAGAAGAGCTGTTAAGAGAGCAGAGCGAAATGATGGAAATATATAGAGAACGAGATCGATAATTAGAAATGGCGATTAATAGAGCACATGCATTTGAACTTCTGAACCGAGAGCCTGAGCCATTAGATCATGATGATATTGTGGAGATCCCTGAAGAAGAACGAATGAATGAAGAGCAGTTTGAAAGAGCAAAGTAAGCAATGAATGTAGGACAACGAGAGATATTCGTTAATATAACACACTGTGTACAAGAACAACTGAATGGTAGTCAAGATCGCTTGAGGCTCTTCATCATAGACAAAGAAGGAACTGGAAAAACATTCCTATTCAAGCTTCTAAGGAATCATACAGATCAATTATATGCTAAAGGTAAGCCAGTTGTAAAGGTGTCTGCTTTAAACGGGTGTCGCAGCTCGGCTGGCAGGAGGACAAACATTACACATCACATTGATATTACCAGTTTAGAAAGATGGAAGAATAGCGCCAACGCAGAAGCTAACTGGAAATTATCTGAAAGTTATGCGTGAACAATGGAAAGTTATCGAGTTCTTCATTGATGAAATATCAATGGTGCCATATGAGATGCTATGCATGATAGAAAATAGATTGCAGCAGTTGAAGACAGGCAACGTGTTATTCGGTGGTATCAACTTGATAGTATTTGGTGATTTTATGCAATTACCACCAATCAGAGGATCTCAAGTCTTCAATCAACCACAGTACATGGCTTCAGCAATACATCTATGGCAACTGTGCACGTTAGTAGAGCTTCGAGACAATATGCGACATCAAGGTGAAAATACATTTGTTGAAGTATTAAATGCATTAAGAGTCGGAGAAATGAAACAGACATATGCGAGTGCTATTGAATAAAGTGTGCAATAATGATGATAGGAATGGCGAGTTCTCAATTGAAAAGGCACTACGTATGTGCCCGACCTACGACCACGTAACAAAATATAATGATTCAGTATTACAACACTTCCCAAGAAAGGAAATTGGAATATCGAGAATCAAAACACAAGACCAGTTGGTAGATGCTACACGCACACTTAATATCGAAACATTAGATACGAGTAAAATAATACCAACTGACATCAATAAAACTGTTTGTCTTCCTGCAGAATTAGAGACATTCGTCGGAGTTCAAGTGATGTTAAGATCAAATATTGATGTGAAGAAGGGTTTGGTTAATGGTGCGATTGGATTTATGACCAAAATTCATTGGCTGAATTTCCGCCGCTCGCAAATGTATGAACAAGTCATTCCATCCATAACTGTGAACGTTGGCAATAATGGCGTTCACAGAATCGAGCCAATATCAATGCAATTCCCCGCCAAACACAGCTACGGTACTGCTAAACGAAGAATGCTATAATTAATACTATCATGGGTATCAACAGTACATAAGATGCAAGGTAGAACAGTCGATTATTCAGTAATATATCTAGGATGAAAGCTCTTCGCAGCAGGTCAAGCATATGTCACTTTGAGTCGTGTGAGATAATTAGATGGACTATTAAAGGAAGAACTAGACTGCTAGAAATTCACTAGAAAGATTCATTGTAATAATGACGCATTACAAGAGATGGGTAAAATGAGAAATTACAGACCACCATCTACTTCATAAATTAGAAACGTAAACAAATAGAAAGCGAATAAATAGTAAAAAACCAAAATAATAGTCCAACACCATATACAGAAAGGAAAATGGACAATGGCAAGGAAGTTGGCTTTCTCTTTTGCCACTTAATATTGTGATTCTATCATATGTATATACATATTTATTTTAAGTGTAATTATTTAATATAAGTAACTAAAATAAAAAATTTCTTTGTTGACCTAAGCAGGAATTGATTTAATTTTTTTATATTATTTGTTTTCATTAAAAGCAGGCAATAAAAATGTCCATTTTAAATTTTAATTGATTTGACTTCGCCAACCATGCTCATTGTATTATGAATTAAAACAGGTGATATGCATATGAAATTGTCCTCTTCCGCATCGCTATAAAAAATCTGGTGTGCTCATCGTTCTCCTTTCCAGGAGGGTGACGGAGTACTCAGAATTAGATTCTAAGAGTGCTTTACGGCACATCCTACCATGGAGTCAAACAAGAGAAAGTAGTTCCTGGCTCTGGCAATTTGTAGTCTCGGTATTTACTTTAGGATGCAGAGTTATTGAAACTACAGGTCTGAGCCACAAGCAGCGATGTCTCATTCCAAAGAAATGTGCCACCAGCCGATTAACAGGCATGGGTTGAATTCTCAAGAAACACAGGATAGTCTTTAGATAGCATTTTGCTCTTAATGGGCTGCCCTGAATGGTTAACACAAGTGTTTATTATAAAACATAAGAAAAACAAATTCAACTCAAATGGAAAAAAAAAATCTAAACTCAAATATTAATGAAAGTTAAAAAAAGCCTATTTAGGGCAACCCAGGTACGCAATTACCATACACACACATATATATATATATATATCCGCGGAACTCGACATCCGTAAGGAATAACAAAAGTTTCTTGAATAATTCGAAACTGACATACGCGTACAGACTTAAAAAAGTTAAACCTCAGTGTTCACAAAAAGAAAAACTTTTGACCTAGAATGCAACATTATAAATTATTGCATCACTAAGAATTTAATGATGACCGTCTTTGGCAACCAGTTTGTTCACCTAGATTATTGGGTTTTAGGCTGTTAATTTTTAATATGCATGCAATTATTTAAAAAAATATTTCACCTTCTAATTTGATACGACTTAAACTCATTAATTCCATTAAAGTAATTTCCTGCAAAATATAAAGTGCATATATTATGAAATAAGAATAGAATTGAAAATCCTAATACTGATTTAATAATTGGCAAAAGCACGTGCTTGAATATTTTAATGGAGAGTTTGAATTCCATCATAGCATTTACAAACATTGTTTCAGAGAGTATCAAATTAAATTTAAAAATCTTAAAAGGTAAATGAAAAATTGTAAGAAATGAAATTTATACAATTAAGAATATTTTTTTAAACTTAATATAAAAAGCATTTTTATAAGAAAATTTTTTAAAGATACCAGAACCAATTTCAATAGGAAAGTCATAACGATTACGGCTCGACTTAAAATTAATATATGAGCGCCAAGATTGAAACATATTGGAGCAATTTCTCTCCACATATAAATATGAGATTTTGTATTGCAATTTTAAAAGGCGTTTGTTAACATTTCTGGTATACACACAGAATTGCAGACTTTTGGACGATTGGCATGATTTTGACATGCTTTGTGAGAAACCGTACATTAATCTGGAATCTTAACACGATTATTTATCTGGCCGCTGTTAAGCCTATATTTAGGCTTGATTGAACTCTTCGCTTTATGCCTATTTTTTATTTCTTTAAATTTTCTTTCCTCTTACTGAGTGTCCTCTGTGATGACATGAAAAAATATCTCCAGAATACTTATAAAATTTTGCAGCTCCATTAATTTGCTAAGCGAAGAGTTTGATTCAATACATTTGGAAAAATGATCAGGAAATGAAACAGTCTGAAATTCCTTTGATATTTTGTTTATATTTGACTGTTGCCAATCTACAACGTTGTAGTAAGCACGATTTCTGTGCCACATACGCCAGCGTTTTATATACAGTGGCTCCCAAAATTAAGTATACACTATACTCTTTCTACTTTAATTTTATTCTTTTTGATCTTAACATTCCTATTTATGGCTAATATTGATAAGAACGACAAAGTATACATTAACAAAAGTATTAGGCTAAAAAACAAAACGGAGGAAACAATATTTTTAATATAGTAATTTTTATGTCAAAGTTGCAAATTCCAAAGTCACAAAATTGAGTATACTCCTTATGAAATATGCGACTTGACTACCATTATTTATTTGCAAATGAGTAAGTAAAATAGTTTTGTTACTTTAATTGGTAATCATTGATTTCCAAGCGAAAACAAACGTTTTGGTTATCATAATGAGCTCCAGAAATGAAACAAATGTTGAAATTCGGAAACTTGTTATTCAATTGTCTGAAGATGGTAAATCTCTACGACAAATTGCAAAGGAAATTCAAGGCAGTCACGGATGCGTTCAAAAATTTACCTAGAAGTATAAAATGTATGGGCAAATTGCAAATAAACTTGGAAGAGGAAGAAAAGAAATCCTCAGTGCCACGACCAAGAGAAGAGTTATTCGAGAGGTAGCAAACAATCCTAAAGCGAGTGCTACAAAAATTGCTACATCTACTTCAAGAACAATTGGAAAGTGTGTTTCTGCAGAAACAATTCGAAGAGTAATCAGAAAGGCAAATTATAATGGCCAGAACAAAACCATTCATTTCCAAAGTAAATGGTGAGAAAAGAATTTCATTTGCTGAAAGTCATATTTCAAAACCTTCGGACTTCTGGAATCAAGTAATATTCAGTGACGAAGTAATTTAAATATTTTTGGTAGTGATGGTCGATGTTATGTTTGGTTTGTTTGATTGTTGTTTTATGGCACAAGAACCATATTTGGTTATACTGCGCCAATCAAATGGTAAAATGAAAGCCAAATATTAAAATCTATATTAATATAGAACTTTATAAAAGATAGTATTGTAAAAATTAAATATACGATATTACAAAATAAACATATGTGTTAACATATGAAAATGTAAAACAATGAGACAATGCAAAACACAAAAGATAAAAAGTGCTAAATACAAGTATAAAAATGAATGGCTTTTAAAAAGTTAAAAATATTTGGGTGGAATTTTTCACCCACCAAGTCCTGTAAAGTTATTGATGATGTATGAAAGTAATATATACGTTGATGGTTAAATACAGGGCATTCAATCAAAATGTGTTTTGTACTAAAATCAACATGGCATGTAGGGCACACTGGCTTCCTGTCACCAAAAATGAGATGCCTGTGAGTGTATCTAGTGTGTCCTATACGGAGACGAGTCAATTTAACATCGATCTCGCGTATTGGAAGAACAGGCCAAGAACCAATGATAGGTTTCACGGAGTGTAACTTATTATGGATCTGCAGACCCCATGCCTCCTGCCAAGAGGAATTTATATGACGGGAGAATGCCACCTTAACGTCACAAAATGGAAGTCCTGTCCTCATAAAGGCTGTCGCAGATTTTGCAACCGAATCTGCTTTTTCATTTCCTGGAATGTCAACATGACTCGGAACCCAACAAAATATAATATTAAAACCATCATTTTTCAAAGAGCGCAAAATGAGTAAAAGGCGGTTAGCAATTGGGTGCATACAATTATTATAGTTAGACAATATTTCCAAAGCACTCATGCTATCGGAGTAAATGATGAAATTACGCTGTAGAGAAGGATAAATTTTCTGGAGTGCACAGAAAATTGCCATCAATTCAGCAGTAAAAACAGAGCAGCAATTATGAAGACGGTGGCTCAGTGTATCAGAAGGCAGTACAATACCACAACCAACATGTCCAGCTGATTTTGAGCCGTCCGTGAAAATTGGAACAAACGAAGAATACCGATAGCGATGAAGCAAAAAGAGCTGTTGGAAAACCACAGGAGCTGTTGACGAATTGTCGAAACCAGTGAAGGGATTCAAAAAAGAAAATTGAGGGATATCCCAAGGTGGAAACATAAATGGGTCGTTAACTTTGATTCTTACATCGTTGAGGTCCGAGTCGTGTAGTATGGGTTTGATTCTCTCACAGAATGGCAGAATGCAAGCAGGACGGGCACCATAAAGTCTACGGAGAGCAACTGGAAACTTGTTGCAACAAATGGGGTGATGAGGCACGGACTGTGTGCGGAAATAGAATGAAACTGATATCTTTTTACGCCTCAAATTTAGAGGTAACTGGTGACAAATGACATACAAACTCTCAACTGGAGAAGTACGAAATGCTCCGGAGCAGATCCTCAGAGCAGTGTGGTGGATGGTGTCCAGTCGCCGCAAAACTGTAGGGCGTGCAGAACCATACACCATGCAGCCGTAGTCAATGCGGGAGAGGATAATCGCATGATAAATACGGAGTAGGGAGGTTCGATCAGCTCCCCATGATGTTCTGGAGAGCACCTTCAATATATTTAACGTTTTCTCGCATCTCTTCCGCAGGTTCAAAATATGCGGAAGAAATGTAAGCTTTCTATCGAATATCACTTCCAAAAACCGCACTTCACTCACCACAGGAATGAGTACATTTTGAATATAGATATTTGGATCCGAATGAATGGTTCGCTTTCGGCTGAAGTGAATACACCTACTCTTCTCGGGAGAGATCGCGTGCCCATTGTTGTTGCACCAAGTTACCACTTTATTAACTGCATTCTGTAATTGACGCTCAATGAGATTTATACTGAAGCCTTGGCAAGAGATCTGCAGATCATCAACGTAAAGAGTTCCATGAACAGATGAAGTTTGAGTTTGAGTTTGAGTTTGATGTTTATGGCACAAGAGCCAAAATAGGCTATACTGCGCCATACATATGGTCAATAAGAAAATTAAAATTGTATAAAAAGCTCAAAGAGCGAATAATAATGTAAAAGGTGCATTAAGTACAATGATAGAACTGTAGAACGATGCGGTGATGTGTTTGATAGAAATTAAAATAGAGTTTTAGATGCAGTGGTAAAAGCCAGTTGCTTTTAAAAACTTAAAAATGTTTTTGTGGGGATTTTCCCCCAGCAACGTTAGCATGTCCAGTGATGAGTAGTTAAAAAAATTTAAACGATGAAGATTAAAATCAGGACATTCTATTAAAATATGAAAAACTTAAAATATCTTGGCATCTGGAGCAAAGAGGAGCTCGATCACCAAATAAAAGATGTTTGTGCGTTAAGCGAGTGTGACCAATGCGGAGTCGAGTCAATTTGACATCGAGCTCACGCACTGGAAGCGCAGACCATAATGTAATTGTGGGCTTGATAGAATGTAATTTGTTATTGCTCTCTTGATCCCATGATTCCTGCCATATAGAATAAATACGACGCGCAAATAAGTTCTTCGCATCGTAAAATGGTACCTCACGCTGCATAAACAAAGACGCCGTTTTCGCAGCGTTGTCAGCCTGTTCATTTCCTGTTATCCCAACGTGACTCGGAACCCAGCAAAATAAAATTTCATAGTCCCTGTTTTTCAGAGTTCTTAAGAGATCCAGAATTTCCAGGGCGGTGGGATGAATTTGACCATGAAAATGAGAGAGTGTTTTCAAAGAACTCATGCTGTCGGTATAAATACAAAATTTGCTCTCAGTAGAGACAGCAATTGTTTGTAGTGCATAGAGAATAGCCGTTAATTCAGCAGAAAATACTGAAAAAGAAGTATGCAAACGATAACCGATTACTTGTGTGTTTAAAATGATACCACATCCAACATGATCGTTTGACTTGGAACCATCTGTGAAAATTGGTATATGAGCCGAGTACTGACAGCGATGGGAACTAAAAAGTTTTTGAAAAATCACTGAGGCCGTTGTTGGTTTCTCAAACCCATGAAAAGGATTTAAAAAGGAAAATTGAGGGATATCCCACGGAGGAAATGAGAATAAATCAAGGGTGTGAATACTCACATCGCGTAGTTCCGAATCCTCGAGGAGTAATTTAACTCTTTCACAGAATGGAAGAATGTGAGAACGTCGAGCCATGTATAATCTCCGAAGACGAACAGGAAGCACCAAAGAGTGTAAAGGATGTTTTGGGATTGACAGAGCTCGAAGGTAGTACAATACAGACATTTTTTGGCGCCTAAAATTTAATGGCAGCTGGTGGCAGACAACGTAAAGACTCTCCACTGGCGAGGTTCGAAACGCTCCTGAACAAATTCTTAAGGCAGAATGGTGTATGGTATCCAGTCTGCGTAAAACGGAAGACCTTGCAGACCCGTACACCATACATCCATAATCAATGCGTGAAAGAATAATTGCTTCGTAAATTCGAAGCAAAGATGTACGATCTGCTCCCCATGAAGTTCTTGATAATACCTTGAGAATATTCAATGACCTGTCACACTTCTTCCGCAGATGTAAGACATGCGGAAGGAAAGTGAGCTTACGATCAAATATTATTCCCAAAAATTTAAATTCATCCACTACAGGAATTTTGACATTCCCAATATAAATTTCAGGATCCAAATAAAGGCTCCGTTTCCGGCAAAAGTGAATGCAACAACTTTTTTCCGGAGAAATCGTATGTCCGTTATGACCACACCAATCAATAAGTTTATTAACTGCAATTTGCAGTTGACGTTCCATTGAGCGCATATTGCTGCCTTGGCAGGAGATCTGGAGATCATCCACATATAAGGTGCTTTGAACAGATGAAGGTAAAACTTTGAGAATTTGACTAAAATGAAGAATAAAAAGTGTGACGCTGAGGATGCTTCCCTGCGGAACTCCCTCAGCTTGAATAAAAGGGTCTGAATAAAAACTGCCAATTCGAACACGAAATGATCTTAAAGATAAAAAGTTCTTTAAAAAAATAGGCAAATTTCCTTTAAATCCATAATTTAAAAGACTTGAAAGAATGCCAAAGCGCCAAGTGCGATCATACGCCTTTTCAACGTCAAAGAATATGGAAATTAGGTGATTCCGACGCACAAATGCATTGCGGATTTGAGTTTCGAGAAAGACGATATTATCAGATGTCGAACGTCCTCTGCGAAAACCACTCTGCATTTGAGGAATACATGCTCTCTTCTCCAATTCGAAAATTAACCTGGAATTCACCATACGTTCCAGTGTCTTGCACAAACAACTTGTGAGCGCTATAGGTCTGTAGTGCAGAGGGTTAGAAAAGTCCTTGCCGGGTTTGAGGATTGGAATAACAATAGCTTCGTGCCATTGTGCAGGGAACTTCTGTTCAACCCAAATGCGATTATATAAGTATAGCAAATTTGAGAGAGAAGTGTTAGATAAATGGCGAAGCATGTTATAGGTAATTCCATCCGGGCCAGGACTGGAATCGTGTGATTTAGAGAAAGCTGAAATCAATTCATACATTTTAAACTCAGAATTGTATGGGAGGGATCTTCGGGTAGAAAACCGCAAAACCTTTCGTTCCGCGCGATTCTTTATAGCCACGAAAGTAGGCTTGTATGACTCGGCAGCGGAAACCTGTGCGAATGCCTTCCCGAGAGTATTTGCAACGTCTGTGGGAGATGAAACTGTCCCATTTTCTGTTTTCAGTACTGGAAAGGAGAAATCATTATAAATTCCGTTTGCGGCTTTAACCTTTTTCCAAAGCAATTTGCTCGAAGTTGATGATGTAATTGTTGATATGAAGCGAATCCAAGATTCCCTCTGACTAAGACGGCGAATTCGCCGTGCATTAGCTCTGGCAAGTTTAAAAGCAATAAGGTTTTCGGTTGATGGATACCTACGAAAAATATTCCATCTTTTCTTTTGTTCTTTGTAACTATCTCGGCAAGCATCATTCCACCATGGTCTTCGAAATTTACGCAGGCCTGGGGAATATTTTGGGATGGTGCTATTAGCAGCATAAATAATGCAATCAACAACTTTTTGCATTGCTTCTGTGATATCTGATACTTTAACCATTGCCTCGGTGATCTCTGCAAGTTGCGTAAAAGCAGTCCAATTTGCCCGCTGGAATAGAAAACGCGGAGGAGATGGAGTCGCACCGCCTCTATCAGCATGGGAAACAATTAATGGAAAGTGATCACTATTATAAAGATCCCCTGCAACTGTGAATTTCAGAAATGGTAGCATATCAGGAGAACATATGGCAAGGTCAAGATTATGGAAGCTAAGTGTAGGCTGATGGAAGTACGTTTTCTCATTATTATTGAGCAGACAGAGACAGTTATTTGTAATAAACTGTTCGATCTGCCGCCCACGAGAATTTGTACTGTCAGAACCCCATAAAGTGCTGTGTCCATTGAAGTCGCCGAGTATTAGAAAAGGTGAAGGAAGCTGGGCAATCAGATTGTTAAGCTGATGTTGATTAATCACTTCATGTGGTGGCAAATAAATAGAACAGACTGTAACAAGTGTTCTTGTATGAACCTGAACTGCCACAGCCTGTAAGGGAGTGTGTAATTTAAGAGGTGTACTGGGAAAAATGTTAGAAGTTAGGATACAGACACCTCCAGAATTATTTATTCCTGTGTTTGCATCCTTACGGACTATATTATAACCACGGAGTTTTAGAAAAATTTCGGAGTTCAGGAAAGTTTCCTGTATTGCCAAACAAGAAGGATGAAAGTGATTAATTATGTTCTTAATATCATCAATTTTGGACCTGAGACCCCGACAGTTCCAGGAAATGTAGGTACCCATTAAGAAAGTGGAATGGGAGGTTTGTCTTTAAAAACACTGTTTTGAGCATGCGAAGGATCGCAACTCATAGAAAAATCCTCCTCCTCTTCTGACGGATGGAGTGAAATATGATCAGGACTATTGGGCATGCCAAATAAGGACGGTAGGTCCTTCTGAACTAAGCCCTCAGTCGCTAGCCCCAAAGCGACAGAATTCTTTACTGTGAACGAAGGCAACTTTTTCACATCTGTTTTAGATTTATTTTTCTTTGAAAGCTTAAGTAATAAAGATTTTTGAGAAGTACACCTGAGTTTCTTTCTATTGCGTTTGGTTGATATTGGAACAAAATCAGGGTTATGATCGGATTCGGTATCTACAATTGCAACTGGAACATCGGATCCAGAGATGAACAGATGAAGGTAAAACAGACAAAACTTGACTAATATGAACAATAAAAAGTGTAAAACTGAGGACACTTCCCTGCGGAACTCCCTCAGCTTGAATAAAAGAATCAGAATAAAAGTTGCCTACACGGACTCTGAAAGTCCGATGTGATAAAAAGTTTTTTAAAAATATGGGGAGGTTTCCCCTAAAACCTAAGTTAAAAATTGTAGAAAGTATGCCAAAGCGCCAAGCACGGTCGTATGCCTTCTCAATATCGAAAAATATGGAGACAAGGTGATTCCTCCTAACAAATGTGTTGCGTATCTGGGTTTCCAGTAAAATGAGGTTATCAAATGTAGATCTGCCTCTGCGGAAACCACTCTGCAACGCGGAGATGCATCCATGTCTCTCCAATTCGTACATAAGGCGGACATTGACCATGCGCTCAATGGTTTTACATATACAATTCGTCAGGGCAATTGGTCGGTAATTCAAAGGGTTTGATGAATCTTTGCCAGGTTTTAGGATAGGAATTACAGTAGCCTCGTGCCATTGAGCTGGGTACATTTGCACAGTCCAAATTCTGTTGAATAGCAATAACAGATTGGAAAGGGAAATTGAATTTAAATGGCGAAGCATATTATACGTAATTCCATCTGGCCCGGGGCTGGTATCGTGGGTCTTCGATAATTCTGCTTCCAATTCATACATACTAAACTTACAGTTGTAAAGAAAAGTACTTCGGTCATTAAAACGCAATGGCAGTCGTTCCGCACGATTCTTTGTTGCCAGAAAGGCAGGGCTGTAAGAATCGATAGCGGAAACTTGTGCAAATGCTTGACCGAGAATATTTGCTATGTCTAATGGAGCGAAGTGCGTCATATTTCCTGTGTTTAAAATAGGAATAGAGGATTCACTATGGATACCATTAGCAGCCTTTACCTTCTTCCACAAGGTTTTACTGGAAGTGTTTGATGTGATGGAAGAAACAAAACTAATCCACGATTCCCTCTGACATCGACGGCGGATGCAACGTGCAATAGCTTTTACTCTTTTAAAAGCTACTAAGTTCTCTGTCGTAGGGTACCTTCGAAATATATTCCAAAGTCGTTTCTGGTTCTTATGACTGTCGCGGCAGGCTTCGTTCCACCAAGGTCTACGAAATTTGCGGGGCCGTGGAGAAGACTTTGGGATACAGGTGTTTGCAGCATTCAAAATGGCTTCAACGATGAGACGCATTGCTTCCGTAATGTCTGCAGTATTGACCATAGACTCGGTGATTTCCGCCAGCTGCTTAAAAGCAATCCAGTCTGCCCGCTGGAATAGAAAACGCGGAGGACAGAAAGTCGCACCGCCGCTATCAGCATGGCAGACAATAATAGGAAAATGGTCACTATTATATAGATCGTTGCTAACCTCAAAGGTTAGCATTGGCAGAAGTTCAGGAGAACATATGGCCAAGTCTAGACTATGGAAGGTACGTGTGGGCTCATGGAAGTATGTCTTTTCGTCATTATTCAGCAAGCAGAGACAGTTATTAGAAATAAACTGTTCAATCTGCTGCCCACGAGAGTTTGTGCTGTTTGAACCCCATAAAACACTATGGCCATTGAAATCACCTACGAGCAAAAAAGGCAAAGGAAGTTGGTCAGTCAAATTGTCGAGTTCTCGTTGACAAATAACATTATTTGGCGGAAGATAAATGCAGCAGACTGTGACCAGCGCTTGTGTATGCACTTGGACAGCCACAGCCTGAAGAGAGGTATGCAAATTTAGAGGTGTTCTCGGTTTGGTTTTTTTTTTTTTTTTTTTGGTTTTGTGTGTTTTTTCTGGCGCAAGAGCCATATTTGGCTATACTGCGCCAATCAAATGGTAAAAGTATAAAATTTGTTTAAAAACACCCATTTATTTAATTAACACAGACATAAAGAAAATTTCCAAAAAAAAAGATTAGAAAATAGATTTAACATTTTAAAATTAAAAAACTATGATTCATGAAATTTTGATACAATGATGGAATGTACAAATACACAAAAAGGAATGATTAAAAAGTCTATATACAAGTTAAAAAGTCAATAGCTTTTAAGAATTTAAAAATATTTGGGTGGTATCTTTCACCCACTAAGTCCTACAATGTTGAAGACAGGGTAAAAAAACGAGCACGGTATGAATTAAAAAGAAGACATTCAATTAGGATATGCCGAATAGTAAAATTAACTTTGCAGCCATTGCACATAGGCGCATTTTCGCCAAATATGAGATGTTTGTGGGTAAAGCGCGTATGCCCTATACGGAGACGTGTTAATTTAACATCCATCTCACGTATAGGATGGACAGGCCAAGGCACAATGTTCGCTTTAATAAAATGTAATTTATTTTCAATCTGTAGATCCCATGATTTTTGCCAGATAGAAGAGAAATGATAAGCAATGGATCTTTTAACATCATTAAAGGGAAGGCTCATGCTCAAAGAAGTCGATGCAGATTTTGCAGCCAAGTCTGCCTTCTCATTTCCCAAGATACCGGCATGACTTGGAACCCAACAGAAGATTACTTGAAACCCATCATTCTGAAGCAGGCGCAAAGTGAGCAAAATTTTAATGGCAATCGGATGTATCCGATTGTGGTAATGCGACAGTGTCTCCAGTGCGCTCGTGCTATCAGTGTAAATAATAAATTTGTGCTGAGTAAAGGATGAAATTTTCTCAAGTGCGCAGAAAATTGCCACCAACTCAGCAGTAAAAACTGAGCAACAATTATGCAGACGGTGGGTGAGTGTATCAGATGGAAGTATGATGCCGCAACCAGCATAACCATCCGATTTTGAGCCATCCGTGAAAATTGGCACAAAGGAAGAATACCGATAGCGATGATATAAAAAGAGCTGTTGGAAGACAACTGGAGCAGTTAATGATTTATCAAAGCCAGTAAAAGGATTCAAAAACGAAAACTGCGGTATATCCCAGGGTGAAAAACTAAAAGTGTCAACAACTTTAACATGAACAGCGTTAATGTCCGAGTCATTCAAAAGCAATTTAGTTCTCTTACGAAATGGGAGGATGTGAGAGGGACGTGCATTATAAAGTCGACGAAGACTAACTGGTAATGGCATGTGGCTAAAGGGATGATTCAAAACAGATTTAATTCGAAAATAAAATATGGCAGACAATTTTTTACGCCTTAAACAAAGGGGTAGCTGATGGCATATAACGTATAGGCTTTCAACCGGAGAAGTACGGAATGCACCTGAACAGATACGCAAAGCAGAATGGTGAATGGTATCCAGTCGCCTCAAAACTGATGGGCAGGCGGAACCATACACCGTACACCCATAGTCAATTCGGGAAAGAATTACTGCTTCGTAAACACGGATTAAGGAGGTTCGATCGGCACCCCAAGATGTTTTCGAGAGCACTTTCAAAATGTTCAATGATTTCTCACACTTCTTCCGTAAATATAAGATATGCGGCAGTAAGGTGAGCTTCCGATCAAGAATCACTCCTAAAAACCGTACTTCATTCACCACAGGGATTTGAGTATTTCGAATATGTATATTCGGATCAAGGTGAAGCTTTCTTTTCCCGCAAAAGTGGACACATTGGCTCTTCTCCGGACAGATAGTATGCCCATTGTTATCGCACCAAGATACTAATTTATCTACGGCAGTTTGTAAATTTTGTTCAATTACATTCATATCGTTATCTTGGCATGATATCTGCAGATCGTCAACATAAAGGCTGGCATGTACAGATGAAGGTAAGTTTGTTAAAATTTGGCTAAGATGAACGATAAAAAGCGTGACACTGAGGACACTTCCCTGCGGAACTCCCTCAGCTTGAATAAAAGAATCGGAATAAAATTTGCCTACACGAACTCTGAAAGTCCGATGAGATAAAAAGTTCTGTAAAAACATAGGTAGGTTTCCCCTAAAACCGCAGTTAAAAAGTGTTGAAAGTATACCAAAGCGCCAAGCACGGTCATAGGCCTTTTCTATATCAAAAAATATGGAGACAAGGTGATTCCTCTTAACAAAAGCGTTACGGATCTGGGTTTCCAGTAAAATGAGATTGTCGAAGGTGGAACGACCTCTCCGGAAACCACTCTGCAACGGCGAGATACATCCTTGTTTCTCCAATTCAAAGATAAGACGAGCGTTGACCATGCGCTCAAAGGTTTTACAAATGCAACTTGTTAGAGCAATTGGCCTGTAGCTCAGAGGATTGGAAGATTCCTTGTCAGGTTTCAGGATTGGAATCACAATAGCTTCACGCCATTGTGATGGGTACTTCTGCTCCGTCCAGATTCTATTAAATAAAAATAGTAGGTTGGAAAGCGAGTTTTCATTCAAATGGCGAAGCATACTATATGTGATTCCATCTGGCCCAGGACTTGTATCACGGGCTTAAGACAAGGCGGCTTTTAATTCAAACATCCTAAACTCACAGTTGTATGGATAGGAACTTCGGTCATTAAAATTCAATGATAACCGTTCCGCTGGATTCTTAATTGCCAGAAATTCAGGACTATAAGAATCCATAGCGGAAACCTGTGCGAATGTATGACCAAGAATATTGGCTATGTCTAATGGGAAAGAGTGCATCTCAGTTCCGGTTTTTAAAACAGGGATGGATGATTCACTATAAATCCCATTAGCAGCCTTTACTTTCCTCCATAAATGTTTACTGGAAGTAGAAGATGTGATTGATGATATAAATTTTATCCACGATTCTCTTTGACTACATCGGCGAATGCGGCGAGCAAGCGCTTTGGCTCTTTTGAAAGCGACAAGATTCTCTGTTGTTGGGTATCGTCTAAAAATATTCCATAGTTTCTTTTGATTCTTATGGCTGTCGTGGCATTCTTTATTCCACCACGGTTTGTAAAACTTCCTTAGACGCGAGGAAGATTTTGGTATGGTGTTATTAGCGGCTTTTATAAGTGTTTGAATGACATGTTGAACTGCTTCTGTGATGTCTGAAATACTGACCATAGCCTGTGAGACGTCTGCTGAGTACATAAACATATCCCAGTTTGCTCGATGGAATAAAAAACGTGGAGGACGTAGAGTCTTATTTCCTCCTTGAGCATATGAGACAATAACTGGAAAATGATCACTATTGTATAGATAATTACTGACTGAAAATTTAAGCAACGGCAAGAGTTCAGGAGAACATATGGCCAGATCAAGTGTATGGAAGCTACGTGTGGGTTCATGGAAGTACGTTCTCTGTTCAGTATTGAGCAGGCAGAGACAGTTGTTAGAAATAAACTGCTCAATTTTCCGCCCTCGAGAGTTTGTACTTTCTGAACCCCACAATGTACTATGTCCGTTAAAGTCGCCCAGTAAGAGAAATGGTGAGGGAAGCTGGTCTACTAGGTTATCAAGATCTTGCTGACATATAACTGCATGAGGTGGTAAGTAAAGGCAGCAGACTGTGACTAATGTCCGTACATGAACTTGTACAGCCACAGCCTGTAGAGATGTATGTAGAGTTAGAGGTGTGCTCGGATAAAGGTTAGAAGTGAAAATACAGACACCTCCAGAACTGTGAGATTCTGTGTCTGCATGTTTCCGAACACAGCTGTAACCGCGCAGTTTAATAGGAATGTTTGGTACCAAAAAGGTTTCTTGAACACCAAGACAAACGGGATGAAATTTATTAATGATGGACTTGATGTCAGGAAGTTTGGACCGAATGCCACGACAATTCCATGAAAGGAAGGTACCCATTAAGAAATTTTTGTATTAACAGAAAAGTCACTATCAGTTGTTTGAGTTGGCGAAACATCGCAACTCATTTCCAATTCATCGTCATCCCCTTCAGATGGATGAAACTCAATGATATCGGGACTTTTGGGTGCGCCACCAAAAATGGATTTGAAATCCTTATGGGCGATACCTTGCGTCGCCAGCCCCAGTGCGACGGAGTTCCGTGTTTTTGATAATTTTAATTTTGAAGCCAACTGTGTCGATGAAGAGCCACGTTTCGCAAGCTTTAATTTCAGTGAATTTTGAGATTTCGAATTAGATTTGGATTTGACTGGTTTGATGTTGTCAGGGATATTTTTTACAGTAGGTTCAATTTCAGATTCAGAGGATTTATCTGTATTTTTGTTTTCGGTGGAGTATTTAACACAATTTTTACAGGAACAATTTGCACAAAACGGTTTTTTTATTACAGATGCATATGTTAAGCCGGGTGTGGGTGTTTGAGCTAGAACTTTTTTTCTAGCTTCAGGATAGGATAAATTTTCTTTAGTTTTAATTGATGTTATTTGCTTTTCTAACTGCCAGCGTTCACAATTTCGAGAATATGAAGTATGATTGCCCCCACAGTTTACGCATTTTTCTGGTGCGCAACACTGCTGGCTATCATGGCCCTTTTCTGCACAACGGGCGCAAGTGAGGGTCGGGCGGCAGTTTGTTTTCGAATGACCAAAACGCTGGCATTGAAAACATCGTAAAGGATTTGGGATATATTGTCGTACGGGTAATTTTATATAGCCTGCGTATAAAAATTCTGGTAATTTCGGACTATGAAAGGTAATAATAAAATGTTTTGTAGGGAGAAGTTGCCCATCCCTGCGAATATTAATTTGGCGTACATTTGTAACTCCTTGTGGCTTGAGTTCCATGGTTATTTCCTCTAGAGGAACGTTAAACAGCTCTCCACATGTAATTACACTCCTTGAATAGTTAAGTGACATGTGGGAGCTTACAGTGACAGGTATTGTTGCCAAAGCTTTTAATTTTATGATTTGCTGGGCTTGCTTTTTCGAGCAGACTTCCACCAGCAACTCACCTGAACGCATTTTGCGGATGGATTGAACTTCACCGACAACTGCTGCTATTGCTTTTTGAACGAGAAAAGGCGATACATTATTAAAAGTTTCTTGCTTATCAGACACTCTTTTTATAACGAAATATGTATCAAATGGAGTAGGAGATGAAAAATGTATTTGTTTTCGATGCCCACTGAAGGGAGATTTCTTGGAGGAGCCCATGCGATATTAGAGATGATTCGGGTCCGACGGCACCGCCCACCACGGAGCCCAACAAGGGATGGCAGCCACCGGCTCTAGACGTCTAGCCTCGGCACTTACCATAGTGCTAATCGGTTACCTATACGCTCGGAGTTACCCCCGGGGACAGTGACCACCCTTAACGCCAAGCCCAAGGAGTAACCCCTTCGCTTGATCCCTAGCAGACTAGCCACTCAGGTGACTAGCTACCAGCCGATTGATGCACAGGGGACCACAGTGCACCACCCGTCTTTCAAATGGGTCGCCACGCACGGCCAACACGTGGGACATTGGCTGTCCATGAGAAGCAAGAAGCAAACAGAGCGGCGACAGCTTCTCATGGAGAGCTCCCTCGCTTGCCGTCGAGGGAAGGAAATACATAGAAGACAGCAGAAGGCGTAGGGGAGTGGAAACATAAAGGGAGTATAGATCCCTGGGTACCTCGGGATTGGGACACCCGTACTCACCTATAGTAGGTGAGCCCCTGAGGGGAGAGGTGTGCTCGGATACAAATTAGATGTGAAGATACAGACGCCACCAGAACTGTGAGATCCCGTGTCTGTATCCTTCCGAACACAATTATATCCACGCAATTTAATTGGAATGTTGGGTGTCAAAAATGTTTCTTGAACACCAAAACAGATTGGATGAAATTTGTTTAAAATTGATTTAATTTCATGAAGTTTGGAACGAATGCCACGACAATTCCAAGAGAGGAAGGTACCCATTAAGAGACAGGTTTTAAAAGAGAATTATTAGAAGCTTTGGTACGAGTTGCTGAAAATTCACAACTCATCTCCAGGTCATCTTCATCCTCACATGGGTGCAATTTGATGTCTGCACTATTTATCGTGCCACCAAAAATGGACGGCAAGTCCTTATGGGCGACACCCTTCTTCGCCATCCCTAGGGCGACGGAATTTTTTGTTGTTGATTTTTAAATTTTGAGCTAAGGTCTTTTTGTGTAAGTCCACGTTTAGCTAATTTCAAAGTTAGTGAAGATTGCAATTTTCTCTTTGGTTTTGGTTTGATTATTTCGGTTCTAGAAGTTTCAGCTGTACTGGTTGTGGAATTTTCTGTATCGGACTCTTGTTTGTCATCAGTTTTTGGTTCTGATAAATTCTTTTTACAATTATTGCATGAACAATTTTTGCAAAATGATTTTTTAACTGCGGATGCATAGCTAACACCAGCAGTAGGAGTTTCAGTTTGTATCCGACGTCGGGCTTCAGGATATGACAAGTTTTCTTTAATTTTAACTGTCACAACCTGTTTTTCAAGTATCCATCTCGGGCAGGATCGAGCATAAGAAGGATGATTGCCGCCACAATTAACGCACTTTTCTAGTGCAGCACATTGCTGGCTATCATGCCCTCTTTCAGCACATCGGGCACATGCGAGTGTCCCGCGGCAATTAACTTTTGAATGGCCGAATCTCTGACACTGAAAACATCGGAGTGGATTAGGGATGTAAGGCCTGACGGGTAATCGTATGTAACCAGCATATACATTTTCGGGTAATTTTGCCGATTTGAATGTTAAAACATGATGTTTAGTCTCAAGGTATGGTATTTTGAGATTTAATGGCGCAAGAGCCAAATATGGCTATACTGCGCCAAACAAATGGTTTTAAAAATGTCACGTATAATTCAATCAGTTTAAATTTATAATTTCTCGTGATAAAAAGAAATACATCCAATAATGAATAGTGTCAGCGTTTAAGAATATGTCAATTACATCCCGTAAAGAAATTTTTTCCAAAAATGTTAAAAGATTAAAATATCGATGAAAATTAAAAAAGGTGAAAATGCATCTTCCATAACATAAAAAAAAGGTACAATAAATTACAAAACGAAGTGAAAAGAAAAAATCATTGCAATCTTTTGATTCGGTGTTTCTTCAAGTATTTGCTATGTATAGGGGTACTTGAAGTTTCACTGTAAAAATTTTTAAGATTAATCCATTTAACTTGACATTCTTGTGGTCTTTGTTTAAAAACAGTTTTATCAACTGTGGTGGAATCGGTAGAATGTTCCGCAGCAAGTGGTGTTTCGTCAATTGTTTCATGAGGGTTGTATTCTATTGCATTATCCGATTCTATTTCGCTGTCAGTGTTTGGTTTGGGTTTATTTGTGGTCATGAATTGAAGCTCAGGCTTGGCTTCATCCATTTTATCTGCTGATTTAGAATTAATCGAAGAGCTCAAATTTGAGTCTGGCATAGGTTGGGAGACTTGTCGAGGTGAAGTCTTCCAGAATTTAGAATATGATATATTTTCAGAATTTTGCTTGTGATCTTTATATTTTTTCTTATAAGTGACAGTTTTAAATTTATTCAGGTCCTGTGACATTTCATTAGATGGAACATGAAGGGTTTCATGTTCATGAACAGTTGGCTGGTTAACATTTTTACTATTGAGATCTACTGGCAATGACGTTACAATAGCGGACTCGGGACTATTATCAGTAAGTATATTGTTTCTTTTGTTTTGAATACGATCAGTTGCAGGTGGTTTTTTGATCATAGATGAGTAGCTGGTTCCAGATACAGGAGTTTGTGATTTTACAAGTTTACGAGCTTCGGAGTAAGAAATTTGTTTTTTAATTTTTGTACTAACTATTTCTTTTTCTAACTGCCATGCTGGACAGTTTCGAGAAAAGGAAGTATGTGTACCTTGACAATTAAAGCATTTCTCCCTAGATGTGCATTCCGAACTATCGTGACCTACTTCTGCACAACGGGCGCAAGTTAATGTCCCTCGGCAAGAAGTTCTTGAATGTCCGAACCGTTGGCACTTAAAACAACGAAGCGGATTCGGTATATATGGTCGAACCAACAGGCGCATGTACCCCGCCTTAATGTACTCGGGTAATTTGTTGAAACTAAAAGTAAGAACCAGATGTTTGGTATTTAGGAGCTGGCCATCTCTCCGTATCGATATACGCCGTACATGGCTAACCCCTTGTCCTTTCAACTCTTTAGTTATTGCATCTATCGGTTCATTGAATAGCTCCCCACAGGAAATGACACCTTTGGAGGAATTCAGTGAAGAATGTGGAGAAACAACAACTGGTATATTTTCGAATGATTTTAATTTCATAATTTGTACAGATTGTTTACGAGATTGTACTTCGACCAGCAAATCGCCAGATCGAAGTTTTTTAGTACTTTTAACCTCACCAATATTGCCAGTTATACATCTTTCAACAAGAAACGGAGAGACTGAATGAAATGTATCATTAGTAGCAGATGATCTTTTGATAATGAAAAAGGTTGGAAAATTAGGTACTGTTGGAAAGGTAGAAACATTTTGTTGCCCACTGAAGGGAGCAGCTTTGCGTTTGCCCATACGACATTGGTACAAATTCAGGCCCGACGGCACCGCCCACCACGGAGCCCAACAAGGGAAGGCAGCCACCGGCTCTGACCATTCCCAGCCTCGGCGCTTACCTTGGTGCTAGCCGGTACCTATACGCTCGGAGTTACCCCCGGGGACAGTGACCACCCTTAACGCCAAGCCCAAGAAGTAACCCCTTCGCTTGATCCCTAGCAGACTAGCCACTCAGGTGACTAACTACCAGCCGATTGATGCACAGGGGACCACAGTACACCACCCGTCTTTCAAATGGGTCGCCACGCACGGCCAACACGTGGGACATTGGCTGTCCATGAGAAGCAAGAAGCAAACAGAGTGGCGACAGCTTCTCATGGAGAGCTCCCTCGCTTGCCGTCGAGGGAAGGAAATACATAGCAGACAGCAGAAGGCGGAGAGGAGAGCAAACTGAAAGGGAGTATAGATCCCTGGGTACCTCGGGATTGGGACACCCGTACTCACCTATAGTAGGTGAGCCCCTGAGGGGCGATGTTATGTTTGGAGAAAGCTCCAATTTTGAACTTCTACCTAAAAACACCAATCCTTCTGTCAAGCATAGAGGTGGTTCACTTCTTGTATGGGGCTGTATGTCTGCAAAAGGAGTGGGAAATTTAGTTTTCATTGATGGAATCATGGACAAAATTAAATATTTGGATATGTTGAAGAACAATTTAAAACAAAGTGACCAGAATTTGGGTTTAGGGTCAAGTTTTCTGTTTCAACAAAATAATGACCCGAAACATACAGCTAAAATAGTTAAGTTATGGTTGATGTATAATTGTAAAATGCAATTGCACATACCTCCTCAATCTCCAGATCTCAATGTGATTGAAAATTTCTCGGCACAATTAGGAAAATCAGTTCAAAAACACGATATTAGGGCAAGGAACACTTAAAAAGAGTATTACAAGAAGAATGGTCGAAAATATCCGGCGAAACAACTCAAACTCTTGTCAACATTATGCCACACCGTTTACAAACTGTTCTAAATGCAAAAGGATATGCAACAAAATATTAATTTATCTTTTTCTCTTTATGTTGACAGATTTTGCTAGATGTATACTCATTTTTGCGAATTTGCAACTTTGACATAAAAATTACTGTAATAAAAATATTATTGACGTCTGTTTTTTAGCCTAATACTTTTGTTAATGTATATTTTTTCGTTCTTATAAATATTAGCCATACATAGGAATGTTAAAATCAAAAAGAATAAAAATAAAGAAGAAAGAGTATAGTGTATTCTCAATTTTGGGAGCCACTGTATATACAATGTTAGCAAGAAATAAGTTACCATCTTCAAAGGGCTCTAAAATGCGTTCTATTAGTCCCAATGAGATAAAATTTGATTACAGAATATTCAGATGATGCGCTTTACATTTATGAATTACATTAATAAATGGCATTTATTTACATATATTGAAAATGTGAAACATAATTTGCGTTACAGCGCGTGTCTATTACCATTTTTCTATGGATAAATAGAAGGCTGATTCTGCACGAATATTAGTTTCTTCTCTATTCGTCATGCGTCGTTGAAAGAAAAAGCGCTACTGGTGAAACTGTTCTACCGGAACCAACAAAACTATTGCAGTTCTAAAGGAATTCCGTCGCCTGAAGCAGATATGAAGAGGTTTAATGTCTCCAGTCGTCCAACGCAAAATGATGCAGAAATTTGAAAAAACCGGACAACTTGGCATTCTTCCAGGTAGAGAACGAAAAAAACCCGTCTTCCACCATCGAAGATGTTACGGCAGCGCTCATTGAAGCCAGTTGCCGCATAATAGTGTGAGTTTGACAATTATTTCCCGTGTTCTGGATATGTCGTATTCAACTGTACGAAAAATCATACGACAGATGTTGCCTTTTTATCCATACAAAATCAAGTCTGTGCACCTGTTGCAGGACGGGGTCTTAGAGGTCCGTAAAACGTTTGCACTTCAGTTCCTTGTTCGATTGGTGGTTGCCACAACTTGGCCATGGAACAATCTGTGGAGTGATGAAGCCCACTTTTGCCTCAATGGGCGAGTTAACACCCACAGCTGTCGAATTTGGGCAGAGGGAAAGCTCACGTTATCCAGGAATAACACTTGCATCCTTAAAAGGTGACAGTATGTTGTGTTTTACAGTTACCTTTATCATTGAACCGTATTTCTTTGAAGATATAACTTCAAATGGAATCCAAACCTGTTCAGTCACAGGACAATGGTACCATGATATGCCAAGGGATTTTGTAATGGTAACTCTTTTACAGCGTATTTTCAAGACATTTTCATGCAGGATGGTGCACCACCTCATATTGATCGTCGTGTAAAGCGATTGTTAATACAACATTTCAACGAATCAGGAGTCATCAATCGCCATTTCTCAAAAGCATGGTCCCCTCGCTCGCCGGACATCACCCTTTGCTACTTTTGGTCGTGGGTTATTTAAAGGACAATTTCTACCGTCAAAGGCCATCATATCTAACAGATCTGAAGGACAACATTCAGCGCCATATTCTTAATATCCCGGCAGATTCACTTCTGCCATCTATAGAAAATATGGTTCCCGATTAAAGTATATTGTTGAAAATGAAGAATATATTGAAAAATTTTAATTTTACTTTATTTAACAATTACAAACCCTGCATATTAATGAATTTTTATGTATAGTTTAAACAATAATTTTTAAAACTCTTCGAAGAAAAATATTTTTTTCATTCTTCAAAAACTCAGAAAAGATTCACATCAATTTAAAGCTTCTCAATTTAATTTTTTTCCTCTTTACAACAGAAAAGATCTTTTCACTTTTATTTAAGAAAGGATATTTCGATTTCTATTCAATAAATTACATACTAAATATAAATATCCAATATTATATAAATTAATCGATCGAGAAGTTTGGAATGGACGAGATAAAGTAGAGCTTTATAAAATTACAATCAATCAATGAAAAGGAGAAAAGAAAAATAAAACAGTGCTCATTTTCCATTGGGATATTGAAATTACTAATGTCACAAAGAATTGCGATATAGAGGCTTTGAAAATATAGAAGTACTTTCTATATTTTAGTATATAGAATACTTTCAAGAAAATGCAAGTTTTCTTTCGACTATATTTTGTTTTAATCATAAAAAGTAACGGAGAAGAAATGAAATATGATTACTTGTGTATTAAAAGAGGATTTAAAACTTAGCCAAGTTATTTACCTATTTTATAATAATTGTTCTTAGATATACCACTTGTATAAATGATTCGTTCGCCTTATACATATGTGAGATTCTGTGAAATAGATTCGATATCTCCAGAATATTTATTGAAAATAACTCAAACAAAAAAAAGAATACAACAACTAATATAATTACACAACAACTAATATAATTACACAAAAACTAATATAATTACACGAAAGATGGCATTTCTAAGATCTTTTGTCAAATGCAAGTTGTTCTTTCACACACAAAAAAATTCTTATATTAAAAGGTATTCTATAAACCTCACGAATGCTGCGATTGCCCTTCAAAATTCTCCTGCAGGATTTGAAAATATAAACACCTTTACCCGAAACTTCATGAAACTATAAGAATTTCTTTTCATTCAGTCATTTCTCCACTTAAAATATTTTCATGATGCAGTTACAGATAGAAAACATAACAAATCAAGTTCTATTTTGTTTCTATCTAAATAGTTAGTAATTTATAATTCTATTTACAAAGATGTTCTTTAAAAAATCCTTTTCCGAGAAATTATGTAAATTTGGTTCGATACTAACTTTAATTGGTAATTTTTTTAAAAAAAGAATCTCGTCAATAGTTTCTTAATATTTGAGGTAAAAAAAATCTGTAGAAGAAACATACCTTTGATGCTTTAAATTGAAAGTAGACATGATCCATCTAGCATTTTACAATGAAAGATTAGGGACATGGAAATGAAATGATTCCTGTGCATAATATAAAGGATATGGAAAGCTTAAAATATTTCAAAATGAGAATCCAAAACTGTTCATAAACGACAATCCTATCACATCAAGAATATGGCGAAAAATGTAACAACTTTATTTCATTCTGAAGTAACAAGGATAAATAGAAAAATGTCAACTAAAGCAGCCAGTTTTTGGATCTGATTCTATTTGGAATGCAAAGTAATGCAGAAAAAAAATTATACTTAGCTCTATTTGTTCTCAAGTATCAAAAGAAATGCTTTTTCCAGCTTTTAAGATTGTCAATCACCAGGAAAGTTTTCTAATTTTATTTGAAGGAAAGTACTCTTTTCAGGTTGGAAATCGTTAAACATTGTTACATTTATGTGTGCTTTTGTTTTGTGACTGTGCTTCTATTTGTTTTATTTTTTTTTGACCCTTGTTAGTTTGTTTTTTTTGCGTTTTTATTTATATATCGTTTAAAACTTTGTAATTCTTTATTCTTTGCTATAACATTTTATGTGTGTTTTGATTTTCTTAGTGCTCCTGGTGTGTTTTTAATAAACGTATTCTGAAAATGGTGTCAGTCGCTGTAGTGTGCTTCTTTTAAATAAATAAAAGGTATAAAGACTTGATTTTTTTCGCTTACTAACACTTAATCCATGCTCATACAATGAGTGAAGAAAGTATTCTTGAATTCTTTCTTGAATGACGCTAGCTTTTCTAAGCTAAATTTATCGAAATTAATAAAATTAGCATAAATCGACAAAATCTTTTATTAAATAGAAATGCTTATAAAAATCAGAAAAAGACATTATAATATGGGCAATATTTACTAAAAACTAGAGATTTATCATAGTGTAAAAAGTATTCTTATACTGAAATAAATGCAAATTTTTGTAAGAACTTCGTGATTTAAGTTTTTATGATGACTGACGTCAGGTTAGGTTAAGTTGTTTAGGATTTTTTTAGAACAAAAGTCAAATCTGGCTATGCTGCGCCACTCGAATGGTGGAAAAAAATCAAATGCATGTAAAAAGGTAGTAATAACAAAATATGTATAAAAAGTCAAATTTCGAAAGCCAATGTATACATTAAAATTGGGACTTTAAAAAATGTATACTCTTCAAATTTTCTAAGATGAACGTCAAACGCATTAAAAATGAAAATTTTAAGAAATTGAAAACCCGAAGCTAAACCGAATGCAAAAAAAAAAAAAAAAAAAAAAAAACCAATGGTATGTAAAAAAATTAAAAATATTAGGGTGAGGATTTTCATTCATAAACTTTCGTAACTCGGTGGATAATGAATTAATAAATCATAAACGATGATGATTAAAATCAGGGCACTCTATCAAAACATGTCGGACTGTTAAAATTACATGGCATTTTGGACATGAAGGGTAATGCTCTAAAAAAAGTGTATGGCTAATAAAACGGGCATGGCCAATGTGCAGTCGAGTTCTAACAGTATTTCTTACCAACAGTAAAATTTCATAAAAAGCTATTAAAATTTAGATTCATAACTTTGTAGCACTGGCAGTTATAATTACTACATGGGAAATCGTTTCTTTAAATACTTAAAAATTATCCAGAATAAAATTAAAGATAAGGATAACTTTATAATCAGTAGTAACAAATAAGTTCTGGATTTTCTTAAAGATAAATATTTAAGTTTACTAATATTGTTATCATTTTGAAACGTACACAAATCTACCGCACGAGAAATTAATAGATGTATGTATTTTTATACATGACGAATATTTGTATATGGATATTATTGCAAAAAGTAAATTGCTTAAATTATGCAAATTTAATATTTCCGAAAATTATGTTTTTAACGAAATTAATTTTTATAAACAAATAAAGGGAATTTCAACGGGGATAGCTTTTTCAAGTGCTTTAGACAATATTTTTCTGCATTACTATGAAAAAATAATTAAAAATTTAATAAACGATTGGAGATATATTGATGAATTATTTTTGTTAAACATAGATAATGCTATGTTGTTATTGATTGCTATTCAAAGATTGAATTTTAACTGAAACGAACGACAATTAACACAAATCTACCTAGCTGGATTTAAAAATGGAAATTTCAAATGGGAAAACTTTAAGAAGTATTTACGATATAAGGGATGAATTTGACTTCAAAGTAATTAAACTTAGTAATTACCATTCTAATTTAAATTCTAAAGTTTTCAAAAATTTGATTTTCTTGTAATATAAAAGGATTAAAAATTTGTTATAGCAAAATTTCTTATATTGAAGCAACAAACAAACTACTAATGATTTTCACAAAATTTTTGAAATATAGAGCAGGTATGTCTATTTTCTAACATTCTATTTTTTTTCACAACTAAAGATTTGCTTTCTGGTTTATTCGATTTGGTTCTTTTCTAAATCAATAGATAGAGCTGAGATCGTTCAACTTATTTCTTATGATGACGAGGCACTTTGACCAAGCGTCATAGACACATTCAGCCTTAAACGCTGAAAAATTGAATTTAGTTGAACGCTGTGGGTCTGCACTGATAGGGTTATTTTCTTCACAAAGTTTTAGGAGTTTTCACTCTGAATTGGTATTGTTACGAATCGGTAATGCTGCTTCCCAGCATAGTTGGTTCCACCATCGGAAAGAATGTTTTACAGTCATCGGTATTGGGCGGAATTTGGTGTCGCGTCGGAGGGTCCCGGAGCTTGGCGACAAACTTGGCGACTTTGCCGTTAAAATAGATTATACCCGAAACATCGAGAATTTTCCTGATCCGTCCAGTAGGAACGGAGATACGCCTCGAACGTTCCTGATTGGTTGAGAGGCGTCTAGCCCCGCCTCCTGAGACCTATAAAAGGAGCTGCTAGGACAGAGTAGTCGGAAACGACAGTAAATAACTGGCCTTCCAGAGATGAGCGGAGCAGCGATGGAGTGAAGCTAGTGCTGAACTAAGCTGTGTTCTACTGTCTGCAGTAGAGTCTGTTGTATGCTGCACGTCTCGGCTGAAGATAATCGTCTTCTGTGCTGTATATAGTTGTCGTCTTTGTGCTGTCCTGTGTGTCTTCGTGTAAATAAACGTCGTTGTTTTATTTCCTACTGCCGCCTGGTGATTGAGCGTTCTCCACACCATATAACTCCCACTATCCAAACGAAATTTCGTAACAGTATGTTCTTTGCTTTCATATTCTATAGTTGTTTTATGATTTAACGGCCTTTTTAGTAGTTTGGTTTGATTCCATTTTGCTGTGATCATACTTAGATTTGTAGTGGGAAAAGACCACAAGACGATTTTATATACATTTCATTAAAACAATTACTATTTACGAAATCGTATTTGCAATGTCTTCATTTAGTGGCAGCATTCCTGCAGCGTAGCCTATCTACCGTGCCTTCCCGAGTGAAGGCTCCGAGTATTTAAATCAGCGAGAGAAGCCTTTGGAAGTATTCGCTTCGCTTGCATAAATTTGCATATGAATTTGAATTTTACTTGCACAAGAACCACACTTGACTAAGCTGAGCCACACATCTGATTAAGAACGTAAAACCATGTATCTTAAATTCTTAAGCATACACACAATGATGCAAGATAAAAAAAAAACATGAAACAAATGTTTAACAGCGAAGTGTAGATATAAAAAAAAACACGATATAAAAATTTTAAATGGGATCTAAAATTCGTATAAACATCTCAAACACACAAAAAAGGCTGAAATAGGATGAAATGTTTTAAATTTTTGATAAAAAGCCAATACTTCTAAGAAAAGTAAACAACCGTGGGTGGGATTTTTTCCCCAACAAATCTTTCAAATCCATATCAGTAGTACCAGAAACATATAGACACAAGGAGTTGAAATCATGACAGTTTGTTAAAATATGATTTATTGAGTCTGTTATTCAGTATGAAGAGCATATCTGTGCCGGATCTCTAAATAACAAATGCTTTTGGGTGTAACGAGTGTTCCCAATTTGAAGGCGAGCCAGTTTCACATCGGCGTGACAAAAAGGTACAGTCGGCCACAAAGCCGGATTATTTCGATTATATTTTCATCTCTATCGTTATTATAAATGTTACCAAGTTTTTGGTATATTTTTCTAATTCATGTTTTTTCTAAAGTTTTTATATCAGTAATGAACTTGAAATATTTTTCAATTTATCGGTAGAATAACAAAATCAGTTACAGAATTAAAAAACCTCAACCGGGTTTGCTATAATTTCATCTTCTGCTGTTTCGAAATAAAATTCTTTTTTTTTTCTTTCTTTTTTCTTTTCCGAATTTGTTTTTCGGGAAAATGCTCTGAAAGATTTTAATTACGTGCTATCGTGTTTGCTTCGTTTAAAAATGAGTTAAATTTGGTTCCTAAATTTTGGATTTCATTTTTAATTTTATTGATCAACTTAAAAGCCCAGTCGAGAAAAATTGTTTTCATTTGAAAGAGTTTATAGATAGTGTTAATTTCTGACAATATTGTATGTTTAACAGCATGGTTGTATACTGTTAAACATAAAATGTCATTTCTTCTATTGAATCCAATAGACTTTGAGCTTCAGATACCGACATTATTTGCATCAATAAATTCTTCAAGGGTAACGCGTTTATTCAAACTGTATGTACACTGTTTTAACCGTATCCATTTTCACTTTCCAACGAGTGTCGCATAATGATTTAAGATTAATGTTTAAATGCTTTTGCAGAATTTCTCAACATTTTTGTAGATACAGAAAATAAAAAAATAAAAATATATAAACGTTGAAATATCAAAACAAAATTACAATACATACTGCTGGAATCGGTGTCACAATAAATTAAAAGAGTGTCATAGATAAGTACATAAAATGCATCAGGGTTTAGAGCAATTATTCTAGAGCCTTAACACCCAGATGCATATTTATTTGGCATGAACATGATTAGATATAACAAAATTAAACATTTTATAGTATGAAATATCAAGGTAATATATGCAATTTAATCTAGTAGGTGAGGTAAATTACGGTATTTTATGTTTATAATATGTTGCACACTTGCACTAAACTGTAATATATCTGAAAAATTCGTATATTTACATATCCATCGATTGTTCCAGTTAAATTACTTTTTCTATTCTTTTCATCCCGCTATTACTGTTCAGAACATTATTTTGGTACTTGATCATGTAGGGCCCCCCTTAATCTCGGGCCCAATGCATTGCATCCGCCGCACCCTCCCCCCTCCCCAGATGGCCGGCATTACCTATGTTAACTAATGAGATCATATTATTTTCTGAAATAAACACAGCTTTTATGGAAATCACACATGAAAGATCAAATTTTACAAACAAAGACTTGCCCTTTCGGCAGTTATTTATTTTTCGTCAGCCTTTATAACTCTGTACTTCTTGATTTATTTGAAATATTTTTCACTGAAGGAATCGAAAAAGGCGTCTTCTTTTTAAACAGTATTTTGGAACTCTGAATGGAAACGTTTCAATATTTACCAAACAATACTTCTCTACTATTTAGTATTTGCTAAATCCTGAAAATCAAAACTTCTTTTAGAGATTATCTATATTTGTCATTTCTTGCTAATAAGACGAAATTCTTGCACGGAAAAAATATTTTGGAGCCTTGTAGTCAATTGGCTAAAATGAAATACTAAAGCAAAAAGAAAATGTTCATGCATATATTCTTAACACTTTCATTGCGGTAAGAGCATGTCTTTGTCGCACCAGCTGCGGTAAGAGTATGTCTTTGTCGCACCAGCTGCGCTAAGAGTCTGCGCCACTGTCTCATATATAATATGTAAAATGCTGCAATAATACATAAAAGCCTTGAGTAGAGGACGAGTTATCTCGTCCCTCGCGCATAGCTAATATTCCTATAAGACGAATTAGCTCATCCCTCGCAACGAAAATGTTAAACAAGGAGAAAAATTGACAAACACTAAGTCTGCCTCGCCATTGATATCGCGTAGAAAATCGGCTTTATGACGCCAAATAATGTGCTTGCACATGTCTTTACACACGTAATAAAATCGCCAAATACGAATTCTTGTAAACATGGATTATGCAGATTATATTTCGCAGATAAAGAATTTCAAGAAACATTTCACAAAGTCAGTGATTAAAAGTCTTGTGACAAAGCCTGACGACAGCTATACAAACACCTTCAATAGTTCTCAATCTCTTACTTAGAAGAAATTTCAATTTTTCCGACGTCTTTGTGGTTTCAAGGGTTTAAGACTGAATTCATGTATAAAGCTAAAAGGGTATTTGTAGGAAGGTATATAAATTATTTATATTAACAGTTTTCAAAATATTTTTTAACGTATAAAAGATATTTCTAATTAAAGATTAGTTTAACAGAACATAAAAAAAGCTCCAAAATACTAATTATATTAAATTAATACATTCTATATTATTAAATTTTAATAAAATGGAGGATTATATTTCATTTCTCAGGTTTTGAGCATTATTTGTGATACTTGAAAATTCAATTCAGCTTCTGGATACTTTTTACAGTGTTGTGTAATGGCACTTGTCATAGGTTAACCAGCTGACGAAGTCCATTTTAAGCTGAGATTTAGCGTCTTTTGTTTCAGTAGCGCCATCTAGGGCCAAGGATACGTCTTAGCTACTCATGCGTCACAGCCCTTTTCCCGGGGCGGACTTCATTCATACATTTCCTTCACAGATCGTAATTCAGACCTGAATCTGAGAACAATCACTTCTCATCCAGTTCCTCCAGAGGTATTGTCTCGACTTGGAGAAATTTGTGCCTACGTAAAATGTATGCCATGAACACGGAGTTGCATGGATTATAGCTTATATCATGCACATGTAGCGGTACTACAAAGTGAAACTAAAGCTGACATTTGCCACGAGGTTCAAATTGACAATGTTGTAGCTGTACTACAAAGTGCAACTAAAAACTGACATTTGCCACTAGGTTCAAATGAAATTGACAGTGCCGCTTTGTGGTTGTTTTTGATCTCGGCAAGTATACAAATCAACGACTCCTTCAGTCTATTTTTAAGCCAACGAAGCAAGAAAAAAGAAAAAAAAACACTGCCGCGACCGGAGCGATTCTGACTTAATCTTTAAGCGTGTTTCACTAATCTTGCAACTGTACAAAGTCTTGTAAATATGTTGTAATTAAATTTTCTTTAAATTAAACCTTGTTTTCTTAGCTCTAGCATATTTTAAATTAGGCAGGCAAATTTGTAGGTTAGGTAATTGAAACCAGCACTAACCCACAAAGTGGTGACGTGGATAGAAAAAACTTTAAAGCATCAAGATGACTAGCGAGCATAAAGATGTTTCGCTAACGACTAATCCTACAACAAATGACGATTCCAGTCCTGTCGTTGCTAGAGTGTCGTTCAAGGCACCACCATTTTGGAAACAGAATCCCAAATTATATTTTGCAGAGATTGAAAGCCAGTTCGCCATTGCTGGATTTACAAAAGACGAAACCAAGTACCATCATGTTGTAGCTGCCATTGAAACCGATGTGATAGCACAAGTCAGTGACATAATTTTGAACCCACCTGAGGAACTAATGTATGAAGCTTTAAAGGAGCGCCTGATTGAGCAATTTGCAGATTCAGAGACTCACCGGCTTAAATTGCTTCTACAAGAGCTGCAACTTGGGGACGATCGTCCAACTCAACTCCTGTGAAAGATGCGAGACCTCTCTTCTAAGGTACCAGAAGGCCTTCTGAAAAATTTATGGTTACAACACTTGCCCACAGCTGTACAGCAAATCCTAGCTGTCAGCACCGGTGATTTAGATGCTCTTGCAAAGATGGCAGACAAGGTCTTGGAAGTTACTGACTCGCCATCCATCCACTTGGTCGAAGGCACGAATAGCGGATGCAAGGACTGCCACACACTTCGAAGGCAAATCGAAGAGCTCTCTAAATCGGTCAAAGATCTCCAGGATACCAGAACAAAATGGAGAAGACAATCCCGAAGTCCAGCTCGTGGAGAATTTTCGAGAAGCCATTCTAGTTCACGAAGATTCGACCCCAGTGCTGGAATTGGTTGGTTTCATCATAAATTTGGAAGCACGGCCAGAAATTGCAAAAAATCTTGCAATTACAATCAGGAAAACTAGAAAGGCCATCGCTTGAGGCCACAAGTGTATACGGCCAATCTAAAAGAATGTTTTTGGCCGACAAATCAACTGGATTCCGATTTTTAATCGACACAGGTGCCGAAGCCTCCGTCATTCCACCAACAACTATCCAAGAAAAGAATTGCACTGCCTCTAAACTCAAACTATTTGCAGCAAATGGAACTACTATTTCAACTTTTGGCGAAAAACTTCTTACCTTAGATCTAAACCTTCGAAGAGTGTTCCGGTGGCCATTCATAATAGCATCTGTATCCCACCCCATCATTGGAGCCAATTTTCTTAAAACCTTCGGTTTGCTGGTCGATATGAAAAATAACTGCCTCATTGACACGAGCACTGGAAGGAAGATTTCAGTTCAAATGATAGTCTCGTCTGAAGGAAAAATCACTCTTCTTGCTGAAGACACTCCTTACAAAGAACTTTTGATGGAGTTTCCCGAAATTACTCGAGTGGAAGCAAAGGCTAAAGTGAAACATCAAGTGGAACACCATATTGAAACGACTGGACCTACGGTATTTTCCAGGGCAAGAAGACTTCCACCTGAGAAGCTAATCATGGCCAAACGAGAATTCCAATACATGATCGATCAAGGCATTTGCAGACCATCCAAAAGCAGTTGGGCATCACCATTGCATATAGTACCGAAAAAGAATGGAGATTGGAGACCTTGCGGCGATTACAGAAGACTGAATGCAGTTACAAAGTCTGACAAATACCCGATACCTCATATCCATGACTTGGCACTTCTACTAGAAGGAAACACCATTTTTTCAATTATCGACCTTTTTCGAGCTTACCATCAGATACCGGTGAGAGGAGAAGACATACCGAAAACAGCAGTCATCGCGCCTTTTGGACTTTTCGAATTTCCCTTTATGAGCTTTGGCTTATGTAACGCGGCGCAGACATTCCAAAGATTTATCCACAGCATTTTGCAAGATCTCGACTTTTGCATGCCCTACATCGATGACGTCTTGGTTGCATCGAAAAACGAAGAGGAACACATCAGCCATTTACGTATCCTTTTTAAGCGTTTTCAAGACCAAGGAATTCGAATCAACTCTTCAAAGTGTAATTTTGGAAAATCTCAAGTAAACTTCCTTGGAAACAAGATTATCGAAAAGGGAATACAACCAATGGAAGACAAAGTTTCCTCAATCGTCAATTTCCCCAAACCCTCAACTGTACAGGAGATGAGACGGTTTTTGGCGATGATGAATTTTTACAGACGTTTTATCCCGCATGCCGCATCCAACCAAGCTCCATTGTTTTATTACCTCAAAGGTGCAAAGAAAAAAGACAAAAGACCTATAGTTTGGACAGTTGAAGCTGAGAAAGCCTTCCAACATTGCAAAAATGATTTGGCAAATGCTGCAACTTTGGTTCACCCATCATTATATGCTAGTATTTCCTTAACCGTTGATGCATCCGACACAGCCATCGGAGGAGTTCTACAACAAAGCTCTTCGGACGGCTATCAACCACTTGCATTTTTCTCAAGGAAACTATCGACGGCGGAAAAAAAGTACAGTGCTTATGACAGAAAACTACTTGCAGTGTACGCATCCATTAGGCATTTTCGTCACATGCTGGAAGGACGTCAGTTTATAATTTTTACAGACCACAAGCCTCTCATCTATGCTTTCCGACAAAAGCCGGAGAAAGAAAGCCCTAGACAACTCAGACACCTTGATTACATTGGTCAATTTTCGACCAACATCCAATACATTAAAGGAGCAGAAAATGTTGTAGCGGATACTCTATCAAGGATTACAACTATCGATACACCATCTCCTATTAACTACAACAAGATGGCTGAAGAGCAAAAAACTGATGCAGAGTTGAAGGGATTACTATCTTATCCTGACAAGACTAATCTAAAACTCCAACCCATGTATTATCAAGATTCGAATATATACTGTGACACTTCTTTAGGGATTCTTCGACCATTCGTGCCTAGAAGTTTCCGCAAGATCATTTTCAACTCATTCTATGGAATATCTCCTCCCGGAATCAGATCTACACAGAGGCTTCTGAGCACAAAAGTTGTTTGGCCTTTCATGAAGAAAGATATCGCAATATGGGCTCGATCCTGCTTAGAATGCCAGCGCAATAAAGTCTCAAGGCACATAAGATCACCTCTAGGATCTTATCAACTTCCTTCTGCAAGGTTCGAACACATCCACGTTGATATTGTTGGAAGACTGCCACCTTCGAGAGGATATTCATACTGCCCCACTTGCATCAATCGATTTACAAGATGACCCGAAGCTTTTCCAATCCAAGACATCACAGCAAAAACAGTTGCCCGTACGTTATACGAAAATTGGATTGGCCGCTTTGGAGCCCCATCCAAGATAACAACAGACGAAGGAAAGCAGTTTGAATCTCATCTATTCAAGTCCTTAGCTTCACTTTTGGGAACTGAAATCATTCAGACCTCACCATAACGACCATCCTCAAATGGAATTATCGAGCGGATTCACCGAAATCTAAAATCCTCAATAAGATGCCACGCAGACCAAGGATGGGCGGATGCACTTCCTACGGTATTAATGGGATGGAGAGCAACTTACAGAGAAGATCTCGAAGCTACTCCTGCACAACTAACTTACGGAACTAACATCAGGTTGCCAGGTGAATTTTTCGTGGAAAACAAATCCAGGATTGACCAGACAACTTTTGTTGGTAAACTACAACACATTATGCACAAGCTCAGACCAGTTCCGGCATCATCGCACAACCGTGAAAATGTTTTTATTCATAAAGATCTATCCAATTCATCTCATGTCTTTGTTCGGCACGACGGAGTTCGCCGTAGCCTACAATCGCCATATCAAGGCCCCTACAAAGTTTTGTCAAAGTCAGACAAACTTTTTAAGTTGCTTATTAATGGAAAATCATCTTTTATCAATGTAGATCGACTGAAGCCAGCATTCATCGCATCGGAAGACGACTCACCTACAGCAGTTGGTAAGAAGCAAGAACCAGTAACAACCACTAGGTTGGGCAGAAAGGTTCGCTTTCGAATTGATCCAAAAAATCTACGTTGACACTGGAGGGGGAGTCCCTGTAGCGGTACTACAAAGT
The DNA here is from genome assembly GCF_947563725.1 of Argiope bruennichi. Lineage (NCBI taxonomy): Eukaryota > Metazoa > Arthropoda > Arachnida > Araneae > Araneidae > Argiope > Argiope bruennichi. The sequence goes on along the minus strand of NC_079160.1, from coordinate 102,070,855 downwards.
GAAACTAAAACTGATATTTGCCACGAGGTTCAAATTGACAATGCTGTAGCGGTACTACAAAGTGAAACTAAAACTGATATTTGCCACGAGGTTCAAATTGACAATGCTGTAGCTGTACTACAAAGTGCCACTAAAAACCGACATTTGCCACTAGGTTCAAATCAAATTGACAGTGCGCTTTGTGGTTATTTTTGATCTCGGCAAGTATGCAAATTAACGACTCCTTCAGTCTATATTTAAGCCAACGAAGCAAGAAAAAAGAAAAAAAAAAAAAAACACTGCCGCGACCGGAACGATTCTGACTTAATCTTGAAGCGTGTTTCACTAATCTTGCAATTGTACAAAGTCTTGTAAATATGTTGTAATTAAATTTTCTTTAACTTAAACCTTGTTTTCTTAGCTCTAGCATATTTTAAATTAGGCAGGCAAATTTGTAGGTTAGGTAATTGAAACCAGCACTAACCCACACACATGTATTGCCTAGTTACAACAGTCAAACGGTGGGTCTTCGGCCGGCAGGGTTCGAACTCGCAACCGTGAGAATGCGAATCCAACACCCGGCCAATCAGGCTATTCCGGCCTCTTACTGTTTATAATAAGATACAGTAGTTAAAGATTCGGTAAGACTTAAGATGAATGTACAGTTGCTTTTCAAACATAAAAAAATCGTGCCAACTTATTGAAAAGTGAACAATCAATTAAATAAGAATGGGTTGACTGGGTGCCTAGCCCAGACTTATAATAGTTAAATTGAGTTTATATATAATAGTTTAAATATAATTTTATAGTTTGCACTTATAACAATTTAAAAAAAAAATCGAACTTCATATTTTACTATGTTTTAGATCTCACAAAATTTGAGGAACATGTTTAAAAAAAAAAAAGTACGCATATGAGTGAACACAATTATTTAAAAGCGCTTTCAGCTTGATGGGTGAAATTTTGTATATGTTCTCTACTTCAGAGTTTTAAATCCCTATCAAATTTTGAACGAAATACATTCAGAGGAAATCTGTCAATCCGGTGGTCCTAATATAATTTAACACGATTACAACAAAACGATGAATGCTAAATGAGTAATATTTGGTGCATAGATTTAACATCTAAAGTATAGATATGTTTCAAATTTGGAGTCAAATCCGCTACAGGGTTGGCCGTATGTTGGTCGGCACGTTCACAAGCGTCTAAATGTGGTAACAGCCACTTAGATAAATTAAATCCAATAATTATTCTTATTATTAAAATAATTTGGTGGGGATTTTTGAGTTCCATTTGGTTGACAAATGGGTGCTCAAAATCTATACTCGTTTTTCCCATTATACAAAGAAGCACTAAACGCTCACGTACAAGACTTTAAAAATTTGCAGCTTTTTGTGCATTAGTTTCGCGTGTATTTTACTTTTTAGTATATTTTTGCGCATTTCTTCTTTTTGCTTTCACTTCTCTTTAACTATTTACTATACTTCTAATATGAGATAATTTCCCTGAAAAAAAGCATAGAGCAGAAAATTATTTCTCAACTTATTAAGTGAAAAGGAAATATTGTTCTCAAATTTTACTCCATACATTTTTTTACAAGTTTTATTCAATCTCGATCGATAGTATTCGTTTCAAATCCCTCATGAAAAATTTAGTTAATATTCGAAAAAATAAATATCAATTAAAACCCACATCATTTAATTAAATATTAACTGCCCTCTTTGCCCCCCTCTAGTATTCTATGCTTAATTATTAGATTTATTCCATTGTTTACTTAGTAATAATCATTGGTAAAACTTCAATTGTTATTGGATGTGGAAGATTTCAACAATCACTCTTATTATAGTTGTTAGCAGAAATATTGCTGTTTAACGTTAAACAAAAGCACAAAATACAAACAATATAACAGATGGAACAATGAATCCACTTTGTACTGCTCTGTTAAGATTCATTTCTCTTTTTGCAACTGATCGTTGTGTGACTTTTTTTGCTGAGCTATGCTTAGTGCGTTTTTTGAACTTTTCAATGAGGCTACGGCCATCATTGGATGGATCGTCCTTTGGACGATCTTGGAACTGTTGAAATATTACATGTTCCCTCACTTACCCTCAATCGGTGATCTGATTTTCGATCCCGATTTGGATCAAGATGTTTATACACCATCTGATCCACCTGCGACTAGAGTGGAATCCGTTCCAGTGGTTCGCTCCTACATGGTATTTAGGATTTGCCAGGCTTTAGAACTTCCAGCAAAACTGGCTCCATCTGCAACCCAGAAGTTTGATATCCCAGTTGTAGAATCCTACATGGTCTACAAGCTTTGTTCTGCTCTGGGTTTGCCTGCACGGATGGCTCCTGTCGGAGTGCCAGTAGTAGAATCCTTTGAGATCTACAAGTTCTGCTTAGCCTTGGATATTCCAGTGAGATACCAGTCGCAGAAGGACGCAGTTGAACATCAAAACTGTCGTCGGCTGCTCGATGCAGTTTTCAGATCAGAACTGTCTTCGGATGCAGCAATGGAGGGTGGGTGGGCGGGGAACGAAAGTAGCCCACCTCCACGTGGTGTTCCCTGGGCAACGGTGCAGTTCTCTGGAATTGTATCGGCTAAGAGGCTACTTAAGACTGAAAACAAATAATGAGCTTATTTATTTGAAAAAACTGCTCACCTAATTTTTGATTTTGCGTTTTAATGCCACAAAATTTCATCACAAGCATCAAATTCAGAACATGCATAATTTGTAAGAGCGCGTAGCAACAAATGCAATGTTTTTTTAGATATACTGGAGAATTATATAATTTTTTTTATCACAAAATCATTAAAATATGTATTTGACAAAGAATTCTTTTAGAACTTACACATACAGAAAATCAGTAGCGTTGACAAAAAAAAAAAAAAACTGATCAAGTTTTATAATAATTTGAAAAATTATTGTGACAAAAATGTAAAACTTCCTAGCATAATTCGTCCCCATATATTTATAGTCGGTTATGATAAAATAGATTAAACGCCTTGCGGTCAATAAGTTGCCACGATTCTTCCTGAAGGGTATGGAACTGAATGAATAGTAGTACAAATGGGAATGGTTTGGGTCGGGGATTATCTGTTGTCTGCTATGGTACAATCAGCGTTAAGCAATCAGTAGTAGATGTTTTTTCAACTAGAACATCAATGAGAATTAGACTTTTTCTTGCCTGTTGGTAGCTTTCAGTTGGGTGTTTTTTATGGCAACCCAATGGCAACTCAATTATGGCAACCCAATTTTTATGGGTTATTTTTTATTTCTAAGCTGTGCCTCATTCATGAAATTAAAATATTTGTATCAATTTATAGTAAATTCAAAACATGTGTTAGAGATTTAAAGAAAAACCATGCGAAAGTTATTTTCGGATCCGAATTTTACGGTCCTTGTATTGTTTTTCCAATCCCGTTCCATGATCTCAATGAAAGTAAACAAACCGATGATTCGAACCCGAACTTTTTGCGAGTTTTGTGGTTGGCAGCAATCGCAATGAAAATCGAGCGACTATTTTAATTTCGGTTCATGACGTAGTTTCTAGAGAAGTTAGTTAATTGGTTTTTATGGCGCAAGGACCAGATCTGATCATTCTGCGCCAAACATTAGTTTCTAGAGAAGAGAAGGATATGGAATATGAGAAATGAAGGAAATCCACAGCTCTAACACGAATATCGTTAAGGTCCGAGTCATGAAGAAGTATTTTGGTTCTCTCAAAAAAGGGGAGCATGTTCATAGGACGGGCATTCTACAGTCGACTAAGACCAACTGGCAATGACAATCGGCCTAAAGGATGTTTGAGAACAGATTTTGTTCGAAAATAAAATATGGTAGACAATTTCTTACGCCTTAGACGTAGAGGTAGCTAATGGTATATAACGTATATTCTTTCAACCGGAGAAGTACGGAATGCATCTGAACAAATACGCAAAGCAGAATGGTATCCAGTCGCCTCAAAACTGATGTGCAGGCGCAACCGTAAACCATACAGCCATAGTCGATTCAGGAAAGAATTACTGCTTGATAAATACGGAGTAAGGAGGTTCGATCGGAACCCCAGGATGTTCTGGAGAGCACCTTCAAAATATTCAAAGACTTCTCACACTTCTTCCGCAAATAAAAGATGTGTGGAAGGAAGGTGAGCTTCCGATCGAGAATCACTCCCAAAAACCGTATTTCGTTCACCACAGGAAATGGAATATTCCGAATATAAATATTTGGATCGAGGTGAAGCTTTCTTTTCCGACAGAAATGGACACAACGGCTCTTCTCCGGAGAGATAGTGTGCCCATTGTTATCGCACCAAGCCACCAGTTTATTTACGGCGGTTTGCAACTGCTGTTCAATCAGAATAATATCACTTCCTTGGCATGATATCTGCAGATCGTCAACGTAAAGGCTGGCATGTACAGATGAAGGTAAAATTGTTAAAATTTGACTAAGATGGACGATAAAAAGTGTGACACTGAGGACACTTCCCTGGAGAGCTACCTCAGCTTGAATAAACCTATTAGAATAAAAGTTGCCTACACGAACGCGAAATGTTCTATGAGATAAAAAGTTCTGTAAAAAGATGGTAAGTTTCCTCTAAAACCAAAGTTAAAAAGTGTTGAAAGTATGCCAAAGCTCGAAACACGGTCATATGCTTTTTCTATATCGAAAAATATCGAGACAAGGGGGTTCCTCTTAGCATATGCGTTGCGGATCTGGGTTTCCAGTAAAATGAGGTTGTCAAAAGTAGAACGACTCTACGGAAACCACTCTGCAAGAAGGATATGCATCCTTGTTTCTCTAATTCTTATATGAGCAGTCGCTCAAAAGTTTTGCAAAGGCAACTCGTTAAAGCAATCGGTCTGTAGTTCAGAGGATTTGAAGATTCTTTGCCAGGTTTTAATATAGGTATCACAATAGCTTCTCGCCATTGTTATGGGTAATTCTGCTGATTCCAGATTCTGTTAAATAACAGCAATAGGTTGGAAAGGGAAATAGTATTCAAATGCCGGAGCATATTATAAGTAATCCCATCTGGTCTTGCACTGGTATCATGGGCTTGAGATAATGCTGTTTCTACCTCACACATCCTAGTTACAAGAATATGCATTTCTTTCATTAAAATGCAAGGGCAACCGTTCCGTGGGATTATTAATTGCCTGAAAATGAGGACCATAAGAATCTATTGCGGATACTTGTGCAAATGCTTTGCCAAGGATATGGCTACGTCTAAAGGGGTAGAATGCATCATATTTCCAGTATTTAAAATAGGAAGGGATGATTCACTATAAATTCCACTGGCAGCCTTTACCTTTTTCCATAAGATCTTACTAGAAGTACAGGAGGTTATATAAGAAACAAATGATATCCATGAATTCCTCTGGCTTTGATGACGAATGCGTCGTGCTAGTACTTTGGTTCTTTTAAAAGCAACAAGATTTTTGTTGTCGGTACTTTCTGAACTGATTCCAAAAATTTTTTTGTTGTTTGAGACTGTCACGGCAGGCTTCATTCCATCACGGTCTTCGAAATTTTCGTAGACGTGGGGTTGATTTTGGTATTGTGTTATTAGCGACATTCATTATGGTGCTAAAGACTTGCAATACTGCTTCCGAGATGTCTCATGTATTGACCATTGCCTCTGTGATATCTGCCAGTTGCGAAAAAAAGTAGTCCAGTAAGTAAATTTGTTAAAAATGGACTTCATATCATTTAATTTAGACCGAAGGCCGCGACAATTTCAAGAAAGAAAGGTACCCATTAAGAAGTTCTTGTTGCGAGGGAAGAATTAAGGACATTGCTAGGAGGTTGCGAGGGATCGCAACTGATTTTAAGTTCATCATCCTCTTCAGATGGATGAATTGAGATAAATTCGGAACTCTTGGATGTTGCACCAAAAATAGACATTAAGTCCTTATGGACGACACCCTGATTAGAGAGTCCCAGTGCGACAGATGTACGTAACGTTGATTTCTTAAATTTCGTATTTAAATCTTTTGCAGATAGGCCACGTTTTGATAGCTTGAGCTTGAGGGATGTTTGACAGTGTTCAGGAGTACTGGTTGTAGAGTTTTTTGTTTCAGAATCTGAAATTTTATATTTGGGTTTTGTTTTTTGTTTGCTTTTTGTGCAGTTGTTGCATAAACAGTTTTCGCAGAATGGTTTCTGCACAGCAGCAGCATAACTAATGCCAGGTTTAGGGGTTTGGACCAAAGCCTTTCCCCTGGCCTCAGGATATGATAAGTTTTCTTTTAATTTAATTGTCATTATCTTTTTCTCTAATTGCCAGCATTCACAAATTCGGGAGAAAGACGTATGATTGCCTTCGCAGTTTAAGCACTTTTCTGCTGCGCAACACTGATGGCTATCATGGCCTTTTTCTGCACAGCGGACGCAAGTGAGGGTCCCGCGGCAGTTAGCTTTTGAGTGCCCAAAGCACTGGCATTGAAAAAAATCTTAAAGGGTTTGGAATATATGGCCGCATTGGTAATTTTATATAGCCTGCATATAAAAATTGAGGTAATTTCGGACAATGAAAAGTAATAATGTAGTGTTTAGTGGGAAGGAGTTGTCCATCCCTACGATTATTAATTTGGCGTACATTTGTCACTCCTTGCGGTTTGAGTTTCATTGTTATTTCCTCTAGCAAGACGTTTGAAAGCTCCCCACATGTAATTACACCCTTTGAATAGTTAAGTGATATGTGGAAGCTAACAGTGACGGGTATAGTTGCCAGAGCTTTTAATTTTATGACTTTCTGGGCTTGCTTTTTCAAGCAAACTTCAACCAGACAGTCACCAGAGTGCATTTTACGGATTGCTTTAACTTCACCAACAACTGCTGCAACACTTTTTGTACCAAAAATGGTGAAACTTTATTAAAGGTTTCTTGTTTCTCCGAGACTATATTTATGACAAAATATGTATCAAACGGTTGAGGAGATGTAAAATATATTTGTTTCGGATGCCCACTGAAGGGAGATTTTCGGGAGGAGCCCATGCGATATCGAATAAGATTCAGTCCCGACGGCACCGCCCACCACGGAGCCCAACAAGGGAAGGTAGCCACCGACTGTGGTCATTCCCAGCCACGGCGCTTACCTTAGTGCTGAACAGTACCTATACGCTGAGAGTTACCCCCGGGGACAGTGACCACCCTTAAGGCCTAGCCAAAGGTTTAACCCCTTCGCTTCATACCTAGCAGGCTAGTCACTCAGATGACTACGTACCAGCCGATTGATACACCGGTGACCAAAGTGCACCACCCGTCTAATGGGTCGCCACGCACGGCAAACACGGGGGGTATTTGCTGTCCATGAGAAGCAGGAAGAAAACAGAGCGGCGACAGCTTCTCATGGAGATCTCTCTCGCCTACACTTGAGTGAAAGAAGAATTAAAGCCAATAGCAGAAGACGGAGGGGAGAGTAAACATAAAGGGATTAAACATCCCTGGGTTCCTCAGGATACTCACCTAAAGATGGTGAGCCCTTGAGGGGCAACTCATGGAGAAATTTCTAAAAATATGTAAGACGCTGTAAAGAAAACCGTGCACATTCTACAAGAATGTTTAAAAGAGACATAGGACTACTACAAATTGTGCAAAATGGTGGATCTTCCATCAACAAATTTCGATGAGGAAATCGAGTGTGCCCAATCATTAACCTAGTTAAAATCATGTCCAATTTTCTTCAGTATAAAATGGGCCAGAGATCTATTGTAGACTTACTTGTATGACGCTTATTATACATCTGTGCATCCAATTCAGTTTGCCATTTGGAATGCAAAATATGACGTAGTATACATTTGTTATAATCAGAAAGAGGAATCTCTGTTGTCAAGAAAGTAGTAGCTGATTTAGCTGCCATATCAGCCTTTTCATTTTTCGGAATTCCCACATGTAAGAAGAGGCAAAATAAAATAATTTGAAAACCCTTCAAGAGAAGATTGTCATACAAGTTTAAAATGTTGAAAAAAAAGGTGACTGGGAGCTTGTAAGATGATAGGGATTTCAGAGTTCTCAGTGAATCATTGAGTATTTTATAGCTATCTGCAGAACTATCTGAAATAAACGATAAAGCTTTTAAAATAGCAGTTACTTCTGCTGTAAAAAATGGAATAAAATGAATGAATACTACAAGCTATTGTAGAATTTAAAATAATGCAAGCGAAAGAAGCATGATCGTAACCTCTACAGCCATCTGTAAAAATATGTTTAAATTGACGATATTTTTGACGATGGTCAGCAAAGATTTGCCAATAAATGATATCTTCAGTATTTTGTTTATCAAAATGTTGAAAGGAATTCAAGTATTGGCTACCATTAGAATTCCAGGGTTGTAAGAGAAATGATTGTTCAGAAACTATTTGTTCCTTTTCTACATATAGTCCTGAAATACAGCTGGCCTTCTCTACGAAAGGGCCCAGGTACAAAAAACCATTTGGGGCCTTAAATTTTTTGGAAAGAAACTGCAAATATGAACACATATTACAATTATATGTTTATTTAATTCGTGATTTTGTGTTTGCTATTATTTCCGGAAAATTACAATGTTTTGCAATTTCTTTTTCGATGCTTTGTGTGGGAAGTGCATTTAAGCATTATGCACGCATGCTTGATTGAAGACAATTCTTTATTAATTTTAATTTGTTCAAAAAGCGCTCAGCATTTATTATAGTAATTGGCATTGTAAAAAAAAAAGTTTTCACACAGTTAATACATTTAGAAATAAATCATTATAATTATTAATTGCAATACATGTTGAGCAGTATTTAAACCTTTTTCATTTAAAATCAAATCCCGTAGCAAAATTATATGGATTAAGTTTTTATCTACATTGTTATCATAAAGTGTTACAAGGTTTTTGGGACATTTTTCTAATTCATGTTTTTCTATAGTGTTTATATCAGTGATTAACTTGAAATAATTTAAAATCTTATACTATATTATATATATACATACAATAACAGTATCATTTACAGAGTTAAGAAAAACATCTAAATTCCTCAACCGGGTTTTATATAATTTCATTTTCTGCTGTTTCGAAATATAATTTTTCCCTTTTTCAAATTCGTTTTTCAGAAAAATATTCTGAAAGATTCAAATTACATGCTAACGCTTTTGCTTCGGTCTAAAAATGAGTTAAATGTTGTTCTTAAATCTTGGATTTTAGTTTTAATTTTATAGGCTAAATTAAAAGCCCAGTCAAGAACAGTTGTCTTTATTTGAAATACTTTATTGATAGATCTATTTTGGAAAATATTGCAGACCATACTATTAAACATAATAAATGTCATTTCTTGTATTGAATCCATTACACTTTTGGCTTCGGATACCGCTATATTATTGTCATTTGCATCAATAAATCCTTTACAAGTTTGTTCAAACTGTATATACATTGCTTTAAACGAATCTATTTTGGCTTCCCAACGAGTGTCGCATAATGCTTTTAGAGTAATATTTAAATCCTTTGTAGAATTTCCTACCTTTTTGTAGATGAAGAAAATAAGCAATATAAACGTTGCAATATCCAAAAAATTACAATATTTACTGCCGGAAGCGACATCACAAATTAATAAATTAAAAGAGTATCATAGGCAAGGTTCACAAACACTGTCAGACTAAAAGTGGGAAGTGATGATCGCTGTTATGAAAGTCACTTTCAACAGCGATCATCACTTCAAATTTCAGCCAGGCCATAAGTGAAGGGGAACAAATAGCCAAGTCCAATTAATGGAATGTACGTGTTGGCATATGGAAATTTTCCCCAACCATATTAAGTATACAGAGATCGGAGATAATTTTATCGATCTGTCTTCCACGAGAATTAGTATTTTCACTACCCCATAATGTACTATGACCATTCAAGTCTCCAAACAATACGAAAGGTGTGGACAACTGATCAATCAATGAATTTAGTTCTTCCTTATTAACAGTTTCATTTGGGGGAACTAAATATTACAAACTGTTATAAGGGTTTAAAAATGGATTTGTATTGCAGTAGCCAGTAATGATGTATGTAATGGAAGAACGGTACTGGGATACAAATTCTAAATCAATATGCATACACCACCAGTTGTGACTGCATCTGTATCTACATCTTTTCTAGTATTTGAGTACCCACGTATTTTTGCCGGATGTGTTGATTTCAAGAGTGTTTCTTGAAGGACAATCACAGCAGGCTTATAAGAGTTAATTAACGTTTTAATATCAGGAATCTTAGAAAGAAACCCACGACAATTCCAGGAAATACCAATATACTTGAATTTTAAGAATTGAGAACAGGATTGCTACTGACACCAGACCTGCATCAGAAATGATTGTAGAATGATCCATTTCAACATCCGACAGATCAGAAGAGGATGTCGTTAATTATAAAATCTCATTAGAGACTTCCATTAGCGGTGGATGCTGTAAAGACGGAAATTTCAATTTTTTTTTACTTTTCCTTTGGCACTTTTTTTCACCCTTTTGCAACCTTAATGTACTGTTGAATATTAGAAAGTAGTTCCACTGGTGATTTTGAAGCTTTGGAAGATGGAGCTTTATTAGTTACATTTGAAGAGGGAGTTAATGCTTTCACTGGACTGATATCATTAAGGTCATACTGAATAGCAATCTGTTTTTTGAGTCAGAATTGAAGAATATGATAAACATGACTTTGGTGTATGTCCGACAGCTAATATACGAGCTTCTGCATAGGATATATTTTGTTTCACTTTCGTCGCCCACATTTGTTTTTCAATCAACCATTTTTGGAAAGTTCGAGAAAAGGCAGGATGTGCAGCTATGTAGTTCGAACATTTTAGGGATTCTGTAGTGCATGTTTTAGAATACTGTCCAATTTTCGCACATTTAACATTACTTCGACAACTTGGTTAAGAATGGCCGAACTTCTGGCATTTGAAGCAGCGCAGAGGATTCGAATGTATGGACACACGTTAAAATGGAAATTACCAGCCCGTTTTTTTTTTTTTTTTGGAAGGCAGATTGATTAGTTAGTTGACTGATTTCATTGGCTCAAGAACCATTTTTGATTAGACTGCGCCAAATATACGGGGAGATTTAATCTTATTTTAAAAGTTCAAAAAACTTATCCCTAAACTACATCATTTTCCTGTAAAAATCTACAAAACGTTTGGAAGGTCAGGAGTCCAAAAAGTGTGTACTACATGCTGCGAGGACACCGTCTCGTTTGGTGTGGATGCCATGCGCTGCAATAACTTTATAACCATTTAGTTCCTACACAGGCTATTGTTCTGTTTTTGCTAAAAGGTCTTTCTCAGAAATTATACCACAAGAGTAGTTTAAGGATTTATGGGGAGAAGTTTCAACTTGAAAATCGTCAAGCGTTTTAAACTTCATGATTAAAATTTGAGTTTTATTGGCAATTTTAATGAGAAGATCACCAGAACGAAGTTTTTAAATATCCTTGACTTTACCAATAACAGACACAATTAGTCTTTGAATCGCAAAAGGAGAAACCGAATGAAAGGTCTTGGGCGTATGAACAATAAGGAAACGAGTATCATTGGTAACTGAAAAAACAGAAAGATAGTATAAAGAAAGATCCCATAGAAAGTAGAACGACACGACCTACCAAGGGAAGACAGTTGCTGGCTCTGGAAATTCCCAGCCTCAGTATCCACTCTGGTGCTAGCTCGAACCTATACGCTAAGGGTCACTTCCAGGAACGTCTACCACCCTTAACACAGAGCCCCAGAAGGTGACCCCTTCGCTTGATCCCTAGCAGACTAACCACTTAGATGGCTAGCCACCGGCCGATTGATACACCGGGGGAACATTATCCGTGTAATAGATCGCCACGCACGGCCAACACGTGTAGTCGCTCTGTTTGGAAACAAACAGATCAGCAACAGATTCTTATGGTGAGCTCCCTCGCTTGCCATGGAGGGATGGAAGGATCAAGCAGACAGCAGAAGGTGTAGAAGAGGAAAAAACATAAATGGAGTATAGAACCCTACGTATCTCGGGGTTGGGGTCATCTTTAGGGGAGTACGGGTGTACTCACCTAAAGAAGGTGAGCCCCTGAGGAGTTGCATATGGGAAACCATGGTGAATGGGCAAATACTTAATAATGCTTGCCATTCGGTGAGTAACGCCACAGATTAAAAAATTTTAACTAATATTTTGCTTATTATTGTGTAATTATGATATTATGATATTTGATTGATTGATATTAATTCTTATCTCCGAAACCTCAATTTTTTGGAATTTTTGTTCCAAGAGAGGTAAATATTTCGGACGAAAGTCAGTACCTCACAGAAAAAATCCCTGGTTTGAATCCCTGTCTGAGAGTGATCCTTGAAAAGTCTTCAGGCAGGATTCATCCCTTCTTCCTTTTTTGTTCCATTTTTACATTTAAACTTAATATTTCTAATTTGGTAATAATAGTAAAACATACAACGAAATTTCTGTTCTTATCGGTAGACCTCCTTCAACTGTGGAATCAATCAGACAAAAGTTTTCCGCTGTTGGAAAGTTGAAAACAGCGTGCTTTCTGAACAACCATGTGTTCTGAGATTCTCTGGCACATTCCTTGAAGAAATATCCCAAATTCAGCTCTCCGAAGCTAACATCAGAATTATAAAACATAGGGACATCAGTTTTCGCAAGTACTATTCAAAATGAATGCAGGAAACAGGGTTTCCAAGGCCTTGTTGCGAGACGAAAATTCTTTATAGGTGAGAAAAATCGCAAGCTGCGATTAGCTTTCGACAAGAAATACTTGAATAAAAGCCCAGATTTCTTGGAAAATATTATTTTTGCAGACAAAAGCAAATTCAACATCTTTGGATAAGATGGTTTGGTTTTATGGAGTTTGCTGGCGTAAGAACCACTTATGATTAAACTGTTCCAAACATATTTGGATCGGATGGGAGAAGAATAGTATGGATGAAGCGCAATACAGAAATGCATCCTAAAATATTATTGCCAACAGAGATGCATAGAGGTAGAAGCCTGCTTGTTTGGGGCTGTATGAGTGCTTCCACTGTCGGTAAATTATTCTTTATTAAAAGCATAATAAATAATCATCTGTATATTGATATTTTGGAAAAAATTGGGACCTAGAGCAGGAGAAATGTGCTTGGCGATTATATTTTCATGCAGGATAATGACCCATAAGCATAAAGCCCTAAATAAAAGGGTTTGGATATTATATATAACCACAAAGTTAATGAAATTCAATCAATTATCAGTCGCCGGATCTTCTCTACATAGAAAATGTGTGGGACATTCTCGTTAAAAATGTTAGATACGGACATTTCAAATTACTTAGTATCAGCTCTTAATCAAGAATGAGACTCCATATCTTGCTCAGTAGCAAATTTGGCCATGACAAGGACACACTCAAGGCAGTTATTCTCGCTGAAAGATACCCTACAGAAATTAATTGAATTATTATAAGTGTATTGACCAATATACATGTAATGTACGATTATTTTTTACACCTCAAGATGGATTGTTTTAAATTTATAAATATTTACTCATGTAAAATTTATATTCAGGTAAATTTTACATAGAAATATTAAAATTATGTTCCATTGTACATTTATAATTACTTAACATGGAATTTATATGCATAATTTTTATAAATGGCTCGCTTTTCAATTAATGGTCTTATTGTACGAATACATTTTAAACTGAATGTATGCAAATAACCTTTTGACTTCATTTAGATTCTTAGCCTGTTAATGTTTGTTTAATGCTAGTGGAACTCTTTATAAATTCTTTTCATTTGCTTTAATCGTCGTGAAAAATTCTGTGTTGCGTAAAAATAACATTAGTCAGAAACATGCATTTTTGCTATTTATTAAGACTAAATGCAAGCATCATTTTCCTTACAATATTAGAGGCAGAATGAAAAACCACAGACTGTTGAAAAAATAACAAAAAAAATCATTTAGTCAATAAATTCTAGCAGAAATTTATTTAGGCTGGTATGCCTGATATGAAGTAGAATATATATTTTTAGGACATAATTATTTATTACCCACACTGATACAACCTTATACATGGGTTATAAGGCACCGATATAAATGGTGGCCTTACATAATATAGACTTAAAAGACAAACAAGATGAATTTTACAGTATACATAAAACATGAAATCAGTTGCTATTCAACTAGAAAGAAAGTCTGATCACACTACCTTCCAATTGATGCCTATTTTTCTTCAATCCACATATAACTTCAAGGCAATAAAATAATGAATAAAACTTCCTACCACTCTTCACCTTATTCAAGCATTTAAGAAATCCAATATTTTAAAATTCCTTTCAATAACGTCGATGTCGAAATGGGTCTTTCTTGGAACTGAATTTAATCCTCACGATATTATCTTAGGATTACAAAGATGGATATATCATGGCCTCTTTAGTGGTAAAATTCATTGAAGATATTTTTTTTTCTTTCAGCATATTCTCTTTTTTAATGACAAAATCTATTTCCAAATGTTTCAAACTAAAAACAGAAAATGTTACCTAGACCTACGAATCGGACTTCAACTTCCTCTTATATAAAAAGTCTCCAATGTTACTTACAAAATGGTGACAAATCTATCAGAATTCACCTTTCAATCCGATTCCAGTCACTTCCCCTTTTACCCTCTTTTTCCCAAAACCACTCAGACAATCCATCATACAAATTGTCAGTTGACGGTCGTCGGGGTCATACTCTTGTTTCCTTCCCATTTTTCAAAAGAATCAATAAACGGTGGGGAAAACCATTACCTTACCTCTTTAAAATAATTGCTTCTTCTACCATTGTCACTTTCGATTGATATCTTCCAGTAAATGTTCGAATAAAGATGCTAATTTATATTAAGCTTTCTGCTTGCTAGGTGCTAAACATATTTGCTGAAATGCCTACTTATCGAAGTGGTTTAACTCAAAGAAATTACTAAGATAATTTGATGATATTGATGACTTTTATTATTTAATCGAGAAGATGGGGAATTCAATTTAATTTCTAAATTATAAATTCACCTAATTTTCAAATATATTAATATAAAACAAAATATCGGAAACGTAAAAAAAGAAATAGGCTGATTCTTTTTTTTATTACTACATTTGTAACAACACAAACCAAATATTAAATATAAAGTCAGAATATCCAATACTTGAAACCGTTTTAATTATAAATTCAATGGTTTAAAAAATCTCGTAAATCGTTTAAAGATTGGCAGATATTTATAAGGAGATAGATTGCTAAATTCATTAAAATCTGATATTATTTCTTTTATATTGGGTTTAGCAATAAGTGTGAAATCAGTCATTTGAAAAGAAAGGTTTATACTTGGTTATTTTTAGTTAAATGCCTACAATATTTATTTTGATTTGAATGAATTTCACCTACAATATAGATGAGCATATTATTTGCAGAAATGACAGAATCATTATTATTGATGATGCATTCATTCAACTTTAGCTTGAAATTAATTTCTCGGCAATTGCCAACGAGCAGAAAGTCATTTGGACGAAGAAATTGTTTCATTCAAATATTCCAGGATTTGCAGACATTCCTGGTCGATTAATAGACTATTCAATGATTTATCGATTAATAGAAATTTCACACATTAAAATAGTTTTAAAAAAACTCATGCTTGTAAGAACAAATCGTTTTCCAAATGAAAATATGTTACTCAAAATGGGAAACGTTTATTCCTATAACAGCTGCAAAGCTTCTCCGATTTTTTTTTTTTTTTTTTTGGAAAAAACATCGGAGAAGCTTTTTAATACTTTATAAAAGTATTAAAAAATGCCTAATTTCAGAGATGTCCCCTATCATATAAAGGGCATCAATCTGTTAGGTAAACTTCCCCCAATTCTGCATGATAGTTATATATCAAAATATATTACAGTAAAAAAATTTCCTTGACTTTTGACTGAACCATGATAAATACGACAAACTTCATGAAGTTAGCCCTTTTGTCAATCATTTATCACAGAGATTTTTAGCCTTATCAAACCAAAATAAAATCAATCAGTAGATGAACCAATGAACAAAATTAAAAGTCTAAATACCCTAAAACCATATATAACAAATTCAATAAGACTTGGATACCTCTATTGGCAGAAAATACCCAACAACATTCTTACAATATCTTTGCAATATTATCCAGTAGTCAGAATATCAAAGAACATTATGATGATACCGGGCATGGTAACAGACGAAATTTGAATGAGATGGGACGAAATTTCTTATGCTTGACAGTTTGAAATTTATATTAGAAAGACAACCGAAAGCGTTGAAAACGGATTGTGCAAAACAGTAGGAATCCACTTTTCAGTTCATTCTTCAAAAAAAAAAATCGGTGTGTTTTGATAATTTCTTCATTACTTGCAGATTTGTTTCGTTTCTAAAGGCACAAATTTTTTGTTATGGAACAGTTATTATAATAATAATAATAAACAAGGGAAAAAAACTGAAAAATCGTGTAGAAATAAAGATACTGCACTAAGTGACTGGTTATTGAGTGACGACATTCTGTTCCAATGTCGTTTGTTTGGAACAAAATCGAAAATGAAGAGAATAATTTCAGCTCTTTCAAGTTAAAAACGATTCTCCAGTTTCTGCCAGTGTAGATAGGAGGGTTAAATTATAAAAGAGGAAAAATCACTTCCGTACAAGCAATTTTCGATTATCGTTTGTGGAGATTGGCTAATATATAATAAGAATATGGGATTTGCTGACTATTTCGATCATTTGAAAATATTATAACCATCGACAAAAAAGTTAAAAAGTGGTGGTCTAGAGGTTTAAGGCAGACAGTATCATAAATTCCTCTATTTGTGTAAAATGCCGCCTTATGAAAAAGATATTTTGATATCTATAAAATATGTTGACAAAATCTTAATGAAAATTCGCTGATAGTCGATATCTCAGCAATAAAAAAAATTGACATTCCAGTCCAAGTCATTTGTACAAAACGACAAAGGACTGAGAAATAGCAGCCATATCTTGAAAAAACATTGAGAATACCTTGTATTTTTTATAGTACAAAGAAGAACGAATAGAGAGAAGTATGGGTATGTGTGAGTTGTGAAATTCTTTCATGACTTAAAATATTGAGGCATTTGTTTTCAAAACTTCCATCCAAGATAAATTGAGGTATGTCATACATTTGTGTGAAATATTTTCATGAAAATGATACTTTGAAATCTATAAAAATATATTGAATAAATTTAAAAATTTGCTGATAATGGATGTATTAGCAACGAAAAGTTCAAGTTCAGTCCAGTTCAAAAGTAAGAGCCATTTGTACCAAACTACAGAGGATTGAGCAATGATAGTCATAATCGGAAAAAAATGAAGGGAGAAATAAATTTAAAATACTACGAATAAAGGCACAACACTCCGAGTTTTTTCAAATATTTCATCCATATTAAATAACTAGGAAAAAGAAATTAATAAGGCCACCAAAAGAGCATTCTCCTATCAAGAGTTCAATATCAACACAACAAGCTTCTATGGTAAACAATATAAAGCAGTAATAAGAAATTCTCTCACCTATTCAGAACTCGAGCTTTTGGAACTTTCAATCGAAAGTGAAGCCATTTTATTGAGAGAAACCATTAAACATTCTCCATGTCTTTACGGTAAAGCACACAATAATGCACTGCGAGACATTCCAATCATTATAATCATCTCGGAATCAACTTTTATAAAGATGAAATAGACCAAATTCTTCAAACACGCTCACCTATGAGAGTAACATGCTTTGATTTGATAGATAATATAATACTGAAATAAATAAGCAAGAACTTTCAGATGTACTTTACATTCGCTTCAATAGAGTCTTAAATTACAATATTTCCGTATTTCGTTAAAGAAAGGAAGGAATTATGGAGCATTTGTATTAAAAATTCTCTCTTCATTAAACTAGAAAACTCATGAAAAAAAGCCACTCACAATGAAGCCAATTTGTCTGAAAGGTCGGAAAGTCTATAGACCCCGCAATCCAGCAATTAACGAACAAGATTCTTAATCAGAAATCTTTATGATTACCTCTTTAAATATTTAAAGTTCTTTTGAAAATTTAAATTTCATCCATCCGTCATAAACTGTTAGACTTTAATTTTAAAACCACAGAAACTCTCAAATTATCCTGAACACATACCCTTCCTCAAAGAGTAAAAGATTGTCCATCTCAACAAACAAAGCCATAGGGCCCATATTCTTGACCAATTTTCAAGAACCTTGCGAGATATGTACTTAATAAAAAGGTATGTACTTCAAATTGCCCTCTGTTTGCTTCATTGTAAACAAATCTAGAATTGTCAGCATACTCGTTTACAAGGCGGATTGTTGGCGGATGCATATCTCCACCAACATCAAAATTTCAGGAATCTGTAATATGTAGATGCTTTTCATCTCATTACGCCCCTGTTCACCGATGACAGCCACTGGCTCTATGATTCTCATACTTCAATAATTAGCGATCAGGGAGATGCGGGATAAACTACAGAGATAGAAAATGTTTTCCTTCTCTCATGTGGCAGAAGTCTACTCACCCTGCCACTTGAATTTCGGAGCAGCGTAAACAGAGGAACTCATGCGGAACACAGGATTCCCTTTAACTTCCCCCTAACTCGTTCTTACATTTGGCCAGTAAATAAGTAGTACCAAATAAAAGTTTCTTATAAAAACCTAATATGAAACAGAAATGATGTATCAACTCAGCTTTTACGATAATCAAAAGTAGAAAATACTAAGAAGGATTTCTAGGGTCTGCCAAAGAAAATAAATCTCTGATGATATAAGAAGATTTTCAAATACTCATCAAAAAATTAGCTCTTATGGGAAATGAGTTTTATAGAGAGAACATATCCAAACTTCGAAATCCAGAGGCCATCGACAATTTTAATCAAATAACAAAACACAGAAAACTAAAACTGACTTTAAGAAAGCGATTTTTGAGCAGGCACAGAGAATGGCGATGTTTCATTGAAAGATAACAGCAATGGACAAGCAATTCAGGAGTAAAATATGTTTGTTCTGATATTATTACCCAATATGTAGCCGAAATTAAAGTGCACCCTTATGAAGCAGAAATTGGCAATCAGCTAGTCACCTAGAGTCTCAACATAGCTGTATAAATTGGTTCACCAGAGCGGACAACTGGCTTAACAATTTCAAGCACAGTCGCTAGTCCAACAAGCAGCAAAGTCATGGCCCGAGCACAGTTTACAAATAAGATGAGACCACAAATTGCCTGGGCCATTTAGACATTTTAGAAAAATGAGAAGGCGAAATTCTTTACTTCCACAGCATTGGAGTGAAAAAAATTTGATTTAACGGCGCAAAATCCGGTTCTTGCCATATTGCGCGAAGCATATGGTTTAATGATAAAAATCATTGTACGCAATAATGCTGGATAAATGTAAAATTGCACTAAAATGTAATTAGTACATTTGCATATTGTATTTTAAAACAAAACAGATGCTTAAATTACAAGAACAATAAATTACAAGAATAATTACCAATAGCTTTTAAAAATCTGAAGAAAAAAAATGGTTTTGATAGAGAAGCTCATCCACTAGTACTATCATATCCAGTGATGGGCAGTTCAAGTTGCTACCAATGAAAACGAAAATAAGACATCCAACATCCCAAATGAACAGCAGTTAATTTAACAGGTAGCTTGATTAAATAGGAAATATTTCGCCGTATAAAGGATGTCTGTGTTAAACAGGTATGTAGGGATTGCAATACCGGACCAAAATTTCAATACCGGTACTCGGTTATATTTTAAATCTTAATACCGGTATTAGAAATTTTAGAAAAAGAAAACACAGGTGTTTCTTTGCTTTATTTGCCAATTTTGTTAGAGTGTAAATATCACAAAAATAATTTGTAACTTATAAATTATAACAGTATATCATCACAAAAAAAGTAAAGAAACATTTATTTAAATTACAAAAAAGTGAAAATATCACTATTCCGTCTGTGGTACCATTACAAATTTTTGAAATGTGATCTTAAAAAACAATGCATCAATTGTACTGTCATTAAGGCTAAAAAGTAATTTTGTGTAAAAATCATCAGCTGTCGAAAACGCTCTTTCGGCATTTACGTTAGTTGGTGATACTGTTAGCAATGCGCGATATACTTTTTCCAAGTATTTACTCCTAAATACCTCATCTTCAAATAAATCGATTTCTCGTCGGATGGTTTTGGATATAGATGATTTCTGCATTGTATTTTGTTCGTTGAAATTTTTTTATTTGCCGCTAATTCTAATTTTTATTCAAGAGACAATTCCTTTTCACTATCGACAGTGGTGGCATCATGATCTTCGATAATTGAACCGAATTCTTCTGAATGTGGATAGGTTTGTGGGTAAAAGAATTTAAGAAAGTTAACTCTAAACTTAATCAGATTTGATTTGGTTTTTTTCTTTTCTTTTTCATTTTTTAAATCATTATAATTATGTAAATACCATAAGATATTTTCTATTTCGGTATGCCTTTCTTCTGTGCGATTTTTCAAAGTTATATATAATTCTTCAGATAGAGATATGTGCTGTTCTTTCAGTGACTGCAACATGAAATTTATTTTTGCATTAGCTGTTAATAAAGTAGAATCTCTCCGACATAATGCCTCAATAGTCAGTTTTATTGGAAGTAGAGCTGATATAGTTCTGTATATTAAGTCGAATTCACTATCTGATAAATTAATTTACAGGTTTAAGTCGATTATTTCTTTTTGGACTGGATTTCTCAGTTTCAAAAATCGTTCCATCATTAGGAGTAAACTGTTCCAATGTGTTTTAGAATCTAATATTAACATATATTCTGTTTTATTTTCAGTTAGTATATATTTTAGTAATATATCCTTTTTATAGGGAAACTTTTAAATATCTTAACAATTTTTCGAACTTTATAAATTATAGGAAGCAATTCTTGATAGGTTAATATTTCATCCTGATTAGCAATATCTTCAACAATTACATTGTCATTATCTTCATTGTCAATATCACTCACACTCTTACTCTTTTCAAAGTTGAAATCCGAAGTTTCTATATCCACAGTATTTGGATTCTTCTGTTCTTTATTTATTACTCCTAATTGAATTCAATGTGCACAGCACAACTGCTGATTTGCACCAATCAACTTTCCAACTTTTTTCATAATTGTTGCTCCATCAGTCGTTATGGATGCGATATTTTCTTTCAGGGATAATCCATGTTTCGCTAATTTAGATTTAAGCAATTAATTAAGCCATTAATTAGCTAATTAATTTCGCCCGTAATTATAAAAACAAAAACGTATACTATATTGCTATGTTCGCGATACCTGAACATATGGTGAAAACAATTTTAAAAATTTCTAGTAAATACCGAAAAACCGGTATTTAAACTTGTGAATACCGGAATTACAAAATTGTATAAATGGTTCAAAATACCGGTATACCGGTATTGCAATCCCTACAAGTATGGCAAATATGGAGCCTAGTGAATATGACATCGTATTCAAACACAAGATGAAATGTGCCAGAATGAAAGTATGGGATTTATGAAATGTCTATTCCTGACATGATGATTCCATGATTTTTGCCTGAATATAAGCAATGCACTGGAGAATTTTTCACATAATTGTAAGAAATATTGCGCTTTAAGAGCCCATACATTTTTTGTAGGGTTATCTGCCATATCATTATCACATATTCCGGAATGACTCGGAACCCAATAAAATAATCTCAGAGTCCCTATTATGTTTTTGAGCATCGTTAAAAGCCTCAATTTCCAGAGCAACCTGATGAATTTGATTATGAAAATGTGAAAGGGCTTAAAAAGAATTCTTCTGACTGTAAAAATAAAGAGCTTTCTTTCAGCAGAGAATGACATCTTCCGACAGGTATGGAGGATCACCACTATTTCGTGAAATAAGACAGAAAAGTCTGTATAGAGACGGTAAAATTGTATAGGTATCTGAGTCAATACCAAAACTAACATGACTTCTGACATCTAACCATTTTTTTAAATTTCCAAATAAGAATGTTATCAATGATGAGAATTAAAAAGTTTCTGTAAAATTATAGGGGCAGTTTCCGTATTCTCAAAAACCTATCAACGTATGTAAAAATAAAACTGAAACGCATACCAAGGAGAAAGGGAAAGAAATCGATAGTCTGAATCGCTACATCATGAAGTTCGGAATTATGAATAGAATTTAAATGTCATAGAAAAGAAGAATTTGAGAGGCTTGGACTATATAAATACTCTGAAGATTCATTGGAAGTATAAATTGCTTCGGTCATCGTTCCAAGATAATATTAGGTGGATAACCTTAGGTATCAAATGAAAGATAACAATTGTTCTATATGTGTAAAATTCGAAATGCTCCTAAACAAATTTTTAAAGCAGAATGATATGTAATGTCTGATCTCCGTAACACGGTAGAGCGCGCAGAGCCTTATAACCGTATCAGAGTCCTACTTGAATCCGCCACTGCTTGATAAATTCGGACCTGGGAAGTATCATGATCATGGGCAAATGGCTTGTCGTATATTTCTAGAAGAAGTGTGACATGCACCGCTTCTACAGATGAAATTAATTTCAATGGTATTATTAAATTACTAGTGACCTTAAAACTCTCTAGAAAGATATAAACGAATAGCAAAACTAATAACCAAAGAGCATAAAAATATCAGAGGCCTTTTTCACGGATTGTGAGGCAATATTTAGAAGATAGTTATTCCTATCCAAACATCGAATTTAAAACGATGTGGATGATTTTTTATTGATCAGAGTTCGAGAACTATAGAACTGAATTAAGAAAATCGATTTTTAAGTAAGCACAGAGAATGGCAACATTTCAACACCACATAACACTAATAGACAAAGATATCAAGCTCGGCATAAGAGCTATAAATCTAATAAGAAATCATAAATACATTTTTATTAAATGAAGCACAAACCGGCAACAGAATTCCATTTCATTAGTTAGTGTTGCTATAGACGGCCTTAAGTTTAATATCAAATAAAAGTTACATGCAAAAACCCAAGACAAAACAGAAATGATATATCTACTTATTCCTATAAGTTATCTAATGGAAGTTAGAAAACAAACAGAGGAAGCCTAAGAACTCCATTGTGAAAGACATCCTTATCTACCAAAGATTTTAAACCTACTTCGGGTTACAAGAAAGGATTATCTCCCCACACAAAGGCGAGCCTTTAACAACAAATTTTAAGAATATATACAGACTTCGAAATCCAGAAAGAGCTTGGTGAATTCAATTGTCCAGAACTCGATAATAATAATATGGAATTGCGAAAAACTATTTTGAATCAGCTGAGAGGATGGTGGCTTTTCAACAAGGAATAATAATAATGCACAAAGATATAAAGTTCGATGTGAAAACATTTATAAATGTTATTAAACATTTATAAATTTACAAACAAATTTTGCACTCTTAAAACATGGAGTTTTATTGAAATCCAATAAACAAGCAAGGAAAAAATTATAGAAGTAATACAGCTTTATGAACATATTTTCATTACCTCTCGAGTGTCCAAAAATGTTTTTGAATCTTTGAACTTTTATTATTCGGAGAAGCTATGGTACCAGCGTTTAACAATGAAACGTTTGATTCAATTCCATTTGATTCAGCATGAAAAACGTCGAAAGAGAACCAGCATCCAAGGTTTTTTGTATTAAAAACAGAAACGGAAAGGTTCGAGGTATTGCGATTTCATGTTAGATTTATAAAAAAGAAAATGCTTATAGGGAATAATAGCACAGCCACTTTGTGCATCACAATATTTAGAATTTTTTTTAGACTCCATTCTACCAAAATGTTTTATCGTCAATAGAAACAGACAATAGTAATGCTTTTTGAATAAGATACTTCTTTATATGAGTTTCTAATTTTAAGTAATCTATGCTTTAGTTTTTTTTATCGCTTTACTTGTTCAAATACCATAATTTATATATTAAATCCATTATCTACAGGCAAACTACGTTCATTATGAGAGCATTGGTCACATAGCTGCTTAATTCCAAGAGCTTCTTCATGAAACACAGATCGGCATTCAATTTGCTACCAAACATAGCTCATCCAAGAAACAGAAACAACGATATATCTGTTCAAGCACAGCATCCGGTACAACCACAGTTACCGGAACAATTTGCAAACTTGACAAGACCACAACTATCCACGTCCATTAAGTTCTTCTGAAATAGCAGGAGGAATTCCTATCCAACACTCGATAAAATTGAATGCTATTAACGGAATATAAGTGATCTCAACACTCTCTGGAATGATATAAACAATAGAAACCAGGCAGCACCAAAATATCAAAGATCTCACTGAAGAACTTTGTGGGGCAATTTTTAGGAGAATTATATTGCTCTCCGGATTTTGAAAAACAGATATGGATGAATTTTAATAGTCAAAGTTCTAGCGATAGTTTTGTATTAAAAAAAAAATCTGACCACGCATAGACTAGTGTCTGTTTTTGTTTTTTAGTAGAACAAGAGCCATTTGAGAGACTAGTGGTGTTTAAACACAGAATAACAGTAATGGATATCGAGTTCGTTGGGCAAACATTAAAAAATTAAATGCAAAACATTAATAAATTTTTTGTGGACCAATATGGTATTTTGCAGAGATACGGATGTTTATAAAACTCTGGACTTTGAAAAAATTTCAGGATCAAAAATTCATAAGATTTTGCAACTTCTCATTGAGTTTCTAAATACTTTGGATTTTAGCAAATGTATCTTTCTATTGCTCTTAATATAATCAAGGTTCTAAAGTTGTTTCCAAAATAAACAACGATGTCAAGAACTCTGGTGGTAATGTCACAACTTCAAAGAGCTGCTCATTGTAAAACAAAGGAATTATGTTTAATGTGCTATTTATAATATGATTTCAAATTTAACGAAATACAAATAGATAGAAATTCAACATAAAACCAGTATTGTATCTAGGGTTTATACAAAACCCGACTTTTTGAAAAACCGGTTTTCAAATTCAATATTTCCCAAAATCCGGTTTTTGAATTTTTGTCAATATATATATATATATATATATATATATATATAGAATAGGGAAAAATATTTTTTTCAAAGTCAAAATATAAAAAAAAATTAAGAATTACATATTACTTAAACAAAATAACGAAAACTCAAATAAAAATTTCAAATAATATTTATATTAATTTCACTAATTTTAATTTCTCCTAAGAAAATAGGCTTTTAAAAAAACATAAAATATCCACTGAAGGGTGGCTAAGTCTTGTTCTTGTTTTGGACACAATATTGTCGGAAATTGAAAATACTCGTTCACTAGCTACTGAGGTTGGTTTTATAGTTTTCATGGCATTAAATAACAAATCTAATTTTTTTTTCTTTTATTCATTGACTCAAATAATAAAAATTCTGCTTTCCGTGGCTTTGGATTCTTAAGTTTCTCTTCAGGGCCTTCAAGAAACGTTTGAATTGATTTTTCCATAGATTCCTTTTAAAAAGGATCGGAATTGGTTCCACATAAGAATTTGGAAATATTCTAGACAGTATCTTTCCAGATAACTCAATAATTTCAATTTTTGAAGATAAAGAAAGTACACTAGATTTCTTCGCTGAACTATAAATGTACAAATACAGCAAAACAGTTGCTAATTCTACTTCTTTCCTGAATTCGTTCTTTTAAAGCGTATAATAATTTCAAACTTATTTCAGTGTTTAAATTTTTTTTAGTTCATTTAACAGAAATTCAGATACACCTTTTCTTGGTAATAAATTATCTCGTCGCCTAAGCCTTCAGTTGCTAGATAAATCGGTCCCAAATGATAAAATTAATTTTTTTGTTGTTGTTGTTTTGAAGAAGAGGAATATCCAGGTATTCTGGAAAACCAGTTTTTTAAATTTAAAAAGCCGGTTTTCAATCAAATATGACAAATTTGCTTTAAAAAAAAACGGTTTTTTAAGACCGGGTTTGAAAAACCGACAAACCCTAATTGTAACGTTATATATATATCTTCGAAATGCATTTATGTCCACCTTTTTTTCTCTTGCCCAACAATTTTGTTAATGCCTACAAGATTTTAAAATGACAAAACTACTGTGAAAATACTTGAAATTCTTGTTGATGTAAATTAATTCGACATATCACTAAATTAATAAATTTATACATTCTACAAAATATGATAAATTTCTTTAAAGAAAAAAATCAAAACTGGAAGCAAAGAAAATATCATCCAGCAATTTTGAAGGGATATAATATTCATAGATAAAAAAAATTTGTGAAAACCGATGTTTGAGTACACTAGATATTTCTGGAGTATTCACCAACATTTCTTCAGTATCATCGGAAATTATTCGGCGTGTGTTCAAAACAGTTGAATTACACTTACGGTGAGCTGGCGAAAAATAATGTTATTTCAAAGAATAATAGTACTTAAGCTTTTCTTTGCCAAGTCAATGTTAAATAAATCGGAAACGTATTGGAAGACAAATGTAATTTTTTTTTTTTTTTTTTTTTTTTTTTTTTTGCAAAAGCGAATACACTTGCATTGAGAGGGAAGAAAGAACTTAATTGGTACAATAAAGCATGGAATCCATGTGTTCTTGTGTGGCGCATATCAATAAAAATCCGGATGATTTGTTATTTATTGACAGAATAATTACTCTTATTCTTTAAATTTTCGTTTAAACCATTTAATTAAAGTTATCAGCACTAAAGCTAGGTATTGAAAAGTTTTTGAATTAAGAAAACGATTAGAGGTACACTGTTTTCAATATTTGTTTCTGGTGTCTATATAATTAAGCACAATCTCAGTCGTCATATTTAGATCCATTAGAACATATTTGTAGGAAACTAGAGATTAGAATACAAAACCTTTAATGTGAAATTCCACCAGCTAAGGATTTTTCATCTTCGGCACCAACCTTACAGATGGCAATAAGATATAAAATGTTGGCAGACCTAATCTTTCAGCTGTACCTTTGGATTCTCGAAGGAGTATAATACCAGCCTTTTTTTTTTTTTATGAATAAACTCCTTGTGTGCCAACAAGTATACCACAAGGCTTACAGATGTAAGTCAATACGCAATTGAGAGTAAAATAAATTTCAAATATAAGGTCGCAGGCACAAATGCAAAAATAGAAGAAAGAAAAATAGGGGAAAACAAGTAGATACAAAAACAAAAATGAAACAAAATTGCTCACATAGTAATAGAAACATACAGTAAATGCTATAAAACAATTGAAGAAGCATGATCAATTAAAATATTCAAAATACAAATACAAAAGTATATATGCAAATATAAGTAGGCAAACACACTGAAGTAAAGTTTAAATCATACGGGGAAAAATACTATTAATATATGTACAAAAGGAAATGAAGGATGCTTTACACTGTACAAAGGCAGATAAATGAGGATGGTTGGTTGGTTGGTTGTTTGAGGTTTAATGGCGCAAGAGCCATGTTTGGCTAAACTGCGCCAATCAAATGGTAAAAATGGAAAGTATTTAGAAACTCATGAATAAAAGATCAATCATATAAATGACTTAAAATCTAAAAAAATGGAGAACTATATGCAAATTAAGATAACAAGATAAAAATTTAAGAAATTGTTAAAGATATTTTTAAAAAATCAATAGACAAATGATAATGTCTAAATTAGGGATATAAAATCATTGCAGCCTTTTGACATGTTTCTTTTTGTACTTGTCATGGACAGTGGTACTAATTGTCTTAGAATGAAATGTTTTAAAATTAACCCAATGAAATAGGCTATTTTTTAATTTTTCTTTAATAGTAAGATTATCAGTTGATGTAGGGGTTTTAAATGTTACTGTTGGTTTTTCTTGCAGATCAATAACAGGGAAAGTTTCCTCAATAGTTTCGTTTGGGTCATAGTCTATAGCGTCTTCAACCACAGATGACCCGATATCATTGTCACTTTTGTTATTACAATCATCGTCTATTGAAATGTGTTCAGAAATCGCAGAAGCTGGCAAATAATCAGTTTTATGTACAGCTTTAGAGTCATTTGTCACATGTGTTGACGCAGATTTGTTTACTTCCATAGTAGCAGAAGTCGGAACCTGTATAGGCGAGGTTACCCAAAATTTGGATTTTTCTGATATTGATTCCTTTTGGTTTCCAATTGCGGTCTTCAGAGTTTTTTTATATTTCTTTTTCTTTGTTACTAACTGAAAATCAGGCAAATCCTGTGAAGCTGACACAACATCACAGGGTGGAACTGACACACTTTCATTCTGAATAATACTTAGTTTAGTTGAATTAGAACTAGATTGCACGTCGGGAATTGAAACTGATTTTTCTAAAGCCAAAGAATCATTCGATATATTAAAAGATTTTGACTGCTTAGTCTTTATCTGAGCTATGGAAGCATAGCTAGTGCCTGTAGGTGTTTGGGATTTCACAAGTTTCCGAGCTTCGGGGTAAGATATCTGATTTTTTATTTTTGTACTTATTACTTCTTTTTCAAGCAACCATGTTGGGCAATTTCTAGAATACGAGGTGTGTGCACCTTTACAGTTTACACACTTTTCGACAGAGTTGCATTGAGAACTGTCATGACCGACATCTGCACAACGGGCGCAGGTCAGTAGCCCGCGGCAAGAAGTTTTAGAATGCCCAAAACGTTGGCATTTGAAACAACGCAGTGGACTGGGGATATACGGCCTTATTGGAAGACGCATATAGCCTGCTTTAATATGTTCTGGCAGTTTTGGAAACCCAAATGTCAAAATCAAATGCTTTGTTTTATGGAGTTCGCCATTTCTCCGTATTGATATACGTCTTACATGACTCACCCCCTGGCTTTTCAATTCTTTGAGAATTTCTTCCTCTTCATCATTGAACATTTATCCGCAGGAGATAACTCCCTTGGAAGAATTTAAAGAAACATGCGGAGAAACGGTGATTTGGATGTCAGCGAATGATTTCAATTTCATTATATGTTGCGATTGTTTCCGGGACAGAACTTCCACTAGCAAGTCTCCGGAACGAAGCTTCTTGATGCATTTTACTTCCCCGATATTTCCTGTGATGCTTTTTTCAACTAAGAAAGGAGATACTGAATGAAAAGACTCATTCGTTTTGGAAACTCTTTTTATGAGAAAAAAGGTTGGAAAGATAACTGTAATTGAGTTTTTTGAAACGATTTGTTGCCCACTGAAGGGAGCAGATTTCCGTTTGCCCATACGACATTGGTACAAATTCAGGCCCGACGGCACCGCCCACCACGGAGCCCAACAAGGGAAGGCAGCCACCGGCTCTGGCCATTCCCAGCCTCGGCGCTTACCTTGGTGCTAGCCGGAACCTATACGCTCGGAGTTACCCCCGGAGACAGTGACCACCCTTAACGCCAAGCCCAAGGAGTAACCCCTTTGCTTGATCCCTAGCAGACTAGCCACTCAGGTGACTAGCTACCAGCCGATTGATACACCGGGGACCACAGTGCACCGCCCGTCTTTCTAATGGGTCGCCACGCACGGCCAACACGTGGGGTTTTGGCTGTCCATGAGAAGCAAGAAGCAAACAGAGCGGCGACAGCTTCTCATGGAGAGCTCCCTCGCTTGCCGTCGAGGGAAAGAAAAAACAGCAGAAAGCAGAAGGCGTAGAGGAGTGCGAACAGAAAGGGAGTAAAGATCCCTGGGAACCTCGGGATTGGGACACTCGTACTCACCTATAGTAGGTGAGCCCCTGAGGGGCAGATAAATGAGGAGGCCAAGCTATATTGTTCTTTCGAAGGCAGTTTCTCAGTTTACGTCTTTCCGGAATAAACTTGGTGCATTCAAATATCAAATGCTTGACATCCTGGACTGCACCACTGTAGCACGAACACCTATCAGTCGGCGACAAATTGAATCGTTTTAAATATGCTTTAAAGTTTCCATGCCCAGTCAGAAACTGGATAAGTTTAAAATTTGACTCAAAGTAGTGAGCTTTTAGGCGTCTCTGTATGGATGGAATAAATTCCTTAGTGAGCTGTGCATTAGTCGATGCTTGATATAAAGTATTCCATTCAGATATAACTTTATCTTTCAAGACATTCTTTAAATAAGATTTCGGAATGCTCATAGGAATGGAATGAACAAGTTTTGTCGCTTCTTTGGCAAGCCAGTCGGCGCGTTCATTGCCATAGATTCCTGTATGACCTCTAACAAAAGAAAAGGAAACTTGCACACCTCTGCCTTGAAGAAAACTCAGGTTGGATTGTGTTTTAACAATTATTTGGTTTAAACCAGTCTATTATACATAGACAGCACTTGAGTTTAATATCTAATAAAAGTTTCATTGAAAAACCCAACGCAAAACAGAAATGATACATTAACAAAATTTAAACGATAATGGTAATGAGAAAATAAAAAGGATTTCTGTTTCAGAGTGTTTCTCGATTAACTTTCTAGTAAAAGAGTCAAGTCATTTCATTTCTCTTTCTAGTAAAAGAGTCACGAGTCAAGTTTCATTTTCTTCTTTTCATGTGCAATTTTATTGCTCAAAACAGATTTCTCCGCCTCGTATGCAGGGGAACGCAGATCTATTTTTTCAACTTCAGGTTTATGAACTTCCTTGTCTTTAGAGTTTTCAGGGGTAATACTAACTAACCATTTCTCAGAAGTTTTATCAATTAACATGCCCTCAGCATTCATTATAAATAATGGACTAGCAACGAATTTTAATTGGTAATTTTTTTAAAAAAAAAACTTTGTCAAAACTTTCTTACAACTTGCGGTAAAAAAAAAAAGATATAACATACTTTTAACGCTTTAAACTGAAGATAGACATGATCCATCAAGCAATTTAGAATGAAATATTAGGACTATAGAAATTATATAATTTCTGCACTTAACAAAGTAAAGGATTAGCTTAAAATATTTCAGGATGAGAATCCGGAAGTAATCATAAACGAAATTCTTATCAAATCCGGAATATGACAAAAAATGCGTTATTTTCCATTCGAAAGTAAGACGTATCAATAGCAAAATTGTAACAAAAATAGTTGATTCTTATGGATATAAGACTTCTGGAAATGCAATGAATTGAAAAAAAAATGCATGCATTGCTTCTTGTTTGTAATATTTGTTTTCGTCAATGGAGGCGATTTTTCCCTCATTTAGATCTTCAATTATAGAAAAATGTTCTCATTTCAGCCGGAAAATAACGGAGATAATTTCTCATTTCGGGTTGGAAACATTAAGGACAAGACAAAGACCTCCGATTTATTTAGTTTACAGATTATTCAATTCGTATTTATGTGAATAAATAATTATTCGATATCATTAAAATTTTAGCCTTTTAAAGTTTGATGATTTTGGCACTCTAAAATTTTTTTGATTTGAGTGATTCGTTTTGAAATTGTTTTGCTGTGTTGCGAAGAAATAACACTAGTCACAAATACGTGTTTTTGCCATTAGTTGAGACTAAATATTACGACTAAATATCCGAAGTAGAGAGTAGAATTAATCACCAAGCATTGTAACACTTGTATTTACAGCTCGTAAAAATAATAATAAATTTTAGCCAATCTTTGCAGTGGTTAGGATTTGGAAAGAAACCATAAAGACATTCAGATTATAATTCCTAGCAGATATTACATATTCTGAAGGTGACTTTTGAGATGGAGCAGAATATAACCTTTAGGACATTCTCAATTATTTGTTGTCCACGCTGACACAACTTATTCAGTGGTAGAAAGATACCGACACCAAGAGTAGCAATGCAAAAGAAACGGATTTAAAAGAAGCAAGATGTATTTTATACACTGCTTCACGAAAATACGAAATCAATGGCTGTTCAGAAACTAAAACATAGAGGGTTTCATATACTCCCTTACTGTCAAAATCCAATTTTTCTTCAATAAACTGCAATTTAGGTTTGTGACACTTAAAATAAAAATGAATAAATTCTCACAGTAAACTTCCTGCCACTCTTCATCTTATCTAAGCGTGGGTAACTAAGAAATCTAACAAGGGCCTTGAAATTACGCTCGATAGCATCGATATATAGGTATAGCTCTTTTTTGGACAAAACTAAAAGCTTATAGTAATATCTTAAGGTTGCGGAATTAAAAATTGAATAGTTTCCTTAGCGAGGGGCTCATTGAAGCCAGTTATCTTTTAACATTTTTCTTTTGAACTACAAAAACTCTTTTCAGGAGTTTGAAACTAATAATATTAAAGATTGTCTCGCTCTGTTCCTCCCTGTCTTCCCTCTCATTGAGAAATGTGCTATTAGCAAATTGGCAACCAATCTATCAACTTTCATCTTTCAGCACAACAGTTCAAGTTACTTCTACTTTTATCCTGCCTTCCAAAATAACACAGACGATCCATCATGCAAATTGCTAGCTAACGGCCTTGCTATTTAGCAGTAATTGCTTATTCTACCATTGTTACTTGTTAGTATCTCCAAAAAATATTCAAACACAGATGCTCAATTTACATTAAGCTCCCCGTTTGATAACTACTAAACGCATTTGCTGGAATACAGGCTTATCCAAGATATCTAACTCAAAAAGAAATTAATAAGATAGTTTGATGATATTGATAAATTTCATGTAGATTTAAGCGATGAAAAGAGTGAATTCGACATTTCTAACACTTTTCAAGCAGTAAATTTGTCTAATTTTATGAGAATGAACGGGCAGAAAATTGGTGATTTATCGCTTTTGAAACATCTTTTCGCTTTTAGTATTATTAAAAAATGATAATGAAGG
This sequence comes from Argiope bruennichi, assembly GCF_947563725.1. NCBI lineage: Eukaryota > Metazoa > Arthropoda > Arachnida > Araneae > Araneidae > Argiope > Argiope bruennichi. The sequence continues at coordinate 102,038,148 of NC_079160.1, read as the reverse complement.
CTGGCACATTTGGCGAGTTATTGCCATCAAAAAGTTAAATTAACACGAATGCCACCATGTATCCTATTCTCCTGCCTGGACAATAAAGGACAGGGTCGTAAGCAATTATCACCCGAGAAAGCACAGAGAAGAAAATGAGAATGAAAGCGCAACAGCGAGAAAAAGTCTAAAAATTTGAGTTCGAACCACTTTGAGTTGAGGAAAAAAAAAAATCTTATATCTTTTGTAATTATCGATCTATGCGTAATTTGATAGTCATAAGATTGCTTTTGTATATGATTTTGTATATAAAATAGGTTTAAATTCAATTTTCACTAAAAAAAAATTCTGGCCTCGAGAAAAAAAAAAAAAAAACTAAGAACTCGATTGGTTTTGAGATGATCAGAAACCTTCGCTTTTTTAAATGCTGCTGATTGAGAAATACAAGTCATGAGAACACCATGTGACTTAAATGTTTTCAAATGATGAAATTTGCGATATCAGATATTTTTTTTTAATTTTTTAAATTCATTTTTCTTATTTCTGTTCAGTTTTTAAAAATTAATTAGGAATGAAATTATGTTGCAGTAACAACAATTAAAAAATGCACCTCGAGTTCTTTTTTTGTACATCCATGCCTCTTTGTACATCTCAGGGTAAGAAGAAATGCATGCTGTATTCCAACAATACCGGTTGGGTTTAGTATAATCCTAAAGAAGGCCATTGGATAAGTTGTTTCTTTACAAAAAAATCCTCACTTTGCCTCTTATACTTTTACAGTAAGGCTGGTAAAAATAAAGATTATAGCAGTTGCATTACGCTTATCTTCTCTTTTGGATACTAGATGGCGATGCCTGATTAGGCCATCCCAGGCTAGGCGTAACATTTTTCAACCGATTATTTCAAAGGATTGTTTATTTTCTTAATGTTTGATACATTTAAAACTAAACATTGCTAATTAATCGATCTCTCAGATACATTCTGAAGTACTTTTGAATTAAAATAAAACAGAATAAAGGAAATTAAAAATTTCAATTAAATTGTATTTATGTTAGTTATAAATTTTTTTGTATATGATTATAGTTTTAAGTGCATCGTTTTTGAGTAGTTTTTTTACCCCGTTTTCAACCGATTATTTTAAACGATTCTGTTTATTTTCTTAGTGTTCAATGCATTTAAAATTTTACATTGTTAATTAATCAATCTACTCATGATGAATCTGAGAAAATTTTATTGACAAATTCTTCAGATATTACATAAATTTTCTTTAGTTCTCATAAGGTTTAAATGCTCAGTGACTCTGTTTTCAGTAATCATATTATAAAAACATGCTTTGTTTCAATAAAAAATATTATATTAATTGCAGATTAATCATTTCCACTTTAATTTAAAGCTTAAATTCTACGGGAGCTAACAGAAAATTAGAGATATACATATTACATTATGACTAAAGGCCTTTATAATATTATGAGTGAATTATATGACTATCAAAATTTGAAGTTTTAAAATATTTTTATGAAGAAGCTATCAAAGTAAAAATTACATAAAATATTTAATTATTAAAATTTTAACGAACATTAAGATTGGCGAACCGACTGGTCACCAAAGGTGGCTAGTATAAAATAAATACTAGTAGGTATAAGAGATAAAGTCAGTATGTCCAATATTACAAGCGGTATGAGTTATATTTATAATGACTTAAATATTTTTTTAAAAAATCTTGCGGATCATTTCAAGATAAGCAGCAAACTTAATATAAAATATCAGCCCAAATCAAAGAACGCAATTGAAAAAAAAATGAAATAAAAATTCCCGGTAATTAGAAAATAATGTTTCTTTTATCAGTATTTTGTTATTATAAAGATATCCTTATATCAAATGTTAGTGACAAATTTTAATACTATTGATATATCCATCAAATATTTCTCTTTTCCATAATATTTACATGTTGTTTAACAACAAATGTGGGCATGTAACAAACATTTGAAAAGGAAAGCATTCTCAGATTTGGTTCTTTCACATGCATACCTTCAGTATTTGTTGATAGCAAATATCAATTAACAGGAGAATATCTTGTTAAAGTAAATATTATCTGTCCTGTTTTGCCATTTTAATTTTCGAAAGTTTTAGTAAATTTTGACATTTATCTGGAAATTTTTTTATGTACCTACATATATCTTAATGTCTTCGATTTAGGAACTGTATTATTTTTTAGATAATATTAATAAACCAGAACAATACTTTGGAAATAATTTTTTATATTTAAATAAAAATTTATTACATTTTAAAAAGTATAATATATTAAATGTTTACAGTGTGTTATCTATATAAATAAACTCTGAAATGACAGCTCTTAACACTTTGAAGAATTATGTTACAAAAAATTTACTGAAAAAAATGTGATTCTATTTCTTAAAGTTTAAATATTATGCAAGCGTGTTTTTTTTTTTTTTTTTTTGCTTTTAGTTTTAAACGAGAGATAGAGGTGCATTTATTCTACTGCCACTCAAAGATCATCTGCTCATTCCCAATAACCTGTCCATTCTTCGCATCGTTTCTTGTAATTTATCACTTCCTTTAAGAGCAATGAAATGAGTATTTAGTTCTTATTTGAAGTATATTTAGAAATTATATACTATGACTGTAGAAGAAATCTTTTTTCACATTCTGGGTTTATCTGTAGAATCTCTTTAATTGAATTTTAATGGTACAACTCTATTTGAAATCTTCAGAAGAATGTGGATCACTCATCGTAAAGGTAGCCTCTTTTTATGACACGAGAAATCATGATGCGATTGGTTGGTTGGTTGTTTAGGTTTTCTGGCGCAAAAGCCATATCTGGCCATGCTGCGCCAATCAAATGGTAAGAAGCATTTCGAAGATATTTAAAAAAAAAGCTATTCCGATTAAAAAATAGGCAAGGTTAAAAATTCCAATCGCAAGCCGATGCATTAAGACGGTATTTAAAAAACATTCATGAAAAAAGTAAAAGTTCATTAATTACTGACACTCGAAAAAAAAAAAGATTTCAAATTCATCAAAACTTAAATAAAATTCAACAAACCAATGTTTTTTGTTTGTATTATGTTTATTGGCACAAGGGCCATATATGGCCATGCTGCGCCAAACAAATGGTAGGGTTATAAGAACATATGATTAAAAAAAAGCAAAATCAAGCAGCACAAGATAAATACGCATAAAATATGGTAATGCCAAAGGGGAGATAAAAAGTTTTGAAATTTCAGCTCATAAAAAATAATTCAAAAACAGAAGAATGCGAGAACAATGATGAAATGTATTAAAAATTAACAAACAAATTTTTCTATATGTGAATATAAAGCTGAATAGCTTTAAAAAAATTAAAAATATTCGGGTGGTAATTTTCACCCACCATTTCTGCTAAAGTTAAAGACAGTGAATGGAAGAAATGAATACGATGAGAATTAAAGGCAGGGCACGCGACCAAAATATGATATACTGTAAAACATACTGTAATGACAAGTGGGACATGTTGCTGCTTTTTCACCTAGAATTGCCAGTTGCCTAGAATTGCCTAGATGCCTGTGGGTGAGATGAGTGAGACGAGTGTGTCCTATACGGAGACGAGTCAGTTTGACATCCATCTCACGTATACCACAAACCAATGATAGGTTTAATAGAACACAGCTTATTTTGAACCTGAAGGTTCCATGTCTCCTGCCAAGAAGAATATGTGCGACTAAAAACTGCCGTATTCATCAGAACATCAGAAAATGGAAGTCCGATTCTTGAAAACGCTGTCACAGATTTTGCAGCCGAGTCGACCTTTTCGTTACCAAAAATGCCCACATGACACGTAACCAAACAAAAAATTATATTAAAACCATCATTTTGTAATAAACTAAGAGTAAACAAAATATGAACAGCAATCGGATGCATCCGATAATGATAATTAGAAAGCGCCTTGAAGGCGCTCATGCTATCTGAATAAATGATAAAATTACGCTGATTAGAAGACGAGATTTTTTTGCAGAGCATAAAAAATTGCCACTAACTCAGCCGTAAACACAGAGAAGTAGTTGTGAAGACGATAGCTCAATGTATCAGATGGAGTTACAATGGCACAACCAACATGTCCATATGATTTTAAGCCATCCGTGAAAACTGGTATAAAAGAAGAATACTGATAGCAATGATGCAGAAAAAGCTGCTGGAAAATTATCGGAGGAGTTGATGGTTTATCGGTTCCAGTGAAGGGATTTAAAAATGAAAATTGAGGGATATCCCAAGGTGGGAAGGTAATAAAAGAGTCATGAACTTTAACATGAACATCGTTAAGATCCGAATCGCATAGTATTATTTTGGTTCTCACACTGAATGAAAGGATGTGAGAAGGACAGGCATCATATAGTTTACAAAGACCAATCGGAACATACATATGACAAATCGAGTGATTATGAACGGACTTTGTACGGTAATAATATAAAACAGATAAATTCTGACACCTTAAGTTAAGAGGGAGTTGATGACAAATGACATACATGCTCTCTAACGGAGAAGTGCGAAACGCTCCGGAACATATTCTGAATGGTATCAAATCGTCGCAAAACAATAGGACGTGAAGAACCATACACCATGAAGACGTAATCAATGCTGGAAAGAATGACTGCTTGGTAAATAAGGAGTAGGTCCGATCGGCACCCCAAGATGTTTTAGACAGTACTTTTAAAATATTCAATAATTTCTCACACTTTTTCCGCAAATATAAGATATGAGGAAGGAAGGTGAGCTTCCGATCAAGAATCACTCCCAAAAACCGTATTTTATTAACCACTGTAAGTGGAATATTCCAAATATGAATATTCGAATCAAGGTGAAGATTTCTTTTTCTGCAGAAATGAACCCATCGGCTCTTCTCCGGTGAGATAGTGTGCCCATTGTTATCGCACCACGCTACCAATTTGTTTACGGAGGTTTGCAACTATCGTTCAATTACATTCTTACTGCTTCCATGCCAGGAGATTTGTAGATCGGCAACGTAAAGACTAGTATGTACAGATGAAGGCAAATGAGATAAAATTTGACTAAGATGGACGATAAAAAGTGCGACACTGAGGACACTTCCTTGTGGAACTCCCTCGGCTTGATTAAAATGAGTTGAATAAACGTTACCAACACGAACTCTAAGAGTCCTATCTAATAAATAGTTCTGTTAAAACATGGTTAGATTTCCCCTAAATTCAAAGATAAAAAGTGCTGAAAGTATATCAAAGCGCCAATCACGGTCATAGACCTTCTCAATATCAAAGAATATGGAGATCGGGTGGTTTCTTCTGACGAATGCGTTGAGGATTTGTGTTTCCAATAGTACAAGGTTGTCAAAGGTAGACCGACCTCTACGGAAACCACTCTGCAACGGGGAGATGCATTCTGTTTTCTCCAATTCATGTATGAGGTGTGCATTGACCATTCTTTAACAGGTTTTGCCCAGAAAATTCGTCAGAGCAATTGGTCGGTAGTTCAGATGGTTGGATGCTTCCTTACCAGGTTTTAATATTGGGATCACTATAGCTTCTCGCCATTGTGAAGGATACTTCTGTTCCATCCATATTCTGTTGTATAATAGTAACAGATTCGAAAGAGAAGTTGCATTCAAATGGCGGAGCATATTATATGTGATCCCATCTGGCCCAGGGCTTGTATCATGGGCTTTAAATAAGGCAGTGTTCAGTTCAAGCATTCTAAATTCACAATTATATGGGAAAGGACTTCGGTCATTAAAGAGTAAAGGCAACCGTTCCGCGCGATTCTTTATTGCCAGAAATTTATGACTGTAAGAATCTATGGCAGAAACTTGGGCGAACGCATGACCAAGAATAAATGCATCTTATTACCAGTCTTTAAAACAGGAATGGAGGTTTCACTATATAATCCATTAGCAGCTTTTACTTAGGGGCTTTTACTTAGTTTAGAAGAGTTGTGTGAAGAGGCAATTGTTGGAGTTGCTAAATTTTCGCAACTCATTTCAAGCTCAGATTCATCCTCAGACGGATGTAATTTGATATCTGGGATATTAGTAATGCCACCAAAAATCGACGTCAAGTCCTTGTGCCGCTAACCCCAAGGCAACAGAATTTTTTAATGCTGATTTTTCAATTTTATTGGCAGGTCGTGTTGCTTAAGACCACGCTTCGCAAGCTTTAGCTTCCAAGACTTGATAGATTTGAGTTTTTGTTTATTTTTTTTTCAGGCTTGCAAGTTTCAGGAGCACTAGCCGTTTCATCTTTCAGTATAAGAATCAGATGTTTTCTCGGGTGGTTTGGTTTTAGGCTTATTCTTAATGCAGTTTTAGCATGAACAATTTGCACAGAATGTTTTTTGTACTGCAGAGGCATAACTCAAACCTGGCGTAGGAGTTTCAGCTAAGATCTTCCTTCTAGCTTCGAGATAAGAGAGGTCTTTTATTTTCAAAGCTATAACCTGTTTCTAAAGAGTCCACCGTTTACAAGACTGAGAAAAGGATGAATGATTTCTATCGCAGTTCATACATTTTTCTTGTGCGGTGCATTGTAGACTCTCATGGCCTTTCTCAGCGCAGCGGGCGCAAGTAACAGTCCCGCGAAAATTAGCTTTGGAGTGGCCGAATCTCTGACACTGGAAGCATCTCAGAGGATTTGGTATATAGTGCCTCGTTGGTAATTTTATATACCCGGCATATATAAATTCTGGCAATTTTGGGGAATGGAATGTTAGTATGAGATGCTTAGTGTCAAGAAGTTGGCCATCCCACCGAATGGTTATGCGGCGTACATGTGTCACTTCTTGACCCTGTAATTCCTTCAATGTTTCCTCGAGGGGTACATTAAATAATTCCCCACAAGCCATCACGCCGTTTGAATAATTTAGGGCTAAATGTGGCTGAACAGAGACAGGTATTGTGGCTAAGGATTTCAATTTTAAAATTTGATGTGCTTTTTTTTTTAGAACAAACTTCTACTAGCAAGTGTCCTGGACGCATTTTGCGGATTGAGGAGACCTCACCAACTATTGCTGTGATAGCTTTCTGTACAAAGAAAGGAGACACATTGTTAAATGATTCGTTTTTATCCGATATACGTTCAATAATAAAGAATATGTCAAAATTTTGTTCATTTGTAATAAATTGCATTGCTTTTGATGCCCATAGAAAGGAGAATTTTTAGGAGAACCCATACGATATTTAAGAAGATTCAGGCCCGACGGCACCGCTCACCACGGAGCCCAACATGGGAAGGCAATTACCGGCTCTGGTTTTTTCCAACCTCGGCATACACCTTAGTGGTAGACGGAATCTATACGTTGGGAGTCACCCCCGGGGACAGTGACCACCCTTAATGCCAAGCCCAAGGAGTGACCCCTTCGCTTGATCCCTAGCAGACTAACAACTCGGGTTGATGGCTACCGGCCGATTGATACACCTGGGACCACAGTGCACCACCCGTCTAATGGGTCGCCACGCACGGCAAACACGTGGGAGAATCAATTTTCCTTCTCTGTCCATGAGAATCAAGAAGCAAACAGAGCGGCAACAGCATCTCATGGAGAGCTCCCTCGCCTACCCTCGAGGGAAAGAAGAAAGAAATCGAAAAGCAGAAGGCGGAGAATAGAGTGAACTGAAAGGGAGTAAATATCCCTGGGAACCTCGCAATCGGGACACCCGTACCCACCTAAAGAAGGTGGGCCCCTGAGGGGTAAATCATGATTCGAACAAGAGGTACTCGTATCAAACATGTGGTCGTCTCAGTATATGTATTTGTAATTCGTTCACCCAAAGATATAGAAACTTGTCGGGAATAAATCAATTTTCCTTCCATTTTTATCGGCAGCATCTGCTGGATGCAAATTTTTCGAATCTTTATCTAATTCGATGCAGTCACCCCAGTATAATATCTTGTATGATATGCTAATAAGATGACTCTAATTAGCATATCATTGAAGAAGATGCACTTTTTTTTGTTCATCCCCTCATATAAATAAAATGGTTATGTTGGAGTTGTGAGTGTACAAGCTGATGTAAATCTTCGATTAAGTATGTTTTTCTCTTCCTTGTCTTACGCTCTGGTTACAAGATGTTAACTGCGTTTTAATAAATACTCAAGTTATCCTGTAATCGTCATTGTGGGGATCTCTTTTTTGATAGATACAATTTATTAATTTAGGCCAATTTTATCTCAAGAAAACTAACGTCCGTAGCTAGATTTAAGTGAAAAGCACAACTGCCAGAATCCTAAAGATTGAAATTAATAACGGGGGAAAGCATAAATAAGCTGATAATCATAAGCTGCTTTTCCTTGACGAACTTGATTGTAACCGACTATCTGCAATAAATAACGTTTCAGGGAAATCAGGACTTTTCAAACGAAACGGAAAATATAGTAAGTGGCAGATTTATAAGCACTATTTTCGTTTCGGTGGTGTAGTCTAGTCATTCAGTCTTGAGTTCTAAGTAGATTCTTGAGGGTTTTTTTTTTTTTTTTTTGCTTTAAATTAAAACCGCCTAAAAAATATCTTTTACCATCCGAATTTAATAGTCTATCTTTCTTTGGTGGTGATTGTTATTCGGTTGAAGGTAGGCTCTCAACCTCCAAGAGGAAATGAGAAATATGACAAACCTTATAAAATTCTGTATTTTGTAAATAATTTATCAGAGTGATTCCTGGAATCATTCAAACCAAAATGAAGCCAATCAACAGATTAATCAATGAACAAATTTGAAAATCAAAGTAACCATTAGCAATATCTGCCCAAAAAACAACACTTGACTACTCTTATGACAAAATGCCCAACAACATTCTTACAATACCCTTAAAATATTGTCCAGTATTCTGAATATTTATATTTATATTTATTTATTTTTGTATTTATGGTTTTCGAAAGTTGAGATATGTTTTCAAAAGTTCCATTCAAGATAAATTCAGGTATATTATTTTTGAAAAAAGCTTACTTTACATAAAAATTATTAATTTGAGAAACTTTTGTATTACCGTTTTCTGAAATTATATATATATATATATATATGCATATTACGATAGTTTTTAGCGGACATTTAAAATAAAGTCTATTATTAAATAATTATTCGTAATTTTTTAGTGCTTTCATCTACATTCCAACAATATTAGATACGAAATGGGACAAATTTATCAATTTTTTTTTAAATCGAAGAATAGATTTAAAAAAATAGCACTTCTGAGGATGGGTTATTATTTATAATGTATTTACTTATTAAATATTTCCAGAGTATTATCTTTTTATTTCTAAATTAATTTTCTTGCATTTAAAAATCAAAAAGAACTTCATTGCCTACAATGGAATATTTTTAAAAGCAATTTTAAGGAATCTGATTTAATCTTCAGTGATATTGTAGTTTTTTAAACCAAAAGATCGTCAAACATATATTCTATTACAATTATTTTATAGATAGAAAATTTAGATAAAAAAAATGTTTAAAAAAAAAGACGGGACAGAAGTTATCTCATCGCCCATCGAAAAGTTAAATGATTAATTTTTGATGATAAAATAACGATTTCAAAATTGTACCTGAAATGCACATTAAAATTTGTTTCTACATCTAATTAGTTAAGCAAACAAGTTATATTTTCATGCAAAATCTAAAAAATGAAACTTCTAGAATTTTTTGTGAAATATCATAATTTGTATATAACCCATAAAGGGTCTTGATGCAAGAAATCACTGCCATTAAACTCTACTGTAAATAGGGGAAAGGAGGTATTCATCATCCTTTATCTTCATTCTTGTTCGTTTCAGATTTTAAAAGAACACGAATTCAAAGAGCGGGTGATTTCAGAGGGGAAAAGAGCATATAATATTCACACTAAAGCGATTCGGTAACTTAGCACCAAAGTTCTGGTTCTCCAAAACTATATAGCCTCCTCCCAAACACAGATTTCTTTCAGCATCTACACTTAATCTACAGCTTGAAATCTTTGTCTTCCAAAGTTTGTAACAATCCAAAGTAACCTTCCAATGTATAAATCAAAATTACTCTTAACTACTACTAAAGGACATGAAACCTTGAAAGGGAAAAGGAAATTAGATTATTATGAAGAAAAGACCAAGAAAAATTTCATCCAAATCAAATAACTAAGAAACAAACGAAGACAACAAAAGAGCATCTTCTTTTAGAAAGGTCTGTACCAACTCAACAAACTTGTGGCTGCACAACATTTTTACCACTATTAGTAACAAAATCTTATTATTTTATACTTTGTGTATTAACTATTTTTAATTATTTTGTATGCATAAATATCGATTGTAAATAAAGTTAGTTAGCTCAGACTTAATGGTTAACCAACTTTCTACAAACTTATATGGCAAACAGTTTAAATTATTAATTAAAACTTCTCACATTCGGAACTCGTCAGGCTTTTGGAACATTCAAATAAAAGTGACACTGATATATTAAGTGATGCTATTAGAAATTCTCAAGGTAATTGTTTTCCAAACAAACTGCTATGGTACACAGAAAGGAAAAATATTTATTCCTGCGATAGTGAATGAAGTACTCTGCTTTTAATGTGAATAAAACTTTATTATATAAATACTGCCTAGTTAAAGAGTTACTGGCTAACTTTCTCTATTCTGTATAATTACTATATTTCTAAATATATGATAGTAAAAATATTTCCTTGGCTTTTGACCCACATTTATTTGAATAACAGTCACCAATCTCCAAGACACAGTGAGAAATATGACTTGAATAATTTACAATCAGACTTGAATAATTTACAAAAGGCAGAACTTTGTAATCAGAGAAATTTTTAGCTTTATTCATACCAAAATAAAATGAATCAGTAGATTATTCAATAATCATATTTAAATATCAAAGTACTGAAAAGCAATATATGCTTATAAAACCAGCAACACGTGGCTGCCCTTATTAGCACAAAATGCCCAACAATATTGTTACAATATACTCGTAATAATGTCCAGAATTCAGAATATCGAAGAACATCAGAGATGCCGGGCATGCTAATAGGGATGAAATTTGGATGAAATGCGAAAAATGGACTTTAAACAGTTTGAAATTTATGTAATATTAAAAAGACAGCAGAAAGTGTTGAAAATGGACTGCGCGAAAAAGTACTAATGTCACTTTGCAGTTTTCTCTTTGTCAAAAGAAATTAATGTATTTTTATAATTTCTTCACTACTTACAAATATGTTTCGTTTCTAAATTTTTGTTATGGAATTCTTATAATAAAAAACAATCTTGCGTAAAATCGCATAGAAGAAAATATGTTGCATCAAATGACTGATTAGCGAACAGTTAGAACGTCGTTTGTTTGGAACGAAATGGAAGGTCTTGAGAATTTGTCCTTTCAAAACAAAAAGATTCTAGTTTCTAGCCGTGTAGATCAGAGGGGGCTGGGGTGGAGAAAAAAGAAAAAATCCCTTCTCCACAAGATATTGTAGATTATCGTTTGTGGTACCGACTAAAATATAATATGGTATTTGCTGACTATTTCAATCACTTAAAAATCTTGTATCAAATCGAATCGAAAGAAAAAGTCAAGAGTATTGGCCTAGAGTTTTAAAGGATTTTCTTGCTGTCAGTATCAATTGCTATATTAGTGTAAAATGCTGCCTTCTGAAAACGATGATTTGAAATCTGTAAAACAATGTAGACTAAATTTGAATTAACATTTGCTAATAATGGATAGCTCAGCAATGAAAAGAAAAATATATATAGTTCATTCAAAGTGAAAAGGTATACCAAATGACAGAAGACGTTGCGGAATTTGTAGCAAAAAGAACGAACTGCAAAACGCATAAGTATGAGAGTTTCGAATTTTCTTTGAGTTGAAAACTGGGATTTCTTGCTTTAGAAAATTTCAATTCAAAATAAATTCAGGTATATCATTTTAGAAAAATAATTTGCTTTTACATAATAAATATTAATTGCTAAGAAAATTTTGCTTAACCGTTTTCTGAAATATTACTTTCATACAAATGAATATTAAGAGTTTCCACTATTACACGATCGTTAATAGTGTTTCATTTTTTGGTGTTTTGGCTACGATTTTTTATTCTTACAATGTTAAAATATTGGTATTTGTTTTAGATTGAAAAAAGAATCAAAATAAAAAATACCCTGTACTTCCACGGATTTTATGGAAATTGTCAAATTTTCCTTGTTTTTTTTAGATTATTTTTAAATCCAGTGCATTTTCCCGGTTCTCCGGGTGCCGTGGCATCCCTGTAATAAATTAAGGCTAAATAGCACATATGATGACAAATGTGCGGCTCAAATCTTTACATTCAAATTATACTTTTTAGAATACAAGACACAATAATAATAATAATTTCACTCTTACTGATTTATATGGAAACATTCTTTGTAAGTATGCACTATAAAATGCAAAATATGAAATTTCTACACCAATAAAGGAACTGTCGGCCAAATTTGAATACATGCGCTTATCGATTATGTAAAATAGTTTTTTGAAATTTTGTTTGCCATTAATTTATTCTCTGGATATCAGTAAATAAAAAAATGGAATGAAAAGCAATTCAGCAAAATAAGACAGTAGATAGAATTATACAAATCATAAACAATGCATGCAAGACAATACTTCCTGGAATATGAAAAGTCGTGGAACGCACTCGAAAGATTGCAAGGAGAAAATCATTTTTCAAAAATCCACTGTATAGTGAGTGTGTTGCGATTTTCTACTGAACAGCCCAGTTTTTAAATACAATATTTTTAATCTGCATAAACACAGCTACACCACAAAATTTACAAAAAACACACAAAGACAAGAAAGTTAAAATAAACAGTATGGTGGAGGGATTCCACCGTTTCCAACCGAAAGCATTCGCTGTTAACGCAAGGGTTGCGCATAGAAAAAAAAAACCGACCTCAGATTCAGGTCTCCCGTTCAACTGCTTGTCTGTAAACGCCACAAAGGGCTTCTGTAAAACGCCACAAGGGGGCGCTCTCTGCTCAAGGAGGAAAAAGAGGTGCTACAACCGTTAATTTCATTTTATAATTCAAGAATAAGCGTCAGCGTTTCAAGTACATCAAAGAATGATAAAAAAAAAATGGGATAAATTGTGCACGAATTATAATAAAACGCATATCCCCAAAGTCTTTGCAGCATATTTTTGTCCAAAAAGAAAATATGACACAGATAAGATTTTAATTAATATTCTAATATTTTTCTTCATTTTAAATGCAAAAGCATTACGTTTAGATATTCATTGCATTAATTTTTAATCATTTCACGTTCATTCTATTTAAACAACTCAAATTTATCAAAATATATTTTTATAAATACAAAGTGAACAGAGATTCCTGAAGTTAATATTGATCATATTGGCCCAAACATTATACTCGCATAGTAAATAAGAATAGACCATAAGGGTTAAATAAATTGCAGATATGTAACGAGGCTTATGATAATTAATATTGCTGGAACTTTACCTTCTTTCACAACTGACGACCAAAGCTTGTGAATGTGACGAAAGATAAAAAGAACTAATCAAACACTCATTTTGTCTCCGAATCATACTTGAAAACCCTTTTACATTTTTATAAAAGGAGACTTATCGTCATGTTTCCTAAAACTACTCTGTATAAAACCATTGTTTCAAAAATGGAACAAAAAACGTTAAGAAAAATCCATATCTCAGCTGTATTTTGAAACTAACAACACAAGGCAACGTTTCCGATTATCTTAAACGGATTCTAATCGGACGATATTTGCTGCGGGATAGACTCGTTCACCTCGGTAAAACAATTCTAATTTCTTTCCCAAGTTTTGGCAGCAGGACAGAGGAGATTTGAAAAGAAAACAAAAAAGGATTTTTGATCGGGCGGATCAGTGCTTTTTTAAAAAGCTGCGCTTGAAGAAGTTGATATGATACGAAACCCTCGGTCATCGTTTCGGTATGGAAGTAGTAGATTTGGTTCTTTTAGATCATTTACTCTCACCAGAGAAGGAACACCAACCAGATATCTTTTTAAAATAAATTCTACTCAGAAAAAATTGTGGTGGTTCTTCAGTTTGAATCTTCATCAGAAAAGTATGACCAGCCAATGAACTTAGAAGGCTGCATTTCTCTGAGATTTGTGAAGACTGAATTATTCCCAATAGAGGAAGATCAGACAGATATCATTGAACTTCTAGAAATAAATGTCGAGATGTATAGATAAAAAAATGAATTTCGGGAAGATTTGAAAGTTATCATCCGGTCCTGGGATGGACAATTTTTTGAAGCCTATAAAAGAAATCTAATATCTTTTGCAGATATTTTTAATGTATTTTTTAAATGATTCAATAGTCAAGATTTAAATTACTCTTAACTTTTTTTTTATCAAATACTAGTCGCCTTTGGCGTGCCGGTTCACCAGTATCAATGCTGGTTAAAGTTTTCAACTATATATTTTATGTAACTTGTCTCCTAATAATTTCTTCAGGAAAATATCTTAAAGCTTCAAAATTTTGATACTCTAATAATTCCCTCATACTATTGTAGAAACCTTATGCCATTTTCTTCATTATACTATGTATCTCTTATTTTCTGTCAGCTTCCATAAAATTTCAATTTTAAAGTGCAAATGAGTAAACTGCAATTAATAAAAATATTTTTTCTGAAATTAAGCTTTTTTAAAAAATATGAGTGCTGAAAACAGTCTTATGTACACTACAGAATAATTTTCATAATTTACTATTTCAATAATTATTCAGTACTATTTCAAATAATTATTCAACAAAGATTTATAAAGATTCCTCATTAAATTAAATTTTTAGTTTTAGTTAAGATTTAAATGACGTCAATAATACTACTTTATTTTGTTTCAGTCTATAAATATACTACAAAAAATTACGAAATCTAAATTTTACGTAGTCCTATGGTCCTAAGGAATCATATTCTGCGAAATATATACTTCAATTTTTAAAAAAAATAAACGAACGTTTTTATCTTCGGCTTTCAATTCTTATTTACTGATGAAGTTTTGAATAGAATAGTTTAGAACAATCAACATTTTCATTATCTTCGGCTAACTTGTCTTGAGAAACCCTGGGCACTGCTTGAGGTATCTTTGGACGGTCGATGAAGTGGTCTAAAATCGCCCGTTTTTATTAAATAGTGTTATTCAAGTTTTCATAAATCAATCAGTTTTTAGTGTTTGATTTAGTTGATTAGAGAGCAAATCTTTTTATTTAAAATATAAATAAATATTATCTCAAGAATATTTTGTTGGATATAATTCTTAGATCTGAGAATCTAGACATAAAAACTAAACATTCGTAATTTATTAGAGAACTTTATAGACTCAAAAATATAATTATTCTATTGATTTTAACATATGTATTTCGATTATTAAAGGTTTACAAACTAATATTTGGATCCTTAAGTGAAAGGATATATATTAAACCATGTCTGCTTTAAATAAAGCTGATTTATGTAATTAATAATGCAGATACTGTAAAAGAGCATAGGAAAGTTTGTCTTGCATTTTTTATAAGATATTGCATTTCTTATTTTTTTTCTTTACAGACACGCGCTGAAAATTACTCATTTCTAAGTTAGCAGTAATAATTAACCATTTTATATATAATTTGAGCTTTGTAAACATGATGGCAACTCGTTGATAAAAGCTAATTTTCCCCATGCGTAGTATGCTCATGCAGATTAATATTTTTTATTTTTTTATTTTGTACAAAATAAAATGAAAAAATAATTTAAAAAATTTGAAATCTGCTATCGCAAATTTCAATCATGTTTGAACATTTTTTTCGATGAATTGCTTAGAGCTAGAAAGCGATATTTGAAACTCAGAATCGAAACGGAGACGTTTTACGTTGAACGTTGTGATTCAGAATCCATACGGACACGTTCTGCGTTTGAAGGTGAGTGTTGCGATTGAGAATCTGCAACAGACTGCATACGTTAACTCTTCTCACATAATAAAATATAGTTCAGATATTTTTTTTAAAAGTTCATTAAAAATAGAAATTTAATTTATAGATTAAAACATTGGTATCATGAAAAAGATAATTTTTTGAAGTTTAACTTGATACAACAATCATTTTTGTATAATATTTTCGGAAGTTATAGCTAAAAAACGCCACAATTTAGTTTAATTTTCAATTAAAATTAAAGATCTGGCCTGTAGTGCGTCAACACCCACTACTTATTAGCTTTAAATATTCAAAATAAATGCTTATAATAAAATACCAAGCTTTATTATAAGCATAGATATAGATAGATGATTAGCTATAAATATTCAAAATAAATGAAAAAAGTTATAATATAAATATTTATAATATTTGAATATTATAAATATTCAAATATCTTCCAAGCTCTTAAAATCTGTCATGAATAACGGCAAACTTGGTCACTATGCTACAAAATTTGTTCTTTTTCTTACAAGTGTCCTAATAAGTATCTTTTCACCAAAGCTTATTCTTGTGTCGCGTGTAGAATGTTTGTATATAATATTAAGCATTTAGTATGTGCTCAGTAATAACCATAAGAGCATCAGAGGCACTAGATTTGACAACTTCACCCCGATTTCAGTATTTGAATCAATATTTGAATACGTACTCTGAAAGAAGGAAAATAAAAATGTATCCTATCGGGAGATGAAAATAAACCTTTTGCTTTCAAATTGTTTTAAATTTAACCAATGAGCTTCAAGATACAAAAGAAAACCTTGAGGAAGCAAAAAAGATTCAGCACCTTTAAAACTGAAATTCAAGAAGATATTGAAAAAAGATTAATGCAGATGTATTATTGTTGGTTAAGAACTTTACCCCATGAAATATGAGTGAAAATGTGTTTCGTTTTGGAATGAATTCATGTGTTTTGATGCAGCATGAAAAAAAACGCACTACTTTATTGAAATTTATGGGTTACTACACTTGTGAGCTTATTCGAAATGTGCTAGAAGCTATTTAAAGAAATTTAACAAAATACTGTCGCATTGTAGATGAGGACTCGATAGCCAAACGATTAGAGCACTGATCTGCCATGCCAAGGACTGGAATTTAAATACAAGAACAATCATGTTTACATTTATATCCTTTATTTCCTTCATAAATTAATGTTTATGCAGATTTAATGTATATAAATTTAATATTTAAATATTCTGCATAGTTGAGTGTTCTAGAACATTACTAAGTATATATAAGAAGACTATAGCTGATTAAGTCTTCAATTGTAGTGCTCTCCGTCTGAAATTCTAGGGTAAAATAAATTTGTAAAAGTTTCATTTTATTGCAAGTTCATATCTATTAGAAAATAATTTTACTGTAAGAGGATTCAATAAATATTTTAGAGTTTATTTGATTAGATACGTCTAGGTGATGTGTTCGAGGGGATACAGCAGCTGTTTTGGAGTTGTGCGCACGAAAATGACATTTCGTTTTGAGACAATGTAAACTTGAAAAAACGAACTTCTCTTATACCTCAGTCACTGAAATGAAACTCGTAAAAGGAGCTATATGAATAGAACAAAAAATATTACAAGTATACTTTATCAACAAAATTTGATGTATGCACTTAATACTGTTTCCTGCGATCCTTTTTTGTGCGCTATTATTTGTGTTCTATTATAATTTCATTGTTTATTTAACAAATTGAATGCACCCAAAGAATTAATTGATTTGATTATTCATATTGGGTTCATAAAACTTCGGCACATTTTATTACAGATATCCTTAATGTTATTTCATATTTGTTGATACTTGCAAAAGCTTCAAGAAATAATTTTATCGAAAAATTGAATTCAAATCTGGAAGGCCACTGGAAGGGAATCATTCATTTCCCTAAAGAAAAGTATGAATAATATTCAGAAGATAAAATGACCTTTTTCAATGGCAGGTTTTCATTTAGTATGAATCTCATCCGAGAAGTAATAAGCATAGTAAGGCTTTTTTGTATTTTTATTACACTGCTTCCTATGAGGCTCACTAGTGACAGACATTCAATTATTTCAGTAGCTCCGTGATGGGCATCAGTGACAGACAAACTAGGCTGACCTTTTGATTACAGTTCAACGCAGCCGGTTACCTTCTCTGCATTTCAGTATGCAATATGACCGATGTAGGTTTGGGTTTGGATTACTGGCTCAAGATCCTGAGTTAGAATCAGCTGCGCGAAACAATATGGCCTTTCTTTATATTTCTGCCTTGTGGCTTGTGATGATTTTGAAATAAACATAATATTTGCTCATTTGTGGTAAGATAATTCCATTCAGACTGCCTCGGGCACTGGAAAAAGGAAATCAAAAGGCTACACTTTGTTAAATAATTCACCAAATCTGTAAAGTTCCATGACTTAAAAATCAGTTTTGTTCAACTCGTCTAATTAGATGCACTGCATTTACATTGAGTTTCTATTGGCAAATTTCGTTGTTGTGATGTCAATAAGAAGTAGCTATGACAACAAGATCAATCAGGTATAACCGCGTGATCTAATAGTAGATAAGTGGAAACTTTTACGTGCAGTAGCAGCAGTGTAAGAATAAAGAATAAAGGGAGATAATGTTTTTATTATATGTTAATTTATTTCAAGTTGAATTAAACTGACGTTATTACAGATGACGTAATCGTTTTTCCAACAATAGTGAGCAATTACTTAATCCCACCTCTCAACATTTATATAACCTCAAACTAAGCCTGGAAACCAATAGTAATTTTCAATCAGTTTATATAAAATTTTATGGCGATCAATGTTTAAAATGTTTGTAAGCAGATAGAATGTGTCAGAACAAAAGATTCGTAGAACTAATATTGCTACTGAGTGATTTGAAAGTATAAACTAATTAATAAAAAGAGCTCTACAGCTCTTAAAAGGAGAGCTAAGAAGATGGTTATTAGGGGTTGAACTGAAGAAGTTCAGTAACCTTTCCAGACAGACAAAAGCTTAGAACAAAATACCGAAACTTCGTAAAATAATTTATTGTGTCAAAAAATCCAGAAGTAAAATATGAATAATAAAATGAATAAATTTAATTAAAATGGACATGAAATATTAAAAATGATATAGACTTATTACATGAAACAAATTTAACCGATCTCAAAAATGATAAAAATCTTCATCTGAAAATACTTTAATCCGCATTTATGTGGAAATGAATCACGACTGCCTTTAATGCGGATAAAAAGTTCAGTGATCAGATCTCGTCAAAACTGAATGGAACGAATTAAAGCCCATACATAAAATTTTATCCGTCTAGCTCAAAGCGTTTCAGCTATCATGTTCGTAGGCATCTATTCGGAATAATTTTTTAAAAAAGTGTTTTTACAGATTTGAAGACATCTGAAACATGCAGATCAACCAGAATCTCAACTTCCGATTTCACAATCATTTCTCTAGTTATACTTTCAAATACGAGCACGTAACATGAAGCATTATTGAATGCGACAGATTTTTTTCTGTGCATTTTATAATGTATCCTGAATTTTCTTAAAATATTTATAATTCGTAGATGTACATACCATGATACAGCACAAATGTCGCTTCTAAGAACATCTCAGAATCCTCTTTTTCTGACAGAGGATGTTTTCCTGGTTTTATTTGTGGAGAGAAGGCCTATAAAATAGAGAAATTGCTTTATAGCACGTTCCATATTTTTAAGAATTCTATAACGTTTATATGAATGTTAAAATATTTATAGGAAATTACAATACAATCAAATGTTACAAAGAAGAAATAGTTAAATACTTGTAATCACGCATTTAAATCTTTAATCCCTTAATAAATGCCCCTTAATTATTTGATTTCAATTCCAATCCATATGAAAAACTAAAGTAAATATTGGAGAATGATAATTTCTTTAACCCTTTAAAGGGCCATTTTTTTCTAGTCATATGTTAAAAATTTTTTAGGCTTGAAATCAGAATAAGAAAAGAGATTCATTTGGCTTATTAGATAAATTTAATTTGATTAATTAATTTGGTTAATTGATAATTAAGTATCAAATCAAGACACATCATTTTGTGTAAGATAAAGAACTAAAGCATCTAAGTTTCTGTATTTATAAGAAAATTTGTCAGAACTTATGCCAACCTACATAATTTCATACAAAGATTGATAAATTTGGTGGGAAGCATACTTCCCACGGACCTAGAAAGGGTTAAGGAAATAGTACAATTACGTGGTTTCTTTTAAGTAAATTACTACACATAGATTTAAAAATAAAAAATTTGCAATTTGATGCAAGACAACCAAATTTTCTGCGAAAGATTTAGCTGTATTTCAGACTTGCAATAATGCATGAACTGTAAATTATAACTCTTTAAATTGGAAGAAAAGGTTGCTTACACCTTCACAATGTTTCAACAGAAATTTTCAAATAGTAAAGGAAAAAATCTTTAAAGGTTACTTGGTTTTTCGTTCTGATAATACTCCAAGATAAGTATGTAGATTTTAGAAACTTAGAACATTTATTCAAGATCAAATATGCCATCTCTATCAATCTGTACTCCAACCCTTTTCACAGAGAGAAAAGTTTTTGAATTCTCAAGTATTTTAACGCATACTTTTCTAAGCGAATCTTTAGTATTATTTCTTTTAAGACGCTTTTTAAATTTTAAACTCAAAATTCTTTAACTGTAGAAAAATGATGAATTTAATGTTTTGGCTGCACGTACTAAATTAATATTAAATAAATTTACGTTGCTAAATTGATTCAGTTATATTTTCCTCTAGCTCATCCTGAATTCAATAATATGCAATGCCTATTTCTACTCAGATGCGTTAATAAAATAGAGTGTTCTTTAATAAAGGTACAGTATTTATTAAAACTCGAAAGTCCATTACTTATTTATTAAACTAGCCGCCTTTGGCGACCAGCCGGTTTGCCAATCTTAATGTTCTTTAAAATTTTAATAATTAAATATTTTATGCATTTCCAACTTTAATAGATTCTTCAGCAAAATATTTTAAAACTTCAAATTTTGATAGTCATATAATTCACTCATAATATTATAAAGGCCTTCAGTCATAACGTGATATGTATCTCTCTAATTTTCTGTTACCCCTCGTAGAATTTATGCTTTAAATTAAAGTGTAAATGATTAATCTGCAATTAATATAATAATATTTTTTACTGAAACAAAGCATTTTTTTTAATAATATGATTACTGATAATAGAGTCACTGAGCGTTTAAACTTTATGGGCACTAAAGAATATCTTTCTTAATTTATGTAATATCTCAATTTGTCAACAAAATTTTCTCAGATTCATCATGAACAGATCGATTCATTAACAATGTTTAATTTTAAATGCATCAAACACTAAGAAAATAAAATGAATCGTTTAAAATAATCGGTCTAAAACAGGTTTAAAAAAACTACTTAAAAAACGATGTACTTAAAACTATAAGCACATACAAAAAATATATAACTAACATAAATACAATTTAATTACAAAAGCATGCAAGTAACCTAAAAATAATTTAAATCATTGAAAACAGGTTAAAAAAACTACTTAAAAAATGATGTACTTAAAACTATAAGCATATACAAAAAATATATAACTAACAAATACAATTTACTTACAAAAGCATGCAACTAAACTAAAAATAATTTAAATCATCCGTTGATAGTGGTTGCCATGACAACAATCAGAACAATGCGCATGCGTGAATTTCCTTCGCCAGTTAGGTAACGCAAATGCGTGAATATTTCTACGCCAGTTGGGGTAACGCTATGCAGATTATACATTTTTAATTTCCTTTATTCTGTGTTTTAATTCGAAAGTACTTCAGAATGAATCTGAAACATGGATTAATGAACAATGTTTAATTTTAAATGCATAAAACATTAAGAAAATAAACAGAATCGTTTTAAATAATCCGCCGAAAAATGTTAACCCTAGCCTCATTACTGTTGGGAGAAAAAAAAACTGAAGTCTTACTCATTTGGCGGTGGGGAAAATGGAAGATTATTTTGGCGAAAAAGTTAGCGGTGGGGAAAATGGAAGATTTTTTTGGCGGGAAAGTTAGTTTTTAATTAATAATTAAAATTATAATTAAAATTTCAAAAAAGAGACCCCAGGTGCACATTCCCGACCTCTAAGGTATATATGTACCAAATTTGGTAGATGTAGATCAAACGGTCTGGCCTGTAGAGCGCCAACACACACACACACACATTGAGCTTTATTATAAGTATAGATTACTAAAATTCTTTAACATTCACAGATTTCATCGCATGTCAGGAATGGAGTGAGCATCTTATGTTTAAAAGCGTTTCGTTCAAATCCTGAAGACCATGGTTGCCTTCCTAGGCGAAGGAATCAAAATAAACTATGTATATTTTTTGTTATCAAGATTGTTATTGATGTTTCTGGTACTCTTTTAACATCTTGACGATTTTTTTCAAGCGAAATTAAATCCAAGCATTGTACAAGAAAATGCTGGGGTAACATGCGACAGATTGTGCTATTTGATACAAATACTTAGGAGAAAATTTATAATTTTCCCACAAAATCACCTTGCGAGAAAAACAATGGAATTCTTACCATGGAATCTATTTGACCTTCTTTTACTTATTTAAAAAGGAAAACGGCTTCTATTTAAAGTTATTTAATAACTTTACTTTCTTAATACAGAACTTGAAACAAACTACTTTTATAACTAAATTCAGCATGAGCTCTTAATAATTCATGCTTCTTAGTAGTACAGGTAAGTCAAAATCTTTGACTACAGATTTTAAGAATGGATTATAATAGAAATATATGGATATTTTCTGTTTTCACTAATATTTAATTAACTCATCAAATCAGGTAGTGTTCAAATACGCTACAAGCATTCATTTATGTTTTTTTTTTTACCTTATAAGTCGATTTATGTGAGCAGATAGATCGTTGGTTATATTTCATTTTATTTAAATCGTTTAGATTCCGTCTAACTGTCAGACATTAATGCCGTGATATTTTTTCTTATATACCTTCTATTCACTGTGTATAATTATAACCCAAAGTTTATAGAATCTTTTATTATGCCTATAATTTTTACTGTATGCGATATGTTTCGAGGCAATTTACTGTATGGATATGTTACGGCTATTATATCGAATTGACAACATTTTTACCCCCTAATATTTAATGCTAATTTTAAATCGCAAAATAAACAGAAATAATAACTTTAAGAAGAAATAAATTTATATGAAAATAGGTTATCGGTAACCATGACACCGATTCGGGAGCTTGTAAACACATTGTATATAAGAAAAGGAAAGCGGTT
Organism: Argiope bruennichi; assembly: GCF_947563725.1. Taxonomy (NCBI): domain Eukaryota; kingdom Metazoa; phylum Arthropoda; class Arachnida; order Araneae; family Araneidae; genus Argiope; species Argiope bruennichi. Next base: position 102,014,927 of record NC_079160.1, on the reverse strand, counting down.
GTTTTGCGTATCAAGATGTCTAAAGTTTCGTAGCTCTCTAATGAAAAAAAATGAATGAGATTCTGAATTTGAAATCACTCGGTAAGGTTTAAGAAAATATCAAAACTTTTAAATCGTCCTAAAAGCATGATTTATCATATACTAACTCATAAGACGTTGTATGAACCAAAACCTCACCCAAGAATATGATGAACGATGTCATAGGAGTCACAGATGAACATAAAAATGACTTCAAAACATAAAATTGGGAGTAGCGAAATTACTAATTCTTTCATTTTGCAAATGTCCAATAACATTGTTCATAGACGAAATGTCGAATCCTGTTCTACGATACCAGCAAAAATGACTCTCAGATTACCTCTATCAAAGATACACATTAGTAAGAGATTACGGTGGGCCCAATCATATCAAATGGTAATAAATGAATGTCTGTTCTGGTTGGTGATGGGGAAAAAATGGAACCTCGATGAGCCTGACAAGAATATAAAATATTGGCAGAATTAACGAAAAGAACTTAGGAGCTTTTTCCCTAGGCAAAGCTGATAAGTGATAACTTGGTCGGCTTTCGATTTCAATGGTCGAAGTTTGACCCTTTTGGATAGCCACAGAATTCTCCCAAATGCATAGAAAAACTAGAAAGTAATCTTATGCTATTCGCAGAAAATGTAGGGAGGCCAAAGTGGAAATACCGGCATGATAGTGCCCCTCAATCCATACTTCTATTTCCACGGAAATTTAAATTAGAAAAATATTATTGTTCTCTAGCAGCAGCTATGAAAATAAAAATTCACAGTCGATGTTTTCGTTTACTTTCATTTGTATAATATATATGAAAATTCTTATAATTCTAATTTCTTTTATATTACGATATTTAGAATTTTTTAGAATTATCTATTGAGATATCAAATAAAATTGTTATTCAATTGAAAGGAGACATTTGCTAGGGAACACTAGAAAAAAATTCAATGATTTTACAATATAAGTATTCATAAACTATGCATTACATTCGAGACTAAAAAAAGGGCGGGGGAGGGAAGTAAATATTCAAATTTTTTTTGATAATATACAAAGACATTTTTATTAATGCATAAATTATTAAAAATACATGTTTTATAAAATTGCAAAAACCATGAAGCAATGAAAACAATTTTAACCGTTAGTAAAGAATTTCTGAACCTCCTTTTTAAATGCGATTAAAATTATTCTAATGTATTAATAATTTTGCTAGGACTTATTTTTGAAGCAAATGTAAATTTTGAGCATTATAAAAAACGATTTAACTTTTTATTTTTATTTTAATTCACCAAAATATTAAAAGTTTCAAGTACATCTCGAAACTCACATGCTATTATACTTTTTGCCGGTTTCAGTAATTAGATTTTTTGAGGAGACTGAAGTGTGTGAAGTTGGCCTTGTCAATTGTGCAAAATTACCAAAATCTCAACTCCAAAGTCAGTTTTTAGATGCATTTAAATTATAAGCAGACTATATGCAGAAATATTGATTTTTATTGATATATATCGCTCATATAAAAGTATATAACACTGAAAACTTTAAAAGCATTATATAATACAGAATCACAATTGATTTTTGATAAATTATTAAGATCCATTTCTTCAGTTTACATGCATAAGACGTTCACAATTAAAAATATAGACAATGCACGAATGTGATCGATTCAAAATAAGATTCACCTACATTTAAAACTGTTTGAAAAAGGAGAATCGTAAACGAATATAATGGATGCTTTTATAGGCGAATACTGTACGATAGTTTTAAATGACTTAATATCCTGAGACCAATTAGAAAGAATATGAGTACTATCCCAGATCTCATAATCTAAAAATTAAGAAAATTACGAAATCCTAAATTAAGATTGGCTGCAAAATTTAGGAAAATTTATGATTTTTTACATTCAATTATCTAACTATTTGCATTAATACGAAAATCAGTAGTAAGTCATCATTCATGATGTTAATATTGGAATACAGATGATCATTCCATTTTCACCAAATAAATACAATCATACAACCACATTTTAAATTAATAAAATTCATGTAGTAATTAGCATTCTGATGTGTTTCCGGAAATTTTGAATTTAAAAATTTGAACCTTGTTTATTTATAGTTTTCAATTGAAAAATACTTTCTCAAGCCTATTTCAGAATTTCTATTTAATCCAATGTTAACGTATTTATATATATATATATATATATATATATATATATATATATAAAGCATTTCACTTATTCAGAAAAATTAATAATTAGCAATAAACTAGGTAGAAATATCCTTATATCCTTCAGAACTTCAGAATTATGAAATTAAATATAGAAATATTTTAGTTCCTTTAAGCTTTTAAAAAACGTTACTGTAAGCTCTATATAACTTTAAAACAAACATACAAGAAAATACATCTTAAAAATATAGCAGACTATATAACTAGTACAAAAAGTTAATGTGTATAACTTATATACATTAATAATGTACATAAACTGTAAACCTAGAACTTTCCAAATTGTATACACATATGTTAATGCTTATACTGTTCATTTTACATTGGTTCTTTTATTTTTCAATTTATTCTTTTACTTTTTCAAGAATTAGAATTCAATAGAAATCGAACCCTTCCCAAATTAAAATTGGATCGCACAATATACTTTATATCCTCTAAATGAAAATTTCTCTAATTTTCTATTTATACCCCCTAATAAAAAATTTGAAAATTCTTTCCCAATTATATTGATAAGGATGCCAATGGGAAAATTCAGAAATTTCTTTGGTTCATCTAAAAATAATCGTATTGGTATATTTACGAATGATCTTACATTTCTAAATTGAAATTGAAATCAATTTAATTTTGCAAGCTTTTGTGATAATGATAACCCTAAATCCATATAACTAATCTATGCATTCACAAAAATAATCGCTACATTAAATTATATTTCTAGATTACTTATGTAATGTCATCCGATGCATGTTAAAATTCTGGTGAATCTATTAAACAAATTTAAAAACCTAAAAAAAACTATGCATTAAAAAAGAGAAATAACAGTTAAAAGTTATTTCTTTTCTAGCAGGTAAGGAAATTTTTATCTCAAATTAAGTGTTTTGTATTTAAAACTAAATTGACTTTTCATAGATAGAGAATATTATTTCACAATTTGGAGACCGTAAAAGCGATATACAACTTGGAAATTATATTAAACATCACATACCTTTGTAGCTTTGTCTTTAAGATGCATCCGAAAGAAATTGGTTTTAATGAACAAGAACTACATTTTTATAAATAATGTATTTCACTTTAAGAATGTTTGCGCGATACCAAATCGACTAAATTGTTGCATTTCTCGTTATACCAAGGCTCCAAAATTGCGAATTGAAACAAGGTTTCCTGAGGTTGTCATTTTTTTATTACTATCCTGCAGTTAATTTTCTTTCAGATAAAATGAAATAATTTAGAACATAGTATCTGTTAACGTACAACTAAGTAATAAAGGAACTACAAAAATGGCCATGAACAAACAAAACCGAAGTTCTACGGAAACCGAAGTTTTATTTTTAAAGAATTCTAAAAAATAATCATGCTGCCAAACTCAAAAAACAAACAAATAACTTACAAAATTATGTGCAAAAAAAAAAAATACGCATAAAAAATTAAATTCTTGCAAAAATAAATTTAAATGTTAACTTAAATATTTCTTTAAAATTAAAATTGTTTATCGTCTGCGCTTATTGATAGTCGCCTTACTGGTATAATAATTGATCTAAAATATTTCCTTTTCTTCCTCGGATAAAAATTTTTAATTAGAAGGTTATTCCTTTTACAAAAATATCTCTAAACTTTTGACAAATCTTGATTTTGAGAGAACATGAAATTTTAAGAAACATCTAACAGAATATTACCTATTTGTGAACATAGAAATTAAATTGATAAGAGGAATATATTAAAGCGCCAATTCCGATAAAATGACTTAAAAAAATTGTACAAAGCTTATATACTAGTAAGTTGCAACTATTTTCAATGCTGAATCAGCAGAAATAGTAATATTATAGTCGTTTAACCAGGAGATTAATGTTCGATTCTGAAAGCATTTTTAGAACAAAACAAGCTTTAATAATTTATAAATATTTTTAATTAATATGCTATTTATTTTTATGCAATACAAAATGCAAGATACTTGAATTACGATTTAATTTTTAAACAGTAAAATAAAAATATAGCTTAGATATTAACTACAATTACATTAAAAATTTTATTCGTTATTTCTAGAAATTTATTCTACATTTATTAATTTTTCATTGTATACAAAAATCAGAATTATAAATGTCTCAAAAGCATTGGAAATATTTTCCCATTACACACTACCAATAAATGAGGAATGTTCAAGAATGTTTACCAAAAATCGAACGAAAATGAACTATTTAAAAAAATATATTTCTTTCATTAGAAGTTTAGGAAATATACTAATCATATCGTAACATATTTTTAAAAAAAAGATGGCACCAACTTATGAACTATTGATCATATTTCTGTGCAATTATCGCAAGACTTTATTTCTTGATCAAATTCATTTCTTTCCCGGTCACATAAGTAAAATTACATATGTTTTCTTACCATTTTTTTTTTTGGTTTTACTGTTCGAAAAAATAGACATAACAATACTGAACGTAATAACAATTGAACACCTGCTCTTTGTCATTTTCTCCCAACCATTTTGGAACCATCTGCTGCTTAATAAATTATCAGCTGTAGTGTTTTCGATTTTTTTATTGCATATCTCCATGATATTAAATTTAAAAATATGTCCTTAAACATAAATCTGATTGAAATCTTAATTTTTAATCTATACTTCGCGTCCGTTTATTAAAATACTGAAAACAACTGTACATCTGCTTTATCGTGCTAACAATTAAAAATGAATTTCAAAAACTGATTAAGCCTGGTATTATTGAAAATCTTAAAAATTCCTCTTCAGATAAATTTCTTGTTATCGTTTATAGACATTAAATAAAAGCATTTGAAATATCTGCAATGTAAACGTAATTCTGAATTCTTTGAAAGTATTTTTGAGCAGAAAATAGAAGAAATAATTGTTTCCGATTTGATTTTACAGCATGAATTTAACAAAATATTGATTTCTTTAAACAGAAATCTTTTTTACGGATTAAAATTAAACGTGCTTTTGTGCAGCATGCAAAAAAGAACATTTCGATTTTTTCTTTTGCAAATTGAGGAAAATGGTAAGTAAACTTTTATTTAGTAAAAAAGAAATTTTGGTACCTGAACCAATGCTTTACAGTGATATGGATATTAAATATTACTTTCTAATTTTATAATTTCAAAAACAACTTTTTCTACCAATGATTAGAACAGAGCGTGGTTAAAACCCAAAATTTCGAACACCATCTTAAACGAGGCGCCAAATTGCCAAAGCAAAATGGCTGCCAATATTGCTAAAACAGAATGCCGGCCAATGCGAAAACAGACACAGTCAATGACTAAATGCTCGAAGTTTAATCCAAACTTCACTTGCAGTAAAAAAATAGCTTTGAATATTTTTATCATAAATTGCGGTTGCACTTTCTCCGATTTTCGAACCTTTCGTGATTGTGAACCATGATTTCATCGTCACTTATTCTTAATAGAATTTTAATAGGTACGGCAATGCCCTTGGCTCTGAAATGGACACTCAACAAATTTTGTCTTAAATAAGCAAAAATAGGAATTCGGCGCAAAGTATTAGAAAAATTACCTGGCAGAAAAGATTATTGAAAAAGTGGTGAATAGAAAAATGGTTTCGCCCACTAACAGTCATGATCTAAAGAAGACTATCATGGAAAAACTCTAAATTGCTCAATAAGTCATTTTACTTCATGTACTTACTTATAAGGTATGGGTGTAATTACTTTCTAAATATAAAATTTTCATGAAATGTATTGAATACATTTGAATTATGCAGCAGTTTGCGACATAGAAAGAAACCAACTCACGTAATTTAAATTATTTTGAATGCTTTCATCTTTGTATTTTCATAAATTCCTTGCAAGGCATCTTTTAACCGAAATAACTACTTCGAGTCTGACATTGATTCAAACTATAGCTATCGCTAAACTAGATATTTTGGATCATTACTGTTAAAATAATTCATTTTTTTGTGGGGATTGGTCCAGATCTAGGATTTTAATCAATAGTTTCCTAGTAGAATCATGATGAAGAAATTGAAAAAAAAAAAAACTTCATAAACCTCAGTATTAGATAAAAATGAAGATCATTTAAGGCTATGTATTTGCTGCATTTACATAATATAATTACCCAAGTTCATTTTTATAACAGGGAATGCAAATTATTTATAAAATAACTATGCATATCTGAATTAAGAAATCCAATTAATGTCTGAATTTCTAATAGTAAAAGAAATCAGAAGTCAAAACAAAAATACGCTATATTTAACTGCTGTTAATCAAGTTAAATTCCATTTCCTCTACAACATCCCTCTTATCCAAAAATATTAAATTTATTGTCAGTTGAAAAAAAAAAGATCAAGAATTCTGAAGCTTTAATTCTTAAGGAAGGATAATTGTAATTTCCCATATCTTTCCCTCAAAAAGAATTTTACTCTAAATATTAAGTCGTGGAAATCCTATAGTCTAAATTATTTCGAACTTACTAGTACTGCAGTTTTGTTATATTTTTTTCAATTCTTCTATAAAGTTTCAAATATTTTAAAGAACCTACATTCTCTATTAGAAGATGCAGGTATAAATTATCCATTAATAAGTGCAGTTCTAGAATTAATATACTTTTGAAATATTAGTTTTTTTTTCTTTTTTGTTGTTCCAATAATCCGAGTTAAAATCGAAATACCATCATAGCTGTGTTAATGAAGATTTACAATTAGTTTTCCCACAAAAACTGCTTTTTATGTTTTACGACACAAATAAAGAAATTTTTTCTTCTTATAATGTTATAATTATTCCAGAGAAGTGCATATACATCATAAGATAAATTACCCGATTGATGATGAAAAATTGATAAAACCAACGACAGAAAAGTAACAAAGCATTCATTTCAGTATTTCAATTGTTATGCGTTAACATATTGATGATTCACATTTCCTTATACATGAAAACTGTTCTATCATTTAATAAAGTTTCTTTCATGCAATCTTTTAGACAAAAATGTTATTCCTTATTTCCATTTAAATAAATCTCGATAGAATTAATTATGATTAGATTGATATGATTAAAATTGATAGAATTAGAATTAACAAATCAATAACAAACAGAATTAAATCTAACATAATTCGGATAGAACTAGAATTAACAATTATAAATATTTTAAGGCAAATAGATCAAAACAAGTTCTGCGATTAAAACCAAGATAAAATGTCAATGGCAGCCTGGTAATTAATGATATTAACTTTTAAAAATTCTATAAAAATAAAATGTTCCACTCACCTTTCATCCACTCTTCAGAATAAAAAAAAATCAACTAAGCAGATGCAAGCTGAACTCGAAATGGCAAATTCTAAAAAACCAAACGATCTCAAATGCTCAAACGAGATTCATAAATGTAAGCGACCAATGAAAATCGTTCTCTTTTGCGAGGTAACAAAATAAAATTAAAATAAATAGAAATTCTCTTTAAAAATCTCAAATCGTTTGAAATTATTTTATTTAAGAAATATTAAGAATTATTTGATTTAAATAATAAATATTCTGAATCTCCAATTTTAAAATTCATATAGTAAATAAACAACTCAACAATGTGATGAAATGATCTTTTATGTCAATAATCTAAACAAAGGGTTGCAAATTGAACCACTGATTGTTCAGGTTGCCATTGGCGAAAAAAATCGCTAGAATTCAAACTCGCAGTAATAATTAAAAAAAAAAAACGAAACGAAATAGAACTGACACTATATATTCTTCATGAATATAAATAATACTATTACAAATATACATTCTTGATTGACTCTTGCCATTTATACCCTTCTGTATTTGTTAGATGTCATTGAAAATAATTATTTTTCATAAAGGCAATTCATAGAAATTTCGGAATATTTTTAGATTCTCCAGCACAAATGAATAACAATATCTACAAATTATTATCTTGTCACTTTATCAGGTTTTGACTTTAAAAATATGAGCTTGATAACAAGAACTCGTAATCCATTATTTAACACATTAATCATCGTAGTAATTTTTCATTAATATTTAACATATTAATGATCGTATCCGTAATGATTCACGGATATGATGATTAATATGTTAAATGTTAATGAAAAAAGATGCATATGATCTACTTAATTTATAAATATCAGATGAGATGAAATTAAAAAAAAAAAAGCTTGAGGTAAAAAGATAGCGGCTTGTCTTTCGACATTCTGACTTTTGGAATATTAATAACACCATGGAATTATTTTGACTCTCAATTTAAAAAAAAATTTTCATCATAAAAAGTAATGGAATAGCAATACGATTTTTTTTTATTTGGAAGAATGTTGTATTTTAAATACAATTACGAATTTCTAAAACAGGAAAAATGAAAACAATTTCAATATTCTACATATGCTTGAATATACATTTTCCTTTACATCCCGATGGAATTTATTGCATATGAAATATTCCATTATTATATAAAAATGTAAACTTTTAAAAAATCAATGATTAATCCATAGCTTTCAATTTCTATCAAAGCCAACAGTAAAATGTACGCTTTCGGTAAATAACATTAAAACTATTAGTAACAAATATCACTTTTTTCTAATATTTGCAAATAATACCCCATGACGATGTATCAAGCAACAGCTGCAAGTTCGAAATTTTTAAGAATTTAGATTTACAAAATGATCCCATTCGTGTGCCGAGTCACCGTAAAGATCTCAATGTCAAGTAACACAGATAATTTTACATTATATACGAAAGACAATTGTATTGATCGCATTATCAACATACAAGTTCACATAATAAAGTTCTTTAGATTTCTATGGTTTCAATTCATTAAATTCAAGAAAATCATTTCGTAATTCTGATATCTCCAGATTTATAATTAAACAACATTTAACCACCATGACAACTTCTAAAACTATTTACTTAAATACACGAAAGTTAAGCAAAACATTTTTAAGAGGACTTTTTCTAAAAATATGTAAATGTACATTACTATATTGAATAATATAATAATGTATAATTAATACATAATTTTAATACATAAAGATTACAAACAATAAATAATTCTACATAATATTAATATGCATTTACAATGGATATCTAATAACAATTGGGAAATATTATTATATGTATTTATGATCGTTGATTAAATTTAAAAAAAAAACCCTAAAAATACAAACACGCAGTTACCTGTCAATATAATTGTCTTTTCCAAGTCAAACCCAAAAAATGTTGAAATGCACATATATTTATTCTGAATTTTTATTCGTAGAAAAGTACTGACATATTTTGACTTGCTGCTATAATTCATATCACCGAATTAGATGATCACAAGCATTGTTAAAGGTGGGTTCACACGAGGCTAACAGTTGCGCGCAATTGCTGTCTCTCTACTGTTGTCCCAGTATTGTCCCCGTGTGAACAGTTGAGACAACGTCGATGGGACAATGGCTAATAATTGTCCCAACAGGACAACCATTTGCCATTGTCCCGTAGCAGTCACGTGATTTTCCTGAAGTAGATGTGACCTTCTATTGCGTGCTATAGTTGCTTCGTGTGAGCCCACCTTAAGAGAGAAATGAAAGATCATCAAATTTGAAAGTCCGAATCACAAGCGTGAGTTGTTGCACGAACGTGTTAACTGTTCGCATTCGAAAATGATGCCAAAACCTAAGCTTCCGTTTCATTGAACATATTTAAGACAAGAAACTGATTATGTTTGAAAATGTTGTAAACCTAAACAAAATACTTAATGACCATTTACCTTACTCACTGATATATTAACTAATATAATTAAAAATAATACAAATTAAAGATATGATAATTAATAAACTTATAGAAGAGAAATTGAGCCTGAAGCACGTTATAATTCGATGCAACCATTTCTTGAAATCCATGCAAATTATAAAAGATCTCTAATAGCATCGTGGTAAAGTCTGATCTTTGGGATCAGGAGAGAGTGGGTTCAAGATCACCGACGTACATTACATATGTTATTTGTACGTTAAACATCCTCTCATTGGCCACGTAAGAAATTTTGAACAATGGAAAGCCGATTCATGTGCGATCAACTAACTTTGCCAACTGATCATGGTTCAAATTTTCGAAGTTCGTTCAAAAATGGGTTTAAATCAAGCTAATCAAATGAAATGAAATGAAATCCCGCTGATGGATACTATATAAGTTTTTCTTGTATGAATGGGAATTATTTTATCTTTTTGCCAGTAATATTAATGTTTTTCAATCAGAAAATGTGTTCACTTATATGAAGTAAGGTGATTATCATTAAATTAGGATATTAGCAATATACACTTTACTTCATAGCTTGATAATGTTTGTATGGCATGTTACATGGAAATTGTGTGGTGCGACTTGGAAAATGCAAAATGAAAATCATTCAAGAAGCTGAACAAGACAATTCATTGGACCTTAGCTACCAAATTTGGCATTAATTACTTTTTGAATAGTGAATGCTCATAAAAAAAGTATTTTGTTAAATATATTATTATATTTTTGACTATAAATGAAAAAACTTAATTGAAATATTACTATTTTTCTTGTATAACTTATGCATATTAGTATAATGAAACCATTTCTTCGGCTTTAATACTCCAATATAGTCAATGGAATGAATGACTCTTGCGCCAAAACCCGCAACCAAACAAAGCCAAAAACAAGTTTCATATTCAAAAAAATAGTTTTTCAAGGACAGAAATTTTATTTTCGAGCATATCTTCGCATTCAAATAATTTTTAAAACACATTTTAAGATTTATTTTACAGTAATACTGCTCATTGCTTCAATTACTAGGTTTACATACACGTGCATTGCAAAGATATTGAATACCTTACATATACATAAAAAAATTAATGGCTTCAATCAATAAAGTACAAATGATGTGTGCGTGTGTGTGTATTTGTGTAATTTTACACAATTCTGATTAAACATATTTATATCTGTAGACAATATTGAATTTTGAAAATATTATTCTTTATAACTAAAGTCTTATTATACTGGATAAAATTTTAATTAGAAATAAAAACCAATTTCATTTTCTCCTACAGCTGCATCACACTGTTTCTTGTCAAAAACAGAATTTTATTACATTCTTCCTTAAATATTAATAAAGATAAATTAAAGTTAAGTTATTATCTTATTAATTTTACTAAATAAAGTTTAAATTGTTGTTTAAAGGGAAAACAAATATTAAAAATTTTGTGAATCAATATTTCACTAAAAAAGACTCAAAGAATGCATGAAAAGAATACAAAAAACAGCATAAGCACTACCTAATAATATTAAATGTGTATTGACTAGATGTTCGTTTTGATAAACTATACCTAAAAATGGTTCTTAGCTTCTTATCTAATTATACCACTATCTGGTATATTAGTTTTCAGATTTTTACACGAAGGAGAAAAAAAGATAGACCTTCTTCCATCGGTCGTTTTCACGTTTTATCACTACTATTGGAAAAAGATTGTATTTGGACATAGAAAGTAATTGATGCTTAATAGATATCATAAAACAACTTCCAGGCATCACGGAGGATTCCTGATTACGTTGATTATTTCTTCTCTTCTTAGTAATAAACATTAGATCGTAAAAGAACAATTGTGTTTGTCGGTTGGTTTTAAGAGATCTTTCGAAGCAGACGACTTTTATACTGAAGAAATTTTAGATGATATAAATGTTTATGGGAGAAACACTTTCCTCTCTTGTTTTTCTTTGCAAATCTTTTGACTTTAAAGTAAAACAATAGCAATAATTATTTTGTTAATATGTTAATGTTTCCAGATTTGAACTATTACGACTGTGTGTTGTCTTGGGGATTTATATAGTACTAATCAATTTTTTTTAAAAAAAGTAAAATACCTATTTTATCATTTTTTTCGGGTAAATTGCAAAAATTTTTTTATTTATAATGCAGAAAATATTTAAATGTGCTTCAACGTAATAATAAATTATTGAAAAAAATATGTTTTATAGGGTAGGGGGGGGGGATTCTACGAAAGGAAGCATCACTTCTTAAACAAAAAAAAATTTAAAAAATTTGAGTAGAAACTTAACTCTACTAAATCTGATATGATATATCTAAAAACTGTTTACAACTGAGAAGACATGATTTCGAAGACAAATAAAGCTGCTGAAAATTCAAAATATTTTATCTTTTCTCTGAATGACTTAATAAATGTATATCACGTCTTTCTAAAAAATATATATGCATATATTTTATGCATTTTGCTAATACTTACTATTTAATGATAAATTATAAATATACTATAGACTACGTACTACGTATAGACTTATCGCCTAGAGATTCTCATGGTCAGTCTGGTCATGAACAGTCTTTCGGGCTTGTTTCGCAAAAATTTAAAAAAATATATATATGTTTACAGAATGTGTGCAAAGTAATCGTTTCATTCTTTCGTTTTTCTAAGTTCTAATTAAATAATATCTTCCTTTTGGGGAAATTGTTACTGATTATGTTCAATTAAGAATTCATTGAATATTTGAGAGGCTTTTGGTTGTAATATTTTTAATAACATTTTAATAATATTTTTAACATTTTAATGTATTTTTAATAATATCTGTTATTTTTTTATGTTTCTTACACTAACCTAATTTGCCCAAAGTTTGTAGCGTTAACACGAGTCGGTGTGTAGAAAATATCTGTAAATAAAGATTCCACATTATTCTTCTATCGAGTTATAGCAACCACAAATGATTATACATTTATCTGTTTAAGAAACTGCATTTATTGCTGGAAAAAACACAGGTGTTAATAGTTTTTTTTTTATTTTTTTTTATGTGACAACGGAAAAACTATTCATTTATTTTTATTCAACAGATGGCATTTTTAATATCAAATAGTTAATAATATCATCTGATTTTATATATAAAATACAGTACACTCCCGATTATCCGCGGAATTGGGTGGCGCGGCCACCGCGGATAACAAAATTCGCGGATAATCCGAAAAAAGATAAAAACGGGCATAGCAAAAGAGAAAACAGTCATTCCTACTTTGAAAAATCGTTTTATGTACAATAAAACGTAAAATAAACAGCAGGAAATGTTTAACTAACGCTTAATATTTTAGTTTATCACTCAAAACTAACCTAAAAGTCATTTTGTTAATGAAAACAGAAAAGTGCTTTGTACTTACGAGAGGCGTCAAGGAACACAGAAAAATTAATACATATGTACTGTTTTAATACTGTAGTGTATTATGTAATTACAAAAGCATAACTGTAAAACTACATCTCTTTGAAGAAATTAGTCATTTGTGTTTGCTTCTTGCTTTAGTAGCATTTTCACTTTGCTTGGAAGCAAAAAAAAAAAAAAAAACCCACTTAGTGCTGCAGGCGCGGATAATCGGGAGTCTACTGTATATTCTACGTCTGTTTCTTATATATAAAACGATTAACTGCTAATTTTTTCCCACTTATTTATGTAAAATATGATAATAAGACAATTAATTTGACGGCCGGTATCCTGGAGTAGAGGGAGCGCGTCTTCCCTGTGATCTGGGCGTTCCGGTTCGGGCATGGTTGTTCTTCTTCTGTGTTCTATCTGTGAGGTGTGTCGGCGCTGCCGAGCTTTCCCAATTTCGATTCCTCATCTGGAAAAAAAAATAAGGCAAAGACTGCCCTTTTCATTAGCAAATGTAAACTAGAATAATTAGTATGACACCAAATTTAATTTTTTAACAACATTTAATTGACATTCACTCAGGACGACACATAACATACAAGAACAATAAAACAAAATTTAATGCAAGAACATCATCGAGCTCCACACATCAATCCTCCCTCCGTGCACCATCCCCCATCCTGTTCAACTCCTTCCCTCTCTTCCCTTCAGTTCGTTTTCTGATTCTCATCATCAGCAGCGCCCTCACAAGGTGTGTGAATGCCCCCCCCCCTCTGTAAAAAGCGGTTGTGCAAGCAAATGTTACGCATGAAGTAGCAAAATCGTATTCTTGGCGCTAGTTGGCACTACTGATGAAACAAGAGACGCTCACTCGGCTTGAATTGCGGACAGATAAACTATGAGCGGGCTTGTAAAGTGCCATAAGTCACAACACACATTATTTTGACGAATTTTCCTACAAAAGAATTGACTATAATTTCTTAGAGGTTGTAATATTTCAGGGCTTTCATTTTTTAAAAAATAGCTAGTTTTAGGATATTTATTTGTCAACGAAATAATTTGCAATATTATATTGTCAATTAGAATGCAATAAGCAACACGAAATAAATGATGATGTGTAGGGAAATGTATTGAGTTCCAATAAGCTTAAAACAACCTAATTTGACAATATTTCCTTACAAACTCTGTTTAAAAAGATACGATATTGTTATCATACCATCGTTTATCTTTTTCCAAAAAAAAAATCAATATAAATTATCTAACCCTTCACTGACAATGCCGAAATTAAAAAAAAATCCTATTTATTTACAAAAATTCTTCATTTATTTTTTCCCAAAAATGATTAAATCTTGCAAAAACAGGCTTATTTTCATGTCAGTGCTTAAAAGGTTGCAGTATCAGTTATTGATGTACAATAAAAATACTTTAAAATATAAAAGGGGCATCAATCATATTGCAGCCAAATTTTTTAAAAAGAATTACTCCTTGTTTATTAATGCTTGTCTTTGACCTATAATCTTTAAAGAAAGACGTTTTCTTATTTTAAAGGGTAATTTGTTTTTTTAGATCATTGTGAAAAATTTTATAGAAAAATATCGTTGAAAACTTCATTAGCTAATTTCATAAAACTGAAGCAAGAAAATTTCTTTCTTCTTGTAAAGTAATCTTTTATTTATATTTTTAAATTTAAGAATCAGAAGAACGAATTTTTGGTGGAAAACGATAACTCTATATCGAGCCACATATATTAATAATTTACATTTTTTTTGTATTGAAAACAAAATATATTTTTTATGTCTGTTCTGTATATAATTCGTTTGAAAGCAAAATATGTAAGAATGCTGTATTTCTAGACATGACATTTCATTTTATTTTCATTTACTTCAGAAAGTAACTAAATCATATAAAAATTAAATTTGCGCCTCCTAGGATTTCTCATAATATAACTTAAATATTGTTTTTATATATATTCATGGATATTGCTTTTAAAGATCTGCAAAAAGTTTAAAGATGAAATATAAAGATATTGATTTATTTGGGAATTTAGTGTTCTGACTATTTTCTGTAATTCAGTTTATCTCTGAGCTCATATTTTTTAGATTACATTAAGATAATAATAAAAACCACTTTATTGTGTACATATTTCATTCATTTTGATTTCGAATTATTAGTCGGACAAATATTGTAAACAGAAACCATTATTATGGAAATATAATTCAAAGAAATAATTTATTTTGTGCATACCTATGAAATTATAGAATCTTTCTTTGGAGTTTATATAGTAGTTCCTAGAAAAACTGATAACACACAACATAATCTATAAAAATAAATCTTCCGTAACTTTTCTATTTTACTTTTTTAGATTGGAGTCGTTAGATACAAGGCAGATTTTACAGATGTTGTTTAAGCAGACCACATAAATAGCCATCTGATTTCTTTGATATAACCTTTGTAAAAATGCACTTAAACATTTAAAACGGCCTCAATCGATAGAGTAAAAATAGAATCTTTTTCATTATAAAAACATTTGCAAAATTAACCATCAATTTTTTTTACCACTATGTTGTTCTCTTAATTTCTTGCAAATAGGCATTCTGAGGACTTTTTTCTCAATACCTTCAAACTGAGTGTGTGTTTTTTCTTATTTTTTGGAAGAATATTTATTCAATGTTTTGATGATTATTATATGATATTTTCCTCTTGACATTTCCGATAAAAGACATCATAATTAGATGATTAACGATATTCAATACTTAATGATTTAAATGAATAATGAAAAATAAGACTGATTTTCATATTTGTTAATATTAATGTCATAAAATAGTTATTTTAAATATACGACAGTATTTTGTTCTTGCCATGTGCTTGCAAGATGTGATATCTGCAAGCTAAACTCATTATTTAACAGAGAATAAGTTATTTCTTTCCTGTTACTAGTATTCAACAATGCTATTTTACAACTTTACTTTCGTTTTTGTCGTTAAATGCCATTAATAATTTTTGGTTATTTTCCAGGATTTATTAAATTTTCTAAAAATACTAAATTTTAAAATAAAACTGAGACTTTTGCTCGATTTCATATAATAATTCATTAATTCAAAACAGTTTAGAAGGATTTAGATTTTTATAACACAGGCAGTTGGAAGCTGAAACTTAACAATTGTATAAATTAAATATGGATACACAATTCCAACTCATACCCTTTATAATAATAGAATTATGTAAATTACATTAACTGAATCTTGAAATTAACGTTTTGTATTCATTGGGTATTTAATCGTCATTCATTTATAACTCGACAGCAATATACTCATACTTGAGTTCATTGACAATTCTCAAAAAGTAAAATGGCCTTTTTTACTGATTATTAATCTTATCGCTTAAAGTACTTTTGCCATTTTATTTAAATTGAAAAGGAAAAATTGTTGAAGAGCCAAAATGGTAAACGAAAAATGTGTAAATTAAGGAAAGGACTTTTTTGGCAAAAATGGTTGAGAAATAATCTACTTTGATTGATGTTTAGTTACTTTAAATTTCAAAGGGATTTTCTTCATTAAACCTGGTTGAGATAAATTTGATCTTCAGTTAAAAAATAAAACTACGCCTTTTGGCAATCATTGTTATATTTAAAAATTATATATGCAAGAAAACTATAATTATATATCTAATAAAATAATTAATTATAATTATTCATACTTTGTTATAAAATATCAAAAAGAATAAAAAGAGAGAAAATTTAGAATCGTTTTTTCAAAATTGTTTAACCTTATTAGGGAAGCGTTTTAAATAT
Source organism: Argiope bruennichi (assembly GCF_947563725.1). Classification (NCBI taxonomy): domain Eukaryota; kingdom Metazoa; phylum Arthropoda; class Arachnida; order Araneae; family Araneidae; genus Argiope; species Argiope bruennichi. Next base: position 101,997,806 of record NC_079160.1, on the reverse strand, counting down.
GAGTTGCACTATAGCATAATAACGTCGAAAATCAAAGTTAACCAAACTAACGAATAACACACTTTAGGTTGTGCATCCTAATATTATTAATACGTTTAAGACATAAAAAAATATACACAAAAGCAATCATATGAACACAAACATTACTAAAACAAAACTGTCTCATAATAAATTAATTCCCTTACTTTAAGCATTTTGATGTCAGTTTATTTTACTGGTTTCATCACGAATAGTTATTCTCACATAAATCCTATATTATCTTTTAAAATGAAATCCTCTATCTTTCTACCCAGTTGGGGACGCGTGCAATTAAACGTAGCATAAATGACAAGGTACCTGGTCGAGTAAACAAACTGATAAGATGATAGATCCTTTTTAAACTTACGATGATGTTAACATAAGATTTTATTAGAGATATGCGCTGTTAGGGTTTAATGAATTGACAGTAATAGCTTTTAATGGGCTTTCGTCTTCACTTGAATGTTGTTTAGAAAACAGATATTTATGATGTTGTATGAAATAAATTTTAAAGATACTAAAAATTTCTAATTCAACGGATATATGACTCTATTTGATCGTATTGTTACGAAGGTTCCGGGGTTCGCTTGGATAGTGGGGGTTATATGGTGTGAAGAACGCTCAATCACCAGGCGGCAGTAGAAAATAAAACAACGACGTTTGTTTACACGAAGACACACAGGACAGCACAAAGACGACAACTATATACAGCACAGAAGACGATTATCTTCAGCCGAGACGTGCAGCATACAAAAGTATACACAGCAGCTCTACTCCGTCGCTGCTCCGCTAGTCCTTGAAGACGAGTTCTTCACCGTCGCTTCCGACTCCACTGGTCCACGACCACTCTTCTGTGTCGCTGCAGACTACGACGACTCTACTCAGTCACTTCCGACTACTCTATCACTACTGGGATTTATCTGCATCATTGATACGAGCAAAAGACAACTATCATCAAAAAATTTCACTTTTAGCTCTATACTTGTCTCTACAATCTTCTTATTAAAGCTCCATTAAGTTCCTTGCCAATAAAACTACCAGTGTACTTCAGAAAAAAGCATACCAAGGCCATTCGATCTGTGTTCGAGTATTTATTTAAATATATGTTTAATATATGTTGTCGTCTAAGATATGTTAAAGATTTGTTGCCAAGATATATAGATATGTAAGTCATATCACTGACTCTCCAACCCGTCCGAAGGCACACGGATAAAGAAAACTGAATGACCTGACCGCCACAACAGCAACACTGAGAGAACTGTGGTCGAGTCCTAAAGGCCATCACCGCCACGGTACAACCCTTCCCGAAGAAAGTATGTCCCGTCATCCATGGGAGGAGCCACATCCCCCACCTTTTTGTGTACCTTTCAGGGTGGCGAGATCCAACCACCATACCGGAAGCATCTCATCCTCTTTTTGAGGTGCCCCCCCCAGGGGCTTTATATAGATAAGTACGATCTATTGTAAAGATATGGCTGTTACATTGGACATAGCACTTGTGTCCAAATTTTAAATGTATCATTACCTTCGATTGGCGTTGCAAACATTCTGACTTTTATATAATCCCAAAATTGTAAGTGAATAGTAATGGCCGATTTGAATTCACGGAGCCAAACAACTTTCCCCTTTATTGACGCCATTTTGATAATCATCGGATGAATGTAAAACCAATCTTTCGGTGTTAGTTAATCTATCTGTTGGACAAAGAAAAATTAAAAGATGGCTATTCCATAGTAAAAACGTTACAGTATTATATTAAATAATTGTTTTGTAATAATTTTTGGTTATTCAGGAAAAGACATTATTACCAATCTGTGTATAAGAGTTTTCTTATTTTGTTAAAAAAAAAGTGGGAGAAAAAGAGAACATAGAAACTCAATTAATTTGAAAATATTAACATTTCTATATTTTGAATTATTTCTAACTAGCCGCCTTTGGCGACCAGCCGGTTCGCCAATCTTAATGTTCGTTAAAATTTTAATAATTAAATATTTTATGCAATTCCTACTTTAATAGCTTCTTCATCAAAATATTTTAAAATTTCAAATTTTGATTATCATATAATTCATTCATAATATTATAAAGGCCTTCAGTCATAACGTAATATGTATCTCTCTCATTTTCTGTTAGCACCCGTAGAATTTATGCTTTAAATTAAAGTGGAAAGAATTTATCTTCAATTAATATAATAATATTTTTTACTGAAACAAAGCATTTTTTTATAATCTGATTACTGAAAATAGAGTCACTCAGCGTTTAAACTTTATGGGCACTAAAGAATATCTTTTTTAATTTATGTAATATCTCAAGAGTTGGTCAACAAAATTTTCTTAGATTCATTATGAGCAGATCGATTCATTAACAATGTTTAAATTTAAATGCATCAAACACTAAGAAAATAAAACGAATCGTTTAAAATAAACGGTTGAAAACAGGTTTTAAAAAAACTACTTAAAAAACGATGTACTTAAATTTATAAGCATATTAAAAAATATATAACTAACATAAATACAATTTACTTACAAAAGCATGCAACTAACCCAAAAATAATTTAAATCATCCATTGATAACGTTGTCATGGCAACAGTCAGAACAGAATGCGCATGCGTGAATTTTCTTCGCCGGTTACGTAACGCAAATACGTGATTTTTTCTACGCCAGTTGGGGTAACGCTATGCGGATTAGAAATTTTTAATTTCCTTTATTCTGTTTTATTTTAATTCAAAAGTACTTCAGAATGAATCTGAAAGATTGATTCATTAACAATGTTTAATTTTAAATGCATCAAACATTAAGAAAATAAACAAAACCGATTGAAATAATCCGCCGAAAAATTTTAACCCTAGCCTCATTACTGTTGGGAGAAAAAAACCTGAAGCCTTTCTCGTTTGGCGGTGGAGAAAATGGAAGATTTTTTTGGCGGAAAAGTTGGCGGTGGGGAAAATGGAAGATTTTTTTGGCGGGAAAGTTAGTTTTTAATTAATAATTAAAATTCTAATTAAAAATTCGAAAAAAGGAACCCCAGGTGCACATTCCCAACCTCCAAGGTATACATGTACCAAATTTGGTAGCTGTATGTCAAACGGTCTGGCCTGTAGTGCGCCAACACACACACACACACACATTGAGCTTTATTATAAGTATAGATATAGATAGATATAGCTAATCTTTAAATTCGATATATAAACGCTCCACTTTTACTACTTTTTTTATTATACTTTTGAGAATTGTTTGGAAATCCGAAAATACCATTTTGGATGCCTGTTATGATCAGAGTGCAAATACAAAATGTGGAAATTGATATTTATTTGTCTTTGAGCAAAATTATTCTGGAGTATTGTATTTATTTTTTGAATGTATAGTTTTCGTAAAGTATTAAGATTATTCTGAATGGCTTGAAGAAAAAAATTTTCAAATAAAATATACTCAAAATCAATAATATTATTATTGTTGATTTTGAATTTCAATTAATTCAAGATTTTAGAATTAAAATATATTATCCTGTTGCAGAACTGCTCATGCATTCTCAGACAAGTTCGTTGTCGCCGCCATGTTTCACTGAAGCTTGAAAATTTCTTGCTTTAAACTCATTGTTAGGTCTTCTCCGTCTATTTGCTTTCCATTTGAGACAAAAAATTCAATTTATTTTTGTCAACAAAAGTTGCAGACTACCGAAACATTTTTGTTTTTGTTTTTTAAATAACATTTAACAAAATTCAATCTATTTTTCCAGTTTTATTTTAGTAATAAACGTTTTCTTCCTTGCCTCTCCAGCTCGAAAGTCATGATTCCTCAATATGTTTCTTATAATTTAAGGATAACATATTTTCTCGAAACGTTTTCTAGTTTCAATAATTAATTTAACGGCACTTACATTTGGATTGTTAGCGATTTGTTTTAACAAATTACTTCTGTGCAGACATAATATAGCAATTTTCACAAAGTGAAAGTTGCTGTATATATTGTCCATTCTTCATTTTCTACAGAGCTGGTTTTTCTTTATTTAGAGATTATACTCAATACTGTTGATTACTTATTTTTAAAATATCACTTATTTTTTATTAGATATTCTACTTATATATTGATCTATAATGTGTTTTTACATTTCAATTTCGAATTTCTTTCCATTGATGCTTCACATTATAGAAAAAACTTGGCGATTTTCATGTTTATTAATCAAAGAATTGCCATACATTAAATCATGTAAGCGTTTCATTCCTTTTTTTAAAAACCAATTACTCTCATTGTTTGAATACATTTGGAAATTTGTTTGCATTTAATAGGCAATGAAATCTGTGAAATCAGTATAATTATTAAATTAATTCAGCTCCTTTTTTTCTCCATTTTTGTCTGATAGTACGTTCTATTAGATACAATATAAATTATAATTATTTCCAACAGAAAAAATTTAATTTATTTAACAGAAACAATTGACTTCAACTTTTTTTTTCTAATTTTAAATGTCCAAATTCTTTTTACTTGTCTATATGTTTCCAAACACTTTTTAATTAAGTATCCTAATCAGACACACAGTATTGTAATCAATCCTCAACAGCGTAATTAACAAGACAATGCGAATACAAATGTCGCATTCCTCAGAAAATGCTTTAAATAACAATCGCTTCATTTAAACTTCATTAGAGCACGGCAGCCCGGAAAAGAGAAATTGAATTTCTTCGTTTCTGACGTATGAAGATTTCCGGACCCGTTACATTTCGGAAAAGGCAGATGATACTTGAACGGAGCAGAGTACCTTTAAAAGAATTCCCTTCAGCGTCCCAATCTGAGAAAGTTTTCTGGTTCTGAAACTTCTTGGAACATCAAAATACAAAGCAGCTTTCTAATGTTCGCCGAGTTAATGAATTAAAACGAAGAGGCTGAGTTAATTCCGTTACCCTGACAAAGACGGCTAATTAACGGTTGGAAAGGAAGGTTTTACGTCGAGCGAAGTCAGTCTGGGAGAAAAAGGCGTAAGTCAGCTTTGGAAAATCTTATCACTGTAACTGCATTTATTTTTGAAGTGAATTTTTTTAATGCACGGAGTATGAATGTTCATCCACATGCATTTTAGATGTAAGAGGTATGCGTAATGAAGATATGTAAGTCTGTATGTATGTGTATTGATATCTCTTCATTTCAGATCGTTAATCTAGATATATTAAAAGTAGGTGCCTGCACTCTTTAGGACGTGGAAATGTGGAATTAGTACCTCAGGGTATTTTTTCCAAGTTTAAATTAGAATTTCAACCCAAAAAATTAATCGAAATTTTGACGTATTCTCGCTATAACTTTTGAAAACATTACTCGCAAAAATGATATTTACATCATCTTAAAATTACTAAAATATTTCTTCAATGACACCAATTTTGTCTCATGTTTCTTTTTCAAATTTAATTAATTTTTTTTAAAAGTAAATACACTTTACAATAATATTTCATTACTAAAGGAAATTCAAATCATCTTTTTTCTGTTGCTATTAATATTTCAATTGGTTTTCTTTTTTTTTTAACTTATACGAATTATACAAAACTAAAGTACCGTAACCGTAAAAAAAAAATAAATTCGAATTCGAGATATTAACAAATCCCCAGCTTTTAGATTTCTTGGAATTTGCAAAACGCATTTTTAGTGTTATGCCTATCTGCCTGATGAGATGCTTCCGGCATGGTGGTTTCGCCACCCTGGAGGGTTTACTCTAATAGGTTGGGTATCTGACTCCTCCCATCGATGACGGGACGTACTTTCTTCGGGGAGGGTTGTACTGTGGCCGGTAATGGCCCTTAGGACTCAACCACAGTTCCCGCCAATGTTGCTGTTGCGGCAGTCCGGTCATTCAGTTTTTATGGTTTAAATCCGTGTGCCTTAGTGGTGGGTCGGAGAGTTAGATGTCTGACTATGCCTATTTGCCTGTCTGTTTTGAGCACAATGATTGAAAAACACTTTGAGCTAGGCAAATGAAATGTGGTATATGAATTTTTGACCAAATTTATAGATTCGTATCTAAGTTCGAAATATGTCCACTCAGAGGAAGTGTATCTAGCTCTGTTCAAACACAAGCAAACTTGATAACTGCAGAAAATAAAAAGCAAGACACAATTTTGTACAAAGATTTAGTAGCATTTAAAATGTTAATTTTCATCGAATTTTGAACCTAATTTTTGACTATCTTCCCGAAGTATGGAAATACGATAACTCAAACACACAATGACTTAAACAAACGGATTTAGATATGTGATCTTGTGGTAACAGTTGCAGTTCTGCGTTCAAATTTTTGTTTCATTCGGTCAGAAAAAAAATTACAAAAGGGACTTTCAGTTTTCTGATACTTGTTTATTAACCACATCTTAGCGAATCATTGCAAAAAAAAAAAAATCGATACAGATCAAATGCTTCTAGGACCATTATTTGTTTACTAATGGTCTTATTGGTATGCAGTTCACTATTGGTGTGCAGTCAATAATACACACATACCATTTGGCTTTACTGTACTACCAAACACGTACGTATCATGTGCTCGACTCTAAAAATAAAAATCTGAGCACTCATGGCATTCACAGACTTGCCTGAAATCCAAACTTTTATGTGAATGTGAGGAGGGAGAAAACATATGTTATTAGGAATATGCGAGAAGGTTTAACGGAAAACACACCTATTTGTTTGCATTGAATTTTGAATAGACTTAAATTTGAATCAAATCTATCATTAATAATGATCTTAAAATTATTTAGTTTGAATATGAATCAGAAAGGGGAGAAAATTTGATTAAGGGAAACACTGTCCTAAAGGATTCCCCCTAACAGCATTGTTGCAAATTAATAAGAACTGCATTTTTCTCATTTTTGATTTTTTTTTCTTTTTTTTATATTTCTGAATTATTTAAATATCCTTTATTAAGAAGAATACGATTTATCAACCTTCATCGGCATTCAAATAAATTTGATAAAGTAATTAAAAATTACCGCAAAAAAGCTGAAATATCCCATATATTTTAGCGATGCATTTGATATTGCGTTCCAATACAAAAGCAAATGCTGATGAAATAAAATAATTAAAATAAAATGAAAATTATTTACCATACTGTAGATCAAATAATATTTTCTTGATTTTGGATTGTTGAAATCTTTTTTTTAATTGTTGTTACTAGCCGCCTTTGGCGACCAGCCGGTTCGCCAATATTAATGTTCGTTAAAATTTTAATAATTAAATATTTTATGCAATTCCATTTTTAATAAATTCTTCAACAAAATATTTTAAAACTTCAAATTTTGATAGTCATATAATTCACTCATAATATTATAAAGGCCTTCAGTCATAGCTTGATATGTATCTCACTAATTTTCTGTTACCCCTCGTAGAAATTATGCTTTAAATTAAAGTGTAAATGATTAATCTGCAATTAATATAATAATATTTTTTACTGAAACAAAGCATTTTTTTTAATAATATGATTACTGATAATAGAGACACTGAGCATTTAAACTTTATGGGCACTAAAGAATATCTTTCTTAATTTATGTAATATCTCAAGAATTTGTCAACAATATTTTCTCAGATTCATCATGAACAAATCGATTAATTAAGAATGTTTCATTTTAAATGCATCAAACACTAAGAAAATAAAATGAATCGTTTAAAATAATCGGTCTAAAACAGGTTTAAAAAAACTACTTAAAAAACGATGTACTTAAAACTATAAGCATATACAAAAAAAAGTATATAACTAACATAAATACAATTTAATTACAAAAGCATGCAACTAACCTAAAAATAATTTAAATCATTGAAAACAGGTTAAAAAAAACTACTTAAAAAACGATGTACTTAAAACTATAAGCATATACAAAAAATATATAACTAACATAAATACAATTTACTTACAAAAGCATGCAACTAACCTAAAAATAATTTAAATCATCCGTTGATAGTGGTTGTCATGACAACGATCAGAACAATGCGCATGCGTGAATTTTCTTCGCCAGTTAGGTAACGCAAATGCGTGAATTTTTCTACGCCAGTTGGGGTAACGCTATGCAGATTATACATTTTTAATTTCCTTTATTCTGTGTTATTTTAATTCAAAAGTACTTCAGAATGAATCTGAAACATGGATTAATTAACTATGTTTAATTTTAAATGCATCAAACATTAAGAAAATAAACTGAATCGTTTGAAATAATCCGCCGAAAAATGTTAACCCTAGCCTTATTACTGTTGGGAGAAAAAAAAAAAATTAAAGCCATACTCATTTGGCGGTGGGGAAAATGGAAGATTTTTTGGCGGGAAAGTTAGTTTTTAATTAATTCTAATTAAAATTTCAAAAAAGGGACCCCAGGTGCACATTCCCGACCTCCAAGGTATACATGTACCAAATTTGATAGCTGTATGTCAAATGACCTGGGTTGTAGAGAGCCAACACACACACACACATTGAGCTTTATTATAAGTATAGATATAGATTAAATCTTGTTTAGAAAAATTCAGCAACTTTTAAGCTGTCGTATTATTTTCTGTCAAATAATTTTTTAAAGAAAAAAATTCATCAAAACTTACAGTTATTTACTTTAGGTAAAATATTTTCCTTGGAAAAGAAAAAAAAACCTGAAAGTAATTTTTAATCTTCAAGTTTACATTTTCTAATAGAAAATGTCATTTGAAATTAAAGAAACCCTGAATAATTTCCAACAATGTCGAGTTAATTTTTAAAATTAAAAACAAAATCTGTAGAGTTTTTGCAACATATTTACAATAATTGTACTTTCGTAAAGGATGAGGTTCACTAATTATTGATTACATTCTGAAATCAACAGAAAATAACTAAACACATGAGTCTAAAAAGCCAAATAATTTCGGCTAAAGATTTATTTATCAAATAAATAGCAAAATTTATGAAACTTATTATCATAGCTAATTTTTTCTGTATAAAAAATTTTTTCTCAGCTACGCTTAATGTAAGAAATTGTATTACACTGGTTTATTAAAAAAATTTTTCCCTTCATTCCAAAATCACCAGCAATCCTGTTACCATTTTGCGCTTAAGTTTTACTAATTGAACCTAGTACAATTAGAAAACCATGAAGAGTTCCCCTTCTTCCGTTTTTTCATTCATCTTTTTTCCTTAATGTTCTTTCTATTTAAAAAATTCATTAATGATTTTTGGACAGGAATTCTTGATTGAAAAATTTCCAAAAATGTATTTTGACTGGTAATTTGGAAATCATTAGGAAGAATGTGAAAGAAAATTATGCTTTTAATATTTTTAAGCCTGAGTGAAACTATTTGTGAAATATAATGTTTTTTTACAGCACTTTACTTAACTTTATGTGTCTTGCTTCATCTCTGAAATTTCATAAATTATTTTCAGGCAATATCCTTACTTAAAAGAATGCAAAATTTCCTAGAAAACTAATATTTGAATAAAATTAGCAGTTACCAAATTTAAAAAGCGATCTAGAATAACAATGATAAATAAAAATCAGTGTGTTGCGCCAAAAAATTATTTATAAGGCATAAAATATATTTAGTGTAATCTCATAATTTATCTTTCTATGAATTTTTAATATTGTCATTTCTTTTTTTAAAAAAATTGCTTTCATATATTATTACAAAATTTTATTTATTTAGCATTCAATATTGGTCCCTTTTAGAAAAGTGCAACATTGAAATAAATTTTTGAACAGTTTCTGATACGATAGGTTTCTTTCGTTGATATGAACAAAACTCTACAAATATGGTACATCTTATTTGAATATGTCATTAAACGTTACATCATGAGGCAATTAACATTATGTGTGAAATGAACAATTTTTGATATAATGTATTTCTTATGAACAAAACCTGATAAATATTGTACACCTCATCTGAGCACGTAATTAAACGTTACATCACGAGAAAATTCACATGATTTGTGACGTGAACAGTTTCTGATATGATGTGTTTCTTATGAACAAAACATGACGAACATGATACATATCATCTGAGCATGTAACTAAACGTTACCTCACGCGACACTTAGCATGATTCATATGTGATGTGACCTACAGATCGATGTTACAGAATCGCAGCACTAGATATTATGAGGAAATATATAAGGACTTGAGGAGAGTGGAGATAAGACTACATAGAAAGAAGAAGATAGCTTTTCTGGAGGAATTGTTAACAAACCTGGAAGTTCTGAATAATAAAAGGGAATGTAGGCAGTTTTATAAAGGAGTCAATAATATGAGAAAAGAATTGTAATTAAACATTACATCACGAGAAAATTCACATGATTTGTGACGTGAACAGTTTCTGATATGATGTGTTTCTTATGATCAAAACATGACGAACATGATACATCTCATCTGAGCATGTAACTAAACGTTACCTCACACGACAATTAGCATGATTCATATGTAATGTGGCCTACAGATCGATGTTACAGAAACGCAGCACTAGATATTATGAGGACATATATAAGGACTTGAGGAGAGTGCAGAAAAGACTACATAGAAAGAAGAAGAGAGCTTTTCTGGAGGAATTTTTAACAAACCTGGAAGTTCTGAATAATAAAAGGGAATGTAGGCAGTTTTATAAAGGAGTCAATAATATGAGAAAAGAATTGTAATTAAACATTACATCACGAGAAAATTCACATGATTTGTGACGTGAACAGTTTCTGATATGATGTGTTTCTTATGATCAAAACATGACGAACATGATACATCTCATCTGAGCATGTAACTAAACGTTACCTCACACGACAATTAGCATGATTCATATGTAATGTGGCCTACAGATCGATGTTACAGAAACGCAGCACTAGATATTATGAGGACATATATAAGGACTTGAGGGGAGTGCAGAAAAGACTACATAGAAAGAAGAAGAGAGCTTTTCTGGAGGAATTGTTAACAAACCTGTAAGTTCTGAATAATCAAAGGGAATGTAGGCAGTTTTATGAGGAAAGAATTCAAGCCAAGAACTTTAACATGTAGAAATAAAGATGGAGAATTTGTGAGTAAGCTACTTTCAAGATTTGCTCGAAATAAAGATCATTCATATTAAAATATTAAACCAGAATTATTTGTTTGAGCTATAGTCAAATGTTGCGAAACAATAACTGAAAGAATTTAGTACATAAACAATCATAAAATGAAGAGAGTATTAGAATGCTTTCCCGAATAACAGCAAATAGTATTAATTCAAAGAAATATCCTTTTAATAAAACAAACACAAATGGCATAAATTAGATGATAAAACTTATTTCTTTTTTTTAACTGCCGTCAACAGGATTCATAAAACAAGAATGAAGTATCCAGAACACCGGAAATACGCATATCAATCAGAAAAGAATTATTTTTAAAATATCTTCCGTTCGGAATCGAAACGAAAGTTTTATTGGTAATTATTTTCCAACTAGATTATAGAATTATCAAGCACAAAATTCAATTAAACATGTCTCTTATTTACTAGAATACAGAATTATCAAGCATAAAATTCAATTAAACATATCACTTATTTAAGACAACAATCAAAATAAATTCTTTAATGTCCAGAATATCTGAAAAAAGAACATAAATATCAAAACAAGTGAAACAAAAACCCGTAGAGCTTATTATTGTATTTCCCAAGAATTAATTCGTTGCAATGTTTATGGAACAATTACTTTATTATATTTAAAAAAAATTATTCTTATAACAATATAGAATTTATTATAAAATGATATACAATTATTTATGACAGTATTCACCCTTTCAAAACGAAACGATAGTGTCAACAGTTGTTCAGCTCATTTCTTGATAGAAATAAATTTTTAACACAGCATGTTTTAGTTTTATTTCTCTAAAAGGTACAATAATCACCTTTCTTTTTTTCCTCTTTATTTTACTGACGTAAACTATATTTAATCATCGTAACCACTGACGCGGTATTATCACTGACGTAACAAATAAAATGGCAAGTTCCTGACGGAACAAAGTATAAACTATAGTAAATTAATACTTATTTGTGCTGTAAAGTTATATTCCCAACATGTTAGAAGATGACACAACATGCAGAAGTTAGAAATCTGGATATCACTGGCGTGATACAACAAATTATATTCCTGACGGAACAAAAGCAAGAGATGATACTTTTGACCCACCTGGTAGTTCTGATGGACCTGCCACCCTACCATATGCTGACAATCCTCTACTCTCCTTAAATGAGGACATTCTTGCTAATAAAAAAACTTAAAAGTAAAAGAGCTGCTGGTCCGGACTGTAACCCATCTGAACTACTAAAAGTCGAAGAACCGGAGCTTATTCATGCCATCCATAAAATCATAATTAAAATTTGGGCAACGGAGAAACTACGCATTACATGGGAGGAAGGCTCCATATGTCCTATATTTAAGAGAGGAGACAAACTTCAATGTCAGAATTACAAGGGCATCACGCTCCTCAATACGGCATATAAAATCTTCTCCAACTTGCTTTTTGCAAGACTACTACCTCATACTGACAAAATGATTGGAGACTACCAGTGTGGATTTAGATCACTAAAATCTACTATAGACCAAATTTACACTTTAAGACAAATTTTGTGAAAAAAAAAAACTAAAGAATATAACATTAAAATATTTCACTTATAGACTGTAAAGCTATTTGCGACAGTATAAAAAGAGATAAGCTATTTGAAGCAATGGAAGAGTTTGGAATCCCTACTAAACTTGTTAATTTAACTAAGTCTACACTTAATTATGTAAGATGCAGGGTTAAAATTTAAAATCATTTATATGAGCCCTTTGCAATAGAGAGAAACCTACGTCAAGGGGATTCTCTTGCTTGTCTGCGTTTTAACATTGCCTTGGAGAAATGTATCCTAGATAGGGGATTAGACAGAAAGAGCATTCTGTTCCATAAATCCATCCAATTGTTGCCCTATGCAGATGATATAGATATTATTGGAATGTCAGAAACGGCAGTAAGATAGGTGTTTCAATCTTTAGAAACTTCTGCCACAAATATGGTCCTTACCATCAACGAAGATAAAACCAAATTTATGGAATTTCCGCCCTCAACTATGAATCACAGTGTTCCTCTATGTATTAATGGTCATATCTTCTAAAAAGTCGATCATTTCAAATACCTTGGTACAATGGTTAATGACAAATATAAACTCAAAGCAGAAATTGACAACAGAATAAAAATGGTTAATAAACGTTTCTTTGAACTAAAAAAAAACACCTAAGATCCAAATTAATCAGTCGTAAAACTAAACTAAGAATTTATTAGACTCTTATTGTGCCTGTTCTGCTCTATGCAAGTGAAACTTGGACTCTTAACTTGGACACTCAGTGTTCTTTAAACATGTTCGAGAGAAAGATCCTTAGCACTATCTTTGGCCCAGTACTAGAGAGAAGATGTTGATGAACTAAATTCAATTGAATATACAAACTCTATAGGCAACCACAGATAACACTGGTTATCCGGATCAATAGATTAAAATGGCTGGGTCATATCTGGAGAAGCCCTGAAAACAGCGCCCTCATAATATCCACTTTTAAAATTCCTATGGGATCCTACAACTAGATGGCTGGATGATGTGGAAAGAGATCTGAGTGTTCTCAGGATAAAGAATTGGAAGGAAGTTGCGGGGGATAGAAAGCGCTGGAAACTGCTCGTGATTGTAGCAGCCAAGGTCTGCAACATGAAGAAGAAAAGATATGTAATGTGAAAGTTTCTGATATGATGTATTTTTTTATGAAAAAGACCTGGAAAACATGATACATCTCATCTGAGCATGTAATTAAACGTTACGTCACCCTACAATTCGCATGATTGATATTTGGTGAACTGTTTTTGCTATGATGTGCTTCTTATGAACAAAACTTGATAAACGTTGTACATTTCATCTGAGCACACAATTAAACTCTACATCACGAGATAATTTTCCAGAGACCATGGTTTATCATCTTATAATGTGTGACTGTTTGTGACACGGTATGTTTCTAATATTTGATTTTCGTGAATTTCTTTGAAATTAATTAAAGTGACGAATTAAAGTCTAATACTTTTTGCCGATATTTTATGTTACATGTTCCACATTTGAACTGCTTCTGATATGATTCTTAGATTAGACATGCGCAATATGTTACCTGCCAAATATGTTACATATCATCTAACCAAATAATTAAACTTTACACAGTTTGCATAACTCTTATGGACTTAATAAATTGTTTATGATATGACGTGTTTTTTTTTAATTTGTACATGCTCAAGTCTAACAAACATGACATATACCGCCCAAGTGTTACATCGCATGAAACAATTCTTACTAATCTAGTGCCTATCATTTTTTCGTTTTATATGACTCTGTATTTGTGTCAAAACAATCTATCATTTTTTCCATATTTGGTTGTTATTATTTACAAATGATATATCTCTAAATTGGCAGCATTCATAATTTCTTTAACTTTCCTAGAGTGGTATGATGACCAACTGTTCATTTCATCAGAATTTTAGAAAATAATCCCTCTGTATATAATATAAAATCTACGCTTTGTATAAAATATAGTTCTCAGACGTTAATAGAATCATTCAGTCTTCTCTATCACTCTGTCATATCTTAATGATTTGCATTGTAACGCAATTTATATCCTCCTAGTCACTTAGTGAATGGCGGTCATATAAATTAGACTTTACTTAGAGGTAATACTTTTAAAACAAACTTTGCTTTAAAAGTTTAGCATTCACCGAATTCTAAATCCTAAAATATTGAATCATTAGATGAAGGGTTTCGGAAGATAAAGGAATATTAACAGTCCATTAAAGAGTTCTGCATTGTAATGTAGTGAATACATACGCAAACTCAAATGGATGTAACCTCGTTAGATTTCTGTAAATAATGCACCAATTGTTTCGTTTCATTGTGAATTTCTTGTTTGTTTTAGAAATAAGCGGATGTCGAATCGAAAAGCAAATGTGAGTAGTTGTAATGTATATTATGTACACAAATCATGTCTGGAAAGTGTCAACTTCTGTGGGCGGTGCAATTCATTCCACGATTTCAGAGTTGCGGTTTATTTAGCTTGCATTTCAAATGAACTATTCGTGTTATACTCATTTACTATATTTACATTTAAGTAATTTTTTTTAAAGCGTATTGTATAATTATTTAATTTTTGTGAATCTAAGGAACTTGAGTTTTGAAAATAGAAATCTTGAATCGTTAGCTTATTTCATAAAATAGGACAAAATTTTTTTTTCTAAGAAAATTGTAACAGTAAAGGAATATTTTGAAAAGAATATTTATTTATTTCAAAATTAATGCAAATGTCTTAAAGGAACAATAAATCCTTTAGAGTTCCAATTTTAAAAAATGTTTTTGTTTGTTTTTTTACGGTTTTACATAAAAGTTTCAATCATTCTGAATATCTTTACCCTTCAGCGGATCGTATAGAAATTTCTCTACACATTTTTATTTCCATTTATAAGCTTCACATGATTGTTTCACAGGACAACAATGAGTTCATGGAAATATTTTTTTTAATGTGTTTTTATAAATATTTGCAGAAAACACCGATATATGGCAAGAGTGGAACTAAAATTTAAACTGGAAACTTAAACTGGAAAAATACCAAGTTGTCTATTGCATGAATAATTCTACCATTAAAAATACTATCAACATATTTTATTTCCATTGTTAAAAATATATTAATAAAAAGGAATTTTTATTTTTATTTCAGAATTGTTATAACATGATTTTTGTTCCTGGGATATTGTTAAAGACGACGGCGTTAGTATAATATATATTTATTCTTCCCAATAAGTAGACGTACAAGCATATAAGTAGTTTTTTAGAATAACTACAAAAAAGGTGATGCCACTCAAGCTAAAAGTAACTATACAGAATTATTTGCTTGCTTGCTTGCCGCAATAGATATTGTTTAATTCACAATGCAGCCAATTGGCACAATTCGTTTGTTTTGTTAAAATTTCATCATAAAAAATAAACTAAAATGTTTTTAAATAATTTTCCTAAATTATATGCAGCTATTCAGAACACATGCATTTTTCTTGTAAAAATTCAAAGTCATGCATTCTAGGGTTAAGATTTTACACGTAGTTACACAGATATGGTAATAAACTCATTTGAATCATATAAAAAATTGGTTAGCGATTTTTTTAATTAATCGTTTACATTGAAAAGCCTATTTCTGGTGCAAATATCGAAAATTTTTAACTCAATATTTTTAATTTCTGAATAATTTTCTTCATACATTCCTTCGAATTTAGTTTCAGTGTTCAATAATTTAAAATTCATTTTTATATTTTCATAATCTACATTTTAGCACCGCATTATATCTCTAATTGCTATTTCCCTCAATTCTAAATTTTATTAAAATGTTCTAAATGTTTAGTAAATAGAAGCTCATAAATTAAAATATAATTCATATTCTGTTAATTAAAATTCCTGCATTTTCTTAAAAAAATTTACAAAATATTTTGTAGTTACTAAAGTCTGAATAAGCAATTTCTTCGATTAAATTTTTTAAAATAATTTTAATGTTTTATAATACCAAAGAAGTATAATATTTTCATTTTATTTATCAACTGAACCCCAATAATCAAATATTAAATAAAAAATAATACAGCTTTGATAAAAATACAGCTTTCACTTGTGTGTGTGTGTATGTTCAAATACTAGATAATACATTTAAATTGTCTGTAAAATGTTGAGCAAATTTAAACTAAATAAGATCTAAACTGGAAATTTCTGTTTTACAATTGTTTTTTGCAGCAACAAAAAATTTTCCCAATTTTTAAGATTATTTGGCTTTTAGCTTATATATTTTGCTCCATAAGTGTTTAATTTTTTATTAATTTTTGCAAAAATTCAAAAATATGAGTATCTTATATCATTTTTCAAAAGATTCATTCTAAATGTAACCAATATTTTAATTGATTTTTATCTCGAAAAGACATTTTTAAGAGGACCTTGGATTTAAAAAAAAATGCATTTCATTGTAACTCTATCCAGGTATGCTCATATAAAATGAGAAATCATGCAAATTCAAAACATTATGTGTTTTGCTTAAAGTTTTTGGTCTCCGAGGGAATCTTAGATATGGGGAGTAGAAAGTATGTTGGTTGGTTCTCGCTGCTCTGGTAGGTACGACCACACCCTACTGATTATGGAACGTAGCTGTTATGGGAAAGATTGTACCTAGATTAATGGTAGTCCTTAAGACTCAACTCCTTTACTGCCTCGGCGTTTTGATCACCAAATTTTTCATGTGCTTTCGGCTTTTTGAAGTAGTTGCTTGTAATTACACTGCTTGGTATTTCACATATAAATTTTAAGAAAAACCTATTCTCATATTTAAAAAAAAAACCTAAAGAGCAAGTGAAACATGTGAAGCATACGTAACATTTTGCATGGTTTTCGGCACAAAACACGCAGACAAATATCGAATAAAATTCAATTGCTCAAAAAATATAGATCAATATTCTGCAATCGTCACCGCAGACTTTGTAAAACAAATTAATAATTCCTCATCAGGACTCTGGTGTTAGAATTTGCCCATCATGTATGAAGCACAACAAACTAATTTTGATTAATGAAGGAGGAAGGTAGAAATAATCAGTAGATTGAAACATAAAAAGAGCTGCCAAAAGTTAGGTACCATATAAGATGCTAATATACTAGAATAAATAATTAAAGGATTTGTAATCCATTATTTCTTTTCGCTATTATTTTTTCGGTTCATATAATATTTTCTGACATAAGATTCTCTTTTGTATCTATAATATGGCACATATTTTCTACTGCTGAAGTTAGTAGATAAGGTATTCCAGATTCTAATTTTTAAGAATCGTATTTCCCATTGATTAATTTGCTTCAGAATTTAAGGTAGGTCAATAAGTTTAACTGCAAGATACCATGTTATATTTCATTGATCTAATGCTTTACGATAACAGATTATCGCATTCATGTACCCGACGTACTAACAATGGATCGACAAACCATTGTTAGAGAGCAGAGTTGTTAATAGACATAAAGAGAAAAAAAATGAATGTAATGAACGTGATGCTGCCTATTCACGTTAAAAGGGTGAAAATCCTGAAAACGGCATGCAGATTGCAAGTCCAAAAGGCATTAACAACACACATGATGCATAACATGTGGGTAAAGGATAATCCAATTGCGAGTATACCATGGAAATCTCAACAGATGCTTGGTGTCAACGTATGGGTTGAAATCCTCAGTGATTCCTATCTTCTCAAACTATACGTCTACTCGAATGACTATAGCACGACCTCCAGGACATTTTGCAAAATGTGATTGCTGCAGTATAAAAAGGCGTGTGATCGATTATATTCATGTCCATTTTTCCTGCAAAATGCAAAATCACTTCGATGTTACATACCCAATGAGATGGATAGGACGCGTTGAATGCATTGCAAAACCTCCATATTTACCGGACCTGAATGTCTGTGACTTTCTCATATGGGACAATCTTAAATGTGACGCCTGTGGAGGCAATGGAGGATCGTCCAGCAGGGATTGTTATCGTGAGCTAGACGTCAAACGCATAGCTGATATTTTCGAGAGCGCCCGGAAATCCCTTTTTAAATCACTGTAGGCAATACAATATGGCCATTTTTAATAACTCTTGTAATATTTAATGAAATAAACGTTTTTGTCTTAATTACTACCCTTTTTATCATTCCAGATTGATGATGCACTTGCATGTATTTTACTCGCTTTTCAGTGTGGTTTGTGACAGAATATTCCTTTGCAAATCTTACTCCCTTTTGATATCTACTATCAACACTCTGAGCTTCTCGGCTCATTAATAGAACCCTATAGGCACTGAGAAACAATAGCAAAACAATTTATTCTTAGAAGGACTCGTCTCATTTCAAACAAATTTTCAGTTTAAAATAGATGTCACGATTCCATGGCTTAAAACTTTTGACTAGCCCGTAGCGTTTTACACATTTTTATATAACTCGGTTTGTTTGATGTTTGTAATCGTTAATTTTGTACTTGATTTTATATCCGCTTCTTGATGTGCTATTTTTGAAACTTTTTGAGCTTGATTACAGATTTTAAAATAAATTAAGTATTTTATTAATTTTATATCATAAATAATATTGAAGCGATAAATTTAATTGAATTTTGATTTAGTACAGAATAAATCACCTTGCTGTGAATTAAAAAGACTCACATTTACGATTTCAGGATATTAATAATAAGTAAATATGAATTAAAGACTAAATTTTTGAAAATAATAATAAAATATCGAAATATAATTAAATAAGTAATAAAATAAGTAAATTTCAATTAAATAATAAGTAATCCAATAAAGTAAGTTAATAAAATTTATTTTTGTTAATTTTAATTATTTATTGGAATCACTGTAAGCGTGTAAATAGATATTCTTTGTATCTGGAAATGTCAGAAAGTTGGAATTTCTTCAAAAAATTTATGCTTAATATTTTGTTGATAATAATATAGGATATGATATTCTTGGTCTAATAAAATTATATAAAACTGAAACTAAAAGATATGGAACAAAATTCTTTATTAGCTTACAATAGAACTTATAATGTCATTTTCTGTATTAAATCTAATTTTTTTAAAAAAAACTGAGTGATTTTAACGCAGTCTAGTGCATCAATTTAAATTCAGAGTGAAGCAAAAGCAACCCAAAATATTCTTTGAAAGCGCCAAATAAATAACTAAAAAAGAAAGTTCAGAAGCATATGTTTCTTTTTTTTCATTGAATAAAATGGTACAAATTATTTTACCCGAACTCCAATGCACAATTTAGCAAATAAAGGCCATCATCCATAAAATATAGTTCACAACTAATATTCAAGTTTATGCGTGAAATTCTTTTGCATTCGATAGTAAAAAAATCGACTTATTTTATTTTTCCTTTTGATAAAAATAACCAGTGTTATAATAGGCATGCAACACAACAGCAACGACAAAGTAAAAAACAGCTAAATAAAATCACTTTTGAGAAAAGAAAGAAAAAAAAATTTTAATGTAAAATTGCACAAGAAAGAAATAAAATATCTCGGATCATATATTTCCTCTCAAATAACCGTGAAACGAGCGCTTAAGGATCCTTTAGATCCACTTCTTTTGTTTATCTTCCTTTTCAATTTCACTTGCATTTTTTAGTGCATCCAATTTTGGAGTTGCTCAAAAAAAAATGAGACACACATCCGCCAAACATGGGAATTTCAGTAGATACCTTCCAACCTTCGAATAAAGTGATTTTGTTCTAAGAGTTGTTTGATTTGTTTCATTTAATGAAAACAAGAATCTTTTTATTTTAAATCGACATTTTATAGGCAGCGGTGTAAAGATAGAAACATAGTATTTTCAAAAAGTTTTATTTTTTTTAAATATTTTTATTGATTATTAAGTTAAATTGAAATCAGAAAGATAAATAAAGTGACTTATATTATAATAAAAATTAAAATTAAAAGGAAATACTATAACAAATAATGATATTCTTTTTTTAGAGTCCGCATGATATTCACCCTTCTAAAGTTTACAAAAAACGGTGAACATATCAAAAGGTTTATTTATTTATTTTTAGTGATTATATGGTTAATGTACTGATAGGAACTTAGTTTCTAGAAGAATTATATTAGAATGCAATGTACTGATCTACTTTTGTTCTAATAATGATGAAATAAAATATAATTTTACTAAAATCTAGTAAACTTTCTTACAATTAAGTTATAAAGAAATCTCATAAGCCTTTCAGTATAAACCTTTTCAACAATATCCTCTACTATAATGGAAAATATCGTAGCAGAGGATATTATTGAAAGAATCAGGGAAAAAATGAAACAGACATTAAAATATGCATAATTATGCATCAAGGAGATGAATTTATAAAAGATGAAATTTGAGATCTCTTGGAATATTTGAAATTATTTTAGATTTTTTTTTTTTTTTTTTTTTTTTTTTTTTGTGAAAAAAGAAAAATTTGTGTTTTAGAAGGATGGCTTTTTGTTGACATCGGTATAGAGATAGAAACTTGGTGGTTTTTTTTTTGTTT
The DNA here is from genome assembly GCF_947563725.1 of Argiope bruennichi. Taxonomy (NCBI): domain Eukaryota; kingdom Metazoa; phylum Arthropoda; class Arachnida; order Araneae; family Araneidae; genus Argiope; species Argiope bruennichi. The sequence continues at coordinate 101,976,736 of NC_079160.1, read as the reverse complement.
TTTTTTTTTGTATTAAATTTTTCTTGAACCCTAAGCACTACTGAATTGAAAGGACTTTTATAAGAACAAACAAACAAAAAAAGCTTTCATTATAAAAGCAATTTAAAAATAATAATAATATGCTGTATTTGAAGTTTGTATTATATGTATGTACTCGTATAACGTTTATTGGAATAATGTGAAATTCAAAATGCTTCCTTATTTACCAGCATTACTTATATGGTTAATATAATGATAAGAAATTAGCTACAACAAAATTGTATATATGATCCAAAATAGTGATCTACTTTTTCTCCAATTAAGATGAAATAAAATATAATATCACTTTTGCAAAAAAAGATGAACTAAAAATTGATTAGTAGCCAGATATGCTTTTCAATAGAAATTGGTTTTTAATAATATTCTCTATAATAACAGGAAACATGGAAATAAATTCAGAATATTTACGAAAAGATTGCGAAAAAAATTAAAGTGAGTACAAAACTTACCTAATTATACAGTGGCTAATCTATGAAAGAAGAAATATGATGTCACTTGGAATAATTTTTTTTGCATTTCAACTTACAAACAACACAAAGATTTCCAATTCTACATCAAAACTTATTCTCTAAAATCATATGAATGATATCTAAAGTTTAGTTTCATAGGATTTCGGTACTTAATATAATTCACTTTTTACTCTATTTCTGTTCAAGCTAAAGATAAAAATATTATATATGTTATTTATATATAACATGGCAGTTAAAGTTCAGGATTCTAAACTCAGAAACAAATGCGAATTTAAATTATTTGTAATCAAATTTTAGAGCAGAGCATAAATGTTCATCATAAATCTCATCATTAGAAAATAAGAAAATTTTTTTCTATAAAAACAACAATAACAGAAAATAAACTTTTTGAATTAAACTTGGAAGGCAATTAAATATATAATGCGATGGCAAAAAAAATTACTTAAAAAATAAAAAAAAATTTGACCAACATGAATACAAAGGTCCATTGAATTTTTTATATAAGTTTACAAATTTAAAAAAAAAAACATTAAATGAAATATTTTAAAATTCATAACAAGTGTCAAACATTTCCGTAAAAGTAAAGAATTCAAATGAATAAGAATGAAAAATGTTGCATGAAATGCAAATTTAGATCAAAAATGTAACAGCATCATTTCTTTGGAAATGACACCTTGTTTGCAAAAACCTTGTGTGTGTGTGTGTGTGTGTGTGTGTGTGTGTGTGTGTGTGTGTGTGTGTGTGTGCGTGATAACATAATTTTGGAGATGCGTGGCCAAAAAGAAGATATTTTTGGAGTTTTCAATGTGATTTATTTCACCATGGAAATCATAATTGGCCCCGAGATTAGAGCTGTAATAAAATGACGTCTTTTTTTTAACGTGATCTAAGAGCAATGTGGGAGACATTTTTCTCTTCAGTTATTTTGTTAATAGATTCTGACGGGGACTTCTTTGACACGCGTTGGCACTTAGGAAAGGGGATCTTAGGTATCTTTAAAAGAATGTCTTAAGCAACAGTTATCAGCAAGTCATCAGTTTTCTATAGCGCTTGTTAACATTATTTAAATAAATAGTTTGGAATTGGATCAGGAAATAAGATAAAATTTTAAAATGCTCTAATTTTAGATGAAAATTAGGAAATAAATTAATATATAAATTTTATTAAAAATTATCAATATATATTGTATAGTGCTTTTTGTAAATGAAGAGATAGGAAATTTAAAAAATAGTATTCGAAAATCGGAATTCAAATTTAAAGGCAGAAAAATATTACTGGATTTAATAAAAATACTTTTAAAATATGACAAAACAAGTGCATTAAACGCCTGAACAGTATATCATTAAATTAATCGAAAAGCCGAGGAATTACATAAACAAATCAAGTTGAACTGTTACGGTCATGATTTGCATATCCAATACCCATTAGAGAAATTCCTATTTCCTATTTGGTTGGAACTATTTATTTGTTTAAGAATAATACGATGAGCGCAGATTAATCCTAACACAGTTATCTGAAGAATATTTAAAACGCCTTAATGAAGAAGCCTTATTATATTTGAATAGCAACATAATGTACAAATTCAATTCAATACAAAATTCGTTTCTGAAATGTTAGCATTTATCGTCTGGTTCCAACAATGCGGAATATGTACAAAGAGTTTTAAACTTAAAATTAATGCATATTTATTGAAAAGGTAATACATATTATAATTATGTATGTTTTATATATTCCATTCAAATTTAAGTTATTCTGGTTCGCTTTTACTCTTACTTTCTTCGTAAATTTTCAATCACACATTTCTCAATTGACTTTGAGTATGTACTCCATGTTGATAAAACACTCTCGCACCAAATAAGGAATTAGTATATATTGGATAAATAGAGTTCACAAGGAGAATCAAAACAGAATAAATTTTCTACTTTGGTAGCAATATGGTTTCTTATTTTATTATATCATTAGCAGATTTTTAAACATGATAATGTTTATAGTCTTAGTATTAGCTGTAAATTGCATATTAGAGCACTATAAGCATGAAGAAAAAACATTTCAAAACATTCTGCAAGACAGATCGTTGGAATTAGAATTTTGATTAGGTCATCATTAAAATTTTATCAACACCTAAACAGGTTATATAACATGCTATTCTTACATATAGAAAATCTAACATGCTAAATATACAAATGAAATGCTCTGTATTGCACGAAGCAATTATATTTTCCTTAATAACTTCAGAACATATTATTTCTTAAAAACTATATTTTCATGATATAAAAGTTCCGAAAACTAGCTTTTCTGTTTCCCATTTGTTTCCTACAAACATTTTTTCCATTTTTTTTTAATTAAAGAATATCTTTTATGTATATTTTAGATCAAAACTGTTTTTCGTTTCTGTGACTATTTTTAGATACAAGCAAGTTGAGACAATTTCAAATAATGTTTTTGTTAGAGAAGGAGGTTGGAAATTTTTCGATTCAAACGTTATTAAGAGTAGCTTCTAGAAATAAAAAATGAATATAGATAAATCAAGTCCAAATTAGTTCCATAAATGCAGTGTTTCAGAATAAAGATTCGTATCTTTATATTTAGATACTGAATATCATAAATTAAATGAAAGTAAGGAGATTGTTGCCAGATTTAAGCATTTTTATCGATTATAAAATTTTAAGTTGTTTTCTTAAAAGTCATGCATAAGTGTAATTTAAAGGCTTTTTGGTATTGGCTTATATAATTGTTTTAATAGAAAATTTCAGTTTCTTTGCCAGATTCAATATAACCACGAAAGTTGTTTTCCCAAAACGTTCCCCTACATTCTCCAATAATGGTATTATCCCAACTAATACTATTCATGGCATTGGCGCACAATAGTTACGAAATATTATATTTTGTCTTGAATTTAGCATTTTTAGATCTATCGCGTTACTCAAGGCGAAACTTTTGGTAATTAATCTCCTGCATCCGGTTAACTGTATTCGAAAATCGAATCTTTGTTTTAGACGCATTTTTCTCAACCGATTATAATTAAAATTTGACATAGAAGTATACTAGTAGTCACAAAAATCTTACTAAATTTGATACATTTAAGTGACTGCGTTTTTCAGTTATAGCTTTTACTTGCTTCATACGTTCAACCCCTGTTTGAATTTGGCTCAGAATTTGTTAGATGTCTACAAAGTAGATATCAAATTCACATACTGAATTTTATCTAGTTAACTCTCTTCGTTTTGCCGTTATCGTGTTAATTTATATTGTAAATGCCAGAAGGCAGATTATCTCTGAATACATTTTACACAAAATTTGATTTAAAAAAAATCTATATTTTCGGGGTAAAGACCATATATCAAATTTTAATTATCTTGCTCTAAGTGAATTTTTTAATTATCTTTGTCATAAACAGGCAGGCAGATATATTTCATTTTTTTTTTCAAGAAGTTCGAATTTTTTGACGATTGTAATGTTTTCCTTCTACTTCTTTCCTTTACATATACGAGAAAGCGAAAAGGAATACTTTAAAAGGCTAGACGATGGTTGTTTTATTATGAAATATGTCATGGTATGAATGAATACCGTGTACAGATAAAATATATTATATGGTGTAACATTCCCCGTTTCCCAGTACTGATACGACATTTACAGCCAGCTGTGTCGTCGCTGTTAATTACTAAACTCCTCGAGAGAGCCAGATGGTGGATCTTTTCACCTGGGTGGTTTCGTATCTGTTCATTAGCGACTACAGTGAAAGACCACATGTGGGAATTCCTCGTCCAAGAGATATTGAGAGTACCTTCAAAGAGAGAGGAGTGTTCAAACATCTGGATGCTAAATGTTTCTCATTGTGAAAGGACTGTGATAACTCCGTGTTTCAGAATAGTCAGTTATGAAAGGTGCATCACTAAAAGGACCTTCCCACGACCGTCTGGCGCGGCTGAGGGAGCATATTGCTGAATACCAATTGGCAGAAAGAGAGCTCAAATGACCATTGTAAATTAAGAGGCGGAGATTGTCGCCGAAATAAAGTGCGGAGATTTTTTTTTAGAGAGAGAGGAGAAGAAACGAATTGCAGGAGAATGTTGGACTACACCCACGAGTTCGGAGTCCGAGAAATACCCCTGGAGTGTTCGTGTTGACTAACAACCTGTTAGTTCCCTGTGGTGTTGTTTCTCCGTATTGATGGAGAACTGAGTTTCAAGATAAACCTTCGTCTGTTGTGTTTCCTACTACAGGTGTAAATAACTATTTATTTAACCAAGATTATGACAAGTTTTTCTTTTGTATATTGTAAAATAAAGAATTGTCTGGAAATTCTGCTTCGTTATTTGATCAGTCTATATCAAGACATTAAAATTTCAATAAATATCGATATATACAAGATGTTTACACCATTAGCATTTTACACCATTTTATTCCAATATTATTTGAAAATTATTTTCCAAATAATTCGTTTCCAGGCAAATTAAAACTAAGACGTGCAGGTCTACAGGCTAAAGCCTTGAAAAAGTAATAGCTTGATATTTAAGATTATATTTACTTTTATCAAAAGTTAAATATGTTACACTTGGATCTTATTATAAATAAGATCCTAGAGAAACATCGAAATTTATTTTCCAAGTGCCATTTATTGTAATGTGCAAATACATCATTTTACAGATGGAATATTTCAAATTAAATTGGAAATTCCTCAGCTCACTGATTTTTAGAGAAGAGATAAAACTAAATGCTTGTTTAATCTTAAGTTCCTCAAACTTGGTGTCCAAGAGAAAAATCTTTCGAGACAACATTTGTAGTGACGGAATTGTTGAAGGGCGAATAAAAGTAGATTCGTTGACACAAGAAGGGTTTGTTTGTATTCTGGGCCCATCATAGCTATTTCATTAGTCAGAATGTTAATTTTGCAGTCTTTTACGAATCGAATCGCTGACTTCATGTTAGTTTTATCCTTTTGATTTTGGACTGGTTAAGATTTATTTGTTCGTGGCTGAATACCAGAGTGACTACAAAGTGAAATTTAACACTCTAAAGACTTCATCACCGTTAACAGGGAAATTAATTTTGAAAGAACTATTTTCCTTCTGTTCATTGTTAAAAGAATGGACAAGCGGGGTTTTATTTTTTAACACAAAATAAAATACAATTCAATTAGGTTGAATTGCGAAACCAACTTTATTGTTTTAATGTTTTTGCTTTGCAAACTTTTATTTATGACAAAATGTGTTAATTTTGACTTTTAAATTTTATCAAAACTTAAAATAATATTTATAATTATGATTTATTTATCAGATAAAATGTGTTATCATAAAAACAAGGAATGAATTGTTAATTATGGAGAACACATTTTATTACTGAGTTTATTGTTTATATTCTTATAGTTTTTGTTGATATTTTGTTAAAATAAGCCATTCTTAATTTATTTTAATATATAAAATACTTTATACTTTATAAGGCATTTTATAAATAATTAATCAAATCGTTTTAATTCATTTAGTTCCATTTTTGAAATAAAAACGGTTATCTCTTGATTAAAATGAGAATATATTCATTTTGACTTCATAATATGGTTTCGGATAGTTGATTCACTGAACATGTATTAAAATTATTAATGTGAATACCATTTCGGAGACTTTATAATGATATTTCTTATCCTATAGTTGCTGTTGCTTTACATACAGTTGACATTATAACTCCTAATTGCATGAGATAATTTTTCCGCAGTTTATTTTTTTTTTAAATTTAAATAGTTTTTTTTTTAATATTGATTCATTTTTATTTTCTCGGTTTTATATTGAAATGCTTTTGAAGATATTCTTCCATTAAAGTTCAAAGTGTAAATTAAGATATTTGCCTTATATGAAATTTTTCCTAATGTTCAACACTAGGTCCATTTGCTCAACATGAGGATAAATTTATTACATTTGTACTTCTTTATATATCCCAGGTCTCATTAGAAGCAATAATTTCCAATTTAAGAAATGAATAGAAGTGATGACCATTCATCAAACAAAATCCAACAAAGAGAATTACCTCCTTTTTCCTCAGACAAGAAAGTCCAGTCGGTAAATATTTGTCTTGTTGTTAAGTAGCAGTTTGCACAAAAAGAGACATTGCCTAGCCTCAGGTTCTTCTCTCGGACGACAAAAGGTACCAAATATCCTAATTTTCTACGATCTATAAGTTATACACAAGAAATGAAAAGCATTTAATATAAGAAGAATTCTATTTTTAAGTGGATAAAGTTGCAGTTATAAAATTATATTTAAACATAGAAAAATCAGATGTATTACACAATTAAAACATTTGCAACGCTAATACCGGAGAAATGCTGATTTTACGAATCTTATCTCTGCTACTATCGAAGATATCAGAAAAAGATTACGCTAAAATTTGTTTAAAGTTGTCAATATGGAAGAAATGATTGTCCATACGCATTAACAGTCCATAAAAAAAACATAGGTTGTGAATTTGAAAAGTTTCGATTTGTTTTCTGTCTCTCTTAGATGCAGACAATTTCGAAGGTTCCTTCTCTCAACAAATGGAAATGACGATTTTTCAAACTTATCAGAAAATGTTTTCGGGAAGTGCTAAAGAAATCAATTTTTGTTTCACGAAATCTTCAATCACTTTGTTGAATTCTTAAATTATGATTAAAATTACTATTTCTATTAACATTACTGTTCTGTGCTATTACTTAACGGGGAAAACAGTTAGTTTTACTTACGCTTTGCATATTCATTCCTTTTTGTTATATAAAGAAAAATAATTTATTATAATACAATTACGTTAATTTTTATAATAATATAATACGATAAAATAATATAATAATACAATATAATAATTATAACGCAATACTGAAATATAAATAAATATTTGTTGAAAAAATGAATCCAGTAATATTTATCAATGATAGAAATTTCTTCATTAACGATCTTCGATTTTTACAAAAAAGTATTCAATAATTTAAGTCCTTAACTAACTCGTTCTTAAGATCCATCACAAAGATATACTTGATGAACTGTAATGAACTTCTCATAACTTAATTAAAATTTCTGCCGAGTGTTGTTTTTTTATTCTTGGAATAATTATATATCTGATCAACCAAGTATGTGACGTTACTTTTAGTTATGATGTGAACTGGAATGTAATAACCGAACTGTTCGGTATTTCATAGCTGACTTTTTGTCTCAGATTACCAATATAGGGCATTGAAATACTTATTTTACGTTAATAAGTAATCTAATATTCGAAAATGCAGGGAGATTATAATTAAAGTTACGATTTCAAAAATCGATAATTTTAAAATACTGGTCAGAATGACTTCATATTTTAGTTGAAAAATCATGTGGCAATGTCACTTTGTTTAGCTAAGATAAAAAATACTTCCGAAAGGTGCTGATAGATAGTGCTGTCAGGATTCACATAGTTTGGAGATATGCCAATTACTTATGCGTGACATGCGCACCGTAGACATAGCTGTCATAAAAATGAAGAGCACCAGCTCTTTTCCCATGAGCACCATGCCGTTTTTGCTTCCAGTTAGTAGCGGAACAAGGCGGAGGGCATATCGAACAACTTATGCCTTCACCACCCATCAATAAAGTGTTTGTTCCATAAACATCTTTTTTTTTTTTTTTTTTTTTTTTTTGTCATTGTCACTTTTGTCGCTATAAACATGTATTCTTTTATTATGGCTAATAAATTTTTAGTAAACTCCTAAACTATTGTTTCCTTTTGGTTAACAATATTCCTGTATTTAACAAATCCATTTTTAGTCTTTCGCTTGACAGCGCCATCTATCGGCACATTTTGGAACCATTTTTTTCTTTGCCAAACAAAATTTCATTGTCTCACGATTGTTCGGCTAAACTATCAAGTCATTCTGGCCAGTAGTTTTAAAATGATCGATTTTTGAAATCATAATTTAATCATAATCATCCTGTACATCATTCCAAAATTGAAATTTTTAGCATTTAAATTAAAAATAATTGTTCTGTATGTGATACAAAAGAATAGCGTTTAGAAGTCGAATGGACTATCATTTACCCTAAGAATGCAGGAAACTATACTGCCAACGGATAATGTGCTTTACGGTACATACATGACTTGCATATTTAATTACCACTCAATTCAGCATGTTTGCTTTTAGAATCAGAATCGGGTGGTGTGTATATGCTGTAAAACAAACATAAATACGAAGTGAAAGATAACCCTAATTTTCAGTTTGATGATTGCTATTCCTAATCACGACATTCGAATATTAAAGCACTGTATTATAATGCAAAATGACTTCACTTTCTTTTTTATTATTTACTTATTCTCTTTATTATTCATTATTATCTCTATTATTCACTTTATTATTCATTATTACCTTTATTATTCACTTTATTATTCATTATTATCTTTATTATTAACTTTATTCTTCACTTTTCGAATCTTTATTATGTATTTGATATCGTAACTTTCAAATCATTTATTTGTTCTATTTACTGAATATTTACGGAGATTATAGAGATTTACTTAATAATATTTTCTTTTAAGTTCATATTCATCATCTCAATTTAATGAATGGTTTGTAAATTTTATATAAGAAGAAATGATTACAATCTTATAAATAAGAAATATTTCAGCAAGTACAAAATGTGCGTCTGAGTTAACTTAATCCATCCATTTAGAGAGCGGAAACATTATTATGCGTTCTATGTTTGGTTGGCATTTTTTAATTTGCAGAACTTAGCAATTCTTGATATAATGATGAAAATCCATTACTAAAATTTGCTTAAGAATAGTAACAGTCATCGAGTATGTCTAATATAGTTCATCATATAATTCATCAAATTTCACAAAAAAAAACAAAAAGAAAAACCGAATATTACGTTAAACACCAATTCAAAATTCACAATAGAAAGAAAAATGTAATAAATTGAAAAGTGCTGTTGGTGAATCAGAGCTATCATATAATGTATGTGTTGTTTATGTATTTTTAATTGCCTTGGACGATCAAAGGTTCACGCAAATATTAGCAGTTGAATTTCACTTGAAACACTTACGCATAGCTTGATGATCCTGATTCTCATTTTATACTACCCTATATGATGAAATATATACGGAATTTTTCCAATGTACTCTTTTTTTTAATTTCTCTGTAAAGGTTTTATAAACCGACCTTCAGTTTCGACTAGCCTATTCAGAGTCCATACCTCAATCAGATAAATTATCTGTGGGGCAAAATTGATCTGAGTCCTCCATAAAGGTTCGATAAACTGACATTCAGTTGCGACTAATCTACTAAGAGTTCATATCTCAATCCTGTATCTAGGGCCAAAACTGATCTCAGATAACCATAGAATTGGATAAACTAACCTTCAGTTGCGATTACCTTATTCAGAGTTCATATCTCAACAACATAAAGTATCGTTGCGGCAAAATGGATCTTTGACCTTATCTTCGAATTTCTTGATGAAAGGTAAAAAGTTGTCCTTATTTTCGGTCGAAATTTTAGCTGTAGTACGATATTATAGTTTAACTCTTGCATGTAATAAAATAATAATAGCTAGAAGAGGGAAAATTTAAAGATAATTCCTTTGACTCGCGTTATATTGTGCAGGAAAATAACAATATCCTAAATCCTCTATTTCTCTTTAAGCCTGAAAATCTTTCTAATGCTTCTATATACATATTTATTAAATTACTTACAAAAAAAAAACTTCAGTATAATTTAATAAAAAAATAAGCACAATTAACTGAATATTTGCAAATTTAATATATATATATATATATATATATATATATATATATGTAATGATATTTTAACTCTAATTTCAATTTAATTAATTTTCATAGTAACTTCATCTTAATTTAGCCCATAGTAACTTCATTCTAAAATATTCTCTTATTTCGTGATCCAATTCCACTGTCTCTACTTAATTAATTCAAGAGAAGCTTTGTTAAATTGTTGAATCAGCTAAAATCTAACTTTCAGACACTACGCGTGAAGAGATAACATACCGCTGATCAAGCAAATTCTTTTTTAAAATCTCCCTGTGTTTCCCCTACCTTGTCCACCCGTGTAATTAAAATCCCTATCGAAATCTCTTAATACATTAGCACTGTCAAGAAATATTTTCCCTATCAAAATCATAGGTTATATAAGACCAGGGATAAAATGTCCAAGAGCTTTTTCCTCATTCCGTTTCGGTGTAGCTCTGTGTGCTCATCGCTTGTACATATGCTTGCTTCTTCAAAATGAAATAAAACGACGTCACAAAATCAAAACGATTGCAAGACATTATAAGCAAAAATGAAAATTAATTCAATTTATAAATTTAAATTTAATAAAAAAATTATAAATATTTAATTTTTTTCGAAATTCAATATTAAATTAATAGTTTCCTTACCATGAGAACAGTGTGACAAATTTTATGTAAACTTTCATGCTTCTGTTATTGTCCCATATTATTATTCTTTTTTATTTATCTACATCTATCTTACATCTCTATGTTGAAAGAAATGTAACTTTTAAAATATTTCAAATTTCATATACAATAAAAGGAAACTCATTTTAGTCAAAATCTTCTATCATTATGCTTGCGGGGGTCAATTTTCATCTTTAACTTTCGGAATAACTAGGCAAGAAATACCTTCTGTAAAATTAAAATGCAAAGAAGTTTATCTGAATCCTTTACATTTTCATAATAAAAAGTTATTTTGATTGTCAATTTGCCTTCAACGATTTTTTTCGCGGAATCCCCCCCCACTTCGTTATAGACTTTCAATTTATAAATTCATGCATAAAATTCGTTTTCAAATAATAATTTCCAGAAACTCCTAAAGTTCAATTTTATATTCATAGACGAAAAAACATAATGAGGTTCGATATCAGGCTTATATCATTCATATTACTGTTACTGCTCTTTAAAGAAAACACTTTAAACATTGAATAAGCATTCTATATAGATAGATTTATTATCCTTTATTTCCACAAAAAAGAATAGTTAAATTCCGACCATTATTCTAAAACAGCTACGATTTTTTTTAAAAAAATGCTACTAGGACCTATAAATGTAGGATGAATGGTCACCATAATGTGACTTTTACAAAGTAGTTTTAAATATATATCTTTTTCTACTTTAGAAAGACCTGTTATCGTTTTTTTAACAACTGCATTTAACAACATAAATTCTTTGAGAGAGAATATTAATTTTACCTTTAAGATTTTCCGATTAGTTTGGTGCAGAGGTACAGTTATTATTCATTTTATTGCCTTTACATTACATTTCAAGAAAGGGTTGACAGGGATTATCTGATAAAATGAAGAATCGTCTGGGATAAAAAAAAATTCGGTAGCCACTTTTTCTTTCTGATGCACGAAGTATACTTTATTTAAAAAGAAAAAATAACAAAATGAAAATGAAAATTTAATCAGAAAATTTTACTGGTTTTTCATTCGAATGTATGTTTTAAGAATTTATGAGCGATAACAGTTAGTCCATCTGTATCGTGAGAATTAGAAGCTTTCTAGAGTTCCATAGTAATTTTTTTCTCTGAAGTCAAATTTTATTTGAAATATTTGGATATTAGAAGTTTACATACAAAACTTTAAAGTCTTATATTAATGAGATTTAAAAAATCATTATAAATTTTTATCTATCTGTTTTTTTTAAAGCTGAAACTCTCTCTGAGCTAATAATAAAGGGAAATGTGTGTGTGTGGTCTTTCCAAAAAGATATTAATAACAACTTTAAGGGCTAGTAATATCTAAAATCAGGCTTATTTTCCATATTTTTTAAGTGTATGCAAGTGAACAAAGTTGATTAAAAAACAAGCAAATAAATTAATTTCAATATATAAAAGTTTCTCGTATCTTTAAAAAAATGTTGTACATCATATTTTAACACAACGTTTTTTTCAAATCCAGATACAAGGGCAATTTTCATTCTATACTGATAGAAGCATCAAAAGATTCTCATTATGTTCAGTACTTATAATATCTTATATCCCACTTTTCGTTTCTTATATCATCAAAGGAATGGCATTGACTTGAATCTAATTTATCAAAAGTTTTTGCATGCATTACTTCAAATATTCTTTAAATATTAAAAAGAATAAAAGTTTGAAAATCTAAAAGTTTAAAAAGCTAAAAAAGTCTTATTGACGATACCGTAATAGAATTATTGTATATGCATTTAAATTATTCAAGTATTCCATAATTCAAAATTATTTTCATGCCTTTCCGAATGCTTCCGTTAAAAGCTACTAAAGTTTTGCGCTTGCACTGTTATATTTGATTCTGCAAAAGGTAAAGGAATCTTATTAGCTTAAAACATTTCCAGACTTTTTCAAATTTTCTGCCAAGTTTAAAATGGAAATCCAACTAAAATTCAGGCGTATATTTTAAATGGAAAAGGGCGTATTTTCAAATTTAAGCTTCGCGTTTTTTGTTAAAACTTTTGGTGAAATTTCTCTTTTACGAATAGTTTTTTTTAATTTTTATTGTATTCATAAAATATACGAATATGTATTAGTATATATTAGAGAAGCGCTGGAAAGTCTGCGTGGTTGAAGTAGCTAAAGTCTGCAAGGAGCTGTTGTACTCATGAAGAAGAAGAAGCATAGAGACAATAAGCTTAAAGTTCCAAAGATACTTCTCCATTAAGTTTTGCATTTTCAAAATTTTAAGAACTATAAATTTGATTGCAGTTTACTTATATTTTTCAAAATAAAAATCGATAACCAATACTATCATGTATTTTATCTATGATATATTATCTTACCTTAATAAAAGTTTGTTAACCAGCATAGAAATAATTCAATTTAGTTAAAAATGAATTTAGGTCCAATCAATTATTGTCTATATTGGTTCTATTTAGTTTTACCGTTTGATCCATGTATACATTTCACAAGATTCTCACTATTGATTTTTAATAATTTTATAATATTCTTTACATAATTTTTTAATTTATCTTTATTATACATTAACAAACATAAAAAAAAAATGTATTCATCGAAATTCTTAAATAGTGGCAAAAAAAAAATCTTCAACTTGAGATTGAAATAAACACTGAACTTGTTAAAAACTGAAATTTCTTACTTGAAGTGTCGTTTGCACTGCCAGAAATTTGGTATTAATGTAATTTTGAATGGTAAATAATTTGAAGTATAAGTTTATAAAAGCTACCTAGTGGATACTAGTCTAAAGGTACTTTATCATATTCTTATGTCCAGTGATTATTTTGTTGTTGCTTTTGAAACTATAGCAAACATAACTTGAGAAGCATACAAATAATGCCATTCTATTGCAAGATGTTCAAAGAATATCATCTCAACATACTTATACATACATTCATATGTATACATGCATACACGTATAGCTGATGATAAATATATGCATGAACATGAAATATATGCCTATGATAAATGTTTTTAGAGACGGCGTACTCGCATAGAGTTAGCGCGTCTTCTCCGTGATCTGAGAGTCCCGAGTTCGAGTCCTGGTCTGGGAAAATTTGTGCTTTACCCTGTGTTCTATCTATGAGATGTATGAAAGTGCCATCCTCCTGTAAAACGGGACTGCACAAGCGAGTACATGAGTGTCATCTTCATGGAAGATAGGAATCAGACTTCTGACCATGGGTGCTCAGAGGACATTACCCTCAGAAGCTACTGCACTCCTCCCTCCCCGATCTCTTGCACTTGGTTTGAATTGGTGTTCAATCCAAGGGGGATAAGCAAAAACAACAACAACAGCGTATGTGTTTAGATTTGAAACATTATTTTCATCTGATACTAAAAATTAGGCAGCAGCTGCAGATCTGGAAAAATTGGATAGAGGATTATTACTGGTCAGTAACAGATTTGATTTCACAGATTGATTGTAATTGTACATGTTCTATGTTTGAAAGAGTGTGGAGTTAAATTCCCAACATATATATTGTTACAGAATATCAATTCCACTAAGTCCGTAAAATCACCGGGTTTGTTTGTTGTGGGTGTATGGTGTGAAAACAGTCAGCAGGTCTCCATAGCAAAATACGACTTTTATTAAACACTAAGATTAGAATACGCAGACAACAAATATATAGTTGAGACGAATACAGGCAACACACAGCAGCGCACTACAACAAACAGAAGCTTATAAGTAGTAATAACAACCATAGCATACAAAGCAGCCAAACAGAATTCAGCAGGTGGAGAAGGGGGTCTTCGTAGATATTCTCTACACTCTCTCCAAACACCTGCAATTATCCACTATCTCCTCGCTTAACAAAACTGGCTACTCCTCACACGTCTCGATGCTGCTTCTACAATAAACACTAGAACGCAGATTAATTCAGCAGGTTTTGAGCTCCACACAATGCTCGATCTTCGCTGGACTGATTCAACTATTCGCCGCTGATTCCTTACACGATTGTCTACAACTCAGACTGTCGATATTTTATAGATCCCGGAGCCGGGCAGAGAGGGTTCTAGAACAATCAGACATATATCGGTTCCTATTGGCTCTACCACAAAAAATTCTGAAAGATTCTAGTATTAGCTATTTTGTCGCCAAGCCTGGAGTTTACAGATCTGGCATCCGGTCAGCAACGAATAGAGCTGATCGTAAAATGGTCTTTCTTACGAGGAAACTACTCGTGCTAGGAAACAACATTACAGATTCACAACAATATTTTATAACGAATCTGTCAAAGGTTGCTTGCAAATATTATTTAAAAAAATAATGCAAAATAATAATTATAAAGCAAAATGAATGTCAATGGTGCAAAGTAAATAATAATTCCGCATCGTAAACACTTTTTTGATAATTTTCAATATAAAAAGCGATACGATTTTAATAAAAAGATGATATGGAAAATTGTAAGGAAAAGAAAAAGGAGTCCGTCATTCAGATTGCTGTTGACGGTCATATATTCCTAATTCTATAGATAATCACAATCAGTGAATAAATATTCAGATCTTAACATTTAGTCTTCCTCTTTTTGAAAAATTGAGAGTGTATTTGAACTACAAATTACCAGACTGAATCAATTTGTTGGCTGCATAAAATAATCAACAATACATTATGCGGACTCAAAGCCGTAACTGTACGTAGGACTAAAACACAAAGATTTTTTAGAATCTTTTTCGTTCAGGAAACCAAGATTCCTTATCCATCATGTTATGAATTCTCTATCTTCGAATTAAAAAGAAGAAAAAAGAAC
Source organism: Argiope bruennichi (assembly GCF_947563725.1). Classification (NCBI taxonomy): domain Eukaryota; kingdom Metazoa; phylum Arthropoda; class Arachnida; order Araneae; family Araneidae; genus Argiope; species Argiope bruennichi. The sequence goes on along the minus strand of NC_079160.1, from coordinate 101,961,039 downwards.
ATCAAGAATAACGTGTTTTAATCCTCATTATTTCAAAACTTTGAGCTGCTATACCGAGTCTTCAATGACAGCATAAACTCCTCAAATACACAGTTAAATATAAATCATTAGGAAATATAAAGACCAATTTTCATTTAAATTGTGAGTGAAAACCAAAAGCCCATAAGTTAATAACACATCCGTTGAATCATCGACCTGGCCCTAGGGATAACCCGTCTTCCTCGTGATCTGGGCGTTCTAGGTTCGAGTGCTGGTTCGAGCATGGTTGTTCTTTACCCTGTGTTCTATCTGTGAGGTATGTGAAAAAGCCCCCCCCCCCTTTAAAAACTGGCTGTGCAAGCGAATGAGTGAGTGTCATCTTCATATGAGCTAGAAGTCAGACTTCTGCCCTCGGATTCTCAGGAGCCTTTAACCTTAGCAGCTGCTCCACAAACTCGGCTTTAAATCGCCGACTTCGTCAGCGGACTTGTCTATTACAAGTACCATAAATCTGTTATAAGTACCATAAGTAACAACAAAATGCTCGAATATGTTCTTACATATTAACATATTCTTTAATATTTAAGTATTCTTAGATTTTGTTTATATTCCTTCATGATAATTACGATATGTAATAATACGTTATTATCCGCATTGCTAAAATCCTTCAAGACAAACATAAACATTTATCAGATTATTGGACATAATGGATATTCGCCATAATAATACGACTGACCAAAACCTCAAAGCGTATTACTTAATCACAGAATTTGACAGGAAACCAGTATTCATATGGCCACATGCTTTTATTTACTTTCCAAAAAATAAAACTACTCATAAAACATAAAGTGATACAATAAGAAGAAAAATTATGTATTGCACAAATATAAATTCTTTTTAATGAAGTCTTACTGGGTAAATGTAATCGTATTTCAGTGATAATACATTTGAACAAGCTCGTACTTTGAAGATAAATGATGTTACAAATCTTTAATACTATTTTCGCGTACATTTAGTTTCTTAGTAGAAAAGAGAGTTTACAAATATTTTAATGGTTGCCGAGGGGATACCCCCAGTCTTGGCGATGAATTTCGTGACTCCCCCTCCCCCCCCCAAAAAAAGTAAGACTTTCAGATATACAAGAACGTTGGTGATATCTCTGTTAGAAGCCAAGATCCAGGATCCTTCTAGAAAATTTCATATCCCTACCGGATATTATAAAAATAGAGCGAGAGTTAAAGATACTCAATGAAATGAATTTTCACTTTGGAATATAATCGTGGAACGATCTCTCTGAGTACTGTACTGTTATTTAACCCTTTAAAGGGCCATTTTTTTCTAATCATATTATGTTAAAATATTTTTAGACTTGAAATTAGAATAAGGAAAGAGATTTATTTAGCTTATTAGATAAATTTAATTTGATTAATTAATTAATTTGGTTAATTAATAATTAAGTAACAAATCAAGACACATCATTTTGTCTGAGATAAAGAATTGAAGCATCTAAGTTTCTGCCTTACTAAAAAAAATTGTCAGAACTTATGCCAACCTACATAATTTCATACAAAGATTGATAAATTTGGTGGGAAGCATACTTCCCACAGCCTTAGCGTTTAGCTGCTTACTTATGTTTTGGGTGATTTCTTTCAAATTATATCTTTGCGTACATTTCTTCTGTATTTTGCTACCTGCATTTCGAGTTTTACTGTGTAATAAAATGTCGATATCCGCTATTGAATTTATTAACCTTCTTACCTTGCACTCACCGGACGGATTTTCCTTAGAAATATAATTTGAAACATCATTTATATTATAAATGAATAAAAAGTTAAAGCTGCCTAATTGTTTTTTTACTATGTACTGAAATTATTCACAGAAAAGCAATGTTTTCGATATGTATTGCAAACGTTCTGTACATAATAACAGTAAATAAAGTAAATATAAGAACAAATTTTTATGGAACTCAAATTATAGGAATATAGCTGATAATATCTTTGAATTAATCTCATTCAAATTCAGTCACGTCTGTTATCAAATTATAAATTCATATGATGTTCTATAGTAATAAATTGAATTTTTCAAAGCTCTCTTTTCTCACGCATTTCCATTATCTTACCATGAATTATCTTACAGACAAAATCACGATTCTTACAACGAAAATCGCAAGCATTCAACTTTGTTCTTGACAAATGCTTTTTTATATGTGAAACTGAATTATTTCTCACATCTTGGATCAAATGTCATAATGTTGCTATGATATAGATAATAGAAAACTCTTTAATATTATCTACGTCCCCTAACTATCTTAAAACGATTTGGATTTAAGTGAAAGTCTCTTTGAGTGAAGTACATTGTCTAACAGTTTTTTGAGTCATAAGAAAAAGACCCAAAAATATCTTAAACCTAGCTCTATCTGTCTTAGGAACCAATGATTTACTTTGTAATAGCCGCAGCCTGGTCAATCAACAAACAATACACACTCTGGCAAAAAAAGAAAGCCTTATGTTCACATAACAAGATAAATTGAGCCAATTTTTGTCAACATTTAAAGAAAAAAAGAGACTTTGATGTGAGTAAAGAATATCAAGAATTTAACCAATCATTTATATGTTAGAGTCAATGCGTTTAATCGCTTATATTGACAGTAATTGCTGTTAATATTAATAATAATAGTTAATTATTCATACTAAATAGATTTTTGAATCTTATATTATGCATAATAAGCGATTGTTTATATAACTAACCGAATTTATTAGTTTAACTGCAAGATGTAATTTTTTAAAGGCCTTTTATAGTTCAAGAATGTTAAGACCAAATTATTTTTATTTCATTACTAATATCAATATTCTAATTTATTTTTATGGTATTTTAAATAAAGTTTTAATTTTTTATTATTATTTTATTATTCATTCTTTTGACGGCAAAGATTTGTATTCTTTAATTTTCCAATTTTTGAGATTATCATGCTTTTTTTTTTTAAATTTGAATACAATTTTCTCCACTATTTTTTATGCTCTGTTTTTGGAATTAATATATCCTTATTTTGATTGGAAATTACATTTAAAACAGTAGAACAAAAAATTTTCCTTGAGAATATAATTACCTTTTCTTCTTAGGAAGTGCTTTTAATTAATTAGACATACGTACATACTGTTTTTATAACATAACGTGAAATTACTTATTAAGCATTAAATACTTTAAATATGTTTTAAAATTATTTTTACCAAAAGGAAATTAATTGTTTTATGCACTTTAAATTATTAAAAAAGGTATAAATGTTTAATTGGATTTGGATTTAATTTGACTTTTATGGATATAATATTTAATTGAATAAATGTTTAATTAATTTTTATGTTTTAAAGGCCAAAAGAATTAGAGACATTTATCAACAAAAAAAAAAGATTGAAAAAAAATGCTATCTACTTTATGATCAAAGATTAAATAAATTGTGGTAAAGCTTTTATTGTTCTATAAGAAAGGTTTCAAAATAAATTGGTATGAAAGCTACAGATTTAGCTTCCCGTATTTATCTAGGGAATTTTTTAATTCAAATATACAATCTACAAGCTATTATTTTGTGATAGGAAAATTTCTAGATATTAGGGTGTTTTTTTTAGTAAAAATAATTTAAGTAGAAATATTTTTGTAAAGTATTTTTCTTATTACAAAATTAGATGAGGGTTTTTTTTTTTGTAGTTTTAGAGTTAACACAAAAAATAATAAAATATTTGAAAGATCATTTTATGTGTTTTTGAAATAGGAGACCCAATAATCTCAAGAAACAAAATTTCTTGATTAACTTTGGCTGATAATAGCATGATTCTTTTTTGTATTTTTCGATAGACATTTTAATGTCTACCGAAAGAAACTACTTATAATGTCAGCCTTTTTTTTAATATTTAGGGATTTGCTTACATTTATCAACGTGCTGGAAAAATATGTGTTTAATTTGTCATAGGTAAGATTCTGCAGCATATTGTAGTGTGTTTTTTATAAATAATTTTAAAAAATTGTATTTTTAAAAGAATTTCTGAATTAATATTATTTTATTAAAAAGTAATTAAAATAGATTGATAAATAAATATTTGCTGACGTTTGATTTTTTTTTTTAATTATTTTAGAAAAGAGTACAGACCTCGATACAATACAAGACAAAAAAATTTCTGTGAGAAAAAAGAAATCTAAAAATAAAAAATATCTATTGTTTTAAACGAGAACCTGTAACGAAAAATATCTATTGTTTTAAACGAGAACCTGTAACGAAAAATATCTATTGTTTTAAACGAGAACCTGTAACGAAAAATATCTATTGTTTTAAACGAGAACCTGTAACGAAAAATATCTATTGTTTTAAACGAGAACCTGTAACGAAAAATATCTATTGTTTTAAACTAGAACCTGTAACGAAAAATATCTATTGTTTTAAACGAGAACCTGTAACGAAAAATATCTATTGTTTTAAACGAGAACCTGTAACGAAAAATATCTATTGTTTTAAACGAGAACCTGTAACGAAAAATATCTATTGTTTTAAACGAGAACCTGTAACGAAAAATATCTATTGTTTTAAACGAGAACCTGTAACGAAAAATATCTATTGTTTTAAACGAGAACCTGTAACGAAAAATATCTATTGTTTTAAACGAGAACTTGTAACGAAAAATATCTATTGTTTTAAACGAGAACGTTTTATTGTATTACAAACTCTAAACTTCCATGTGCCAGAATACATAGTCGATTTCTTTTATTGTATAACAAACACTAAACTTTCATGTGCCAGAATACATAGTCGATTTTTTTTATTGTACTACAAACTCTAAACTTCCATTGCCAGAATACATAGTCGATTTCTTTTATTGTACTACAAACTCTAAACTTCCATTGCCAGAATACATAGTAGATTTCTTTTATTGTACTACAAACACTAAACTTCCATGTGCCATAATACATAGTAGATTTCTTTTATTGTACTCCAAACACTAAACTTCCATGTACCAGAATACATAGTCGATTTCTTTTATTGTACTCCAAACACTAAACTTCCATGTGCCAGAATACATAGTCGATTTCTTTTATTGTACTCCAAACACTAAACTTCCATGTACCAGAATACATAGTCGATTTCTTTTATTGTACTCCAAACACTAAACTTCCATGTACCAGAATACATAGTCGATTTTTTTTATTGTACTACAAACACTAAACTTCCCTGTGCCAGAAAATAAAAATGTGAAACAAGCATTCATGCTTTGGTAAAATTATCCAGTTTAGGAGAAGAAGGGAAATAACACCTTTCTTAGATAATATGAGAGAAAATATCTGGCATTAAGACTGTTCAGTTTTATTATACAATTTTTTTTTTTTTAAACAAAGGATTAAATTTATTGAAGTTATTGCAGAATTCAGACTCATATTTTATAGATCAAACAAATAGATTAATTCAAAAAGATTTTACGTTTTGAAGAATTGATTTTATTATTTTATAAATTATTTGCCTGGCAGTTAAACCCAATCCTTGTAAGTTGGCCATGCTTGAGATTTGATGTGCAGGTTTTATCAAATGCCAGGAGATAAGAAAAGTAAAAGATCATTAGAAGATACGATCATAAGAAAATAAGCATTCAATGGAATGGAAAGGAAAAGCACTTTCATTGGGTGACGGAGATTATCTAATTTGATCATCTCTGTCTCGCAATGAGGTGCTTTTCCGGTAATCCCATTATTAGACCGTGTGTGAGAAAGTTTTTGATGCTAAGATATTTCAAATCTATTGCACAATTTTACTTTGAAGAAAGCAAAGGATTAAAGTTGATGAAATTAATGCAAAATAAATTCTCCTTTTCAACTAATGGATTAATTGCCAAAGTTTTATGTTTCAAAAAATTGAATTTATTATTTTAGGAATTCTTTACCCTACAAGTTACACAGGCCTCGAAATCTATTGATGCTTGAGATTTAATGTGCAGATTTTTTTAGATACTCTGAGATAAGAAGATAAGATCATAACATGGTTATATGAGATTATATGATCATAAGCAGATAATAAAAAAGAATCGTATAAAATCATAAGAAGAGAAGATCATAAATCGATCATATGAAATGAGAAGATATGATCATACGATATCAGAAGAAAATAAGATCATATGATATTATAAGAAGATAAGCATTCCTTGTGTCATACCAATGAGATGCCTTTCTATTATAATTCACATTTAAAGAAATTACCATGAAGTATCGATATTTCTTTTTTCAAAATAAAATAAATTCAATAAAATAAATAGGTTTAAGAAGGAATACGTTAATATTGAATGAAAATTTACTTATTTCCAGCAAGAAAATCGCCTATTATATAGGAAGAATAAGTATCAGTTAGCATTGAACTTGTGCATATTTAAAGTTATCAATCGTATGTCTACTTAATTTAATAAATCCTTTTTATTTTACATTCAGATCTTGCTTCATAGATAGACAGCTAACTGATTTTCTTAAAAAATTATATTTGAAAATGTTTTACCTTTAAATCTTTACCTAAACTATCCAAAATTATAGATTCAATTATAAAACAAAGTCAGTTAAAGGTTACACAAATACTAGGAAATCGGAAATCAATTCACATACATTTAATTCTTTAATTGGCAAATAGTGAAAAGTAGTAGTAAAAAAATTTTGAAGTCCATGTGATTAGCAAGTAGGATATGTTTAATATATTTCCGTGTTCTTTGAATTTTATAATTATTTATTTAATTACTTAATTCTTAGAAAGTTATGTTCATTAATTTATTTCAATTATTATGCTAGCATTTGTGTACGAACGCACGAATTCTAATGTGAAGCATTTTGGAATTGTAGATCTTCCATAAGAGCCAATGAAAATACACGTTGCATTTGACTAACCCTGCCAATATCGATGGATAGAAATGTATTTGTATTTCATCATCGTTCGCGAATTTTAAATACTTTTCCATAGAATTCAAAGAGCTTTCGACACAAAATAGGTTATTATTACTTGGTAATAGGGTAACGGCTTTTGAATTAAAGGGATTAAAAATTGGAGTAAGTTGTAATCAGAATAGGCGTGTTAGTGTATCTTCTGTCGGGATCAAAAGATTTCCCGCTAGGTGGCGCAAAAGACTGGAAAGGGTTCAAGCCGGTTTGAGTGCTGCCCCTATCATCTGACTATAGTTCAATATTGTTGTAGAAATCGTCTGTAGAGTACGGTAAAATAAATGAATAGTGAGAGAAATTTAGCGAATATTCTGGAAAATACGGAACGTAGATGACAAAAACAGAATCATTAAATAGGAAATAGTGCTAACGCTGAATAAAAACAAATGGTTTCTCACTTTGTAATCAAAATGACATAGCGAAAATTAATTGAAATATTTCAATCCGTCGCTTTTACATAGGTTTTACGACAAAACATGAAATTTTCATACAGAGATCTGAATTCCTAATAAAAATAGTACCAAAATTCTCGTTTCCTTTTTTTTTTCTTTCTTTCTTTTCAGAATTTTCATTTGTATCCTCAAATGGCTGTTCATGATGTGCCCGAGGGTGGCGATATTGAGAGAAATTCCTTTATGAATTATTACAGAATACACATATTATAACTGAAATAAGACCAAATTATGATTACAAACAAGTAGTGTCACCTATTAGGGTATTAATTAAAAAAACAGAAAATGTAGATTTAACTTATATTATATCTAAATATAATTTATACATTTAATTAAATTTTAACTTCATGTACATGGGGCCATCCGACGCCACTTTGAAAGAAAATTATTTCAAGATTTCATAATATTTCGAAAACTGAGCCACTAATAACAACAACAATAAAAAGAATGGAATATTTTTTAAATGAGAATTTTTAACTTTTTAGTACATTAATAAAAATGTATTTTCAACCACTCAATTGTTTTTTGTCAACTATCCAACCTGATAACAGGTTCTATATTGGAAATGTTTTGTATTTATGACTGAAATGTAAAACCTCAAAATAGAAGGGATATTTTTCTATTCTAAGTCGCTTACAAGTAAATTATACATTTCTCATTAGCTTAGTTATTATTTAAAAGCACAAAAAGGCGACAAATGTATATGTGTTCAACATTCTGGCAAATTGGCAAAATAGTTAAAATTCCGTTCTTTTTAATTTACCTTTTATTAAAACTATGCTTATATTTTCTGGAGTAGCAAAACTAATGTTATTTAAAAGTTATCAAAAATTTTCCATCTTTATAACGTCAAGTTATAACCTTCGAAATATTTAATTCGGTTTTCTTTCCTTTATTACCCCTACTTTTTAATTAGTAAAATGGTCTTTTTAAAACTATATAAATATCTGGTTTTTGTTTGTTTGTTTGTTTTTACTTTAATAATCGTTTCACCGAAATATGGATTCAACTTCTTGTTTTAAATAATTTTCTTCCATTATTGCATTTAAATTATTTCTATCTTGTAAAACTACTAGCATTTCAAAATTAGCTGTTTTAACTGATCCAGCACTGTTTTAACTGATCAACTTAATGATTTAATGCAGAAGAAATTAGCCATTCATTTGGTAGCATTTTAGTTTTTATGGCATTTTTTTTCAATTCTATTAACAAAATGGAGTCTTCTTAGTCTTTTATTATTGTACTCTCTCCACCACAATGAATGGTCTTAATTTTATAAAAAGCATTGAGGAATTTTGGTTACATTTAAGTTCCCTCACAGCAAAATATAAGAATGCAAAAAGCCGCATCAAACTTTAGACTAATTTAGTTTTAAATGTAATTTTTATTTTTTTACGCTGTTAAAAGTATTATTTCTAACATTTCTAATTAGCCCCCCCCCCCCTTCGTTCGATTACGTTCACCAATCTTTAAAAGGATAACTATAAAATATTTCCAAATTCGCTATTAACATGACCCATTAAAAAAAGGGCACTAGGTGTCTTAGAACAATATAGACAATTATAAAATTATTATAAAAACAATTATAAAAACAGCTGTTTGAAAATCTAACTTAAAACAATATAGAACAAAATTTGTTGGTCTTAGGGTTTTTTTTTTCTTGAATTTCAGATCATTTAGGCGACAAAATCAGCAATTAAATGAAATTTCCAATTAAAATTTTCATAGGATAAAAAAGGTGAATTCAAGATATGTAAAAGTATCATAAAAACAAGATGAATAGATTTATTAATAAAGCTTAGAGAAAGAACTCGTTTCAGTAAAATTGCTATGGAAATTAATTTATCTTCATATGTTTCAGTTCCAAATATTTAAAAAAATTCTAAATATTAAATTGAAATATTCCAAATATTTCAGTTTAATATGTTAACTAAAATCCTAAATTGATATTCTTTTGATAGTTTTACCTTAATCAACGCAAAGTAAAACTTTATTTTATAAACCTTTATTTTGCAATTTTTGATTCTTTTTTATATATTAAAGGAACTATGAAGATATTTCCAGAAGACAATTTAAACTAAAAGAATTTCAATAGTATAATAAGAATGAAAAATATTGAAGATGACCAAAATTATAGAAGTTAAAATGATATATCTGAGAATTATCTAAAACAAAGAATATTTCAAATATTTATTAGAATCACAGCGTGAAATGTAAATTAACTATTGAGTTACCTCATAATGCTATATAAATTTCCATAATACCTCTCTTTAAATACATTTTTGAAAGCTCACTGAGAATCTTAGAACAAATTATTTCTCTTTCAGTAATCCTTTCAAAATAGCGTTCATTGATTCATTTGTAGGTTGAATTCTTTTTCATTCACTCTTGTTACAATATTTAAAAGCAAGGCTGAAATTTATATTTAACTCATAGAAGCAAAGATTCAGAATCGTATCACACTCTCTTCTTTAAGTTTCGAAAACAAAATCAGACGATTCTTAATTGCCTTAGATATTGCCAATATTTTAAACTAAATAACACGTTTCCTGGTTTCTCTTTAGGGAACATTTATACATATATTCCATTTGAGTCAGAGCTCTTGGTTGCTTTCTTGAATTCCAAAAATGTTTCATCCTATATTATAATCAAAACATATTTATTTTACCTAGGGGCGAACTATAGACCCAAAAATATAATAACTTCATAGTTGATTTTATATATATATATATATATATATATATATATATATATATATATATATATATATTTCAGCATTATAAAACTAATACTGAAAAACATTTCTTATTTACGAGCTTAACATTATCTGAAGAATATATTAATTTCTCGAGAATAAAAGTGTTTGTAGGAGCGCTTTTAATATTAAACAGTGTTTCAAAAACATCTGCAGTTACTAGCAATAAAATAATTTTGCATAGTGAATTTCATATGCAAAATAGTTTCCTTTAAGACTTAACTATTCCAATGTCTGTAGATTAAATAACAGCACATTTAGTTATACCTGAAATTCTATGCTATTTTTCTTTTTTAATGATATTATAAAAACATTATATAAATGTTGTTGAACCTTATCTTGGTGTTCGTTTAAAGCTTATGCAAAAAAAATGTGTTTAAAGGGATTATCTATCATTTAATGATGTATTCTGTTTTTAGCATAAAAGGATGATGAGTAATGAGATTCGTTTTGAATATTTTTTTTGTTCAGATTTATTAATTTATTTATTGAGTAGTGAGGAAAATAATTTAGTGTAAGTATATACGTAAGTTGGACGTATCCCAAATGCTTTAATATATTATTTCATCCATAAAATTAAACAACTATTATGATCTAATACATTTTTTGTTGGAGAAAATATTGCGTTTCGAAAACCGATAATAATTGTTCGCTATAACCACTATGGCAACATCCTTGAAATTCATGAATTGTTTTTGATTGACTGCATGACAGAAAACATATAGATTTTTTTTTTTTTGCAAAGCAAAGTACTACATATTTCTGCAATACAGCTAAAAATAAATTTGGAAGGGAAAATAATCTTCTTAGCTTGATAATGAAGAGAAAAATCTAAATATTAAAATTCTCTTTTATTACTTTTGAAATTGAATTAAAACATACATTATCCTCTTTGAGATTATTTTAAATTCGATATTTTGTTGATTCTACATAAGTTTAAAAAACAATAAATGATTTTACTGATTATCTTTAAATATTTTAATCCTATTAAGTGGAAAGTGAATTAGATTTTCCATTCATATCTTTGTTTTGAAATTTCATCCTCTTCACGGCTCTCTAATTCTTTTTGTATAAAATAATCTCGTTCATACTTTGAGCTTCTCGAATAAATTGCTTTCTTTTGTGCATTAGTAACCTTTTTAAACCTTTTATGATCAAAGCAAAGTCTAGTAATTTAACATTTTGATGCTTTTACGTGAAATCTGCATTATAGAAGGGTAAATTACTTAATTGATTAATAGATTGTCGTCATTCAGGAAAGAACCCAAAATGAAAGAAATATTTTTTTTCGACTCTTCTTTTCCATCAAGATTCATTATCCTAGATAATATTTTTTTTACAATGCATATGATAAATCTAGAAAGCATCTATAGCAAAAAGAAAAGAGAAAGCTACAAATGTTTGCCTTTTTGGAAACTCTGAAACTTAAAAAGTAACTCTTAACATTAAAAGCAAAATATATTATTCATATATTATTTAATATATAATTTATTTATTTAATTTATATTATTTATTTCAATATACTATTCAATAAATAACAAACTGTTTATTGTTGTAGCACCTCTTTTTCTCCTTGAGCAGAGAGCTCCACCTTGTGGCGTTTTACAGAAGACAAGCAATTGAACCGGAGACTGCATCTTGAGGTCGACTTTTTCCCTATGCGCAACCCTTGCGCTAAAGCCGAATGCTTTCGGCTGGAAACGGTGGAATCCTTCCACCATAATGTTTTCTTTAACCTAATTGTCTATGTGTGTTTGTAAATTTTGTAGTGTAGCTATGTTTGTACAGATTTAAAATATTTAAAATCGGGCAGTTCATTAGAAAATCACAACACACTCACTATATTGTTTAATTATTTTTTAGACAAATTGAAAAAAGCCAAATTTAGAAAGAGTAAGATATGAATTTTAGTCACACAGGACATTTGAAAACTGCTTTTAATTGCTGAAGTGAATATTTTAAAAGAATGCTCCCAGAAAATGGAAAAAAGGGACTATTGTGGATAAAGTATGCGAACGGGAGAACTAATATGTTTTAATTCTAAATTCTAAGAAAAAGTTGTGTCCGTTTGAAATCCTAAAAATGAAATAAAATATGGTACTTATAATTCTAAACAAGTATCGTGCTTAATTCTAAATATAAGAAGAAATCTCTACTCAATTTTAAAAGAACTTAATGTGTTCATACATGATTCTGTTACGAATTTGACAATTCAATTCCATCAGATCAAATATCTCCAAGGAAGAAATTAATCTGCAAGTTCAATAACCAGATTGACTTTCGCAGAGGAATTCCACTTCCATGAAATTGTAAAAGTGTTATATGCTGTGAATTTTCTTCCTCAATTTAAGGAAAAATTATTTTTCGGTGTAAATCTTGGGACAGCATTTATGAAATGTAATCTATGGATATTTAAATATTATTTCAAAATAGAAAGGAGATGTGAAAGATTTGGAAATATATGTGAAACTTTGAAATATTGCTTAGGTAAATACATTCACGTGGATACTATTGTGTTAAAAATTTTATTTTTTAAAAATCTCAAATATAAATTTCTATTGACTGTAGCAAAAACGCAGAAGAGCTCTATAAAGATTACATGTATAATTATGAATATGGAAGAAATGATCGCATGGATTGGCAATCTCACGTGTTGGAACATTAAACAGCTCATGGAAGTATTTATCTTTATTAATAATCAATAATTAATTCTTTATTAATAATTCAATAATTCAATTCTTATTCTTTATTATTAATTCAATGACAGAGATCGGATGCTTTCATTAAATTCGATTGGCCTGGTTGAAATATCAAAAGCAACGGTGAAAACAATAGAAGTTTAATTCAAACTTGTCAAATGATCTTTGAGTACTTCACAAATATCTTAGGCTATCAACAAAGAATCATTCAGATAATTATGCGGTAATCATTCGCCATCAGTTTTGATCGGATCCAAATTGAAGTTCTGGATACGATCACATCAATGAATGAATGACTGAGTATTTTAATCAAATAAAACTGATGATTCAAACTATTAATTCCAATTATTATTTACCACAACAGAAAATGCGAAATAAATAAATAAAAAAAACGATACGACTCACCAATGTGAGAGAAGGCGATTTTTTAATTATTAAAGAAAATAATTCGCGAATAAAATAATTATTGTAGTAATAGCTTAAAGAGGAATATAAGACGAATGCGATTAATATTGATTTTGGGGAGGGGAGAGGAAATCATGGAACATTAAGAGCTGCCTCTTTATAATCTACATATGGTGATTGGAAAATATATATATGTAAATTGGTTCAATTTAAAAATTCATAATTTTTAAACTAGCATTTTATCTAAGATTAAATTTTATAAAAATATATTCTAAATATATATAATCCTGTACCTCTAAGAATATTTACAGATTATTGATAAACTGTATGTAATTTAATGGTAATTTGTAATATTAAATGGAAATTATTTTAAATTCCTTCATACGTTACTTGGTGATTCATTCATTTATTATTGGGTTTTGAATATCTAGGATTTATAGCCAACGTAAAGCATTAAGAATATCACCTCTAGTGTTTTAATATCTTTCTCAGTTTTTAAATATTATATAGTATATTTATATTATACAAGTATAACCATCATTACAATACTTTTTTTTTCGACCACAAGATGACTTTTTATTTTTCTCTAACTTCTTCGCTATATTTACAGAACTGCAGAAGAGCCATCTGACTTTATTTGATGCGCATCGAATAAATATTTTTTCTTCATAAACAGCCATATGCCCAGAAAAGTTTCTCAGCCAATCTGATTCAATTACCCCTCAATTGGTTCTACTGCGACGAAGGCTTTTATTTCTTCATGATAAATATAGACTCGAGTATTCCCTTTTGCTTCATCGGTCATTTTCCTCCGCCGTTTTATTACACCGACTGGCGAAAAGATGGTGACTGGACAGACGAAGTTATAGATGGTCGAGTAATGTGATGGCAACTCTCGGTCGTTACTAAGAATTCCTGATTGTGTTGAATATTTCTTATATTCCATGCGATATAAGTACAGCTGCCAAGCTAAAATAGATTAGAAAAATTTATTGACATTTTAACTCTTAATCAGACGATGATTTTTTTCAATAAGCGCGATCAAATGCAATAAATATTTAAACAGATATCAGGATTTGAAATTTAAATTTGAAAATCGTTTGGCTTAGAAGGGAAAAATAATCGTTGTATTTTAAATGGAAATACAGTAAGGAGAATTCAATTAAAATGTTTAATGTCTTTGTATTTTTCAATATCTTAATTCCCATCTTATTGTTATCTAAGATGGAGATTCATTCAGGATACATTAGATGTAATCTAACAACAAAATAAAACTATTCTAAACTATATGAAACTAACAAAAAAAAAATTACTTTTATCTGCTTCAAAATTAGTATTTTCATATTGTAAATGAAAAACATTCATTATTGCATTATTGGTTCAATATTTATTTTCTTTAAAAATTTAATCATATTTTAATTCCTGGAATTAATTTTTTTCACTTTAAGCCATAGGCGTGCTTTAAGTATATTCTAATGCATATTAAAATGAAAACTGATTCTTTATTATAATACTTCAAAATTTGAATTTAATTCTTGATAAAAGTAATGAAAATAATTTTTTTCTGTCAAAGTTTATTTAGGTACAAAAGATAATATTTGAATACTTAGATTAATTCAAATTAATTCAAATAAAAAAATCCATAATATATTAGTCAAGAAATCTGAATTTAATTGTATACTATGTGATATTAAAGCTCAATTTTCTCAATTTCTTAATTGTTGGAATCACATTTTTTTAATTAAAATGTTTCAGACAATGTTAATAATAATAAATTTCATAAAAAGTTTTTTTTTTTTCATTAAAGAGCATTTTTTTAATATTGAAGTTTTTAAAAACTGTTTATCTGATTTTTTTTTCAAATGTCAGCTAATTTTAAAAGTTGTCTTTTAAATAATTATATATGTATATAATTATAAATTCTTCCCCCCCCCCCCGATATTTATATTTAAATAAAGTGCTAAAGCACGAATAACAAATATGTAATATAAAAAATAATATTGGCTTTTATTGAATAGCATATTACATGTCATATAAATCCTTTATGTTTAGTTCAATTTTACTATCACCATTTTATCAGAATCTGTTTGAATACTAATAAAGCTAATCGATTTGAAAATATTTTTTTTTCGATAAGTAATTTAAATAGAATAAAAATGCAGGGAAATCACTATCTGAAACGTAACTTTAAAATATAATTTTTATCAAAGTACGATTAATAAATATAAAACATTTCTTCTTTATTGCTTTACATTATCAAAATGTACCTTTTGGAAAATAAAAAAAATATATATATAAAATAATATCCAAACAAACTAAATCTAATATATTAATGGATACTTAGCTGCTCCAAATATTTATACATTATCGATCTTATAATAATTAATTATTTACTTTTAACTATCAACAAGGGAACAAACTTGTAGAATATTTGAAAAGTAAATTAAACAAAGTAATATATTTCACTCCCCGAGCTAATTTGGGATTCAAATTTTCAAATGCTCTATAACCATTTTTCAATTTACACTAGAATGTACAAATTCTCCTTCTAATCTATATTTTATTAAGGTAACCAGGGAATATTAATCAAAGAAGTATTTTTCGTATTCGATTATTAAATATCGATAATTGGAATATGTTATTCTTTCCTGAGATTTATGAAATTTGCATTTTATTATTGTTCGAAGATAATAGTTCAAAGATGAAAGTTTTACATTTAATATCTCTTCAGAGGCAAAAATCTCTGTGCCGGTTATAAATTTGAAATGAAGAAGATATTAAATGTGATATTTTTTAGATTATTTAGAACTGCTTCAATTGACGTCAGGAAAATTGAATTTATCAGATATATTTCGAAAATATGTATAATAGTAGAAATAAAGATAGTAATTTCTTAACGAATTTGAATTAGTACTACGATATATTAGCATTATTGAAAAAAAATTCCAAAAAATATAATTATCTTCTTTTATTGTAAATTATTTGAAATGTAATTTACAAAAATTACAGTTGTTTCGTTGTTGTTTCTTATGGCACTTGCCATGGACAAGACCGTTGTTACGAAGACAGCGATTTAAGCCAGTGGGGGAGCGTCTCTTCTTTGTTTAGTAGCGCCAACTAGGGCCAAGAGTTCTACTCAGCTACTCACGCATCACTCATTCACTTGCACAACCCCTTTTTACAGCAGAGCACATTTGCACATCTCACGGATAGAACAACGAAAGAACAACCATGCCCAAACCGGGACTCCAACCCAGGAAGCGCAGAAGACGGGGAAGATGCGCTACCCCTATGCCAGGACGCCGGCACATAAATGACTAATTATGGTAGTAGACACACGGTGGAAAATTTTGATTTCTTTAGTGAAAATTGATATCTTCTGCCAGAAGTTGGGGGATATTTATGAAAGAAGTATTATTTTTAATTGAAGATGTTGATTATCGTAGGTATTTCACTTAGTTTCAAGATTAACAATTGCATTTTATTATTTTTGGAGACTTAATTGTTGAAATTTTTTATTTCATATCTTATTCTACTTAAAAATAAATATCATAATAAAAAATTCAATAAAAGATTTCCATGTTCTAAATACTATGAACATGGATACTATGAAATTATCTTTCATAGTTTTAATTAAAAAGATAAGAAAAGAATCAAATTAATTTGAGAATATGTAAAAAAAATATATATGAAAAAATGCAATAATTTATAAAATTCAAGTTATGCAAATGTATTTTTAGATTGATGAAAAAATATTCTAAAATTAAAAATTTGAATTAATAAAATATCTATTCTTAATTTTAAAGTCTTAAAATTCTATTTCAAACAAAAAGAATGACACTGGAAATTTTTAACAAGCGATCTCAAAATCTAAAAAGAGGTTTAAAGAAATGGAATCTCAGGATAATTTATATTTACTTATGAAAGAAAGCATTTCTTAAATTAAATAAAGAAATGTTTTCTTAAAGTGAAATACATTTAAGCATTTATAAATAATATTTTATTGCTTATTCTCAGTCTCACCGTCTAATGTTATAATTTGTATTGTTATTAATTTTTGATATTATTATACATGCAAATATATATCTCAGCATCATTAAATCATCCATCTGTTTATTTAAAATAATTTAGAGAAATAATTAACCAGTTAACTGAGCAACAGAACTACATGCCTTGTGTTCACTCAACCTGCTATCAAATATATAATTGAAAATTAAAAGATACAAAAAAGACTATTTAAAATTTAAATAACTCATATAGCCGTTAAAGCAATATATAGGATGATTATGTTAATCTAATGTTATTAAAATATATTTCCTATTATTGATTTAAGTTCTTAAATCAATAATAGAAAGTGTTATTAGGGAAGTGTTTTTGAAATTTCTGAAGATAATCAATTCTAAAATACTTATTGCCAAGATTGACATTGACGGCATTTTGAAAGGTATTTAATTGTCATGTCCAAACTTGAAATTGATATTGAAGAATTCTTCATAAATATCATCATTGGTAAAATAACTGACGCAAAATATCGCTCAAATTACAAATATTCATAAATATTATTCTATTATTTGGTCACTCTCACACCTTTTCGGAACTCTCGTTCATATATCATTCAATATATAAGAATTATTGTTATTATTATTTGTTAGAAAATCAATAAAAGGAGGAAAAAGTAACTAATGTACAAATACAGAAGGAACAGTTAGTTCATTCCACTGGAAGATTATCAAAAAAGTCTTCATTGTATTAAATGGTCACATGGCTAAAAACATTTCTTGATACGCTTATATAATTACGCAGCAATATGATCTATTCCTTTAAAGACTTTTATTCCAAGACCAGGAAAAAATGTTTAAATGATTCCTGCAATCCATTTGTCATTTCCACCTTTTATCACTCCGCAATATATATTAAAGGAATGTCATTGCAACTGTTGGGAATTACGTAGAATCTCTAGATGAATTGATTATTTCTATTCTAAACATTAAAGACTCAGCAAATTATCTCAATATTCATAATAACTTGTTTTAAAATTTCAGTTCGATCAAAGCAATATTCATTTTGTTCATAAAAAACGAGTTTTTTTTTTTTCTCACTAAGTAAATATTTCTTAAATAAATATATTTTGTTTTGGATCAAAATAAATCGTTTGGAATAGACGCAATATTATGAGAATTACTATATTGTTAAAAATAATGCGGAAAAAATATCTACCTGGAGAAGAAAAAATATCTAGTGATAGAGAATATTTGTAAATTTTAACTGCTCTAAGCAATTAAAACCGGAAGAAATTCTTGCCTTTTTTTTTAAATATGCATTATTTGGAATATATGTCATATAATTGACAAATCTTCTATTATTTTTAGCGTTAAAGCGTTCTTTTAAATTATAAATATAAGTAAAAGATTTAAAAAATTAAGATTTTGAGTTTTGATTAAGCGATTTTCTCGATTTCAGAATTCAGATTTTGTCCCTTATATGACAGGAAATAAAGATTTATTTAATCACAGAGCATCACAATAAAAATTAATAACTCAATTTCATCAAATAAGAATTTTTTTTTATCGCCTCCATTTGGCATAAAATAATTTTAAACTTATTTTATATTTTTATTGTTTTTAAAATCTATAATATAATGCAGGAATCCACATTTCTAAAACGTTTTTCAATAACATATTGTTTATTCTTAATAGAAATTCTTTTTAAAGGTTATGAGCTCAACATGCAATATTAGTATATTGAATTTTTATATGCTATGAAAGGATTCAAATAAAAAAAGAAATTAAGAATTTATATTATAATCAGAATATAAAAAGTTCAATATATTATTTAAATTCAAATGTGATGATAAAAGTACATATTTTAACATTTTCTCAAGTACAAATTTGATGAACATTCCATTAAAATAATGAAAGAGAAATATAAATAAAATTTTCAGAAAGAGTATGCCACCAGTTAAGAATTGTTTCAATTTAACGAAGAGAACATTATTATCCGTGGAAAATTCTCAAAATGGTGCTAAATTAATCTGATATATTCATTTGAATTTGTAAAATAATTCATTAAATCTAGAGAAATAAATATAACATTAGCACAATTAAAAAGTATATACATATATAATTTAACAAATATTACAAAATATTTCAAATTCCCATTAGATGAATACTTTTGGTAGACGATATTTTCCCAAAAATTATTATTTTAATATTAATGCTATATTTAATTTAATGATTTCATAAAAATTGGAAAAAGTATAAAATATAATTCACACCTACCATTTCATTAAAATAATAATAATCATGTAATTCTAACATTTATTTACTTATAATTAATCTCAAATTTGATTTATATTTAAATATCGGAAAAATAAAATTGCAGAATTTTTTAAACAAAATTCAGGAATATATAATTAGTAATTTTCCCTAAAATGATTTGAAATTCATATTCACAAATTTTTCATTCAATTTTCATAATATTTTTGGAAATACAAATTCCAAAGAACGACTTCATCATAGGACGTAAGTACAAGTATTATAGTAAGTATAAATATTATAAATTAATAAAAATATCTATACTGAGAACATCTCTTCCATTTCATGGATTGATGAAGGTTGCATTTTATTGCTTTTTTTCAAAAATCGACTGACGAAAGTTTCCTTTATTAATTTATTCTAATTTGATATAATTTAAAAACCAAATGTAAAATTGCACAATATTTTTCCCTACAAAATATCGAAAAGTATGTATCAGTTAGAATAAATTTATAAAACAAATCGCTTGTAAATTGTAATTTTTCGGTAAATCCCAAAAAATTCAGATTAAACATTTAAGATCCAATTTTTAACAAATTTGTCTTTTTTTTTTTTTTTTTGTCAACAAGGATTACTTTAAATGAAAAAATGAAAATAATCAAGTGACGTTCGAAATTTAAAATTTTAATTAAATAAATATCAATACAAGATTTTTCTTTTAACATTTTAACCATTTAAACATTTTGTGTTCGATAGGAAAGTGAAACATCCACTATTAAACGATATTATAAATCCAATATCAAACAGGAATTTTATTTACTCATTTATCAAATAATATTGCCAATTCCTTTGAAAAATATTCAAACTGGACACTAACTCAATATCATCATCAGTGGATGCGCATTAGACAGCAGTATTTATTATTTATGTACAATAAACTAAATTGAATTTCAATAATGGTATCAAGCGCATTAAATCAAAATTATTTTCAGAAACATTATTCTTTGCAGCAATATTGGTTTTTATTGTCGTATAATCTATAAAACAAAGGTTGTATGTGTTTAAAAATGTCATTTATAGTTTTTAAAATCAAAACCATTTATTTTATTTTATTTATTTCTCAAATATTTAGTGGAGAATCCCTTAAAAATAAGTAATGAAGTGTCTTTATGTCTATGGTTATGAGCTGTGTTAATGGAATCCGAAATCGTTTGGTCTTTCATGTATTCGACAAAGAAAGGTTATTTATTTGATGCAGGATCACATTTATTATCTGAAAGAAATCTATTAATAACATAAGCTTGCTTTCGGGCGAAAGATAAAATGTTTCATTTTCAAGCAATATTCGGAGTAGAATCATTTTTAAGAAGAAAAATAAATAATTATATCGTTTTTCTAAATAATATCCCTTAATATTTCATTCGTTCTTTCTCAATCATGGATCAATCTCTCATTTTCTAGAAATGATTTAAAATAAACCAAAGATTGCTTATTTTTGCAGTTTAAAGTGTTTTTCAATTTATTACACAGTTTTTAAATAACTAATACACAAATATGTCCATTAAAGAAATGAAAAGAAAATGAAAATTTTGTATAAAAAATAAACCAATATTTTGAGATAAAACGTTTTTATTTCAAAAATGTAATGAAGTTCTAACTTGTACATTTAATATACATGAGAAACTACTATTAAAGAAAATATTAAAACTGAGTTGTTGACCAATATGGCAATTCATTGGAATCAACACTTTCAGAATTTGTATTCTAAAAATTTAAAGATGATAATTATTTATTTCGAATTGTCATCTCTTAACAATGAAATGATAAGTTTAAGAAGTTTTGGAAACATAATTTTCATAAATATCTTTTGTTGTTGATTATTTTTTTTCATTGTGTTATAAAATCCAATGTTTTAGATGAGAACCCATAAAATTCTCTAAAAAATTCAATGTTTTTTTTTCACTGAGGATTTATAATTATTGATTTTAATAGAGTAGTTTGAATGTATTTTTGAGAAAATTTAAATAGTATAGTATAATTGTCGTATGTCAAATCCCTTTTATTTTGCTTCTTTAGAATTCGAGCTTCCGCTTTGACATAAAAAAAGTATTATATTCAGAATTAGAAATGTCTAAAGGCTTCAAAAGCTTCCTTGTTGTTCAATAGTTTGAAGTCTAGGTAAATTTAATGTATATTTATCGGACATTAAAAAATAAAAAAAATAAAAATACTTTTCTTTTAATGGAAATAGTAAAATGAATTCAAATAAATTCTTTATTTCAAATACATCAATTATTAATTATGAATTATGAAATTCTAAAATGTCACCAGGATACAGATGTGCTTTTTATTCCATCTGTGATTTTCTTTATGTATTAGTTTTTATGCTGAAATGCTTTTCAGGTAAGTTAAAGAAGCCAATTTACTCTTTAAAGTGTTTTATTTTAGAATTTAAAATTTATTTTCATTAAAATTTAGAATTATTAATACTAGAACGTCCGGGATTTCGATTATCTTTAAACGTCCGCCGGTGTCGTTTCGGCACCGTGATATAAAATATATAAAATAATTGTAATAACTAAATAATTGCAGGAAAACTGTAGGTCTTCCTGCAGGAATTCAGAGGGATGTAGTTTTAAGATTTTTTAATATTATTTTATGTAATTAATTATGTATTATTACCCTTTGTATCACAAAAAACTGTAACAAAACAAATTACTTCTTCAGATTCTTCGCAGTCACTTTCACGCAATCTTAAGTCTCCATCGGAATCTAAATTAGAACAAGACAAGCCCACCACTATTGGATTTATTCTCAGAAATCTCTCACAACAAATTAGCAATTCCATCAGGGCTTAGACCTTTTCTACGAGCCATCGCTTGATGTTTGTGTGTTTGCTCTCCACAACGTTTAAAAATCGAATGAAATAATTTATGAGCAGATAAGAAAATGCTGTATAACGAAACACTTAGACACAACCATTTTAGAATAATTGATATTTCCGCTGTGAACCCAATAACACTGCATTCAAGGTGAAACAAATGTGCGATAATATTTTGGGAAGTTTGTTCTACTTAGTCAACTATAGTTTGTTGAATGATAGCTATTTATAATGATAAATTATCTGGGTGTCTCGAAACGACACCAGCGAACGTTCTAGATACATTTAGTTGTAAAATCTCCCCTAATTAACATAGAACCACAAAAATTTTTCTGTTTTATCACCATGTAAAATGACTAAAATAGTCACAAAACATTTTCAAATTCCCTGTTAACCCTTTAAAGGGCCATTTTTTTCTAGTCATATTATGTTAAAATATTTTTAGGCTTGAAATTAGAATAAGAAAAGGGATTCATTTAGCTTATTAGATAAAATTTAATTGAATTAATTAATTAATTTGGTTAATTAATAATTAAGTAACAAATCAAGACACATCATTTTGTCTGAGATAAAGAACTGAAGCATCTGAGTTTCTGACTTACTAAAAAAATTTGTCAGTACTTATGCCAACCTACATAATTTCATACAAAGATTGATATATTTGGTGAGAAGCATACTTCCCATGACTCTAGAAAGGGTTAAAATGCGGAAAGGAGATAAAACTTAAGAGGCTCCGATGTCCAATTGACATCGACGGACGATCTAGTGTTAAAATTACACTCTAAATATTGTATATTTTACGAAAGCTACACTAAATATTATTTTATTTCATGTTTCAGAGATATCCATTGATTGTTTTTCTTTAAATAACTGCTTAGCAAAATTTTTGTTTAAAGAAAAATTATTAATTGTGCATTAAAACATAAATATTTAATAAAAAATAGTGCCAAATTCTATTGTCAAAAAGTGTCGTTAAAGGATTACGTAACAGAAGGTATATTAAAATGAAGGAAAAATTTATATTTTTGAATATATTTAATTACATATGGTATAAATTTTCTTTCCAATAGGCATTATAGTTTCTGGCCCGACTATCTCTTCTGTAAATTCAAGGTTGAAAAAGAGAAAAAAAATTTAGAAAAATCTTAGATAGAAGAGAAAAAATTTAAAAGAAAAGTGTATTGGCCTATTTTAGTAATCTTTACAAGAATATTTAATTAAAAAACCTCATGAACCGCAAAATTGGCACTACCTTTCTTACAGGCAACCTAAATATTATTATTATAAGTATTTCTAAATACGTTAAAGGATACATTTCTATGCATATACATTTCTAAAAGCATAAAAAAATATTCTCCTGAACTAGAAAAATTTTCTCGTTCCTAAATTTTTTTCTCTATTAGGCATTAAATATTCTCTCTTAAACACACGTCACAAATTCACCAGACTTTTACGAAATTACTGCTTTGCTTCTAGATATAAGAGGTACATCAAAAGGACCAGATAAAAGCAAGTGAAACTATAATATGAGAAAAGATATACAAAGCAAAAGTTCTCTGTTTAATAAACTGATTAGCATTTTTTCCGAATATTTTCCTCCTTTTGTTACTTTCGCTTTCTATTTACTTCATGATTATTCACTGATAGCTTCCAGTTCGACACCACTAGTTTACACCAGTTCACTGGAGTCGTCAAGGAAACAGAAAGTTGGAACAAAATTCTGCTCTGTTCAATGAAGAATGTAAAGTAGATTAAAATATGTTGCTCCTTTATAACATCACAGAGCTTTGTTTTTATAAATTCTTATAAAAGTTTCTAATGCACGGACAAAATATTTGAAAAGCGAATAATTGAAGTAAAAATTTTAAAACTTTTAACTCATGCTGTTCACAAGTTTTTTTTTCTGAATGGCAACGTTATTTTCTTTACATTAATTAAGAAGTAATGTTATGTGATTTCTAATCAAAGTATGAAAAGTCTTTGTTTCATAATTTGAATCCTTAATAAATTTTGCTTTACTTGAAGTCTAGTAAGTATTAATTGGACATAAAAACTAGAAAGAAAAAAGAAACAATAAAATAGTAACAATAAAGATTTCATGCGAGTTTTAATTTAACTAAATTACATGGGTAATAAACTGCGTAACTAAATTTATATATATATATATATAACCTTTAATGAATTGTATATATTTTTATTGAACTTGATTTATTTTCCTTTTTCAAAAGATTGAATTTTGTAATTAATATTTTTTCCACTTTTTGATGCGTCAGAGTTTATTGACATATTAATTTTGATGGTAATAATCAATTTCATTATATTCAGGGCAATAATTATCAAATAATAGATTAATGGAATAAATTTTTATTCAAGCCATCTGCACTGGAAGTAAATATGAGCAAATATTGATTTCAAAATTCTAAAGTATTTATAATTATAATAAATTGCGAATTAGGTAAAAAATAATTAAAATATTACTTTTTAATTTATTAATAGAAGTATGTTCTAAAAATCTCTCTTTTTAGTAATTTTGGATGTTGGCAATTCTAGTTTTAGGTCATTTATTCGAGAATAAACTGCTTACTTTTCTTCATTACTTCTCTCCCCATTTTTTTTTTTTTTTGTATATTTAAGTGTTTATATAATGCATTTAAAAGTTGCAATCTTCTAATCAAGTAATTGATTCTATGAAATTCTTCTTTAAAATAAATAAATATATTTTCATAATAAATGAAATCTGTAATAGATATTTTTTTTCTTTTCAGGAATATTAAACTAATAATTTCAATCAATAAATGTTTTACAGAACCTATTAACACTTTTATTTTTGTAACACTTTATATAATACAGTAATTATTAACGTAATTATGTAATTTATAAATTAGTTAACATTTAATATTATTATTTTTGTTATTTATCATCATATTCCATTATATTTCAAATGGCTATTTAATTTCGTACAACCTGCTTTTCGACAAACACTTTAAAACGTTAACGCTCAACGCTCACGTTAGCGCTGTTATTTATTAACAGCTTAGATTTCAAAAAAAAATTTCTTAAATTCCGTTAAAATCTCTTATAATAAAATAATTATGAAGTAAAATTAATTCCGAAAAAAAATATTTGATTCTTTAATGTTTTTATTTTCTTTTGAAAAATTAATAAAAATTCTGCA
Source organism: Argiope bruennichi (assembly GCF_947563725.1). Taxonomy (NCBI): domain Eukaryota; kingdom Metazoa; phylum Arthropoda; class Arachnida; order Araneae; family Araneidae; genus Argiope; species Argiope bruennichi. Next base: position 101,935,491 of record NC_079160.1, on the reverse strand, counting down.
AAATGTCTTTTGGAAAAAGCTTTTTTTTTGTGAATAATAAAAATAATTTCGTTATAAAGAAACAACAATGATATTGTTCAAATTTTTCGCATTATTACAAAATAATAATAAAAAATTTAAAAAAGAAGCCAAAAAATACATTTGTGATTTTAAAATATGACTAATAATTTCCAGTAGTCGTGTTCCAGCTAAAAATATTTCGTAGTTTCAAAAAGCATATTATTTCTATGACAGTGCAGAAAACAACCTAATGAAATGCGCTTGGTTTAGCCACGGAAGAGAAATATAAATATTTTATAACTAGACACTGCATGTTAATGGGTTTTAAAAAAAGAAAAACATATGCTTTTCTAATAAAAGTGCTACTTAATAGACTATATATAAAAGTTTCGTTAGCATTTTTTATTTGTTTTAGTTTTTCACTAGCTTTTAAGAATTTCAAATAATTCCAAAATTTCTCCAAAAATTTACTTTTGTTGCGTTTTGAAGATCGATTCTTTTAATTTATGATTACTAAGATTATCTTGTTTTTTACAAAGAAAAATTTCAACATTTTGTTATTAATTATTTCGTAATATTAAACATTCATATTAAACTTACAACTATCTCGATATATTAACAACAAGTGTGAATTGAAATTGAAAGCAAATTAATATTTGTTTGTGTCCATAACGACATTAAATACAATTTGCTAATAACTGAGTTGAGTGAAAATATTTTTCCATCTATTCAATTATGAGGCTAGTTTTAAAATTCTTGTTATCATTATAGGGTAAATAAAATGACAATGTAATAAAAGGAGTCAAATATCTGATAGAGAAATTTTTAATATGAACACCCAAATTAAAGGGCACTATTTAAAGAACTTTTCCTCATTAATTGATATAAAACAAAGAAATTTTTTACTAGCCTGGAAATTTCTTCAGAATTAGATTTTAATTTTAAAAAAGCGAAGAAAAATTCTAAGCTTATATAACCTTATGTACAGGCATGAACTACATCCTGTGTTGCCAAAATATTATTATTAAAAAAATGTAATATGCATACAACATTGTCCCATCATTAACAACCACTTCGCAAAGTTTTTAAGGCGAGTTCAGTTGTTTCTTGACGGATCAGCTAATCGCATACGTATCAAAACTTATCGTCTAGTACGAATTCACATTTATTTTAATCCAGAGGAGAGCTGTTAAAGTTAAACGTAGCATATCTGAAAGGGAACTATTACGATAAGCAACATGGAAGAACGATAGCTTCCCTTCTTTAAGTTTAAATTATAATTAAAAATTTTAAGAGGAAAACTGTTCTATGTCAAAACTTTAATGCTTTTAATATTTTTCATTTTAATGGTATGTTGGCTTAACAAACGTTAGTAATATATACGAAATAAAAAATTGATGTTCCTTATGCATCAGTTCGACAACTATTTGAAAGTATGAACAAATAATTGTACTCGTTTTTGATTTTTGGAACAAGTTTTTGTAAGTAATAAATTTTTAACAATTGTACAGTGCGTCTCAAAAGTATATGGATAGGCCTTTTTTTATATAACAGTTAAAAAAATGAAGCAATGATCATGAAAAAAATAGTAAGCATATAGAATCATAATATAAAGTTTTTACAACAAAGAAATGCTTTATAGCTTTTATAGAATTTGTATAAAAAATAAAAATAAAAGGATTCCTAAAAATATATGATTTTTTTTTGTATTTAATTCAATTTTGTATTTAAATTCAATTGTATTTAATTCAATTTTGTATTTAAATTCAATTGTATTTAATTCAATTTTGTATTTAAATTCAAATTTTTTTTTATCTATTGCTTTGAGTTATTTTGAAAATTCTATCAAGTAGGCTTTGAACTAGAGTTCGAAGAAAGTGCTTCTGTAAAGAGAAACAATTCTGTTCTACTTGTTGCTTTAATTCTTGATTAGTTGAAAACTGATGATCATGGACATACACATCTCATGTAAGTACTCGCCAAAGATTTTCCATGGGATTCAGGTCCAGACTGCTGGTTAGCAAGTCTATATCAGTCATTTGAATCTGCATAAACCAGTCTGTTGTTGATTGGGAGGTGTGAATTGACGAATTGTTCTGTTCGAATTTCCAATTTTCCCCTCCAAAAATGTTTCCAAATGAAGTAAATTGCTTTTGAGGACAATTTGATATTCTTCAGAGCAGACTCGGCCATTAAGAAAGAAATGTCCGTTGTTCGCTCCACAGAACACACTCCACAACCCTGAGAGAACCCCTTCCTTGTTATCGACTAAAGAACTCGCGAGGTTCTCGTCATGCTAATAGTATGCCCAGACGTCAGGCTATCTAAATTGAATATTTTTTTATCACTAAACAAAACGTTTAATCATTTATCTGTTCAATGCATGCACTTTTTAACTCAAAGATTGCACGCCTTTGTATGGTGTAGTTTCAGCATAGGTGTCCGATGCATTCTGCACTATTTATCGAATTTTCTTGCTTGTATGCGAAGGTGAATAATAGATCTTGAAATTGGAAGCGCTAAAGTTCATTCACATTGTCATCATTCGATAAAATTTCATAAATTCCAAATCTGCTACACTTCATTTGTTTAGCAATATCAGAAATTTTAACATTTTGAACTTTCAAGCTCCAAATTATAGCAATGTACACAGGAGAGAATTGAATGTTGCTAGGCATTCTTCAACCACTCTAAAAGTGAAGAACAATCATTGATTTTATATTTTGAAGTTGATTCGTTAGGTGTCCTGAACGCAGAATATGCAAATTATTTGAAACAGTGGAATCAAAAGCAATTCGTTTCATTGTCCGTATATTTTTTGGACAGCTTATTTTGAATTTTATTTTTTACAAACAATCTAAGATATAAAATAACATTTCTGTATTATAATAAATCTATGTTATGATTAAATATGCTAATTATTTTTTCGTAATTATTGCTTTGTTATTTCAAAAAATCGACTGTCCAGATTCTCTTGAGACGCACAGTATAATTTCCATTAAAATGCGGATTTTAAATTTTTCAGTTGATACTTTGAATAGTTATTTGCTACATATTAATTTATATTTATTTATTTTAGAAATTTAATTCTTAATGTTTTTCTTTTTTTCGCGAAGGTTATTTATTATTAATACTTTGAATTATAATTTTTGGCACCTGTTAGGAAAATAATAAAAAGTAAATTTATGGAATTCCAAGATCAATTGTATACCACAATATTTGAAAAAAAAAAGTAAATTTTAAAACATTGATGTTATGAATGTTATATTTGAAACATTAAAAAAATTTGAAGAACAAAATTTTAAATTTAAATTCAAATAAAGTTTAGAGCATTGAGTATGTATTAAAAAAGAAACAAAAAATTTAAATCTAATACAAACATTGATTTTTACCAATGCTATTATTAATTATTATTTAGATCATGATATTTTTAAGATCAAATATCTTTAAGAGAGCAAGTTGCTAATTTTCTTCTGCTTACAAGCCAAAACACAGGCTGAACAAATTTACATGCAAATTATATCTTGTTTCTTCAACGGTATTCTCATATTCAAACTACGAGATGCCATATAAATAATTCGTGAACATAGCTTTAATGTTCTTAATGGCGTACTCCATAATTCACTTGTTGAAATTTTCCTTGGCAGAACAGACAGCTAAACATTTTGTCTTCACATCTAATAATTAACTTATTTTTCTCTGACAAAGAGGTTCAACACTTCTTGTAAGCAGGCCTATTAACAATTCGGCGTCTTAGCTTAAATATTAATGAAGTTAGGTAATTTAATTAAACTCGCTTTTAGAAATGTACACTTTTGTCTGCAAAGTAACCAGTTATTATGTTTCAGAGTTTCTGTAAACTAAAATGATAAACTCTGTTGCATAATTACATTTAAGAAAGCTTTTAAAAGGAGTGGATGTCAGAATAAAGGGAAAAGTTATTTTAATTTATTTGTGTCTTTAACATCATTAAAGTATGCTTTTTTGAAAATGTTTTTAATTCGAAACAAATGAATTTAATCAGACTCTGTTAAAGCCACTTCGATATGAAAAAAAAACAATATTATTTATTATAATATGTCATTAACTTTCAAACATTAGATAGTTATGAATTTGTATAACTTTTGTGCTAAGTTAATCCCATGTTTCTAAAGAGAGATTTACAATGTTTCTTAATGGATGCTGATTAAATACCATTTCGGAGACTTTTACGATCCTTCGGCGGTGAATTTGGTGACTTCGACGAAGAAATTGCAAGAATTTTGGATTTGTATTCACCAAGACCCGAGATCGGGGGTCTCTTCTGGAAAATCTACATATTATAAAGAGATTGATAGAAGTAAAGCTCTCAAGCAAGGATCAATTCTCTCTCTTTGAGATATTAATGTTTGTGTACTCTAGTTGTGCATTAAAAGTGCTATTGGTGTTTTCTTCTCAGCGATTTTTTTGTCTGTTAGCGTTTTTACAAATGCTGTTCGTAATGTATTCCCGGCTGTGTTTTTGTTAATTGTATTTCGTGTTTTCTTGTGAATTAAAGCGCCGTTGAACTTATAATAAAGATATTTCGTATGTTTATCAGAAATAAATGCTTGCTAATAAAAGATTTTCCAAAAATTTAATTAGATTTTTAATAATTTACCTATTAATAGACATTTTAGTACTTTTTAATTCAATAATTTTAAAGAATATTATTGCACATGAATATTTTATAAGCCATTTTAAAATCCGAAATGCTTTTCAGAAACATCATTTTTATTTGTATGCAAATTTGTTTTTATTTTTAATGATTTAAAAAAATCTATTATGAAAAAAGTGATTTAATAATTGTTTGCCATTTATTGGACTAAGAAGTCAGTCTTTACAATATTGCACGCTTTCGCATCTTATTCAAATCACTGATAAATTTACATTTAAAAAATGCGATATTTAAAACTTAAGCGAAAAGTTTTGCTAGTGAACATTTTTATTTTTCAAATTATAAATGAAATACATATATTTTCTATTATTTTGAAATAATTTTGTAAATTTGATTTAGAAACAAAGGTGGAATGGAAATATGAAACTGCAAACTATAAAATAATTAGTGTTCTTTAACATTATTTAATTTTAGAAATGGTAAACTTTTCTAGGTGGACCCCTTTTAAAAGACATTTTTATCTGACATGGAATTTTTAGTTCAAACATAAAATGTTAAAATAAAAATTTAATTTAAAAACCGCATATTAAATCGAAATTAATGTTATCTTTCTCAACTTGGGAATGAAAGCGATTTTTACCCTCCATCAGGGTGGTAGGTTCAAAACTGTTGAAGTTACTAAACATAGATGCAAGAATCCATTTCCGCCACAAGCATAGCGGTACAATCTCTAAATCTTTTCTAAATCTGCACCAGCTTATTGAAGTATTACGTAAGTATAATGATTTGATATTGAAATCAATCGTTTCAATATAATTATTGATTGTTTCAATATAATTACTATAAGATAGATTAGAGATTTACTTTTGGTCTTAAAAAAGATTTCCACCAACAAACAAGCAAAAAAAAAAATAATATAAATTGAATCTATGAAAAAAAAAAATTCACAAGCTTTTCAGTATTTTCATTACCAAAAACAAAATCCCCTGACAGCAATGCAAGTTCTCTAAACGATCGAACTTCTTTCGAATGGAGGATGGACTCTGTGGAAAGGTTTCACTGCATGAAGTCATGATACCTAAATTTCATTAAAAAGCAAATTTCAAAACGACTTTCTGTTTCGATTGTTTTTGCAGTTGATTCTGGTCATCGTGACGACATTCCACGAAAGAAATGACGTAAATTTAACAGAATAGTTTTTAAAAATCTATTTTTATATACCAAAAAGAAAATGAAAAAATAACAAGTTAAATATTCCAAAAAATGTGTGTGTAATGATTCAAATACAAGGAAATAAATTTTGTTAATGATTTTGAAGATAAAGGTGAAACCTTGCCTTTTTCTTTGACTCACAGAGTATTATTTGAAAGTTAGTTTCTAACTGCAAATAAATTAATGTAAAAAATATATATATTTAAATTTTTTAAGAGATAGAATTGTAATTCACAAGAAAATGAACAACAAAACGAAAATAGAATATAAATTTTTATCGGAATGGCTATTGCAATACGTAGGTAAAGATATCATTAATTGTTTACATACGATTTATTGAAATCAACTCTTTTGTAAGTGACTAGAAATGCTTTGCTATTTTTCATTTTGTCAATATTTGATAGTTAAAAGTAATTATGTAGTATTAAAATAAAATTTTTAAAAATCTGATATTGGAGGTAGGTGTAGGAAGAGAAGACAAAATCCCCAACAAATACATCGCCTAAGAGTTTTTAAAAAATTTAATTTAGTCCTAATTTTACTATTTAGTCAATCGAAGAGTTTTATTCAATACAGAAATCTCCTACAGATGATACTTGCTTAGGGCAAAGATTGCAATTAAATTGTACGAAATCAATTGAAAATGCTACCAATTTTGGTCAAATGAACTTTAATTGAAACGTTATCTTTAAGCCACAGGAGAAATCATTCGCTTCGTTGATGGAAATGATAGCATCAAGCTCAAACCAAATTGTAGTTAATCATTTCCAGCATGTTCTTTATCATGCAATCATGAACTTATAGCATGTTGTAGTGTCGTATTCATTCTCCAACAAAGTGATTATCTGGGGAAAGATCACCAGATGTCGCTTTATTTCCTAAAATACTTCAAAGAATAATTACTAAATTTTAACTTCATTAGTACAAAGCAACCTCGGAAAAGTCGAAGCAAATTGAGGAATTCAGATTAGCCAGAATCGTTACGTTTTGAATTTGTAACTTTTCCAAATCAATCCTAAATCTGAGAAGGATTTCCAAAATGTAAGCTATTTATAGATTGAAGTCCGAACTTTCCGGTGTTCATCAAGTTAATGACTTAAAACATAATTTCCGAGTCTCGATTCTGCTACCTTTACAGAATCTTCTAATTAACAGTTGGAAATGATTTTACTTTTAGCAATATTCAACAGAGGAAGAAAAATATAGGTCAGAAACGGGAAATTTTATGACTGTGTAATTTATAGAACAATGTTGGTAATGATGGCTTTTCAGAGTAAATGAGGGAGATGGTTTCTCGCCAAAAGTAAATGATGTGCGAATGAGAAAGATTCGTGCTTTAAATGATTAAATATTTTCATTCTTTTCTTTGTATTCATTCTCTATATAGGATGATGATGCTATGTGCATACATTAATGAGATTAAGTTTAAATATTCGAAAATCTTCAGCCAAGCAATCCTTGTGTTCACCATAATTCATATCGTATGAGACCTCGTACCTATAAAGAAATGCTGTACTATAATTTCTCTTCCAGGATCAATTATTATTTAATAGCAGAAAAAGGATATTTGTTGCAGAATTGTAAATATAACATAATACGATAAGATGTTTTATCTGTCCTAAGCATAAAATGTAATGTTATTGATATCCGTGATCATCCTGCACAAAATTTGTAGCTAAAAGGAAGACTTACGATATCACCGCCTTTTTTCCTCAAAGGGCTGTGTTTGCATTAAGGTAAGCAGAAATTAAATCTTAAACTCGCTTTTAAACTTTCAACCGGTATTTATATATTATACTGTTTGATTAATACGAAGGCTGCATTCTTCTACCAAAAATAGAAGGAAAAAAAGTACTTACATTTTAAAGTGAATTGAAATAATTATTAAACATTATAAGAACATTTCTTACTTTTTATTACTAAAGTATTGATCTATTTTATTTTATACTAATAAAGCTTCATCGTTTCCCTCCAATAGATTAAAAATCAATTAAAATTACCCTTCAAGTAATGTTTGTTACAATTGGAAAACAAATATAATCACTCTTGAAATCTTCTGTGAGATAAAGAGAAAAAAATATTGTAATAACTTTTTTTTCATTAAGTTTAAAATGGGTAATAATTCTCATCTTTATAATAATACTAGACGTAAAATTATAAAAGAAATGGAAATCTGACACTTCACAACGATAAAAAAAAGGCATTAGAAATTTTGACTCAATTCCATTTTTTTTTTTTTTTGTCTAATTATAAGTAACGTGATAACAAAAAAATCTTTGATAAAAAAAAGTGCGTGAGAGACACGTAAAAAAATAATTTTATCTTTAGAAAAAAAATTAATTTATCATTCTCCGAGAAATAACGAAAAAAATTGCGTCTCAAAAAATAAAGGTTCTTCGGGTTTGGCAACTAAATAGAAAGAAGAAAAAATAAAATCTTCAATGGGGATCATTAAATCTTCGGTAAAGGTAACATATTAAAATTACAAAAAAAATTTTTAATGAATCTTTTTTTATACTTTTTATTTTCCTGCATTCTTCTAAAATTGACTTTCGTGACGTTATCATTTGTCAGACGATTTTTATCGTCTTTTCGAGGAAATTAATCTTTATCGCCTGCTCGAAAGATAATACAGCTACACAAGTTCCGGATCAGACCGGCTTTGTCAAGCATGAAATTAATTATCTCTTGTATCTTTGCTAATTTAGAGATGCTTTGGTGAATTTGTTAAAATATTTACTTTACATCATGTTTGTAAAGACGACTCTCTGTAATTGATTTTACACTCGTTTTCTGATGCGCTAATTAGCAGTTTTTTAAATTCTTATTATATAAAAAAATTTATAAGAGACAAAATATTTATAATCAGTTAACTTAATTCATTGACTTCAAGTAGCCCCACTTGAAGTCGTAAAAAATTAACAAATTGAATGACGTCTGAAAAAATTAATTTCAATTTTGATAATATTTATACTATTAAGTTACAAATCAAAATAAAGAATATAATTCAAATAATAACTTTCTACTTTTTATCACGCTAAAAAACTATATTTTTAATTCCTTTAATTTAGAGGATATATGATATTTTGGGAAAGTTTTGCATGTTGGTACAAATGAGAATCCATTAAATGTTGGAGATATTTATCTAATCCAATTAATTTTTGATTAGTTTATAACAATGGTACACATTTTGTAGGAACAAGACGGGGGGGACAAAGAATTCCACAAAAAAAAAAAAAGTTCCAAAAGTCACGGCTAGGGGAAAATGTGGCGCTGTGTAATATGAAATAGAGTGTTAACAAATGCAAATCAATACGGAAATAAAATTACCTTTTATTTTGCACATTTGCTGATTTAGTTCAAGTGCAATATGGCAACATTTTTAAAAAAACGAAAAATTTACATAAACACCGATAAAGTCTCTTTATCTGTAATTTCACTTACTGGGTAATAGAGAACGCTGAGAAGAAGAAGTTCTTTCTTCAAATTTCACGTTACATCCATTGGCACAGTGCCAGCTGCTTGGGCTTTAAAAGGTAATGTGTTACTTTTGGAAACAATCGGATTGAAAGTTTATGTGCAATGTCTCCTTCTTTAGTCGAGCGTGCGTTACTGGTCAAATTCTTTTACCTCAATCAGTGCAACGAGTCAGCCGCTCTTCGTGCTTTTAGAAAGCACAAAAAAATGCTTAAAGGTAACGGTCCTTTGTCAGTTATTGGGCTAAAAGCAATGGTTGCGAAGTTTGAGAAAACAGGTTCTCTGAAGGTTCAGTCAGGCAGAGGACGAAAACCTGTACCACAGGATACAATCGAAGCAGTTGCCACGGCGATTCTCGACAGAGGGCAAGACAATATTGCGCCACTTCTAACGTGGAGTAGCTCGGAATATGGATATGCCTTACGGTATGGCAAATCTTACGAAATATTATCCACTTCTATCCGTACAAGATCAGCCGTGTACAAGAGTTATGTCACACCGACCACGATAAGCGATTGATTTTTGCTCTCACTTTTCTTGCCAGAATGGAGGTGGATGATGCTTGGTGGTGTAAAATCTTATGGGGAGACGAGGCCCACTCTTACCTGAATGGAGCTGTGAATACCCAGAACTGCCGAATTCGGGATGATACATCACCACATGCAGTCACAGCAGTTCACAGCGGAATTTATCATAGGTCCATTCTTCCATGAGAACATTACTCCGACAGGACCGATAACCTGTTCTGTTACCGGAGAGAAATATCGCCACAAGTTGAACAGCTTTGTCATTCCGGCACTTCAGCAAAGACAATGCCTGGGGGAAATCATTTTCATGCAAGATGGAGCATCTCCACACGTTGCTTTACAATTACAACAACTTCTACGACAGAAATTCACAACAGAAAGAGTCATTAGCAGCTGCTTTCCAACTGCATGGCCACCTCGGTCCCCTGATCTTACTCCATGCGACTTCTCGTTATGGGGTTACCTTAAGTCCAAGGTCTATCAAGGAGTTGTCCAGGACCTGGCAAAGTTGAAGGATAACATATCAAGGACTGTACGGGAGATTTCTGCAGACATGTTACTTTCTGCTGTTGTGAATACTGTGCACAGAATGCAATATGTGGTCCACAAACCCGGCAGCAACATTGAACATGATTTGAATGTGCAAAATAAAAGGTAATTTCATTTCCGTATTGATTTGCATTTGTTAACACTCTATTTTCTATTACACAGAGCCACATATTCCCCTAGCGGTGACTTTTGGAACTAATTATTTTTCACGGAATCCTTCATCCCCCGTCTTGTTTAATCTTCCTACAAAATGTGGCGTCATTCTCGCAAATAGATCGCACTACAGAACACTGTGAGTACTGTCAGTTTAATTATGGCCACTCTGTATAATACGCTGACAAACACATGCACGCAAATACGCGCGCGAGCCCACAATCACGCACACGCACACATGCCCGCACTCACTCTCTCTCATACGCACAAATAAACTTATGGCAAGGGAGGGTTTCTACTAAGCGTTCATTATCCTCTAATCCATCATAACAAACAGCTTATATGCTACTCGAGAAATAAGGTTTTATGATCATCTTTCTTATTCGGAAAAAGTTTTCTTTTTACCTAACGATTAAGATCGAGTTTAGGTCTAAGCTTCGGAATAGGATAATTATTCAGGGCACGATATATTGAGTAAGACAAGTATTAAACGATATATTGATGACAAATACCTATTTTATTTGGAGATACCCATATCTTTCGGTTAGTTAAAACAAGTATTATTGAAACTATATAAAAAAAGAGTTACAAGCATTCAATTGCACTTGGTTTCGATATTTTTAAAGTAAATTTCGTCAGTTAATTAATATGTTTAAATAACTTTCCTTCAGTCATTAAATCGAAATTTTCTTTATTGGATCAAGTATAAATAGATTTTTAAAACTATGGAACAAACTGATCCATTATTGTGTTAAAACTTAATTCCGTTATAAAGCTGCATTTTCATTTGTTGGATACTTTGGTTCAACTTTTTTTTTTTTTTTTGCAAATTTTGATGGGGCAAAAAAACCCTTTAATTTCTATTCAGTATGCTCTAGCACGGCGAAACTTTCGAATTTGCATAACGATGCTAGGAATTTAAATAACTACCAAACTTTCTCAGACCAGGGTATCGGATACAAAATGAATATATGTTACTATCTCACAAGACACTCAATTGAATATCTGCGTTGCTTGGATTCTATGAAGCTGCATTATTACCTTCACAGAAATGGTAATATCTTAGCTTAATATTATTTGAAATCAACAATACTATCAATGAAGTTATTTCAGTCATTCTGTTTATTGTTATTTATAGATAATTATTCTTTTTGTCTTATTTTTTTACGTTGTTACAGAAATCACCATGTGAATCTACTTACTGACGAAAGAACATTCAATAAGCTCGGAATTGGACCACAGTGCTATATTCCATGCTAGTCAAAGGATGTCAAAGCATAAAAAATAACAGCACTTATAGACATTAATAACACAAGTAGATAGCAAATCATTGAATAGAAAATAGATCAGTGCAAACAGCTAAAGCTCCCGCTTTGCGATAAAGAATTGATTCTTCGTGTGAGCTCTTCGCTATTTATAGTCTTCTAATAGGGTATGAAAGTTTTTAAGAAATCTCTAAATCTCGTCTCATAATACAGAGATAGTAAGAATTTTTCAGTTTTCCAGAACACTCATATTTGCGGCTAAAAAGTAAACAGTTTGAATGATATCGATTTAAAATTCATTAAGAATATCTACCAGCAATTTTTTTCTTTCAAGAGATGATCCTAAAACCACAAGAAAGCAATATTACACATTTTTTAAAAAAATATATCAGCCAAAGGAAATCAGAATGTTCAAAAAGTAACTTTTTATAAGTGATCCTTATAATTTACAAGTTCCATCCAAACTCATCAAGCCATGACAACTCCTAACATAATATTTTCACTCTGCTTTCTTTGAATGGAATCATAATTTAAAACTCGCAATCTTAGCCAATCACAGATATCAAGTTTTGATTGTAATCTTTTATTTGCGATTTCCAAAAATAAACAGTTTGTTATGTATTAAAAGCATTGATAACATGTGGAAATTACACGTGATTACAGATTCCACCGAACGTTTGATTTCAAAATCGTTTATCACAAAAATTAAATAAAAAACGAAGCAAGTATTTCAGCATTGTATGTCAGGAATTCTCTGGGGACAAATTCGTTTTTTGACGATTTTATTATCTGCAATTATTACAGGAAATACTTTCTCTTTTATACTAAGAAACATTTCAACAATTGCTACATGCCTTATTGAAAGTCAAATCTAGCTAAAATGTATTTACTCGAAGTAGTGCCAGTCCAAAGTCATATAGACAACCAAGCAGAAAAAAAATTTTGACTGAAATATTCTATTATCTTTTACTCGCACTGATGATATTAAAAAACGGGTTGGATGTAAGTGAGATTTATTCATAAGGATTGAATAATTCAATTTAAATTTTTTTTAAATAATCTCTATTATTAAGATGTTATAAGAAAGTATTCTTCTAAAAGATATCATTGTAAATTGTATAAGCACTATTTTTAAAATAACAAATTATTTTAAAACGTACCGTTGAAATATTTATATTTATACCATAAAACATTTATTTCCTTACATTGTTTGAGAATATCAGATAATGGTAGCAACGATAACAATTTAAATTTAAGCATGATTCTTTTGAGTTATTTATATTTTGTATCATATTTTTTTTCTATTAAGTATACAATGATAATAATAAAAAAATTATAATAATTATCCGTAAATAAAATGTAAGAGAAAAAGTATTACATGTGAAGGTAATTACAGCATAATTATATTGGTTTTATTCTAAAGAATATAATATATTATGCGATTTCTTTATTTCAGTTAAACTCATCCTAAACTCATTGAAATTTGTTTGAATACTACTTTATTTAACCAGTTTAAAAAAATTTGTTTTGAAAACTAGCTAGATCGCAATCAAACTTAAAGAAAATTACTTTGTCTAATTTATGAATTTAATATATAATATTTCATAAAGTGTGAAAAATAAATTTTAAGACTTTTCTATGTCACTATATAACATGAATAAAATTGTTTTCCTGAGAATTGGTAAAATCAATAAAATATTCAAACCGATGTTTCCTTTAAATATTAATGAATAATTAGTTCTCCTAAATATTTTGGCATTCCTAATCTTACAATGATACTTTAAACTATCAATATATCAATCGAAAAATATGAATTTAAATCTTTTTTTTTCTTTAATCTACCTTGTAAGTATTCTATTATCAATTCCATTCTTCTTAAAATTGTATGATTTATGCAAGCCAAATTCAACAATTATTAAAAGGCTAAATTTTTGAGATAATGGAAAAGAAAATGGAGCCAAATATTAAATCGCCTTTTCTCAAACTAATTTGCAATTCAGATATATAAATTCTTTAATTATTTTTCTACTTTAGACGACTGAAAACTGAATATTCAAGCCTAATCCGCTTGTTATGGGGCAACATGGGAATATCTATTAAAGAGGTATTTTTCGCATTTGAAAATATCGATATTCGAAATACTTTATTCATTTCTGAGATTTATGAAATTTCCATTTTATTACTGCTTCGGGGATATGCAGAATGAAAATTTGTATATTTCATATATTTTTCCACATATTTTACGCAAGTTTTGCAATTTCTAAATGACGACGTTTTTGAGCTTTTTCAAGTATTAGATTACGAATAGATTTGCTAAAGAATTCCACCAATTATTTAGAATAATTTCAATCAGTATGATAAAGAAAAGGAACAATTAAAATTTCGCTTGGGAATCTATAGAATAGTAGAATTAAAGACTACGATTTATGAGTAAAAGAGTCATTTAAATATATTTCTACGGAGATTCCAAATTATTTCCAAAATTTCAAATAACATAATTTATTACGTAATAAAATTAAATGTCTTCATTTTTAAACTCTTTAAATCGAATTTCAAATTTAAATTGATTTTAGAAATTTTTGATATGCAAAGGATGGCAAAAGAATTCAAAATAAATTATGATAATAAGAAAAACATTATAATTCAGAAGAAAATCAAAAGTGGAAATAATTTCTTGATATAGAAATCATATTAGGTGTGATATATTTTTAATTTATCTTCCTTTTCTTATATACATCAAAATTGTTATTCTTATTCTTTCCTTCAAAATTATTAAGTGTAGATACATACTCTAGCTTTCTTAAAATTTTCAATCACAAATGCAATAACATTTTTCTTTCAAATAGCTTATAACATATTTCAATTATATTTTGATTCAGAATAATTTGGATTGGAAATATATTTGATATGCACTAAGCGCTTTTGAAATATTTCTTTTTAAACTGTAAATTATTTTTTAACTAAATCAAAATTTATTAAAAGAAAAGTTTACATTTTTATTTTAGATATATTATTACTTTTGAAAAGTACATTGCTTTAACGCCAAGGAAAAACCAGATAAAAAGTTTAAATAAAAAAAAGTACAAAAATGGACAAAAATGGCATCAATTGTTCGATTTTCTCACAGAATTAAAGCAAATCATTCAAGAACCGTTGTCAAAGGATGTATCTATTTATTAACAAAATATTATTCAAAAGGATATATTGAAACTCCGTTGTTCTGGTTCGAATCATCACAGCATGGTGTAGTTTCAGGCTTTATTAGTCTAGCAGCGTATACTTGAGCATAATCAATTTTTCAAGACGAAATTTACAGAAAGAATTCCCATCTAAAACATTATAGTATTAATAAAAGTGAAAATAAACATTTTAATTATAATTTAACCACCAAAAACGTAATTTTTATCACATTTTTAACATGTCAAAACCATATAAATGAAAGTTTTTACGGAAAAATGTTATGTTTCAATTAAATTAAAATAATAAAAAAGTATTACTCAAATTGTATGAAAACTTAATATTGACACATTTATTAAAATTATAGAAAAGATATTGAAATCGTTGAATGTATCATTGAAATCTATTTTCTTGAAATTTAAAGTTGTATAAAAATAGCTTTTGTGATGTAAAATAATCAGAATTTCATAAGTGCAAAATTCTAAATTTTGATTAATTTTCAATCAATTAAAATTTTGATAAACTTTTCTTTGCTGAACAATTCGTACACCGATTATAGTGAAAAAATATTTACATGACAAATTCAAATATTACTGATGGTCTATGCTAGAATATAGACCGCTGTGTGCGTTTCATTGAGTGTCTTTTACATAAAGTTGGATTCTATACGACTTTTAAATCTAGAAAAAAATTATCAATTTAAAAATATCACAGCATTAACAGACAAATTTACTCAGTCTTATTATATAGTTTATTGAAAACAAAAATGAAATCAAGTTGTACAAAAAACAAATTAGGTTACATTAATTTAAAAATGTAAAATTGCAGTTAGAAAAAGCAAACATAATTATTGCTCATTTTTTTTCCTTCAAAATTCCATTTTTACGGAGGACTTTTGACTTCCAAGCACTATTCACCTATCAATACTGTGTTTCAAACCCAAAGCTAAGATATAGTTGCCAAAATACTAAAAGTTACTCAATATATAATTACAAATAAAAAGTTTAATAATTATATATTAGTAATATAGTTATTAAACTATATTCCAATATATTTTAATTAACTAAGTTGCCGGTATTAAACCTGATAAGATGAGAAGTATAGAAAAGAACTTTGAATTAAATTCATCATTAATTAGTATTTTTTTATTTAATGAAATTTTAACATTTAAAAAATTTTTTGAAGTAGTTTGGATAGTAGAAACTAGCTGTTTTAACCCTTTCTAGGACCGTGGGAAGTATGCTTCCCACCAAATTTATCAATCTTTGTATGAAATTATGTAGGTTGACATAAGTTCTGACAAATGTTTTTAGTAAGTCAGAAACTTAGATGCTTCAGTTCTTTATTTTACACAAAATGATATGTCTTAATTTGTTACTTAATTATCAATTAACCAAATGAATTAATTAATCAAATTTATCTAATAAGCTAAATGAATCCCTTTTCTTATTCTAATTTCAAGCCTAAAAATATTTTAACATAATACGACTAGAAAAAAAATGACCCTTTAAAGTGTTAATATGCCAGATATTTAAAATACTTGAACCATGCCTACAAAAAGAATACTGCTTTACATTGGTTATAGATCGTGTGATAATGCAGCAAAATCATTTTCCCCAGAAATTTGAGTTTTGAGAATTAACACTGAATGCCAGCAGTATAATATGTGGCGAATAATTAACATTATGTTCATGAAATACTGTCTCTCAATGTTAGCTAGGTGAATGTATATGTTTGAAGAAAACCAAAGAAAATCAAACTTACAGCCCCAAACGTCATAGTACAACAATGGCTTTATTAAAAAGCATAGTATCAAGCACTTTTTCGAATAAATTTAAAATTTAGTGCTTTTTATTATAGTTTCATCGTAGAAGAATTCCGATAAATCAAGAATCAATTGCGTTTTTAAGAGAATAAATCAAGCATTTTGTTGCAATAATTTTTTTTTATTTTATCGGTTTTATGCAAAATTTGATACATATTTACATAATTTTAGATTCTACTACACGTTTATTCTCTCTTATGCAGCTCGATTGCTTTTTTATCGTGTTAGCATATACAATGGAAGAAGTGAATAACCTCTTCGTTGAGAGTTATGATACAAACCTTATCTACAGTTTTCAAGTTAATATTACAAGCAAAATTTCATTCCTCTAGTCCATTCAGTTTTTATTGTAAGCACATGTGGAGAGATATAAATTCAATAATGTGGTTTTTGGACTTCTGGTTGACTAAAACATGCAAAATAATCAACATCTCAATTACATTTAACTTTCATCACTTACTGTTCGTTTCAGTATCCTGAGTCGACCCCTTTACAACGATTCTATCTCATTAAGGGATGAGACCCGGAAGGATGTGTGCATTTCCGTAATTTACTTGATTGTTAAATGTAAACATCTCCACCCTTCAAGTTTTCTTTCTCTCTTACTTTGTTGAACTAAGCCCATCCTAACGCATTCGCTAAAGCGTGGAGGGTTTTAGAATTCCTTGGCAAACAATATTTAGCATAGGAAACAGAAAATAAGGATAGCCTTGAAACAATTGTCAACTTCAACTAATGAATATAAAAAACTCAAATATTATTTATGGATTAAGGGAGGGGAGGGTCATGAGGACATGATTTTCCACAAAAATTCTTCATGTCAAAAGCTGCTGATAGCAGAGAGTGTGATGAAGTATGAATAAATGAAGTTTTCAGAAAATATTTTTGTATTAAATACCATTGTTGTTTCTTATGGCACTTGTCATGGACAAGCCCGCTGTTCGAAGACAGCCGATATTAGCCTGAGGGGGAGCGCCTCTTGTTTCTATAGTAGCGCCACCATGTACCAAGAGAACAACTTATCTACACACAAGTCACAACCCTTTTTACGAGGCGGATTTCATTCATGCATTTTATTCACTCACAGATCGTAATTTAGACCTGAATCAGAGAACGCTCATCCCTGATCCAGTACCCCCAGTGGTATTACTCTCGACATGGAGGACTTTGTGACCACGACAGATTTAACGCGCGTCAGCCACCAAGCACGCGGGGAATCTTCGGCCGGCGGGGTTCGAACTCGCAACCTAAGGGACGCGATTCCGACGCTCTACCAACCAGGCTATCCCGGCCTATAATATCATTAATATACCCTACATGACGTGTAAACTATTCAACACATTTACAAAAGTATTGCATTAGAAACTTTTTAGAAGAATTAGAAACTTATTAGAAGTATTTTTTTAAAGAATTCCTTTTCAAATACCTTTGTCAATTTATATATGAAATTTGGTTTTATTCATTCCGTTGTTTTAGTTGTGGATGCCTCCAAACAGGAATGTTTATTTGTGGCTATCTTTTATTTCTCCCAGTAATAATTCTAGTTTTATTTTAACTTAGATTTCTTGAAAGACGCCAGAAAAAATTCTGTAAAAGCGCCAGAGCTCTGTTTCTACAATTGCAAAGAAAAATAAAAATACATTTTTCTCTCATTCTACGCTTTGCTTTCAAAGGCAAAGTAAAAATAGAAATTATCTATTATTCTAATAATTAGTGGTTCCTTTATTTTAAATAAATCTTTTATTTATATAAAAGATTATTATATATCTTTTATTTATTTAATAAATCTTTTATTTATACATTTATTTTCCTTTTTATAAAAAAAGAAATCCTTAGAATTCTCGAATATTTTAATACTGAGATATCTCAAAGACTGCTATCTCTCCTAAACGTAGTAAATCAAAGAGAAAAGAAATTATATTTTAAAAAAGCATTAAGAAATATTTTGTTTATTCAGGGAAACGAATATTTTAGCTTATCAAAAATCCCAAATTCCTCGGAATTCTTTAGAACATTTCCATTCTTTTTTTGGCTGTATTAACGGAACGCAGTTTACGAAAACACATGAAAGGACTCCAAACTCTAGTTGCAGGTGATAAAAATGTTTTTAATAATTAAACTAGCATTCATTCCGCAACATTTCATTCCTTTGCTGTATTTGTTTGCGTATTGGCTCATGAATATTAACGTCGATTTCAAATATGATATCGATGTACTTCACTCAATCTCTGGCTAAGCTAAAAATTTAACAAAATTTTAACAAAATTCAGAAGTAGATTAAAATGTTCTCCTTTGTTATGCTACTAATAAATATTCGCTTTTAAAATCTAGTATCGTATTTTTGGTTCTTTAGGCTTAACTCATTCGAAAGACACAGAGTTGCATTCAATGTATTAAGAATAATTGTTCTAAATATTAATAGTGTATGAATAATTCTTTTTTTTCCGTGCATGTAAATTATATGGATTAACTTATTATATCAATTTCATATTCTGAATTTTTAAAATGTAAAAATTTTTCAATAGCAGACAGTGAAAATTAGGAAGTGATGCATTTATATAAAATCTCTGAATAACTACGTTAAATAAAAGTTTTTATTTAATTATAAAATACTTTTAAAAAGATTTATACCTCAGCTATATTACATGTCTTAAAATTTTATAATATTTTATATTATTGATATTTCAGCTGCATTACTTGTCTTAAAATTTCAATATATATTTTGAATTTAATTTCAAAAGCGTATTATTAAATAGATTGGTAATCGTCACATATTTTTTACTTAAATTAAATTTCAGTAGAAAGGGTGAAATTTGAAATTTAATTTCAGCTTTTGAACAGTATTAATGAGATTACTGAAATTTTAATTTTCTCTTTTAAAATATTTAGAAAAATTCATGGATCTACCAGTGTTTCCCTTCTAAATATCGTTGCTAAAGGACTGTTTACTTAGACTTACATATAATAATTTATTTATTTAAGAATATCATTCTACCGTAGCTTTGATTTTTAAAATACTGAATTAAGTTAAAAGTTATTAAATAAGGATTATATAGTTAATAATTATAAATCCTTTAAACAATATACGATGTTTTGAGCGAGAAATATTTGAGTTTATAATCGGAATTCGTTAGTTAACATGCAATAGTATTTTAAAATTATTATTATTCAATAACTAATTTGCAAATGTTTAGTTAGTTTATCCATTTAACATGACAATAAGATTTGGTAAAGAATAAAAATTTCTAATATCTTTAATTACTCCTTGTAAAATTTATTAGAAAGTTGAATCCTGGATTCTTTATAACAATACAGTTGAGAATACATTGTAACTTAAAAAGCGGGATTTTGAGATTAAATTTATAAATAATTCAGCTAAAATAAACAGCAATAAAATTTTTGACTGCATCGGTATATAATGTATTAACAGAATAGCAAATTAAAATTATAAAACTATGTATTCATTAAACTGTTCAGTTTGTTTAGTAGACAAATGTTTCTTGATTAAATTTTAATTCATATAGCTTGTAGTTAATTAAAATAAGATTAACCATAAATTAGATTGGTGAACACATATTATTTGTTGATATATGAAGACACGTTATGAAGAATCTTTAATAAGCGTTCGGAAATGGGATTTATGTATAAGAAATAAAATAGAAGAAAAATAATCATATTTTTTTAGAAAAAGATATTACAATGAAAAGATACGAAATAGCACATTTCATATTTTTTATTATTAAATTCTTTATTTGCTCAGTTTATTGTCTTCTGAGATAAATTTCAAAATGTTGAAGCTTCATAATAAATTATATTTAAAATATAAAGCGCAACTATGCCTTGATAAAAGCGACCATAAAAACTTAACGATAAATAAGAAAAATATAGGATAAAATCATATAATTCTTGTAATATCTAGTTAATTGATTTGATTCATGGAAGTAATTTACACAAATTAAAAAATGGCAGAAAGAAATTTTTATGATTTTCTATACAATTGCTGAAACAATGGAATTTAACGAAGTGTAATTGTCATAAACCGATTTGATAAACTAATTAGGGAAATGACGGTTTCTTCTTTAATATATTCAGTGAAAATCGCTTTAATTGTTTTTAGTCGCTTTAATTTGTATCATGCAGTATAAACAGCGTGGAAACATAACTTTATAACGAAAAAGAACTTTTGTAACTCTAGTTTTTAACCTACCCCTTAATTTAAATAACTATATAAATTATTCTCACACAAAATAGTTCAATTATTATTATTATTTTGAAAAAAGGGACAACGATTACCTAATTCATCTCTCGAATTCGGTAATAAAATCCAATATATGCTAAATTTAAGGGAAGAACTGAAAGGAAAAAATAAGGAGTAAAATTCATAATAAGCACTAATAACAAATATGGATATGGATTAAATCAATTAAATAAAATGATGTTCTTTCAAACAGTATTTTTTATCATACTTTATTTGAAATTTAGTTTTAAAAAAATATAACGAATTTTTTTTGATAGATTAAGTATCAAAACTTATAATGAAACTATTATTATAGAATTCTGAAATATTGCAAATTTCACATGAACCCAAGTGTGAACAATTGCTTTTAAAATTTAAGCAAATGCAATGTGCATTTAAATGATGTATCTAATGTTGAAAACTTATTATTAAAAGTAATATTTATGTAAATATAATTGGCTGATGAGATATGTCTTACTAAATACAAATATCACAATATAACATGGTGGAATTAATTATTTTTAGCCGAGGAATATGAATCAAAGATTATTTTAATAGTTTGATGATAACATTTGGACAGTGTTATGGTCAAAACTTGGCTGAATTAATGACACAGAAGTCAAGTAAACAGTGGTTAATCATTTACAGCATCATCTTAATCAGGCGTGTCGCACTGCCATTATTACTTTCGAACAACTTAATTTACTTTACAATGAAAATGAAAATGCCTCATTGCTCTGCAAATATTTCAAAAAATATTTTAATTCCGTTAGAATGCAGCAATCCAGGAAAATGAAACCAAATTTTCTATGTTTCATCTATGTTTGTATTTCGGAAAATGCTGATAATAGCTGAGCCCAATACAAGTTCTACTTTTTCTGACAGAGTTCTCTGTAAAAGTCTAATCTGCTAATCTGTTAGCGTATCTATTTTATTAGCATTCGAAACAACTTTCTGATGTTTGGATTCTGAAAATTAGGAATTAAAATGAAGCCGCTAATTTCTGAAGTCATTATGCATATGGGTACTCCTACTTAACTGTTGGCGATGTCCACGATATGCCCGTCAGAGGGCAAACAGTATATGGCAGTCGGTGCACCATTCCGTGTTTGTTTACAGTCATGATTCGATGATGCGCTAGTCTAAATTTATTAGAACAAAGAGAAATTGCTGTTTTCCGTCAATTTTATTGCAGTTTTGCTAATATTAATTCTTCATTAAGAAACAACATGAGGGTTACTTTGCAATGGATTTCACATAATTATTATGAATCTGTCATTTCCTTGCCAATTTAATATCTATGATGGATTTACAAAGATTCATAAAGGAATTTCGCTCAATTTCTCCTACCTCAGTGACAACATGGCAATTATTTAAGGATAAAAATTAAGTCTCTCGAATAAAGAATTTTTGTATTATCTTTATTAGGAACCAATATCTAGAGATTCATCTAGAAAATTTCCTGCCTTGTCGGAAACCTATATAAACGCGAAAGGATGAAGTATTTTAATTAATTATCGATTTGTAGTTTGATCTCAGAGTGAGCTCTTCATTTTTTTTTGCTGAGTGTTAATACTATTTATTATTTAATGATTTGTAACTTACTCGTGTATTTTAATGTTTACAAATGCTGCTTTTAATGTTCATCTTGGCTGTTCTTTTGCCTCTGTTCCATGTTTTCCGGAATATTAGCTAAATGTATTTCACTATTCAGCGTATCGGATTTCTTTCACTGCACTTTACCGACGATTTCTGTAACAACATTGAACTGTGTTCAGATGATGAGGGCATCGTTTGGTCCATTACCTATTCTTTTGCACCATACTAACGGGAAATCTTTTGATACCGACAAAGTTCGGTACGTGAACATTACAAGTTTGCAGTTGGAATTTGCTGCAATCCTGAATCCTTTTCATTCAAAACCATAATCCAACCACCAGGCTATATAACAGCTTATTTTGAGTTAAAAATTATTTGTATTTCATATAAAAGTATGAATTATAAGGAAATGGAAATACATTTCCATTCATCGATTTAATTCGCTGTAACTTTGGCTTTATGAGAAGATGTAAAATTTTATTTGGCGCGATACTCAGAAAAAAAAACTTGTTTGGCCTTTATGGAAGATCTATAACTCCAAATGCTTTACATTAGTATTGTAAACAGGATTTCATATACCAATGCCAGCGTAATAATTGAAATAAAATAATGAGCATAATTTTCTGAGAATTAATTAATAAATTAAATAATTAAAAAAATTCAAAGAACATGTAAATATATTAAACATATCCTACTTACTTAGTATGTGTTCATCAAACAGTTTTTTTTACCTCTGGTGTTTTGTGAATTGATTTCCACTTTTCTAGTATTCGCATAATTTTTAATTGACTTTGTTTTAAAACTGAATCAATAGTTTTGGAAACTTTAAGTGGAAATTTAAAATTTAACCATTTGAAGTATAATTTTTAAAGAAAATAAGTTATTTGCCTATCTTTGCAACAAGGTTTGAATGCAGAATGAAAAAAAAAACTTATTAAATTATCCAGACATACGATTGATAACTTTAAATACATGCATGTTTACATGCTGATTGATACTTATTCTCTTTCTCTGTAATAAAAGATTTGCTTGCTAGAATTAAATAAATTTCTATTGGATACTATTTAACTCCTTCTTAAAATGATATATTTTATTGAATTTATTTTATACCAGCAATTTATAGAATATTCTTAATCAATTAATATGCTCCCAACCTACATCAAAATACTTGAGTTTGATCATAAGAATTTCTACAAATGTGAAGATAAAAGAAAAGCACTTTATTGCTACACATAGATGATCATATTGATAATATATGTGGGGCAATGAAGTGTTTATCTTATGATCTCATATGATCTTCTTATGAAATCATATGGTCTTATCTTCATATAATCTCGTATGATTTATCATTTTATGATTCCATTGATCTTCTTATGATCTTATCGTCTTATGATCTCATATGATCTGCTTATGATCTTGTCATCTTAGATCTCATATGATCTTCTTATGATCGTATCGTCTTATGATCTCATATGATTTTCTTATGATATCATATGGTCTTGTCTTCCTATAATCTTGTATGATTTTATCGTCTTATGATTCCATTGATCTTATGATCTCGTATGATCTTCTTATAATATTATCGTCTTATGATTCCATTGATCTTATGATCTGGTATGATCTTCTTATAATATTATCGTCTTATGATTCCATTGATCTTATGATCTCGTATGATCTTCTTATAATATTATCGTCTTATTATCTTCTAATGATCTTATCATCTTATGATCTCGTATGATCTTCTTATAATATTATCGTCTTATGATCTTCTAATCATCTTATCATCTTATGATCTCATATGATCTTCTAATGATTTTATCATCTTATGATCTCATATGATTTTCTAACGATCTTATATGATCTTCTTATGATCTTATCGCCTTATTATCTTTTATGATCTTCTTGTGATCTTATCGTCTTTTGATTTCATAAGATTTTCTTATGATATTATCTTTTTATGACATCACAGCATCTAAAGATACTTGCACATCAAATCTGAAGCATGAACAGCTTACTTGGATTGAGTTCAACTTGTCAGTTAGAGAATTCATAAAATTATAATATCCTTTCTTCAAAACTTTAAACTTTTTCAATGAATCTGTAAGCTTGCTCTGTTCAAAAGATAAGGACAAACTCTGCAACAAATTCAAATATATATTTTTTTTTTCATATTGTTCTTTTCCAAAGAAATATTACATAATGAAATTAAACAGTCTTAACACTCGAAATTTTCTGACACATATTGTCTAATAAAGGCGTTTTTCTCCTCTTTCCGCATAAAATTGGACAACATGGGCTCAGAAAGCCATGAGTGGTCATTTTTTTTATTTTTGGCACATGGGAGGTTTGCATTTCGTAGTACAATAAACAAATTCCACTATGTATTCTAAACATGATTTTTTGCCCAGTTGTACCCAAAACTTTAGACAAAACTACAGTTTTATTGACAAAATCACACACTAAATTTCAATTATTCAGGTCGTTCGATTTTTAGTTATCATATTTAATTTCATACGAAAGTACAGACCGACATACGGTCATTTATAGAGCAGTTTTGGTTGAAAATTCGATATAAATCTGTATTTTAAATTTTAAATCTGTGCACTAAATTTTATTCGTCTAGATCTTTAATTTTTGTAATTATTATATTCTTTTATGGTTGGACAGCCAGACAAAGAAACTTCCTTTATATATGTCTTCTTTGAATATTTGGTAGAAGTAAACAAATTCTGTTTAAAGATCACATATAAATTTCATCTGTTCAAGTTGTAGGTGAGTCATCGTATTCACACAAATTCAGACATACAGACAGATAAAATCACAGTTCTTAGGACTCAGGAAAGTTAGAAATTTCGAAGTTCAACACAATCTAGTTCGAATTTATGACAATTATTATACTTTTTGTTTGTATAAGAAAGAGCAATAATAAATGAAAGATTAAAGAATAAATTGACGAAATAAATAAGTCTCTTAAAAGAATAAATGATGATATAACTTTACATTTAACGAATTATTTCTTGCGAACATTTAAGACATTCCCTTTTATATTTAACGAAAGTCTAGTTCGAATTTTTGACAATTACTATACTTGTTGCTTGTATAAGTAAAAGAAATAATAAATGAAAGATTAAAAAATAAATCGACAAAATAAATGTCTCTTAAAATGATAAATAATGATATAATTTAACATTTAACGATTTATTCCTTCCGAACAGTTTTTCACAGAAATTTATTTTTATAGTGTTACTTTATATCACCAACCCTTTTTTAAAACATTTTATTTTAATTTTTAGATTTAGTTCACACAGAATTAATTTACTTTGCTTTGCATTATATTGTAACTTGTAATTTTCACTCTCAAGTAATAAAAGAATTCAAAAGTCAGCAAATATAAATTTATAATTAATTAATTTTAATTACTTTTTAATAAAATTATTTTCACTCATAAGAATTTTAAAAATACAATTTTTAAAATTATTTGTAAAAAATGCACAGGAATATGCTATGGTATCTTACCAATAACATATTAAACACATTACATTCAATGAGTTGATAACTGAAAAAAATTTCCAGACTTGAAAAAAAGAATGTCATTATAATGGATATTAAGAATGTCTATTATAAATAGCTTGTTTGGTAGTCATTAAAAAATACTAAAAGGAAACATGATATAATCAGCCAAAGTTAATTATTGGTTCTCCTAGTTCAAAAACATGAGATGATCTTTCAAATATTTAATAACCTTTTGTGTTAATTCCATAACTAAAAAAAAGAGAGAGAGAGAGAGAGAGAAGGGGGGGGGGGATTAGCTTTATTATAAGATCGATTTTGTCATAGAAAAATATTTCTAATTAAAGTATTTTTATCAAAAGAACTAATGTCTAGAAATTCTCCTGTCACAAAATAATCGCTTGTAAATCGTATATTTGAAGTAAAAAAAAATTCCTTATCTAAATACAGAAAGGAAAAATTGTAGTTTTCATATTAGATTTTTAGTATTAGTTTTTGAAATTTTTCTTATTTAAACAGTAGAAACTTTCAGATAATATTGTTTAATTTCTGATCATAAGATAGATTTTTTTTTAAATTTTTATTTCATTTAACGATTTATTCCTTGCGAACAGTTTTAATTAACCAATTCTTTTAGCAAATGAAATATAAAAATTTATTCAATTAATCTTTTCTACCTTTTTCAATAACTTAAAGTGCATAAAGAAAAAAATTTCTTTTCTGTAAAACTAATTTTCATACATATTAAAAGTGTTTAATGGCTAAGTAAATAATTTAACGATTTATTAAAAAAACATTATGTATGTTTAATTAATTGAAAGCAATTCCTAAGAAGAAAAGGCTGATATTTTTTGTTAGACTATTTCCAAAGTAATTTTCAATCAAAATAAGGATGTATTGATGCCATAAACAGAGCATGATGTTTTTGCTGCTGTTCTTGTGTCCATGGATGATTAGCAGTAAAGAAAATGACAAAAACAGTGAGACAATCAGTACTAAAATTGAAGAAAAAAATACAATTTTAAAAAATGGAAAATTGGAGAATACATATTTTTAAACGTTATTAAAAATGAGATAACAATAAATTAGAACATTGGTATTAGTAATTAAATAAAAATAAATTGTTATTAATTTTCTTGAACACTAAAAGGCTTTTTAAAAATTGCATTCTGGAGTTAAAGTAATAAATTGGTTGCTTACATTAACTACCTCTTATTATTCATATGGTACAATAGCTTAGTTTGTTTGAATAACTAATTAGTTGTTATTATTAATTCTGACAAGGGCAGGGCACGAGGTCGAAAATTTAGTTCCGGATGAGATTTAGTATAATGGTAGTTATACATTTAGAATGTTCACGCACGAAAATATTAAAGTGCAATGGACAGTCAATTTCGAGAAAAGGTCCCTCATATTTTCAGCATAGCTTATATACTAATAATGTGTCTCCATTGCCCAGGCGTGAATAGCATAGAGGTTAAGACGTTGGTATAGCATTCTGGGGACCGAGATTCGGTTCAGGACTAATATTTTTGCTGTTTTTCTTATTCGTTTTTTTTTCTCTATTTTATCTCAAATTAATTTAACAATTTACAAACAGTTTTAATTTATATATTTTTAATTTTTTTATTCAAAAATAAATATTTAGTCTCCTAATCCATGGATTATAATGTAATCGTTAGAAGAAAAACAATTATAAGTAATGATGCATTTTTCTTTAAACATTCAGAATTACCTAAATTAAATTAACACTTTAAAGATGGTTTCAATTAATATGATACTCATTTTTATATAGAAAAAATAAAAGTATTTTCTCTTAATACACAAGTTATAACTTATTTTTTTTAAAAAAATAATTATACTCATGTATATTGTTCGTGATTTATAACTATTATTTAATTTTTCAGTTTTTAAATAATTATAAATATAATTTAAACTATAAAAATATCCCAAAATAACTATTTTTATCTTAAAATCATTAAAAGTTTGAACATTTTGGATTTTAATAAAAATTAATTATTTATCATAACGCAACGAAGCCGTGCTTACATCCGGAATAAAAGAGAGCAGCTGAAATAAATAAAATGACATATGCAAGCATTCAAAATGTTAAAAATCGAAAAGAAAAAGGGGAAAGCAGGTGATATTATGGAATGCATAGGCAGATGTTCCAAATGTTTAATAACATACGATATACTTTCTGCGCTGCCCGTTTTTCTGTAGAAAAACAAATATGTTTTGAAGATAAATGAAATTTCTTTAAGGTTTCCCATGTGAATAATCATTTTTTATGAATTTTGAAGGAAGTTAAAACATATCTATCTTATTTTAAATGTTTTTACGATAACTACCATTCTATCTCTTGTATGTAATAAAAAATGAAATATGTTTATGATTTCGGTAATTTAATTAACATGTATTATCATTAATTTAAGTTATATGTAATTATTTTTCGTGCATAAAAATAAAAATTATAATTCAAGTATTCAGTGAATGAATATTTATTTTTGAGGGAGATTTATTTTTAAAACATTTATTTTTTATTGATAAAAGAGTAAAATATCAATTAAAACTGTCTGTAATTTTAAAAGAAAAACATGTTCATATCTTAAAATTTAAAAAAAAAATTATAATTAAGGTATAAAGAGAAAATACATTTATTTTTTCCATATAAAAATTAGTATCATATTAATTGAAACAATTTTTAAAATGTAAATTTAATTTAAATAATTCTGAACTTTTAAAAATTAGCATTAATATTTGTAATTATTTTTCTTTTAAAAATTAAATTATAATCCAAGAATTAAGAGAATAAATATTTATTTTTTCATAAAAAAATAGAAAAACATATTAATTAAAACTCTAAATTGCTGAATTAATTTGAAATAAATAAAAAGAAAAGAAAAAAAAGAATAAATGCTCAGAATCGAACCTCGATCTCCTGAACACTACGCCAGAGTCCTAAGCACTATACTATTCGCGTCTCGGCAGCGGTGACAAATTATTAGTATATAGGCTAAGAAGTATAAGTTTGAGGGCCAGTTTTTCGGAATTGACTGGCCATTGCGCTTTAATATTTACGTGAGTGAACATTCTAAATGTATATTAAACACCATTATACTAAATCTCACCCAAAACTGAATTTTCAACCTCGTGCCCTCCCTTTTTAAGAGCAATTACAGTCAATATAAGGAATTAATCGCATTAACTTTAACATATAAACTAATTGCCATTCTTTACTTCCATCAAAGTCTCTTTCTTCAAATGTTGAAAATATGGTCTTAAGTTTTCTCATTATGTGAACTTAATGCTTCCTTTCTTTTACCGTTAGATATGTCTACTGTTAATTACCCTCTTACTGCTATCACAAAGTAACACATGTATAATAAGGGATTTTAAGATTCTTTTGTTCTTTTAATTAGGATTCAAAGAACTGTTAGATAATATAATTCTCTCAAAGAAACAGCCGTTTAAATCCGAAATAATTTTGAGATGGTTTGGTGACTCAGATCATATTTAAGAGCTTTCTATTATTTACACCATGGCAACATTGAGCCATTTGATCCAAGATGTGGATATATATCAGGTCTACATATAGGAAAGCGCCTGTCAAGAACAAAGCTTAATTCTTGAGGTTTTCATAATAAGAATAGAGGAAATATCCAAAGACATAATTCATGATGATGAAGAGAATAGAAATACTCTGGTAAAATAAACTTTGATGGATTCTATTTAATACTATAGAACATCATATGAATTTATAATTTGATCGCAGACATCATTGAGTTAGTAGGAAATTAACTCAAAAAGATTGTCACTTTAATTCATATAATTTGAGATGCATAAAACTCTGTTCTTGTATTCACTTTACTTCCTGTTATTATATACAGACCATTTGCAATACATATCGCGCGAGTCTTCTAATTGCTTACTTTGCGCTTAAACCCCTACCGAGACAAATGCATGGCTTTATCAACAAAATCATTACTAACAAAATGAATGAAGTAAATGTGTTTCATATTTTATGAATCCAAGCATCATTAGAAGACTAATTAAACATTTCATCTACATCTCCTCTCCGCTTGGCTGTTCTTTTATCTAGAAGATGTAATAAGAATGCTTCAGTTTTATGCATAATAAACGATTCTAGAAACAGCTTCGTTACCTTAATGATATTTGGCGGATTTACTGAGTTTGAAGACTTCACTACCATTAGGAAAACACAAAGGGATTTTTTGTTTTGTTTTTTTAATTCTCACTTGGGTCTCTTTACTGCTTTGTTAATACCTTATTTTGCAGATTTTGTTTTCATTAGTGAATTTTTGACAGCAATTTGGATAACATATTTTGGAAATATGGTATATTAAGGTTTTGTAAAAAAAATAATAAATATTATTCCTTTGTGTCTCTCCCGAGTAAAGATATTGCAGTATTTCAAACTTCTGCGTTTTGTCCTTAATGTTTAGGATCAACATGAGTATAAGACATAAAATTAAGACATTTAAATTACTAAATGATTTTTTTATATGTAGGAAGGAAAGAGAACTTTAGAAAAACTTTATTTAGTTTGCACTTAGGAGATAATTATTGAATAAAACATTGCTTTTCTATGAATAATTTTAATGCATAGTAAAAAACAATTAGATAGTTTTAACTTTTTATTTATTTATAATATAAAAGATGTTTCAAACTTTTTTGCTATTGAAAATCCGTCCGGTGAGTGCAAAGTAAGAAGGTCAATAAATTCAATAGCGGATAACGATATTTTATTCCATAAGAAAACTCGAACTCCAGGTAGCAAAATATAGAAGAAATGTACACAAAGATATCATTTGAAAGAAATCACCAGAGCATAAGCAAACAGCTAAACGTTACTCAAATAATAGTATAGTACTCAGAGTGATCGTTCCGCGATTATATTCCAAAGAGAAAATTCATTTCATTGAGTGTCTTTAACACTCGATTTATAATTATAATATCCGGTAAGGATATGAAATTTTCTAGAAAGATCCTGTACTGAGGTAATGTCACATGATTGCTTGCTTGGATTTATAATCATTCAATTAATCAAAAATTTCAACAGAAGTTTGAACTAAGTTTCACTCAATTTCAATAAATATATTTGTAATGCGTATTAGGAGCGAGTTAATTATGGACTTTAAAATATCGAATCTGTTTTTGTAAATATAGAAGATAGTTAACAAAAAAAATTATATTTTATCAATATGATTACGTTCAGTTTTCATGGAAATATTTATTTATATTTCATAAAACATTTTATTTTTTTATTTATTATTTATTTTTATAAATTTATTATTATTATTATTATTTTATTTATTTAAAAGTTAACAAAAAATTTATATTTTATCAATATGATTACGTTCAGTTTTCATGGAAATATTTATTTATATTTCATAAAACATTTTATTTTTTAAGGACTACAAAAAATAATGCAATAATAATATATCAAATTATTTTTCCTTATATGACAAAAAAATGAATACATATGAAAAGTGTATATAAAACTAAATGTTTCCCTCTTTTAAAAATATAGAGTAGTAATTTTAATAGAAAAATCAATCTTTGAACTCAAACAAACGGCTGAAAATTTCGTGGAACTTTTGACTTCGATTTGAAAAAAAAAACTGTATACTGTGGCAAAAAAGTTTTCTGATAAGTTGGAAAATAAAAAGAATTTTCATTACGAATTTGTTGAGAGAACAACTTTCAAAATCGTCTGCATCTACCGGAGTAAGAACTCATATCGAAATTATTTAAATTCACAGCATCTGTTTTCGTTATGAGCTGTTAATGAGTATGGAAAATCATTTCTTCTGGACTGACGACGCTAAATACATTTTAGTATAATCTTTCTCCAATATCTTCGATAGTATCAGAGATAATAGTTTCACGAATTCAACATTTCACAGCTAGGAGTGTAGCAAATTTTTCACTATGTGTTATATGTTGATTTTAACATCATTTTAATCATCTGATTGTTTCAACATCATTTTATAACTGCAACTTTATTCGTTTAAAAATAGAATTCTGCTTATCTTAAATGCTTTTCATTTCTTGAGTATAACATATAGTTCCTAGAAAATTAGAATATTTGGTGCCTTTCGTCATCCGGGAAAAGAGCCTGAGGCAGTCTGCTACTTAACAACAAAACAAATAATTACCGACTAGACTTTCTTGTCTGAGTGAAAATGAGAGTTTCCTCTTTATTAGATTTTGCTTGACGAATGGACATCGCTTCTGTTCATTCCTTGATTGGAACTTATTGCTTCCGATGAGATCACGAATATATAAAAAAAGCGCAAATATAATAAATTGATCCTCATGTTAGATGGAACTAAAGTTGGACATTAGGAAAGACCTCATATAAAGCAAATATTTTAATTTGCACTTTGAACTTTAATGGAATAATATATTCAAAAGTATATTATTACAAAGACAAGAAAATGAGAATGAGCCAATTTTGAAAAAAAAATATTAAAAATATTTTTTAATGAATTTGTGGAAAACTAGTTTGTGAAATTGGGAATTATACTGTCAGCTGTATAAAAAACAGCAGCAACATTTATAGGGTAATAAATATCATTATAAAGTCTAATGCTCCGAAACGGTATTCACACTAATGATTTTAATATTTGTTCAAAGAATCAGACATCCACAACAAGATTTAAGAAAACAGAATGAATATGTTCTTACTTTAATCACAAGGTTGCCATTTGATTTCGAAAACAAAACTAAATAAATTAAAATATTTTAGCAAGATATTCATGATATTTCTGAGATTATATGTGATCTAATAAAGATGGATGAAGGTCATGGACAGATGGACCTCAAACTGAACATTATGAAAGGCTCTATATAGGGCGATTATCTTAACTTGTACTCAGAATCTTAATGGAATAATATGCCTAAAAAAATTTTCAGAAAAATAAAAAATGAGCCAATTTTGAAAGAAAAAATAATAAAAATATTTTTTTTTTCATTTTATTTAAAAGATTACCATTTGATTTTGAAAAAAGAATTATAAGAATTAAAATATTTTGATTAGTTATGCATGAAATTGCGGGGCTATTTGTGCTCTAATAAAGTATTAAACCCTAAATTGTATATATTAATAAAATAATAACTGCCTGTAAAAAAAATATACGAATATAAAAAAATCAATTCAGTAACAAAATATATTCCCCATAATTAGCAATCTATTTCTTGTTTTAATGATAATATTTTATTCGGATAAGTAAATTATAATTATAAATACTATTACAAGTTTTGATAAAATTTGAAGAAATAATGATAATTAATTCTTTGTATCATAAATTTAATTTGTTATAAGGGCAAAATCAGTGAAAATAAAATCGTTCTTAAAATTCACACTAATTGAAATACATCTTATTACGTATTGATAAATAACTTTTCCCCGTTCATCAATTCTTTTAACAATGAACAAAAGTGAAAAAAGAAGTTCTTTTAAAATTAACTTCCCTATTATCGGTTGATGAAGTCTTTAGAAGATTATATTTCAGTTTGAAGTCAATCTGGTACTCAGTCACGAGCAAATAAACACTGTTCAATCCCAAATCAAAAGGATAAAACTAGCATGAAGACATCGATTGTATTCATAAAAGACTGCAAAATTAACATCCTGACTAATGAAATTGCTGCGATGAGCCCAGAATACAAACAAACCGCCCTAGTGTGAACGGATCGACCTTTTTTCGCTCTTGAACAACTTTGTCACTGCAATTGTTGTCTGAAAGTTTTTCTCATTGGCATCAAATTTGAAGAACTTCAGATTAAACAAATATTATTTTTATTTTGCAACTAAAAATCAGTGAGCTACGCAGTTTCCAATTTAATTTTAAACATTACATCTGTAAAATGTTATATTTGCACATTTCAACAAATGGCATTTAAGAATGGCAAGATCATCCAAGTGTAAAGTGTTTAATTTCTGGTGAAAGTAAATATAAGATTAAATATCGCGTTATTACATTTCGAGGCTTCTGTCTGCACTTGGATTTCAAAGTGTTAGTTTGCAAGGAGACTAACAACATGGGGACTAATTAAAGTAAAATAATATAGGAATAAAAATGTGTAGAATCAACATGACGTATATGATTGATATTTATTGCCATATAATATGTTTTGTCTTTGCATGATATTCAGTAATACTATGGCATATTTAATAATAAAACAACCATCTTCTGACCTATTAAACCATTCTTTTTTACTTTTTCATCTATGAAGTATAGGGAAAATATTATAATTGTCAAAACACTTGAACTTCTCAAAAAAAATTGGAAAATATCTTTCTGTTTGTCTGTGGCAAAGATAACTGAAAAATACTTTGAGCTAGACGGAAAAAATATAATATATGATCTTTACACAGATTTCTTTATAATTTCGAGTAAAATGTATTCGGAAGCAAATTGTCTGTCCGGCAGTTAAAATATAAGTTAACACTGTAATTCATATTCGAAATAACTGAAGAGAGTGAGTAGGATGTAATTTGGTGCACAGATTTACTATCTATATTCTAGACACCTATCAAATTCTAAGCCAAATCCAACAAAAGGGTCGACCGTATGTTGCTCTCTGTATTTTCAGAAGCATGTAAACATGATCACTCCAAAACAGAATGACTTAAATGATTGAATTTCATATGGGCCTTTGTGATTACTATAGATTTATGTGAAATTATTGTTTCAATCAGTTGGAAAACGCGTCTAAAACATAAAAATTCGATTTCGGATACTATTAACCGAATGCAAAAAGTTTATCGCCAAAAACACTTTTCAAAGATGGCATGATAGACTCAGTAAAAATGCTTAATTCGCGCCAAAAAATATTTCGTAATTATTGTATGCCAATGCCATGCATAACGTTCATTAGGATAGCACCATTATTAGAGAGTATGAGGACGTTTTGGGAGATTACACCCGTTGGTTATACTGAATTTTGAAAAAAAATGGAAATATCAGATAAAAACAATTATAAACACCAGAAAACTTCTAAGTTTCACTGAAGTAAACGTTTACGAAAGCAACCTAAAATAACATAATCGATATAAGACGCAATCGCTACTTTGACTACTATCTCTTTCTTTCATTTAGGATATTCAGTATCACAAAACATAAGATCTGAACCTTTATTCTGAAACATCGCGGCATGACATTATTTTGGGCTTAATTCATCTATCTTTATTTTGCTTTTAGAAGACACTCTTGCTGGCGTCCTGGAATAGGGGTAGCGCATCTTCCCCGTGATCGTGGCGTCCCGGTTCGGGCATGGTTGTTCTTCTTCTGCGTTCTATCTGTGAGGTGTGTGAATGTACCTCTCTGTAAAAAAGAGTTGTGCAAGCGAATGTGACGCATGAAGTAACTAAATCGAACTCTTGGCCTAGTTGGCGCTACTGAAAAATAACAGATGCTCGCTCGGCTTAAGTAGCTGATAGATAACTGTCAGCGGGCTTGTAAAGTGCCGTAAGTCGCAGCAACATCAACACAAGGTATTCTTAATTTCATTTGTAGCGATAACTCGCACCCACCTCCACTTGCCCTGTACTATGCTTTGAGTCATGTTTGTAATGTTAAAATAGGCTATAAATAGTTTATACCAAAAAAAAGACAAAATTCACAGTTAATACCAAATAAATTACTAGACTTTAAACATTATCTTGTTTAAAAATCTCTAAATGATACAATAAAATAAAAAATGCGTCGCCACCGAAGTAGAAAAATAATTTTGCTTTAATCCTCCTTATGAATTGTATTTACACAATATATACTCATTCCTTATTTGGTGCAAGAGAAATGAATCGAGAGGGAGCATATGCTCAAAGTTTATTAAGAAATGGGTGATTGATAACTTACGAAGAAGACAGGAGTAAGAGGGAAATTAAATTACAAAAATAAACGAGCAAATTTGAATGTAATTAACTTAACTTGCTTTATTTTTTAAATAAAAATTCATCAATTTAAAATTTAAGACTTTTTGCACACATTTCGCATTGTTAGAAACAGGCGAAAAATGCTAAAATTTTAGAAACGAATTTTGTATTGAAATACATTACGTTGCTATTCAATTAGTGTAAAGCTTCGTTATTAAGGGTGTTTTAAATATCCTTCAGATAATTTTGTTTGTGTTAACCTGCGTTTATCATATTACTCTTAAGCACATAAATAGTTCCATTCTAATAGTAAATAGGAATTACTGTAATGGATATTTTATATGCAAATCATGACAGTAACGGCTGAACTTGATTTGTTTGTATAAGTCTTCGGTTTTACGATTTATTTAATGATATATTTATTGTACATTTCATTGCGAATAATGAGCTAGATTAAATTTCAGTAATAATTGAGCCTTTAATTCTGAATTTCGACTTCCGAATCTTATTTTACTATATATATATATATATATATATATATATATATATATATATATATATATATATATATATATATATATATATATATATATATATATATATCTGGGTGCGTGTGTGTGTGTAATGATATTTTTTCCAAATTCTTAATTATTTTCCACTTTTTATTTAATTATTTTTAACAGGCACTCTAGAAAACTGCTGAGTTATGCATTTTCTCGCACTCAGAGGGGAAGATAAAAACCTATAATGATTAGGAAATTCTTTTACAGATACCTAAGATTCCCTTTCCGAAGTCTCCAAGTGTCAAAGAAATCCCTATTAGAATTTAATTGATGGGGAAAATTTCTGCAACTTTCCTCTTAGATCGCGATATAAAATTACGGCATTTTATTATCATTTTTCTCTTGTACCAATTATGACTCCAGTGGTGAAATAAATCATACTGAAAATTCCAAAAGTTTCTTCTTTTCGATCACTCATCTGTAAAATTATGCTTACACACGCGCGCAATACGCTCACAGGAACACTCACACACAATGCGCGTTCGCAAAAACACACACACAACACACGCACTCAAACAAACACACACACACCTATAATTAAATAAAAACTAAGCATAAAAGTTTGAAGTAATTCCCCCTTTTTGACATATCTGGATACACAAAATATTGGACTATACATATGGAATTAATAATAAAAAATGGGAATAAATAATAAAAAATAAAAATACATTTTATAAACATACTTTAATTAGGTATTTTATTATTATTTTCAACATTTGTTTGTTTTTTCCAAATTTATATCTACTTTTTTCATAACAATAGTTCATAACAATAGTTTTATACAAACATCGAGTAGAAAGGTAACAACTGAAATTTCTTTATTTGGAGGAAATAGGTCTCACTTTTCTGGAGCAACTACAAGATACACAGCGTAAAAAAAATAGAAGGACAGTCGTTTCCTGTTAATTTTCTTTTGTGTTTTTATCCTGGCTAATAGATTCTTTTGTAGGTTTTAATTAAAAGTGTTTCCTTTATTTTCCTGTAAAAATCAAACAGCTAACACTGTTTATAATTAGAAAGACGAGAAGATAGGATTTACAGTGTGTAAAAAAAATTGAAGGACACCTACTATATATTTTTATTTGGCGGAATGTACGAAAGTAAGTATATACTTATTTAAAACTGTTTTTTCTAGGGAAAACGTATTTTGTTAAAAATTTCATTGAAGCTTTAATTTCAGAATGTCTAGAGGTATATCCTTAACTGATTTTCAAAAAAGTCATATTTTTGCATATAAAAATGAAAGTAAAGGTATTAGAGAGATTGCTCGTATACTGCGTGTAAGCCCCAATACAATTTCTAACTTTATTAAAATTCCAAACAGAAAAGGAATAAGAAAGAAGACTGGTAGGCCTAAAAGGTTAAAGCCTCGTTATGAAAGAAAACTTGCTCATGAGCTTAAAAAGAGTAGTGGAAGTGTTGCAAAAGCTCAAAATCAAGCAGGACTTAATCATGTGTCCAAGCAAAAAGTATACAACTACATCCAAAGGTTCGAAAGATTCGTTTTCAAAAAACGGAGGCATCATCCAAAGTGAAAGCAAACGCATATTGATAATCGTTTGTTTTGGGCTAAGGAACACATGTCATGGATCACAGAATGGACTACTGTGATATTTTCAGATGAAAAAAAGTTAACTTAGATAGTCCAGACGGTTATCAATACTACTGGTATAGTCTGAAGAATGCAAAACAATGCTATTCAACTTGACAAATGGGAGGAGGAAGTTTGATGGTCTGGTTAGCAGTTGGTTATGGAGGAAGAACAAGTTTAGTCTTCCTCAATGGTAGACAGAAGCATACAGACTGCATTAATGTTCTGAATTCTGGGCTTCTTCCTTATTTTTCTGAATTAAAAAGAGAACAGTGGATATTTCAACAAGATGGATCCTCGATCCACACCGCCAATGGAGTTAAAAATGGGTTCGCTGCAAATAATGTGCCATGGTAAGCTAAAAGCCCCAATCTGAATATAGTAGAAAATATCCGAGCAATGCTTGTTCGTCGAGTATACATTGGTGGGAAGCAGTTTGAATCGCTCTCTGAGCTTCGAGTGGCATTAAATACTTCATGGGATAATTTTGGACAAACAGAAATCCAATCTTTGTATGATTCACTTCCAAACAGAATATAGAATATTCGAAGTCATAAAAGTTAATAGAACGAGTATTCCTTACTAAAACCGCTTAAATTTTGTCTTTTTTTTATAACTGTCCTTCTACTTTTTTTTTCACGGTTTCAAATGAAAGAAACCATTTTAGTTGTCATTTATACTTTATTTTTGAATATCATGGTAATTATACTAATAATTTTCGTTGAAAGATCTAAAATATATTTTTTATAAAAATAATTGCAGTAAAAATTTTTTAAAAATCCTTATTTAAAAAAAAAACTGTAGTGTCCTTCTACTTTTTTTGTACAGTGTAAGATGCATTTAGAAATGCTAGTGAAATTGAATAGGGAGCGAAACGATAAAAGTGGGTCTAAATGATCCATAAGCTCTTTTCACGGTTATTTCAAAGAAAAAGACATGATATGTGAAATTGTATTTTCTTCTCAAGTAGTTTCAAATTTATTTTTTTTCTTCTTCTATTTACTCGTCATTGTCAAAATTCTATAATACTCTATCTACTATATCTTCCTTTTTTGTTGCTGTTCCGTTGCATACCTATTTTAATACTGTTGTTTGCTATAAAGAGAGTAAATAATATAAACCAAATTTTACTATAAAATGCACCAAAACTTAAAAAATGGAATATTGAATCTGATCTATATTTTTATGTTTGAAAACCCTATTTGTAAAGTCAATTGCATTGCAGGTCAAATAAAAGAATTCTTACCATCTTTCTTATAGAGAAAAAACAGCGTATGCATCAGGAATCTTTTTTTTTTTTATTTTTTTGTTTGGTGTTATCGAAAAAACATTTTGGCGTGTTTTTGCATCACTTTCCCTAAATGCACTTGATTATATCAAAATAGGAAATAAAAGAAGATTTACCCTTGCAATACTAACCTAGTAAATTTGAGATGAAATGAAAAATATCCATGATTAACATAACGCATTAAATTTAATAAATATGCACTCATTTTGAATTAAAGACTCTTTGCATTGTTTTCCAGTTTTAGAAGCGGGTGATAGATGGTAAAATTTCAATCACAAAATGTGCGTTAAAATACATTATACTGTTATTCAAATACAATAAGATTAGCTCATTAAGGCATTATAGTTATTCTTTAGATAATTACATTTGAGCTTAATTGAACTCGTTAATTTAGATTTAAACAAATAATAATTATTTCAAATAGATTATACGAATAGCTGTAATGGGCTCTAGATATGCATATCATGACAATAAGACAATGAAAATTCTATTTGATTGTATAATTCTTCGGTTTTAAGATTTATTTATCCTAGAAAGTCTTAGTCTTAACATATTAAAACGTTAATGCACTGATTTTATTGTATTTTGAAAAGAGTTCGCTATTTCTGGTAGCAGATTTCTTCATTTAAATATATATAAGATGGATAGATTTTGCAATCAGATTGCTATTTCCAAAGAAATAAAGTGGTTATATTTTTCATTGCTTTTTGCATTTCATTGAACTTTTCATACTTCTATTAATTAGGATTCTTTAGTTATTTTACTTACAGTCGAAGTTCATATCATGAGTTCTGAAGTAATCATGAATTTTGAAATCTTTCATTGCATTGGTAAAAAGGCAAATATTATATAAAAATTCAACAAAAGTTTGTATTTTAGTCGATCGAAAAGTTTCATGCTTTGAACATTTTGCTACTGTTTTACATACCATCTTTTTTTCAGTTTTGGGCCGTTTAAGTGCCCTACAATTATAATTGAAACTTTGATTTGCAATTGTTGGCATTTAATAAGATAAGTATTACTATATTCGAATGATGCGATGATGTAAGCTTACTTATCTTTCCTTTACCGTGAAACTTGCATGCAAATTATTTAACAGATTTATTGATTTGTGAGATTAGAATCCCTTTCTTTAATTCGTGTATATTTCAGAAACCTATAAACATATAAACGCTTCAAATTCTACTATATTAATTCTACTATACATTAAATTTTTATTAATTTAAAATACCACCACCACCCTTCTAATTATATTATTTTCAAGGTTTCAAACTCATTATTTTCATGGCAGTTTAAAAGTTTTGAGTAGATAGTAAGCAAATGTGCAAAAAATTATTTCAATTATAAGAGCTCTAGAATCATTTCATATATTCAAAATGGTCTCAAATTTCTTTTTTCATGAATTTATTTCCTATATGTATAATTAAGTATATTTTAAATCAGTTTCCTTTTTTCCTGATTCTTTCAATAATATCCTATAATATGATGTTTTTCATTATAATAGAGGATATTATAGAAAAGTTTTGTTTTGAAAAGCTTATTAGATTTTTATATAAAACTTTTGTTTAGTTCTAAAATTTTATATAGAAAATGATTTCTTCATTTAAATACGAATTTAAATAGAGCTTAGTTTTTTTGTTTCCATTTTTAGTATTTTTTGTTCAGATTTATTGCAAAAGTGAAATTATATTTAATTTCATCTTTATTGGCGGAAATGTCGGTCAATAGCTGGGATTCTAACTATAATTTAAAGTAAATAAGCTCCTATCAATACATAAGCCATACAATTAGTGCAAGTAAACAAAGAAACATTTTGAAACGCACATTTTTTCTTGTAAACTCTGTAAGAATGAATAAAATATAGATTCTAAAAAGAGTGTGCTTTATTTGTTTTCTTTCAGAATTATTATTATAATGGAAGTTATTTTTTCATTATTTTCCTTTTAGATATCTTCTCAATTCAATAAGGCACTGAGTTCAATAAAGATTTTAAAAAAATGTCAGATTTCCATCTTATACCACTGCCTACAAAATATTGATTTAAAATAGAAAGATTCCTGTTTTCATAAAATAAAACAAAAATTAGTTTTACTACAAATCGCTTTATTAAAACATCGAATTGGAAAGTATCAACTGACATTTTTCTATTCGGTGGATATGTTTCAGTTTCTAGAATTGGATACGCTACAAAATTGGATACGCTAAAAAATGCAAGTAAAATTGAAAAAGGAACGAAACGATAAAAGTGAATCTAAATGATCTTTAAGCTCGTTTCACGGTTATTTGAGATGAAATGATATGATCTGAGGTATGTTATTATTTCTTGTGCAGTTTTGCTTTTTTTTGTTGTTGTTGTTATTTTTCTTCTTCTATTTATTCGGTTTTGTCAAAAGTGAGTTCATTTAGTTGTTTCTTCCTTTGTTAATTTTGTTGTGTTGCATTCTTCTTATAATACTATTGTTTTCTAGAGGAAAAAATAAGTCGGATTTTCGACTATCGAATGCAAAAGAATTTCACTTGTAGTATGGAATATTGGATCTGAACTATACTTTAATGGATAACGGTCGCTATTTGTAAAGTCATAAAGTTCGGATAAAAGAATTTGTGTCATTTTATTCGCGGAGAAAAAAGAAGAATAGGCATCTAAATGCTCTTTTTTAGTTATTTCGTGTTTTCGAAGAATATTTTGGGATGCTTTTGCTTCATTCTCAATTTAAATTGATTCAATCGATTGCATTAAAATCACTTAGTTTTTTTGAAATTAGATTTGATGCAGAAAGTGACATTAGAAGTTTCATTGTAAGGCAGTAAATAATTTTATTTCGTATCTGTTTTATGTAATCTTATTAGTTCCAGAATTTCATATACATATATTACTATCCTCAAGAAACTAGGCATAAAGTATTTAAAGAAACTTCAATTTTTTTTTTTTTTTTTTGTCATTTCTGGTTAGAAAAAATATCGGTTTATACGTGTAAAGTAACTCAATATATAATTTGAATTAAAGAAAGTAGATTTCATAAACATACTTTTATTAGTTATTTTACTATTATTTTCAACATTTTAGTCTTTAATTCATAATTAATTATTAATATACTGAAATCGTACATCTGAGTTTTTTCTAACTGACAGTAAGTTGATTTATCCTGTAATAAATTAAAATTTAATTCAATTAATCGTTTGATTAATCGTTAATTATGATATAAAAATAATAAAATAAACGATTTATTTGGAATATGTATTAGCAAGATCAAAAAATTTCAAATATAATACATTATAAAACGGACATAAAACCAAGTATAAAATTCCATATTACAAGCTTCAAACAAACCGAATTGTATAAAAATGTATAAAACGCCATGGGCAGGTAAACGTTTTTTTCTATGGAATCTATTTTTTAAAAATCTATCATAAATTGAAAATGTGTTTGAAATAAGACAAATCCTCCTATGAATAGAATTCTTTGCTATCTGTCTATCTGTTTGCTATCTGAGTGCATACAAGGTGTTCTATTAATGAATCGACAAACTCAGAGGGTCGTTAGTAAACATCAAGAGCAGCAAAAATGCTTGGAACATTGTGTCACAAACCACGATAAAAGTCTTGTAAAGATCATGTAGGCTTAGTCATCACGTTGTAGCGATAAATAGAGCAATGATAAAGGGAAAAAAGGAGATTTATCTGATTAACCTCTTCCGGTAAAATGAGGAGTATAGCTCGTCACTGGTTTGCCATGCCATATAGCACAGTGACGAGCTATACTTGTCATACGACAAAAATTACTGTTGAATATGATAATAAATCCGGTTAAAAGTTTCTAGTGTACTGAATCCAGCAGGACTTTCATTACTACGTTGATATCATAAATCATTATCCTTAGACTATTATGGTACAATTTACGGCCAAATTGCTGTTAGTCAGTTAACTTCATTCTTATAAACATTTGACGTGAACATCTGTCTTACTAAAGAAAAAACATGTTAGGAAATAAACACCATAATGAATAAGTGTAGTGTAGACTATGCAGGTCAAGGTGATTGGGGATTCAGAAAAATCAGAAGAAATAAGCGTACATTTACTTAATGTTGATAATGAAACTAATGATAGTGAAATGTTACCAAGAAGAAGAAAAACGTGCTTAGAGACTAATAAGTAATTTGTGAACGTCATGGAGTCATAGACACATCATCAGAAAAATGCAAATTCTTTAAAAAAAATTAAATTTTCGATTAGTACTAACAAATCGAATGAAGATTTCCTCCCAAACTATACAATTTGAAAATCATGCAATATGTTAAGAATTCAGATGTGTTTCACTTACTCTTTAAATTTTAAAAATATGATAATGAATGTTCTTTAAAATTTAAATATGGACCCTGAGTAGATTAGTCAAAATTGAAGATCAGTTTATCCAAATTTTATGGAGGTCTGAGATCATTTTTGCCCCAAAGATACATTTTGAGTTTAAGGTATGGAGACTCTCAGTAGGGGAGTTGAAATTGAAGGTCAGCTGTTTTCTACCGTTCTGGAGCTCTGAAAAACTTTTTACCCCAAAGATACATTTTGAGTTAAAAATATGGAGACTCTCAGTAGGTGAGTTGAAATTGAAAGTCAGCTGTTTTCTACCATTATGGAAGCCTGAGATCATTTTTGCCCCAAA
Source organism: Argiope bruennichi (assembly GCF_947563725.1). Classification (NCBI taxonomy): domain Eukaryota; kingdom Metazoa; phylum Arthropoda; class Arachnida; order Araneae; family Araneidae; genus Argiope; species Argiope bruennichi. The sequence goes on along the minus strand of NC_079160.1, from coordinate 101,891,315 downwards.
GATACCTTTTGAGTTTAAGATATGGAAACTCTCAGTAGGTTCGTCAAAATTGAAGGTCAATTTATCCAAATTTTATGGAGGTCTGAGATACTCTTTGCCCCAAAGATACATTTTGATTTTAAGATATGGAGACTCTCAGTAGGTTAGTCGAAATTGAAGGTCAATTTATGAAATGTTTATGGAAAAATTCAGAAAAAAAAAAGTGTTCATTCGACAGTTTTAGCATGTCTTGGATCAAATAGTGTATTATAATATCATAATAAGGATAGAAAGGCTATATATCAGAGATGAACTGACTAATCGTCACGTCAAAAGTCGCCAATAATAGAGAGTTTGGCGCCATGGAAAGAAAATAAATGAAAAGCTCAGAAAATAGTTTTTTATTAATTATCATTAATATGCTCTGGATGACATATAAACAGGTCAAGGCATTTACAAAAGTATTGATTGGTGACTTTAAGTATATTTTTTACAGAATTCCTTTTCCAATGCCTTTGAAATTCTATATATAAAATTTGGTTTCATTCATTTCGCTATTTTAGTTGTGGATACCTCCAAACAGGGATACTTATTTATGGCTATCATTTATTTCTTCGTTTAATAATTCCAGTTCTATTTAAACTTATATTTCTTGAAAGACGCCAGAAAAAATTCTGTAAAAGCGTCGGAGCTCTGTTTCCACAATTGCAAAGATAAAGAAAAATACATTTTTCTCTCATTCTACGCTTTGTTTTCAAAGGCAAAATAAAAATATAGATTATCTATTATTCTAATAATTAGTGGCTCCTTTATTTTAATTAAATCTGTTATATACATCTGATTGATAATTTTATAGAAAAAGAAATCCTTAGAATTCTTGAAGATTTTAATACTGAGAATCTCAAAGACTGCTACCTCTGTTAAACATAGTTAATCAGAGGGATCTAAAAAATCTGAAAGAAGTATTTTGTTTATTGAGGGAAACGAATATTTTTGTATATTTAAAATCCCAAATTCCTCGGAATTCTTTAGAACATTTCCATTTTCTTTTTGGTTGTATTAATGGAATGCAATTACCGAAAATAAATTAAAGAACGCGAAACTCTAGTGACAGACGATAAAAATGTTTTTAATAATCAAACTAGCATTCATTCCGCAACTTTTCATTCCTTTGCTGTATTTGTTTGCATATTGTCTCATGAATATTCACGTAGAATTCGAATATGATATCAGTGTATTTAACTGTATTCCTGGCTTAGTTAAAAGCTTGAAAAGAATTTCTGCTCAGTTTAAGAAAAGTCCGAAGTAGATTAAAATGTTCTCCTTTGTTATGTAATTAATAAATATTTGCTTTTAAAATCCAGCGTGATATTTTTTGGTTCTTTAGGCTTAACTCATTCGAAAGGCACAAAGTTGCGTTTAATATATTAAGAATAATTGTTTCAAATATTAATAGTTTATGAATAATTCTGTTGTTCCATGCATGTTCATTAAAAGGATTAACATATTATATAAATTTCATATTCTGAATTTTTATTAATGTAAACATTGTTTAATAGGCAATGAAAGGAAGTGATGCATTTATATAAAATCCCTGAAAAAATAAGTTAAATACAGACTTTCATAAATTATTTATGCTTCAGATGCATTATTTGTCTTAAAATTTTAATATATATTGCGAATTTAATTTTAAACACGTATTATTAAATAGTTTTGTAAGCTTAACATATTTTTTTCTTTAAATTCAATTTCAGTAAAATGGGCGAAATTTCAAATTTAAGTTCAGATTTTTAACGGTATTAATATGATTACTAAAATCTTAATATTAGACTTTAAACTATTTTGAAAAATTCATGGATCCCAAAGTATTTTCTTTCTATATGTTATCTCTAAAGAATTATTTACTTAGATATAGTAATTATTTTAGATATAATAATTATTTAACTATCATTCTACCATGGATTTGACTTTTAAAATACTGAATTAATTTAAGAGTTATAAAATTATAATTATACATCCTTTAAACAAAATACAACATTTTGAGTGAGAAATATTCGCGTTTGTAATTAGAATTCGTTAGTTAACATGCAATAGTACCGTGTGTCCCATAAATTTGTAAATACTTTAAAAATTCATAAAAATTGAAGGACTGGGTATATTTGAATGCGGTTTGCGAAACTATTATTCTCATGAAGGGGGATTTTTTTTGATACAGAAAAAAAAATTCAAAAATTTGTCAATAGAGGGCGCTGCACACAAGCAAATCAGTGGAAATATGCAAATTAAAGTCTTATGAAAGGCAAAGTGAGCGATTGACACATCATTTCTAAAGGTTTTCATAAAGTTTGTATTACGATGTTGACACTGGTGGATAAAGCACTATTCGTAAAGTTGTTTTATGTCAGCAACGAATCGGCGGCTGAAGCCTTACGAAAGTTTAGGACCCAGAAAAGATTGAAGAAAGATTCAGGTCCGATCACTCCTGCTAGACTTGTTTCCCTAGTACACCGTTTCGAAGAAACTGGAAGTTTGTGTCATCGGCCACGCAGTGGTGCACCTCGTTTAACAATAGTCCGTACCCCCGATGTCTCTTCGCAAATGGACACGCTAAGGAAACAGTCTACAAGTGCAGTCAGTAGCGCACGAGAAGTGGCACGAATAACTGGTATACCAAAGACTTCGGTGTACCGTATCCTTCATGGTGTATTGCAATTGTACCCATACAAATTGCAATCGCTACATCAGCTCTTACCAAATGATACAGCTAAGAGATTGGAATTCTCAAATTGGGCTTTGGCGAAAATTGAAGATGATCCGCGATGGCTGCTAAAAATATTGTGGACAGATGAGGCTCATTTTGCTTTGCATGGAGCAGTTAATACCCATAACTGTAGAATATCGGCACATGAGAATCCACATGCTTGCACTGAGAAGCCCCTGCATTCACCACGGGTTACTGTTTGGTGTGGTTTCACTGCATCCATTATTGTAGGCCCTTTTTTCTTTGAAAAGCCCTGTAAAAAAGCAGGATGGAAGACATGTTCAGTTAATGGAACAAGTTACTTGGAAATGTTACAGATGGAAGTGATACCGTCCTTATTGGAACACGATGTCCTTGACACAGTGACATTCATGGAAGACGGGATACATCCTCACATCGACACCGAAGTGAAGGCATTTTTGAGAAGAACTTTTACTGAAGAACGGATAATCAGCCGTCACTTTACACATGAATGGCCCCTACGCTCACCAGATTTAACACCCCTTGATTTTTGGCTATGGGGTTACCTTAAGTCTCGGGTGTACCGCCATTGGCCAACTTCGTCAGTGCAGCTAAAGGAAGCCATTCGCCACGAAATCTCATGCATTCATCCGGATATGCTGTATGATGCAGTTACCGGTGTTGTCTCCCGCTTCCAAACTGTTATTTGTGGTGATGGCGGACACATAGAACAAGTGTTGTAGTACTGGTGTGATACGTATGTAAACAATTGCTTGCATGCAAATAAAAGTATTTTTCCCGTAGAATTGTATGTTTTGCTTGTGTTTAGCGCCCTCTATCGACAAATTTTTGAATTATTTCCTTTTTCTTTTCTTTTCTTTCTTTTTTTTTTGTTTTTTTTTTTTTTTTGTATGAAAAAAAATCCCCCTTTATAAGAATAACAGTTTCGCAAATAGCATTAAAATATACTCATTCCTTCAATTTTTATGAATTTTTAAAGTATTTGCAAATTTATGGAACACCCGGTATTTTAGAATTATTATTATTGAATAAAGCATTTGTTAATGCTTAGTTAGTTTATCCATTTAACATAACAATAAAATATAGAAAATAATACAAATTTCAAACATTTTTAATTACTTGTTGTAAAATTAATTAATACAAATATGTATCCTGAAATCCTTATATAAATATAGTTGAGGATATATTGGAGCTTAAAAAATGAGATTTTAACATTAACTTAAAAAATAATTCAGTTAAAATAATCAGCAATTCAATGTGTGATTGTTTCAGTATATAAAATATTTGAATAAATGAAATATAAAATTTAAATTAAAAGTCTATGCATTCAATAAACTGAACAATTTGTTTAGTAGAAAGCAAATATTTCTTGATTAAATTTTAATCTCATATGGCTTGCAGTTAATTAAAATAAGACAAGCCCTTATTTAGTTTGGGGAACACATATTATTTGTCGATATATATGAAAACACATTCTGATTAATCTTTAAGAAGGCTGCACTCGGTGACGGGATTTAGATCTAAGAAATAAAATAGAAAAGTAATCATATTTCTTAGAAAAACATATTACAATGGATAGAAACGAAATAATACATTTCAGAATTCCATTATTTACTTTAATTATTTATTTGTAAATTTTATTGTTTCATCATACAATTCAAAAGATGAGTATTTATTTAAATCTAAGATAAAATTTCAAAACTGTGAAGCTCTGTAATAAATTTTATTTAAAATATTAAGCTTAACTATGTGTTGATAAAACTGACTAAAAGAACTTAACACAAAGAAGCAAAAATACGATATAAATCATAAAACTCTTGTAATATCTACTCCGTTGATTTGTACCATGGAATTAATTGGTATACAATTAAAAATGACAGGAATTATTTTTTATAATTTTATTAATACAATTGAGGAAATAAAAGAATCTAATTAGGTATAAGTTAAATAATACTAAGTGATAAATTAATTGAAGGAATGAAGGTTTCTTCTTTAACTGAAACGTATCGAATTCTTCGCATAACTTTTTAAAGGCGAAACATGTTATTAATGCATCAGAAATAAACGATATGTGTTGTTAAGGATTTTTTCTCTTTCATTTGATCCAAATATTAGCGAAAATAGTAGTTACCAGTATTGAATTCATAGACTGAAATATTTATTGAACATAATGTTTCCTTAATTTAAACTTTGTAAAACCGATTTTTGAACATAATAATTTCCTTGCCTATTTTTTTAGTGCTTTAGTAAAAATTCGCATTTTTTAGCGCATCAATATTTTTGTAAAATTTGTATTGAGAGTTAAATTTAATGTGAAAATTCTTGACGATTTTCTACTTTCTAAATTTTAAAAGAATCCTGTCATGGTAAGTTTTGAAAATGTTAAAAAAAAAATCCTTGAAATTCAAATACCAGAAGCGCTGAAAATTTGACATTATTAAATATGCTTTATCAAAGCAACATAAAGTGAATTAAAAAAATTGTTGCAGAGTTTAAAATTTAGCATATATTATTACACATATTAAACATGTAACAATATAAAATTACATATTTAAAGCTTTTATATATTACATATATAATATTATTAAATATGTAATAATATTAAATAATTGTCCCTATATTATTACATATATTAAATATGTAATAAAAGGCTTATTGTAGCCGTTACATATATTAAAAAGAAATTTATTGATTTATTATATTATTATGCTTATAAATGACTTATAGATGTCTGTTTACAGAGAATCTATCTAAGGTAAAATAAAAGAATGTGGAAAAATTAAGTCACAAAATAAAGCAAAGTAAATGGCTAAGAGCTTCATGTTTCCGAAATGCTGTTAAAAATTATATAAATCACATTTGACTAAGCTAATGTTAAACTAATATGATTTCTTTTCGGAAGATTGACAGTTTAAAAGCATTCCATTTATTCGAAGGAAGAAAAGGAAAAAATGAGAAATAAATAAACGACAAAAGACAATAAAACAGCTAACAATGACAACAACTTATATTCACAGAGAGAGAGAGAGAAAGAGTTAAGCGACAGAACTTTTTAGAAAAAAAAAAAGCGAAAATTTATAATTTTGTAAATACAAAAATAGTTTGCTTATTAAGTCCTAACGATATGTATAGTTCCTTATTTCAAATGAATTATTTCAAGCAATTGCTATTTTTTGAAGCTCTTTATGGTCATTTAACTCATAGTCAAACAACTTCCAAGCTGTTGATTATTATCGCATTTGGTACTATTAATAACGTGAGATATTCTGAAATACGTATATTTTTAACTGGAGCCTTTAATAATAGATCCTTCCTTTTTTTTTTTTTGTATCATTTGAATCCTGTTTAGTATAACTCACATCCTGTAAAGTTTATGCCAATACACATTTAAATTATACGTCTATTGCTGAAAACTCATCACGCAAATTAATATTTATGTAAATATAATTGGAAGACGAGATATGTCTTACAAACTACAAATATATCAATACGATATGGAGAAATTCTCTATTTCTAGTCGAAGAATAACATTCAAAGACTAACTTCATGTTTGATGATAATATTTGGTCAGTTTATGGTCAAAGCGTGGTGGAATTAATGCCACAGAAGCCAATCCAAATAGTGGTTAATCATTTCCAGCATCATCTTAACTAGGCGTATCGCACTGCCATATTTACCTTTCGAACAACTTAATTAACTTTACAACGAAAATGTAAATGTCTCATTGCTCAGCAAATATTTCAAAGAATATTTTAATTCCGTTAGAATGCACCAATCCAGGAAAATGAAACCGAATTTCCTGTCGGTAGATAGTTTACATTTTGGTAGCCCTGTTTACATTTTGGAAAAGGCAGACGATAGTTGAGCACAATTCAATTTTCCCCTTTTCTGGTAGAGCCCTCTGTAGCAGCTAATCTGCTAAATTGTTAACATATCTATTTGATCTGGAACAACTTTCTGATGTTTGTCAAGTTAAGAAATTGAAATGAAGTCGCTCATTTCTGATGCCATTACGCATATGGGTACTCCTAATTAACCGTTGGCGATGTCCTTGATATGCCCGCCAGAGCCAGTGCGCAAATAGTATATGGTAGTCGGTGGAACATCCTCTGAGTTTATTTACAGTAATAATTAGATGATGCACTAGTATAAAATCAGAACAAATAGATACTGCTATTTTACGTCGATTTTATTTCAGTTTCGTTTATATTAATTTTTCATCAAGAACCAACACAAGGGTTACTTTGTGATGAATTCATGTGATTTAGGTAAATTATCTATTAATCATTCGCATATTATTATATAGCATATATTAAATATTACTGTATGTCGAAAATTAAGCTCAAAAAGCATTAAAATAGTATAATTTCATCTAACGAGGCAAATGAAATGAAAGTGCATAAAGACATCCCAAATCAATAATAATACTAGAAAAATCAAATACAGGTTTTAAAAGTTTTATTATCCCATAACATATGTAGCTATAGCAAAATTCCAACAAAGCAAAAAGAAAATTTTCTACGAATGATAAAAATCAGTTATGATAAAAGTCGCCTGACAAATGTCAATCAGTTTATTTTGAAATTATGGAGGAAAACAAAAGGTGAAAAAAAATGGTTAAATATTAGTTTTATAATTGGTTCTAATTTTAACATTCTGCTGTTACTAAAGATTTAATGATTTCCATTGAAAACGGATTTCATTGCTATTTATTTTTTACCTCGATTTAATTGTAGAAGTCGAGACAAGTTATTTTTAACTATATTTTTTGTTGCTAATCTTGTTTCAGGGAATGATAAATTAAACTTCTCTTTAAGATTAATTTTTTTGTGCAATTCATTCTTAATTTTTATTTATAGTTTTTTTGTTGTGGCATTTCTTATAATTAGACAAAAGAATTTCAAATTTTTAAAAAAATATATACTAGTTTTTTTTCTTCTATGAAATCTCATGCTTCCATTTTTAATTGTTTCTTAAATAGTTTTTTAAACTCATGTGAATAAATTAATTTGAACCTAATCAATGAATTTTTTTAGTCATATAAGAGGAATGTTTTTTATCCTTGTTTTACAAGTCCTCAAGAATAATTATTTTTATTTTCTATTAATAGAAAGCATCACTTGAATATAAGAAATATTTTTGAAAGGTTTATAAAAAAGGGAAACTTTATTTTAATTAGAATAAATCATTGCTTTAATGATAATTATAAAGCAAAAAAAATATTCTAGTAATATTTAGTTTAATATTTTAGTACTTCTCAAAATATTGATGATTATTTTTCACTTAATATTAGATAGTCTTCATATATACAAACAATAAAATTTTGAAATAGTCGTGGTAAATATAAATGGAGGTTGAAAGAATAAAATATAACAGAGTTTGAACAACAGTGCTCAAAGAAGTGGCATGTTGAAGTGGTTGAGAGTGCTCCGGAAAAAATTATTCTTTAATCAAGTTTTTAGTAGATTTCATTGAATGAATATGGATCTGGTTGTATTTTATTTTATACATAAGGCGAGATGATATCTTGTGGAAATATACCGTAAGTGCGTTTTTCTAAACTACTAAATTGAATATACTGACCTTCTAAATAGCTATTATACTTTTTCCAAACATAAAAGCTAAAATAGAATATTTATGATCTCCTTTCCAATTCCCGACTGCATTTTTCAAAAATATCTGCGACGTTTATCTTCAGGATTTTTAACTGCTAATTGATGTTTTATTTCCTCTATGACTACCCACATAGGAATCTCTTATTCCATCAAGAAAAAATTATATCACTAGGCGCTAGGTGTGGTTGACTATTTGGGGATCATGAGGACTTTGTTTTACCAAATTTTCTCAATCTTTAATATTTTATAAGAATTAGATGCTCTGATTCACAAAATTCAATTCGTCAGCATTCGTTGAGACAGTGAATTAGTGATTTGTTTGTCCATCCAATGATCCATAAAGAATCGCTCTAGTTCGAAGTTTTCATCTATACATAAAGCTGGTAGGCGTTTTGGTAGTAATCATCCTAACTGTCTTCGCGAATTCTAAATGATTGATTCTTTTGAAAAGAGTTGTTTTCTTCAATGCATTGTATTGATGAATACCTCTTAATGTTTCATAACTTTTCTGTGAATTTCCCAAAAAATTTTGTAGAATTTTCGATAATCTGTTTATGAATTTAATCATTGACAGAAAGTAGGGTTCCTCATTAACAGAAAACAAAGCTCACTAAAAGCGATCCTTTTATTAGATGTAAGCCAGGCTCAGTGTTTGACCATTAGCTATTCTTCCCCAATAAGATCCATCAGAACAATAAGGTCAAATTTGAAAGGTCATCTCAAGGTCATCCCAGGGGCTCTTTTACATATACATTCTTTTTTTTTTTTTTCATAAACATAGAATTGTCTTGGAGATATGTAATATGATAGATACTTTATTTATAGTAAATTAAATCAATTCAAATTTTTATTCATAGTACACATTCCCCCTTCTCCTTTTAGACAATATATAAAAATTTAAATTAATACGAACTTTTAAAATACACGTACTTTGATTAGTGTATTGAAAATAATTTTTTTAAAATTATTTTATAATTTTTAACTTTTTAACTATAATTTATCATCATAAATAATCAGGAACATTTGAATTATATTTTCGAATTGACAACCAGGTGGCGCCACTAGTATGTAATAAAAATCTGATATAATCAACCACTTAATTTGTAATTAAACTCTGGATATATTAATAAAAAGATTTATCATAGAGAACACATAAAATACACAAAGTTTGGAATTCTAGTGCATAAAGAATTAGATCAAAAATCTTTTACAAAATGCTATCAAAGAAAACATAAAACAATTCAAGTTAAATAAAAGTGAGAGAAAAAATGGCAATCTATAAAGAATAAATATTTATAGCTAAAAGATCTCACTATTTCCGCAAATAATAACTTTCTTTCGTCTCGCAATTTACCTTCGTTCTCACTGCTATTTTCCATCACATCAATAGATTTCAATTTGGCGCACTTTTGATGAAAATTCTCTCTAAGATTCTTTTTCCTCAGACGAAAATAGTGAAAATAAACCTCACTGGAGGCTAAATATATAAAACTGAAAATTTGATAAGCTTCGAGACCTTTCTTTCAGTCCTTACATTCGATGAAAAAAGTTTATAAATACAGTTCTCGAAGACTGAAGTGATTGATTCCTGCTTTTATTCCCAACAAAAAAAAGCGGAATTGAATATAGATCTATGTTTCATTTGGAACGGATTTTCAGAGAAATGACCTCTTGGCCTAACGAGTGGAAAGTGGATATAGATATATTGATTTTTAACTATTGACATTTGCTAAAAGATTTCCAATTTTGACGTTTCGTTTCATGAAGGGTCCCAACTCTATTCGTTTATTGTAGCGTCCGTGTGAAGCTTGGGGTTTAAAAGCATTGAATTTACTTAGATTCCTTTATTGAAAGGAAAGAATATCTATTTTAGAGATCAATCACGGTGGGTGGTGTGAAAAGATATAATCTCTTTTTTATATTTAGATACGAGTTATAAGAACCATAAATCTTCGACTCAATCCTTATTCCTATAAGCAAAAATTATTGTTTTATTATCAAAAATTTGCACCTTCATTAAAATTTCTATTCTGTTTTTCAGGCAAGTGACATTGATTAAATACAGTATACAGATTAATAAGAAATAAACCTTTTTTTTAATGTTCTAGATTTTTTTTGTTATATTTTCGAATTTTATCATTATAGCAGGTTCAAAAGATAGTGCGATTGTGTACAATTCAAAAATGGATAAAATATTTTTATTGTAATTCTCTCCCTTCTTCTTCGAATATTAACGATAAAAAGGCCTAGTTTTTAAATATTCCTGCTCTGTACTTTTGCTACGATTCTTGATTATTTTTACAAATAAAAGAAATTTCTACACGTCATTGCTTTAGCATTAATTTCATCTTAAGAAGCCATTTTTGTCTTGAACTTCATCACTTTGTTTTATGTACATTAACTCCCAATTAAAAGCAACACTGTAGCTATTTTGGATCCGGCATCGTAATTTTTAATCTTAGGCAAACATCCCTTAATCTAAACAAAGTAATAATGAAAATTCTTTGAACTAATATCACAGAACATCGATATAGAATTAGGATACAAAATATTATTAGCATTCATAAATGCTCTATTAACCATTTTTAAAACAAGCTTCTAATCGTATTCTCCGATTTACATATCAGTTATCTAAAAGTAAAAATATGTCTAATAGACGACTTCGAAAACGACGATTTTGATTTCGACTTTGATTGACTCGACTTTGCACTCTTTGTTGACCAAATCCACTTTGCACTATTTGTTAAATCAAACAAAAATTCGATCAAAACTTTAAGTTCACAATCAACTCCTGTGAATTCCACCAGCGACGAATTGTAAATCAGTGAATATTCTTGAAACAATAGGAATGCGACCACCACATTGGGAAACTCTCGAAGAGAATGCAAATCTGATTACCAAATTGACATTTTTTTACCGGAGTTCACTGTTTTCTACGATTTTTTTTACTGCAGTCTCTTACTTGCAGAGAAAATGTAAATGTTCACAAGAATCCGATGAATTTGTGATTCGCATTTAAATGGAATCTTCGACTGCTAACATTTTTTTTTTTTTTTTTTGCTGAACAAAATAGAATGCTTATTTATGTACACTGTGAGAATCATCAGTAATAAACAAACTGATATTCCGCATGAGTACGAACATTCAAATCCGATATAACTATTGTAAGAACTGTTTGAATATCCGGTGTCGGATATTGTTTTAAAACATTTAAAATTTAAAAAAAAAATCATTTTGTTTTTATATTTGTAAACTCTATTGGAAATGCATGTTCTTCGTTTTATTGTTGATAGTTTCAATTTACTTTAAAAATAAGACAGATTGGGTTTAATATCACCAGGGTGGTTATAATTCAACTTCTCCTATATACAGCATCATACAACGTAAACGGATGAACGGATTGCAACGAAATTTGGTATATAGACTACATACGAGATGCACTCAATGAATTTCGAAAAAATAATTTTAGTTCCAAAATGCCCACCAGAGGGCACATTTTCCAGAAAAACATTAATTTTAGCACAATAAATGACCAAAACAGAATACTGAAAGAGTATTAACATTCATTGACTAGTTTCTGATCACCTTGTCATCGAACCTTATTAATTAAAGGTAAGGAAATAATAATTGAAAAACAGTTGAAATTGAAGCTATTGAGAAAAACAGTTCAGTTTGAAAAAAAAAGAACAGATTAGGACGAAATTGCACAAGACAAGCAGTTGTTAATCATGTCCAGGATGATGTAGGGAAAGTCACTCCATGTGACCACCTTCATTCACGTGCAAAATTTCAAGTTGATGGACAGTGTGTTTAACAGGAGATCGTAACTGGTCAGTTATGATGCTTCGCACATGAAGCGTTATGTTCCTTAGGTCATTCAACGTCGGAGCAAGATACCGTCATCATTACAGCCGGAAACATCGACATAAAACATGACAACGACTGCAAACGTTTCTTATCCTATCCTGTTTTGCACAAAGCTTCCTCTTCTTCCCAAGCATGCAAATCTTGACATATTTTTCCTAGAACTGACAGCTTTTCCCGGTTTTACATTTTATTACTCATAATTCTTGTTCTGGATTTTTAATAATGTTCCTGCATTGCTTTTTGGTCGTTTATTGTGTTAATGTTTTTTCGCTCTCTGGTGGACATTATGGAACTTTTTTTTTCGAAATTCCGTCAGCGCATCTCGTGTATAGTTTATATACCAAATTTCGTTGCACCCGTTTGCGTTGTAGAATGTTGTTTATAGGGAAGTTGAATTATAACCACTCTGTAAATTAAGTCACAATTAAACTAAAGGTAAACAAAGACACTCCTTCAAAATATGAAGTGAATTCATAAAGGAAACAAAAACAAGATCGAAAAAATAAATTGTTCATTAAATATAGTTAAAAACGAATAAAAAATATTCCCTTGTTCATATTTGGTACATCCTGAATTTTAAAAAATATGCATCATAATCAATATCACATGGAAACACTTATGAAAACTGTTTGCCTAAATCGGTGGTAGGCTGACTTTTCCAGGGCATGGGTTACTTCTTATTTTTGAAGGTGTTGCGATCTGCATAAGTGTGGTGAGCAAAAAAAAAAAGGTCTACAATATTTATTATAACTTTATAATAAATATGTAATATGTACTTAACTACATATCTCCAAACATAATAATGATAGCCACAAATATAATACTATCAAATGATGCATTTAATATCAAACAATTCAAAATATATTAAAAATAAATCAGTTTCATCTAAAGTTAATTGTCTTAGTTATAGTTAGTAGAAGACTAAATCTGAATACTGTCCACCAATCTTGAATATCTCGGCATATAATTACTAACTGTTAATCTTGCATTGAATTCTAAGTAGTCGCCTGAGAGACGGAAAAGATATGTAGTGTTAATCATGTTCATCGCTGAAAATGCAGGTTCACCTTCCAGAGAACGATGTTAAATGTTGTGCAACTTTTTTTTAAATTAGATTCCAAAAGTTATTCTTAGGTTCTGAACCATGTGCTTTTAAAATTGCTATTTTGAAGGAGAAAAACTTTAAGAGATAGAGAATTCTTAGAGTTTTTCTTAAGAGATAGAGAATATACAATTTATATTTTCAGTTATTTCTTCTGTATCCACATTGCCAAATAGGTAACACATGAATGTAACGATTGGTTCTAGTCTAATAAATTCGTGAAAAAGTCTCCCAAATTCGGAGTGAAGTTTTATTATTTCATCATATGCGTTTGTATGTGTTTCATAAGTATATTTCTTTTAGTATGTGCATCTTAGGTCTTAGAAAATCCTGTCACTCTAATGTCTTGGTGGTTTAACAGTAGATCGCGATCGACTTAATGCCACCCCCTGGTCTAAATGATAAAAACCGTCTGAAAATAATGATTCAATAACTTACAAAGTAATGTTATTCTTCAAGAATAAGAAATAAGATCATGTAAACGGAAAAACGATATGAAAGCAAGGTAAATAAAAATAAACAAGCAATAACTTTTTCTGTAGATTTTTTTTACTGTAAAGAAAAATGCTGCGAAAGATATCTTTAAATTCTCTATTGTTTGAATGTAACAAGTCAGCAAAAAATGTTTACATATTTCTAAGCTATTAACAAAATTTTTTCTAAGCTATTAACTATTTTTGAACTGAAACAAAATATAGCTTTAAAATATTATTTTAATTCAGTTCAATTTAATGGCATTGATTTCTTTCTATAAAATTGAATATAATATTGAAATTCGGAAAATTATCATAAAATTCATTAACATAATTGGCTTCTCTCTATTAAAGCAACTTACATAGTATGATTTATTTTTTATTAATAAGAATCTTTATTCATAATTCAAGATTTCTTCAAGTTTATTTCCTCACTTTTGCATTTATTTTTTATTAAAATGTCATAATAAAAGTCATGGATTGTTTCATGAATTCTTTAGCCATAATCATCATTAAAATTATCATTTATTAAAATAATCACGGATTTTTTCGTGTTGACTTTTTTCGTGTCGTGAAGAATTCTTGGTTTACAAACTTTTACAAATAAGGCTTTGAAATCAACATGTTGCATTAAGAATTGTGATAAATTTTATTATTTTGTTATCAAAGTATTGTATATTGTTAAAGAATATATACTTAATGATATACTTAAACTTATTTACCATTAAAATTAAAATAAATATTTGCTGTACAAAACTTGGCAGCTTGTATTCCTGTACAAAGTCTTTGGAATTAAAATGGGATTTAATTTGTTTTATGCGTTGGACACTAGTTAATTTAAAAATTGCTAAATTTGGGAATAATATGAAATATATACCTGCAGATGAAATACAGGGTGGTTATAATTAAACTTCCTTTATAAGCAGCATCTCACAACGCAAACGGATGAACGGATTGCTATGAAATTTGGTATGTAGACAATACACGAGATGCGCTCACGTAATTTCCATAAAAAAATTAGTTCCAAAATGTCCACCAGATGGCATTTTTTCCGGAAAAACATTGAATTTAACACAATAAACGATCAAAACGGAATACAGAAACAATATAAACAATTCAGAACAAGAATTATGAGTGACAAAATTTAAAACCGGAAAAGGCTGTCATTTCTAGGAAAAAAATGTCGAGATTTGCATGCTTGCGAAATGGAGGAAGCTTTATGCAAAACAGGTTAGGGTGTGAAACGTTTGCAGACGTTACCAAGTTTTATGTCCCTGCGATTTCTGATTATGGAGCCAGTTAAAAAGTCTGCTGTATTGTGCAGGTGTTGCGACGTTGAATGACTTAAAGTACTCCATAATACTTCATGTGCGAAGCATCACAATAGATCAGTTACGATCTGCTGTTGAATACACTGTCCACCGACTTGAAATTTTGCAGGTAAATGAGGGTGGCCAAATGAAGCATCTTTCCCTACATCGTCCTAGAAACTATTAACAACTGCTCCTCTTGTGCCATTTCGTCCTTATCTGTTCTTGTTTCTGCAAACTGAACTGTTTTTCCCCCTCTAACAGCGTACTGTTATTTTTTTCCTTACCTTTACTTAGTGTGGTTCGATAACAAGATGATCAGAAACTAGTCAACAAATATTAATATTGTTTCTTTATTCTGTTTTTTTTTTTTTTTTTTTGAAATTTCGTGAGCGCATCTTCTGTATAGTCTGTATACCAAATTTCGTTGCACTCCGTTCATCCGTTTGCGTTATAGGATTATAGAGGAAGTTTAATTATAACCAGCCTATGTTTCAATGATACACTTAAACTTATTTATCATTAATATTGGCATTTAATAATATAATCACAAATTTTTCTATGTTATCTGCAAAACATGAAAGAACTCTTTAATGAAGATTACATTAACAGATGGTATTTTCGGTAATCTGTAAATTTTGCGAATGAAATCAGAAAGCAATCTTCATTCAATACTAATCATTTAACATCTTAATCATGCTTCGTTTACAATGTTATAGTAAATAAATGCATTGAAAAATGTAAAGATACTTTTTTATCCTTTGTCAATTTCCGCCAAAAGGTAAATTGTTCCTTGTGAAACAAAGCTGAAATTTTGAAAATACCATGATCACTTGCCTTAACAGCCATTGCTCGGCAATTTACTCTTTTTAAGAACACTGTTACAGTAATAAAATCACCTTTCACACTCCGTTGATTTATACCATTCTTCCTTTTGTGAACACTGGTAGAAGTAAAATCTTCATTTCCAACCGTTAATTAGCAGATCAGAAGAATTATAATGGAATTAGGACATTGCGAGATTCATTTCCATTCGTTTATTCGGCGAATTTCTTCGGATCTTAATGTAACGGGCGCTTCAATTTAGGAGAATTTTCTCAGATGTGATTTCTACCGAAGATACTGAGGAAACGAGAGGATTTAGTTGTATTCAACTATCGTCTGTCTTTTTCGAAATGTAACGGATTCAGTTAATCCTCTGACGTCAGAAGCGAAGAAATTCACTTTCGCATTTACGGGTTTCTGCACTCTAAATGAATTAAAATGAAGTGATTTGATCTTTGAAACGTTTCTGAACCATAGCGACATCTAGTTAATTACATAGTTCTATAATAAATCCGAGAGTGTGGCGGATCTAATTAAAGATGCAACTGTTTACTCTTTAAACTATTCTTAAATTTCAACATTTTCTAAAATCATATGAGCATTAGTCAAAATATAAAATCGGTTCACCAAATGTGCTTTATATTAGTCATAGAATAGAAATTCTTAATTGCTGGGATCCTTTTAATGTACATCCATGCAGAGTATTTGTCAAAGATGATAAGAGTTCCTCTGTGGGTACAATTTCAATCATTATCAAAAAATGAAAGATTTCTAATAGTTCGCGTAAACCATGGCCTCCTGGCTAGATACAAATGGAATTGCAAACCTTATTGGAATCCCAACTTTTCAGGAACTCTGCCATTCTGATTGTTGAAAATTTATTGATTATGGAACTAGAGAGTGCCTAGTCATTAATATCTGTGGATATCGTCATATTTTCCCCAATTCTTCTTATTACGTTCCTCATGTATTTAAATTTTAAAAGTCTTAATTTCTTCCTTATTTTCTATTTTTATTTACTACTTAATTCTATTGTTTAGGGTAAATAAGTCGGCTTCCGATCTTCGATTTTGCCATCTGGTGGAGGGAGATTTTTCTTTGGTCTTTCCTATTTGGGATTTCTTTATGGCGGTATATCTTTCCATATTCAGCTTCAGCTTGGGTGCAGTTTGCACCTGACCAAAATTGGTGGCCTTTTTCTTTGTTTTTCTTTTTATGATATCCTCCATTGCTTAACCAGCTTTCTTCACTTTTCTGCAAATAGCTGAATTCAGAATAGATTTTATAACGCACTGTAAACTCGTATTTAAGTGTTATTTAAATCCCACCACAGCAAAAGAGATGAGGGCCATGGTGGCCTGGTGGTAAGATCTCGGCCTCGGAACTGGAGGGTTTCAGGTCCGTGACCCAATTCCACCGAAGAGCCGTCGTGTTAACGTGTCTGGTACATGTTAAACCGTCCGGTCAAATGTCCTCCCGCTGGTGTGGCGTAGTGTGGAGAGGGGGGTACCAACTCAGTTATCGTCCACGTCATCTAACCGCGGTTCAAAATTACGAGATCCCTCCAAAAATATCCCCAGTGTTGCTTTAAAACGGTATGTTAATATAACTAAACTGAACTAAGCAAAAGAGGTTCTTCCTTTCTCTTCACAATAGCATTTTAAATCAATTATTTTTAAATTGATAATTTTTATATTGCCCTTTGTTAAAGCAGGCCCCTTCTAATTCTCAATGTGTGGCTGAAAAAATGATTTCCTGAAGCTCATAAAAGTAAAATATCAAATGAGAAATTTTTTTTTAAAAGTAGTTTTAAAAATTTTTAGGAGTGGTAAAATTGTGAGAAAAAAACGCGTTGTTTAAAATAATAAAAAAGTTGCAAAATTGTTTTCTATTTATTCCTATAACGGGAAAGGAATAAAAAAGAAACAGGTGGCAATATTTAAAATCATTCATTGAGTTCTTTCCTCGATTCATATACTTTCACAATCTAATATCTCATTTTCTGATCACCTTCGGTCTTGCTCTATATCCAATGAACGAATGAAAGGGATGAGGTTATGTAGGGAAGAACCGGAGGACCCTGGAAGGTAACGGCAATTTTCAAGCGCCGATACCTTCCCCCCTCCTTCCGACTTCCTCGTGTAGTGACGCTGTATGCTACAGGTTTATACTTCATATTATAATGAAGAAATCATTTGAATTTTGATTGCCTTCTAGTTCTTCAGCAGGATGAAAATTGGCACAGATCTGCAATTTTGTCAAATAACCACATACCACATTTCATTTTTATTACAATCGTTGCGCTATTGAGTTATCATGGTGACATGCAAGAGAATTCACATACCAACAAATGAACCTTATTTGGCAGATTTGGTCCAAAGTTTGGTCCAGAGATCTAATGAATAAACCTATATGCCAAATTTCCTCCTTGCGGCTCTTTGCGTTTTTAGAGATAGGGTTTCACCAAGGTACGGGAAGAATGACAGACAAACTGACTTCTTTTCGATAGATTTTGTCGAAATTTTTTTAGAAATACACAAATAATTTGGTCTTATGTCTACGTGCCTACAGTTTTGAAACATCGTTTTTACAGTTCTTCAAAAAGGAAGAAATATTTCCAAAAATGTAGATTTCGGATTCAAGAATCTCTGAAATTCCGTGATTTGTTACCAAACAAAAATCCATTTTTTTTTTTTTTTTTTTTTTTTTTTTTTTTTGAGATTAGATCTTTTCTTCATCTTGTAAGCAGAAAGGATTAAGAATTTCTTGAATTTTCAAAAATGTTTATCTGATGATCGGAAAATGTCACTTAACTGCATAAACTTTAAAAAAAATATGAAGATTTTATTTCTAAAACAATAAAAGCAAGACCAGTTTGTGTGTGAATTTCTTTTCATAGAGAACATTGCGCTTAATCAAAACTGCTAGAAATTGTTCCAAATTTAACAGAAGAAAAACCATTTTTAATTAACTTTTTCTGCATTAATTGTTTTTGCAGTTTCTCTCATTAATGTGTTACCACGGTAACTATATCAAGCGTTAATAATTTTATTTTCAACCTTTCAAACAATCATTTTAAATACATATAATGTCTTTGCAAAATGGATATGAAAATGTATCCTGCTTTACTAGAACCTACTAAAAGGACATCATTTCGGGTTCATGTCCAAAAATTGATTTAAGCTCGAAAATATGTATTCTTATCAAAATGTAAGAAAAAGTAAAATCTAAAATAACTTACTTTATTCTGTCTTAGCCAGTTCATACTCATAACTCTGGGAATGTTACATAAATATTACAAGAATACGGAAGTAGTTAATTGTTTTGCGTTGCGAATTTCCTAAGCCAGTTACTTGCATTTTTGAAATAAAGGAGATTGTTATAGTATGGAGCATAATAAGTAATTTCGTTTCATCAGTTTCCCATGGAATGCCGAGGAAACTGCAAGAAATCTCCGAACCCGTCTCGGGGAATAATAAGTTAATTAATAAAAGCGAGGCGGGAAGAGGCGGCCGCTTCTTTGTGGAGATAAACTTTGATGTGTTAGATGTATTAAGTGAAGTTAAGAATGCTGAAACTATACCAGCATTGTAATTGAATTAAGTAGCTGTAAAATTATTTTTTACCATGCTTTAAAACTTCTTAGCAGAATGTTACTTGAAGTCTACCTAATGCATAAACACATGAGTAATCAATAGGTTTTTAAATATATAAAACTAGCTACCAGCGGTGATCATCTTGTTTGTCAAAAATATTTTTTCCGGCTGGTAAACTCTTAATAATAAATGCGTTTACCACGTTTTTTTGATAAAACTGAAAAAATAAAAAATTAATTAAATCAGTATACTATAAGTTATTTCAAACACAAATTGGAAAGTGTATAAAAATGAAAATGAAAATTCTATTTTGATGTTAATGTCACGAGAAAGCATTTTATAGCATTATAAATTAATCAGCCGGCGTCCTGGCATAGGGGTAGCGCGTCTTCCCCGTGATCTGGGCGTCCCGGGTTCGAGTCCCGGTTTGGGCATGGTTGTTCTTCTGTCGTTCTATCTGTGAGATGTGTGAATGTGCCCTCCTGTAAAAAGGGGTTGTGCAAGCGAATGAATGATGCGTGAGTGGCAAAGTCGTACTCTTGGCCCTAGTTGGCGCTGCTATAAAAAATAAGAGACGTCCCCCTCAGGCTTAAATCGCTATCTTCGTAACAGTGGGCTTGTCAGTGGCAAGTGCCATAAGAAACAAACAAACAAACAATAAATTAATCAATAAGTTATTTTATCGTTTTTCTTCCTATGAAATTTCCTTTAAAAAATTAATTCGGAAGATATTTTTTAAACAATTAATAAAACGACTATTTCGATATAATTTTGAATACAATGAAATTAATTACGGTCAAATTAATAAATATATCAATCGGAAGAACGTATTTTTTTTAAATGGAAAATTTTTAGTTTTGATGTGGGAAAACAATTGTGTAAAGTTTCAATTAAAATCTTTTTTCTACATTTTTAGGTATTTGTATCTTAATACAAAAACTTAAAAAAACTTTATAAACAATATGAGTGTTACAAACCTCAAATTTTAACTCCATGCGAGTAATGTCACATAGTGGCACTTCTAAGAGTATTTGGTTTCAGGACACGATGCCATTTAAAATATTGATTTACAAATTAAAGACTAAAAGGAAGAGAAAAATTTTAAAAATTCTGTTCTTTAATATAATGAGAAAACTGCATTTCTGTCTTTATTTATTTTATTTTATATATGAGGATTTCTCGTTTATTATCTTTTCGTTGACTTATTTTACATCAGAATTAATGCTTAGATGCGAATAGTTGCAAAGTGCTTAATGACCTACCTCATTTGTGAGTACATACTATTTTAAAGAAAGAATGAATAATTATTCAATATATATATATATATATATATATATATATATATATATTCCTTTATAGAATAATGTCTTTTTGGAATATCAGTCATTCTCAGATCTCTTACTTCTATGAAAAAGGTTTCCTATGTTTGCTCTTTATTTCCGATATCTGAGAATAAAACTATAAATAAATAAGAAAGATCAGAGACGATTCTTTGAGTGAGACCATTAAAAGCCCATCTCTTCGATTCCCCTTTCTATTTCGGAACCAAGCCATATTCAATCAACGTCAACGGAAGGATCAGAAAACTGACTAAAACAAACGAACAGGAGAACCTTTCGAAAGCAATAGACATCCTCAGATTTTTTTTAAATGTTATTTTCATGACCTTTTTTTGTAACGATGAGGTCAGAATTTAGAGTTTGTTAGCAATGAAAATTGGTCATCCAAAAATTAACGAACTTTTTAAAAAATAAGAATTGCCCTCATTCTACGAGGGTTTAGTATTTATCTGAAGATATATTATTAAGTCATATTAAGAAACAATCGTATGTGAATAATAAAATCGAACATATTGTTAAAGAAGTCGTTCAGGAGAATATGAGATAAATTAGGACCAATGCGCTGAATAATGGAAGATGTCGGTTTATTCTAGAAATATTCTAGGGAATAAAGAATACAAATGGAAGAAATGCAGTCAAATATACAAAGAACTATACAAGTAGACATTAACAGCACATCAGTACACATTAAATCGTTAAATAAATAATAGCACACGTTGTTCCACATAAAGCAACCGAAGGACTCGTTCAGCGATTAATACTCCAAGGAGAATATAGACTCTTCGTGTGTGCACTTCGTCTTTTATAATTTCACAAAAAAAATTCTAGGAATGTTAGCATATCTCTACTAATACAGATACCGCCATAATTCTAGCAATTTCCAGAAACTTCATTTTGTCACAAAGAAATGGATCCAGCCATTACATTCATTCGACACTCATTAAGAATATTGCTAAATCTCTTTTTAGAAACAATACTGACATTGCACGAAAGTAATAGTACAGATTAATAATAGTTAATAGATTAATAATAATGAACCTTCAGTAAATGAAAATTCTTATAAACTGACTTGGCCTATACTATAGCAATAATAGAAAGATAAAGATAAACCTATTTGTTCTCATATTAACTATTTAATTTTCGAATAGAAAAACAAGTACTTAGATTATTAGTTTCTTTTGCATAGTGTATATCACAGGAAGATATTGTAATCTCCAAATATTTGACTTAAAGATTTCTACGACTTTAAACGTTTTTCATTTCCCAGAATCTGAAAATAATATATTTCAATATTATATCTATTTGTCCACCCATCTGCATATGCATGAATTAAATAATTCAGACTAAAAGGAATTTTTGTAGAAATTCTACACACTAAAATTGTAAGATGTTTTCATATTATCCACAAACATTCTATCAATAAAAGTATATCCTCACAACTCATTCAGAAAGAAAACCATTCAACTTTCCATTGCCCTTGAGTTTGAATGGAAAGATACACTGACTAGCTAAATTCCTTTTTTTATCAAGAAATCTAAAACTTGGAGATTAAACAGAATTTCAAAGTGAAATTTTTGTGATTATTACAATGCTCTAATTTTATACTTCATATATAAGAAATTAAAAAGTGATGTCAAATATAATTTATAAGATATTTTGAAAAAATATTCAAAAGGATTTTCCTGTAAAAAATAATTTTACTTACAACTGAAATGTTCAATTCTGGTTGAATTCATCTAATTTTTTTTTCGATTTAATGAATATTATTACAAACCAGCAATTCTACTTCCCACCACGGTTAGTTCTATCACCGGAAAGACTGATTTACAGTCATCTGTATTGGATGCTGCTCGGGTGCCGAGCCAGTGATCCCAGAGCTTGGTGACAAACTTGACGACTTTGGAGACAGAATAAATAATGCCGGAACTTCAAGAATTTTAAAGATCCGCCCATTAGGAACTGAGATATGCCTGATTGGCCTAGAAGATTCTCGGCCCACCTCCCTGAAGCTATAAAAGAACGGCAGTCTCAAGCTGCGAGAAGTATAGTCGGGGTCGTAGACAAGTAACAAGTCTTCGAGAGGATAGCGAAGCAACGGCGAAGTGCCAGCCGTGGATCTCAATTTAGTGATGAACTCGGCTTTGTGCCGAGTCCTGTTGTCTACTGTGGAAGCAGTGTCGTGTGGTATGTGGAGTAGCCAGTTGTTTAATTATGAGTCGGCAGTTGGATACAGCTAAATCGAGGAGATAGTGAAGAACTTCAGCCGTTTTGAGAGACCATAGAGCGAAGCTCCGAGGATCCCCTCTCCTGCTGGATTCTGTCTGGCCACTTTGAGTCCTACTTGTAGGCTATTGTTTGCTGTAGTATACTGCTGTGGGCTCTCCTGTGTTTACATCTCGGCTGTATATAGTTTTCGCCTTTATGTCGTATGTGTCTTTGTGTTTTATAAACGTCGTCGTTTTTTCTACTGAGGCCTGCTGATTGTGTTTTCACACCATACACCCACTACATGCAAACCCAGTGAAATCCGTAGCAATATATTTCTGAACTCTATACTACGCGCTGAAATCAGAAATTTCTTTGTTACTATTAACCATACCCACGTGGAGAATGCCGACAGATTTCTTTATTTCAATCGCACTTATTCCAAACCATTTTTCATTAAGATTTTAAATAGTATAAATAAGAATTTTCTTGAAATATCGTATCCAGCATACATCTATCCATATTTAAAAAAATGAAAACCATTGTAGGAATATCCACAGTTTAATGATATGTGGAATAAAATATGGAATAAGAAATTTTATCATTCGTTTCCAGAAAGAGTAATAAAACGCAAATTTTATCAAGCTTCGATACGGTTGAAATATACCGATTATCGATATTGTGGGTAATCGATAACAGTTCCCAAATGAATGTTCCTCAATAAACATATTAAACTGGAGGAAACAGGATTTACTATTGTCTAGAATAAAGAGAACAAGTGATATTATATAAAAGAAAAATTAAGTCAATTCCTACTTAGGTCGACAAAAAAAATTAATTTAGTTACTTTTTATAAAATAATTACAATTAATATAAATTTGTATATACACATGACAGAGTTACAATTTTAAGTGGCAAATTTTTTTAATTGAATTCCTACTTATTTTCTTATATTATTTATATATATCTTATATTATTTATGAGTGGGTATTATGAGTGAGTATTTTCAGGTGTTGCGTCAATAATATCAGAGCTTGGCGACTTTGGCTATCAAATAGAAATTACCGGATACATTTAATTAATTAATTAATATTTGAAAAAAAAACTATATTAACATCAGTTGTCATCCATTACAAGTTTTAAAAAAATGTATTTGAACTTGAATGGATGAATAAAAAATATTTTATTAACGATTGAAAATTTGAATAAGATTATGAAAAAAATGATCAGAAACTTTGTAAATATGAATAACAGACTTGCTCGGTGAAATGTGATTTATGTTTAATCTCATTTTCTTGTCGAAAACTGCATAAGTATTTTCTGCTAATTGTTCAAAGTAAATTACAAATAATTAAAATGTAATAATACGTAAAGAATAGCTATGGATATTTATTCATTTCTAGTTTAAGAAACTAGTTTCCTTAAATAAAATTAGGAATTTACTCTGATTTCGCCTTAGTATTATCTTTAATGAATTACAATGGATTTATTACGCTCCCTTTAAATTTTAATATTAACTCATGGACCTATCACAAAGGTCGGTTCTATCAGAAAAATTATTTGCTTGAGGTGCTGAATTATGCTTTGAATGACGTTAAAAATTATTTTTATGATATTTAAGCTAATAGAATAAATGCTGAAACAATTAGCAAGGATAAAACATTATTGTTGAGACTCTACCTGAATTTCATTTCATTCAGTCGTTTCTCCGCTAATAAGATTCAAAGATGTGGGATCGTAATGTGAAATAATTCACTCGTTATTAATCTGACTATATTTTATTAGCGGAGAAACGACTGAATGAAATGAAATTCAGGTAGAGTCTCAACATTGTAGTGAACCCGGACGTGATTGCTAAAAATACGGTACGTCTGTTTTTATTTGCAATAAGAATTAAGTAGTGAAATAAAAATGGAGATGTCCGTTAAGAAGCGAATACCTATTAGATCTAACTTTACGAAAACGTATAATGTTTTAATTGAAAGATTAAAGGTCGATGAACCTAAGGAAAAAGAAATTAAATCACTTTTCGGCAATTTGGAACGAATTTATTCGGATTTGGCCAAATTAGATAATGAAATATGTAGTTTTCTTCTGGAAAATTCGGATACCGAAAAGTATGAAGATGAGCATATGAAAATCGAAGAATACAGCACAAAAATGATTGATGCGAAAGTAAATGTGGACATATATTTGACTAAACTTTCTTACGCTGAAAAGGAAAGCGTTGGTTCTGTTTCTCCTAGAATTAAACGAAAATTTAAGTTACCTAAAATAGAACTCGTTAAATTTAACGGTGAAATTAAGAATTGACTGGCTTTCTGGAGTCAATTTAAGCGTATTCATGATGATGATAAATTAGAAAATGAAGACAAATTTCAATATTTGATCCAATGTGTAAGTGAAGGAACTAGAGCTCGGGAAATTATAGACAGTTATCCTCCAACAAATGCGAATTATTGCAAGGCAATAGAAAGTTTAAAATCGCGTTTCGGAAAGGATGAGTTGCTTATTGAATACTACGTTCGTGAGCTACTAAAATTAGTTATAATAAATGCTTCAGAAGCTAAAAGGAAATTAAGCACGTCGCAAATTTATGATAAATTAGAAACTTACTTAAGAGCTCTAGAATCAATTGGTTTAACATCAGACAAGTATTCAGCAATGCTTTTCCCCCTGGTGGAATCCTGCATACCTGAAGATATTTTCAGGGTATGGCTGCGTAATCCAATTATAATAGCAAATCATGACCCGGAAAGCAATGCTTATTCAGAAAAACTGAAAAACTTATTACTCTTTCTGAAAACAGAAATAGAAGGTGAGGAAAGAATTCGCTTAGCGAAATCAGGATTTGCACCTAAGGTGTGTAATGAGAGGAATTCTGATTCTGTGGCTACTTTCTGATTCTGTGGATTTGTTTTCAGGAGGTACAGAAAAAAGAAAACATAATACCATCTGCGTTTTTTGTGAAAAACCTCTCGAAAGCAAAGAATGTTACTATGCCAAAAAATTTGATTTTGAAAAGAAACAAAAGATTTTGAAAAATAAAAAATGCTGCTTCACTTGTTTAAAGCCTGGCCATAGGTCAAGAATTTGCAAGTCAAATGTACAGTGCCTGCTTTGTAATAAGAGGCATTGGACTTTGATGTGTCCAGATCTGCCAACAAACAAACCAAAAGTCAAAACACCTGAGGTGGAAGAGAATCTAAATGTCAATTTATCCAATCAGTGTGCTGCTGAAGAAGTTCTCCTTCAAACATTGCAAGTTAATATTAAAGCAGAAGGAAAAACACGCAGAGTACGAGCTCTTATTGACAGTGGTTCGCAGCGATCATACTTATTAGAGAAAACAATTAAAGAAATGAATCAGAGGCCCATTGAAGTTAAAAATATCATACATTCGGTATTTGGTGGATCTACGTTAGAAAAACAAGATCATGGACTATATGAAACAACCCTTCAGAATTTGAATACGGGATTCACTTACGATATGCAAGTCCTCGATCAACTAATTATATGCGGAAAAATACCTCGGATCCACAAAGGAAATTGGCAAAAGGAGTTGAAGAAAAAGAATATAATACTCTCTGATCAAGGCAAAGATTGTCCGGACATTGAATTGCTGATAGGAGCTGACTTTTGCGGACAGTTATTCTCAGGAAATATATATGCTCTGAAATGTGGATTAGTAGCATATGAAACAAAATTAGGCTGGCTGATCATGGGTAAAGTTTTTGGAGGAAAAGAGGAAAATACTTCCGCTCAACTGGTGACTTCAATGCTAATACAAAATAGCTCTATCGCTGATCTTTGGAAATTAGAAACTTTAGGTATTATGAATCCAGTTGAAACTAAATCTAAAGAAGAAATGAAATTCAGGTAGAGTCTCAACAATTATAATGTTCCCCGATTCTATGAACTATAATTCATAAGATATTTTTTAAATTCCAATGTTTCTTATCAAATCATTTTTTACTGAGTTATTAGACTTTTAATATATCTATTTTAAGGGCAATCTTAAATTGTTCCAACGATAACCGTGTGGAAAATCCGCCAGTCAACAAGTGGCAGCTTATCGATCTAAAATAATGAAAATAGAGCTTCGTCATATTATGAATTTTGACCCAGAAGATTAAAATATTTCTTTTTTATGTGCAAAATATTATAGTGCCAAAAGTGTTTTACTAAATAAAACTTATTCAGGACTGTAAGTGTTCGGTAAATATCATAATCTGAATCTGTTAATAGACATTTAGCAGACGATTCCTTTTTAGACATTTTATAACTGCTATCATTTTTATTTTGTTAAAAAGTAAAAGCAAACGATTTTTTTTCTTTGATAAACATATTTTTTTAATATTATTTTGTTTATTTTTTGTATAATAGCTGATGATCAATGGTAAACCTCCTGAAATCTGGCAATGTTTGTAAGATACGCTGTTATTTTGAAAGAATAAACAAGCCGATGGAATTCTAAATTGCTTGGAGTATTATTTTAGTTTTTAAAAACTTAAGAATCTCTCCAAACTATAGTCAGAAGCGTAAGAAAACCGGTAGTTTTCTAGAAAGCATGCAAAAGTAAGATTCAGACCATTTATTTCTTCACTCGTATATTTATTGGTTTAACTTACGAAAAGCATAATTATTTACTTCATTTAAGGACACGAGTTTATCAATAATGATTAAGAATATAGATACTGGGTATAGATTAGGATGGATAACCTATACATCTTTTATAATTTATAATAATATTTTTACTTATTCTAAAATCTATTCAAAATAAATTAAATAAAAAATATGATCCCCGAAAATAAAGAATACTCCCTTTACTCATATTATAGCTCACATTTTGAATTCACTTAACATGATTTGTTTCAAGTATTAAAATTCTAATTCGCATGTTTTTAGCGTTGTTAAATGGGAACCTCTTATGCCTTAAAAGATTTTCATCATCTGAAGTTATGAACAAATATTGTGATAAGGAAAAAGTGATTTAATCTATACTACACAGAATATCCTTGTTATTTATTTAAAATATTCCGAGATTTCTGGCAGCATAAACAAGCTTGTGTTTATTCACGTGAGAAATTTTAAGAAAATTGAAATTTGACTTTAATTATTATACGAAGTTTATAACAAAAATTTACAGTTGCATCTGTGTTTGTATATCTCGTCTTATCATTAAATGGACTGATGTTCAGAGTACTTATAATTCTTTTTCTAAAAATAAATTTCTCTAAGGCTTAAAAAATGCTTTCAGCTAATGACATGCAAATATTTATTTTATTAGCACAATTCTGTAAATTAATCATTTTTTTTATCGTCACGTATGGAAAACAATATTGCAAACGTCATTTTCAATCAAACTACACATTCTTCAATACGACAGGGGTGGCTGAATTTTAATTTCTTGGTGGGAAAATTCCAACTTCGATACCCATACTTCAGTGATAAATCACCAGGTTAAATACCTTTCCTTCAGTGTGGTGTGAAAATTGGTGACTGGTGCGCCGGTTCCAATGGGATTTAAATTTACCAGGTATATTAAAAAAATAACTTAGCATTGCCCTCAAAATAGCATTAATATAAACTAGTTTTTTCACTTTAATCTGTTCCATTATATCCGTTTTTGTCTTTTCGAATATAAATTATAAAAGGAGAAAGAATTGTAGTCATCCAAAAATTTCAATTAGAGAGTTTGACGAATTTCCTCATTGAGATTTTCTTCAGTCAGAAAAACACATTTTTTGGAATTAGGTCTGTCTATCTGTCTATGGCTGTGACAATCCAAAAAGTTTTGAACTAGTCGGATGAAATTTGGTATAGGTGTTTATTCTAAGTCTGTAGATATCTCTCATATTTTGAAAGAATTTTTTTTCAGACGAAATCTGTATGTTCGTCTGTCAGACCATAATAAGAATTTCTACAAAACGGAGAAAGTTAGATGGAAAAAATTCAGTATACAGAATTAAAATCGGAACTGTCAGTATGTAGGAAATTTGGAATCAGATCCAACACGAGATTGACCGTCTTCATCTTGTACATTCATAAGTCTGAAAATGCGATAACTTAAAAGCATAATGACTTCAATATATTGAATTTGAAATGGGATTTTATGACTAAAATTGCAATTCAGCGTCAATTTTTGATTTTAATCGGTCGGAAAAAGGCATCGAAAATATGCATCTGGTTTTAGAGTAGTCCATTAACTCTATCTCGACGATTAATTTCATTTGAGAATAGAATTAATAATTACTGAAAATCTATATATTTAATATACAGGGTGGACAAAAAGTCCGTACAAATTTTAAAAATTTATAAAACTCGGGAAATTAAGCAAAATAAAAAACAGTTTACAGATTTAGCATCGATGAGTCAAAAGATTTTTTTAAGATAAGAAGAAAAAAAAATTTAAAAAAAACAGACGATAGGTGGTGTTTTGTACATAAGTGAAAGAATTTCCACGCAAATAATAAAAATAATGTTAACAAATCATTTATTATAGCAATATGAGTTTCACATGTCCACCCCACCAAAGGTGATAACGCATTGCAAGCTTGTCACAAATCCAGCAACGGGAGAGTGCAGCATGTTGGACTGCATGCATGACAGCTCTTGGCAGATTGCTTGCTTCGATTCCGACAGATTCGATGGACGGGATCAATATAACCGGGATTTTAAATTTCTCCAAAGCCTGCTGGTGTCAGATCTGGAGACCAAGAAGGCCATGGAAACTTGACTTCTGCCAGCTTCCCGTGCACTGATAGTCCCTGCAGCGGATTCTGACGCTATGTTTCCATTTGGGCTACAACGCTGATTGCCTGCCTTGGTTGTTGGGACCTTACCTGATCCTCCAGCATTCCAGTTTCCTCAAATCACTAACTAAGCTTTATGAGTCCTGCTGCTATTAAAGGCCCTTTCTATTCTTCACATTTTTCTGAAGTCTAAATTTATGCGATGCAGTAGATTTCTAATTCATGTAAAAAAGCTTTATCAATAAACTTTATTTTTCCTACTCAGGATCCTTACATGGCATCAGCTCTGATTCTGAATCAAGAGCTAAAGTATTTATAATCTCTTTAAAAGTATTTATAATCATTTGCTTATTTCCAACTAAGTCGTTCGTATCAGCGCCATCTATTGGATATTTTTTTTTCTGATCATAAAAAACTCCGGCCACCAATCAATGCTAAATGTGCAAACCGTTTTTCATTTTGGTTATTCTTTCGGGCTTTATGAATTTTTAAAGTTTTTACGGACTTTTTGCCTACCATGAATCTGGCGGGGAAAAAAGCCAGTTCCCCATTCGAAATGGAAAAAGATAAAACAATTTTATTTAATAGCGTTTAATAAAAATTTCTTATAGAATGTGGCTATTATCATCATATCCATAAACTCATAATTTAAAGAAACAAGTAAAAATTCCAACTGAAACGTCTGAAGTTTGAAAACAAATAAATTACTTCTAGTTATTGAAGAAAATATGAACAAATTTTTACACCTCATTTCTAAATTTTTCTTTAAGAATTTACGAAATCCCAAACCTTTAATCAAATTCTTTTATTATTACTGCCTAAGTCGAATAAAATATAAAGTTCTAAGCAAAAAAAAAAACAAGAGATGAATTTGAAGATTTATGTTCTACTTGTAAATATTGTACCTAATAAGTATTAAAGTATTACTTTACATAGGAGTGTCTTTCTTTATTTTACCTCTATTATACTATTAAAAAACAATAGTAGAGAATAAATTGAATTTATTACCAAAAGTTTATTAACAATCATAATTAACTTTTGATATAATAGGCATGGAGATTCAGGCATTTGTCATATTGAATAAATCAAGTTTTTAATCCCTTATTCCAAAGACATTGAGTTAGACATTAATGCTCCAACTTCGAAAGACATTAATATCCCACATTCTTTCCTCAGACGGAGGTTTAAATAACTTGGAAATGTAAAAGTTCATTTCACATCCCTGGCGATAGTTTTCTTCGAAGAGAAGACCACCCATTTGATAAATGCTTGAATATTCACTGTGATTATGTCGATGAGTACTTTTTGTAATAAATTCAGTTCGTCCTCTTCTGTTGCCTTTGATTATGTCATTTGGAACTCGTAAAAAGCGGCTCTCCTGTTTGTGGACACGGGAATCCTAACAAGAAGAAAAACTTTTGGCCACCGACTCTTTTTCCCGAAGAGAGAAACAGTCACTCCCTTATATTAGACTGAATCGTGATGAATGTCCTTCGGTTATTGCTTCTGTCTATCCCGTAAACTGGATTTTATTTCTTCACATGTCTCTCTTAGTTTTCAAAACTAGACCTAAGAGATCTGTAATTGGTAATTGGAAAAAGGGTTTTACTTAAGAAACTTGTTTTACATTTAAAGATTTTTTTAATGTTTAATGTTTAAATAATAATTTTTTTCCATTGAGAAAAATTTGAATGGATTATAAAGTGTCAGTAGATTTTTTTTATAAAAATATAAAAGAGGAAAACTCTTTTTAATGTAAAACTCAGTCATAAAGAATAATCGCCAGGGAGTTATTTTTTATTGTTAAGAAATATTGTAATGGGTTCAGCTTCTACCTTTTTAACACAAAACTTTTCTGGTGAAGTAGAACTTTCTAACAAAGGTTTATGTTTAAATCAGTCAAAAAAAATAGTTTAATTGGACTTTTTTATTCTTTATTGCACACGTTGTAACGATTGAAAATTTCTGACTGCTGTTCAATAAATTTAATAAAAGCGATACATGGGCTCGAATCCCGGTTTGCACATTTGCCAACGAGTTTTGCATGCAATTCAAATAAAAAAAAAAGAAATCCGCATGTTTGTGTTTACCTTGTTTTGTAGAAAGGAACATCAAAATGAATAAAAACATAAGTACAAAGAACAAAAAGATTATGTTCCTATAGATTCTGTAAATTCTATTCTTCTATTTTCTACAAAACTTTCTAGTACTAGAGACAAGTGTGTCTGAAATAAAAACATTTCAATTCAAAAATTAGTGTTTATATTTAATTCGCATATAAATACTTTATTTGTTCTGTCTCTTTATAGAGTTTCTCATAGCTGTCTTTTGCTGCTTAGTCAACTTCAGTTCAATAATAATTTCATTCTTTTAGCTCAAAGCTTTGAGTTGCCTTTGTCACAAACAGACGGATAGAAAGACAGACTTAAGAGAAATGTGTTTTTCAGAGATGTCTAAAATGTAGAGATCGCGTTGAAATCGCGAGTGTGAAATTTTTTACGATTACATTACATCGTATACGAGAAAGTAAAAAACTATCTTCTTGTAGGAATATTTTTAGTATCCAGACTTGATCCATTTTTCAAATAATGAGTGGATTCCACGATGTAGTATTTACGATTCTTTCATCGAACTACTAAAATTGCAGTTCATTTAGGTTTACATTGAATCGATAATTGAGTTTTACGACTCAGGAAAAATTGTAGCATCCTAATGTAAGCGATATTAAGAAAATGCATTAGATAAGAGAAATACATCCGAACCATATATATATACAGGGTGTTTATAAAGTCCCGGGCCCATTTTGATGTTTAATAACTCGTAAAATAATAAAGATATAAACAAACTTATGGCATTTATTGATGGAATAACTCATATATTTTCCTTTTCAGGTTTGAATATTTTTACTTTTGTAAATATCGTCTGCGCGTGTGGTTATTTCCAGATAATTTCATTTTCCAGTCTAAATATCTGTACTTTTCTAAATATTGTCTGCTTATTAATTGCATTTTTCTCTCTTTTGTTTTCTGGCAACTATTGCAATGTTATGTTTACTTTTGATGTGTTTGTTCTATGTAGTACTTATGTATGTGATGTTTTATTCGAGTGGATATTAAGGAGAATGCGTACACCACAAGAGAAAGCACAGCTTTTATGGTGGTTCATAGAAATGAAATCGATAGTGCAAGCGCAGAGAAATTTCAGAAGAATTTACCAAAAAGATCCTCCATCCAAAAACAGCATCTTGCGATGGAAAAAGAATTTTCTAGAAATTGGAAGTATCGAAGATAAGAAACGTTCCAGACGTCCTTGCACAAGTGATTTTGATGTTGAGCGTGTCAGAGAGACATTTTTACACAATCCTAGAATATCTGTGAGATCAGCGGCAACAGAATTGGATATGCCAATTTCGACGGTGTACAAGGTTATTAAGAAAAAATTAAGACTGCATGCATACAAAGTTCAAATTGTTCAAGTTTTGTAACCGAACGATAGGCCTAGGAGGATGGCCTTTGCAACAGATATGCTAAGGAGGATAGAAGATGCTGCTGATTTTCTGAAGAGCATAATGTTCTCCGATGAAGCATCCTTTCATGTTTCTGGCATTGTTAATCGCCATAATGTGCGCAAATGGCTCTTTGGATGCCGACATGCTTGTCGCTACCTGGTGTGAAATTGACTATCGACTTGATATTCTCCGTGCGACGAAGGGGGCACACGTGGAAGTTCATTGACAAGGGTCATGAAACTTTTTGAGTCTATTTAACCATTTATGTTATTAATTTTAACCTATCTTTATTATTTTATGAGTTATTAAACATCAAAATGAGTCCGCGACTTTATAAACACCCTGTATATATTGTTACGAAATTTTCCCGGGGTTCGTTTGGATAGTGGAAGTTATATGGTGTGGAGAGCGCTTAATCAGCAGGCGACAGTAGAAAAAGAAACAACGACGTTTATTTACACGAAGACACACAGGACAGCACAAGGACGACAACTATATACAGCACAGAAGACGATTATCTTCAGCCGAGACGTGCAGGATACGACAAGACTCTCTACTGCAGACAGTAGCGCACAGCTTAGTTCAGCACTAGCTTGACTCCGTCGCTGCTCTACTAATCTCTGGAAGGCCAGTTCTTTACCGTCGATTCCGACAACGACTCTTCGACTCCACTGGTCCACGACTACTCTCTCTGGAAGACTCGTTTTTTCCCTTCGATCCCGACGACTCTCGAATACTACTCAATTCACGACCACCCTCTGGCAGCTGCGGCTGCCCCTTTTATAGGTCTCAGGAGGCGGGGCTAGACGCCTTTCGACCAATCAGGAACGTTCGAGGCGTAACTCGGTTCCTACTGGACGGATCGGGAAAGTTCTCGATGTTTCGGGTATAATCTATTTTGGTGCCAAAGTCGCCAAATTCGTCGCCAAGTTGCCAAATAGTCACCAAGTTTGTCGCCAAGCTCTGGGACCTCCTATGGAACCAACTATGCTGGGAAGCCCCATCACAGATTCGTAACAATATATATATGAATTCCGTTTAAAGGGAATTCAACAAATGATTTTATTTTTCACAAGCTGAAAAAAAAACTAAACTTATCATTTGACATGTTGTTTAACTTTTTATTTCTTCTTAGTATTTAGTTTATATTCATTTACTCAAGAAGTGTTATTGACGACTTTTGGCAGTCATATTTTGAATGAGGATAAAGATTTCGCTATTAATATTTTTTTGTTGATACCATATAGGAAACACAACTTCACTTACATGATGTAAATAATAATACTTGTCTCTTTTACTAATAAATGGGAAAGCATTTTCCAAACAATTAATACAAAAACAAACTTCATTTACAGATGCGAAAATTCCACCGACACCGCACTAATTTAACTAGTTGTGATTTATGCAAAAGAGGCGAGAGATCGATTGTTTAACAAGAATTGTATTTTAATATCAATTCATATTTTCCAGTATTATGTCCCCTGAAATTCCGAAGTTTATGATTAATGAATCAGCCATTGAAGTTAAGACGAAAAAACAGATGCTTCAAATCAGACCCATCGAGCAAACTATTTGAAATTCATAAATCCATTTCCTCTCAAAATTCTCTAGATTTTAAACAAGACTGAGCACAAATCCGACACGTAATAACTATATCGGCACGAAAACATGCAGATGGACATCGAAGGAAAATTCTTCTCTCAAAAAATGCCGATCAATATTCTGCATTCGTTAATTGAAACTTCCAGAAATCAAATAACGTTCATCATCCTAATTTAAGTGTTGGGATTCACACACGGTATCCAAGAAATAAATAATTAAGATTATTTATTATTAAAGGTAATTGGAAAGAAATATTCATTGCAGAAATAAGCAAAATCGAAATTAGAATTAATATATAGTGAATCGATTTCGTTAAATTTGTGGTATATTTTTTTCAAACTCAGATAGACCATAAAAAAGAAACTATTAAGATATGATTATAAAAAAATACAAAATGAAAGAACAAAATGAATTTGTTGCAAAAAGTCTTCTACAAATATGGTTATTTTCAGACATAATCCCCATAAGAATTCGAAAATTTGTTATATCAAGCGGATTAGAATTTCAATCACTTATTCGAAAATTTTGATAATAAATTCCATCAGTGATGTGAGATTGGCCTTAACATTATTCGAAACTTCTTACTAGTTTAAAAACCCTTTGTTTTGAGGGGGTGTAGCATGTGTAGCATGATTGCCTAAACGTTCACCATCGAAGCAGTAATTTTTGAAAGCTGGTAGGCCGGTTACTTTCCTAGGCTTCCAACATTACCCATTTTTTTTCGATTAAAAAAATTATTTTGTCTAACAATGTCTTATGTTTCCCTTACCCCCCCCCCCCCATCTTTATGGCAAAATGCTGCTTAGAGTCAAGTGGGTTTCATCTGAATTTAAGAACTAGTTAGGCTGCCAAAATAATGATACCAGACAAATAAGAGCTTCAAAGGAACGTTAAGGTCCATCTCACATCAATGAAGAGAACATTCTTAGAAGAGGGGATTGGAAACTTGATCCATCGAAAGGGCAAAGGTCTGAATCTTCATAGCGTTTATATCAAGAAAATAAATATGATTATAAATAAATTTTGAAAATGAATTCATTTTGTTCTCATTTTTTATCATGTTTTTTTTTAAATTTTTTTTTATGCATCAGAGCTTAAAACAAGCGACCTTTTATATTAAAGGCTCAGAAGCCATTCAGAGCAATTCAATAAACATTAAAATTGAGTTTATAGTATATTTAAAAGTCATTGATAAAAAATATTGATTTTATAACAGATAGAAATATTGTTTTATTAATCTGAATTTGTAACTTTATTAGTCTCTTAGTAAATTTATTAAACAGAACTTAGAACCTTAGTATCCTGCACAGAACTTAGGTATAGCATTAAATATGCCTAAATAAATAATATTTTTTTTAATCCTACTAAAAATTGCACTTAAGAAGTTTCTCGATTAAATTTTTTAGTTAATTAATCGATGTATTTATCCAAATAATGATTTTCTAATTTATTCCACGCATTCGAAATTTTGATTCTTATTCTGCCGTTTAATCCAGAAAAAAGTTATATAAAAATCTTCTCCGTGACAGCCATTGTGTTATAGAAATGAATGAAGTATACCACAAAAGATTAAACATATGCTACTTTATTTTATTTCTTTTATAAAGATGCGGTCTGAAAAATGTGGCATCTGATGTGAAAGATCTGACAGCAAAATCGGTATTCCTCATTCGACGATGTCTCTACAACATTTATCTCTTTGAAATGAAAACGTCTGCCTACATCTCTTTACTAAAGATTTTGGCATATTTTTTTTTTAATATCATAACAATTTTATGTTTAATCAATTAAATTAACACCTTTCAGTATTTATTTTTCATATGCAAACATGATCTTCTAATCTTTTGATCGAAAAGAATTCATCCCGCTCTTTTACTGTTATATGAAATGGATTTGCTTTTTTAACACTTACCAATGAATTGATCAAACACTTGAATCCATAAATACATTCTTTCCTCATTACATTTGATTGAATATCACCTAATGTGGTGCCCTTACGGCATTTAAAATATGATATAACGAGTTCAATGCGAAATGAAAGAAGTGTAAATTCTAATTTCGCGATTTATTCAACTCGAAATGCTACTGGCATGATTTGCATATGACATGCCCTTTCCAATTATTTCTATTTGCTGTTTGACTCAGAAATGTTTATTTCATTTGAAGAATAAACATTCCGAGGACCATTGTGAAATACAAAAGCATTTATTTTAATAATATTTGCGGAATAAATGGGGTGGATAAACTCATTAATATTGCATAGTATTGGAATAAAAATCAATGAAATGTAAAATTTGCTAGTATAATATTACCGTGCATGTTTCTCATCTTAAAATACGAAATGAGTCAGAACGCTGCCGAAATCAAAATTATTGCATATTTACGTTAAATGTAATTCAAATTATATTAATTTTAAGGATTTCCGTTCTGTGGTACCTCCTAGTTATAAGAGCATTTTTCTACTCATTTGAATGAAAAATGTTGATTTTTCGCCTTGAACTCAGCATTCATCATGGAAGGAATAAGATTCCTTGCATTATTATTCTATTGCAATATTCTAATTTTCAAGCTGTTATTTAACATTAATTTTAGTTCTTTAACT
This sequence comes from Argiope bruennichi, assembly GCF_947563725.1. NCBI lineage: Eukaryota > Metazoa > Arthropoda > Arachnida > Araneae > Araneidae > Argiope > Argiope bruennichi. The sequence goes on along the minus strand of NC_079160.1, from coordinate 101,853,793 downwards.
TTAAAAATTAGACATTGCTGGTGGCAACTCAAAGAAAAGCCATTTCGAGATAACAATAATGTTTTCAATCAAACAGAGTGGCAGCAACAGGAAAAATTATTTCAAATATGTATGAAAGCAGAATGGAAAAATAATGAAAACAGCTACGAATGAAGAAAGCCATTCATGTTTGTATTCTTAGAATTTCGGTCTGGTTACTTTAGACTATTTTTGAATAAAAATGATAACATTGTAATGTTATTCATCAAGTGATGCAGAATTCATAAATAGTTTTTAAAATGTCTACGTCATTAAAAGGAAAGTTTTAAAACGTTGCTCTTAACAACTATGGAAAATCTGTATATGAACTTAAAACTTAAAAACGAACTTAACTTAAACTTAAAAACGAAATGCATAAATGACAGTGCAACAATAACCCCACATCTGTCTTTGTTACACATTGTTAACCGTATTGGATAAGTGCATGCCCGCGATATATGAGTACCCAACAGTCATATTTTTATAACACAAATCTTTATTTTAGAAAACTAAGTGAAACTATTAATTTCTTTAAAGAAGATAATTTGTTTATTAAAGGATAATTTGAAATATAGAAAATGATCAGTATATTTCAGTCACCAAGTTTGTTGGATGGCTTAATACGCATTTTACAAGTCATGAGAATGTCCTTCAAATGATGTTAAGGTCAATATTTGATAGAGCAGATAAATGGCAAGGAAAATTTCAAATACTTGTAAAACAAGTTTCTCATTTTTCTAACTAGTCAGATAAGACCACAGTCGTTCTGGATTTTTAACAACATAATTACAAGGCAGATACAGATGACAAACATTCATCAAATTACTTTCTTTTTACTTCATTAGAACAATTCAGCCAGAAAAGTGAAAGTTAATTTCCTTGTTTCAGAACATCGACAGAGGAGAATGGAATACTGGTTACTCTCCGCCTTTCTCTAAAAGAATCCCGAGAGAAGTTTTCCATTATTAAGGATCCCGTTACTTTAAGATAGAATGCAACTTTCTGATGTTTGTCGAATTAATGAATTAAAACGAAGAGGTTAATTCCTGATTCCGCTATACTTATTGGAGTTGTTAATTAAAAGTTGCTAACTTAGATTTTTCTCCATGCTAACCTCGCTTCAGGGAAAAAGATGGAAATCTAAGAAGAGGAAATTTTATCACTGAAACCGTGTTCATTTGCAGACGGAATTCCATAATGCACAAGGATCTTTTCAGAGCAATTAACAATAATTCCCTTTCCCCTAAATATTTTATGTTTGACAGCGAATGTTCTGTATTTTTCGAACAAATCTGAAGTGTTAATATTCTTTTGTTCTAAACCGAATTAATTCATGAAAGTTTTAAGAATGCTAAAATATACGTAGGTTAAATATCAGGGCTTTGTTATTTTCTAATATTTTAAATTCTTAATATTTAAGTGATTTTTGATTTAAAGAGTATTTAATAGTTTTGGAAAGTTTTAAACAGATTTCATTTTTAAAACCTTTTTAAAACATCAGTGATCTTCTTTTTTTATCCAAATTTCTTAACTCATAGGACTTCTCTCTATTAAAATTCATGAAATTATTGAATAAACGTTTTTAAAAGAATAAACATTCGAATGCAGAATTCCCTGCAAAAAAATAATTTTTTTATAAGTATTGTAAATATGAATATTAAGAAAAACTGTCATTTGTAAATATATGATTATCTTTTTTTCTAGTTTTTTTTAAAGCTTTATTATTTTTCCATGAGAAAAATGTTATGGTTTTGCAAAATCGTTTCATGCTTTTATTTATCAAAGATTCAGCCCACCTGTAAGGCATATTTCTTCTTTTTCATAACACAAAATATCTTTTAGATTTCTCACATGCAATATATTGCTTCTATTGGAGACTATGTTAACTCATCTTTTCCTCCATAGCATGAATTCTACTTTCTTCTTCAGCATAATACATAAAAAACTTAATATGAATGTTTAAGAAATACGCATTTTTATTAGTATATTTAAAAGAAGTTTTTTTTTAATTTTTTAAGTTTTTAATTACAATTCAGTATTCTAAATTATTAGGATTATTTAAATTATCTTTCACAAATTTCCAACCAAGACTGAAGTGATTGATTCTTGCTTTTATTATACACACACAAAAAAAGAAGAATTCAATTTAGATCTCCGTTTCATTTAGTTCCAATTTTCAAAAAAAATGAGCTCTTGGCTTAAAAGAATGAAAAGTGAATAGAGAGATATTGAGTTTGAGTTGTTGGCCTTTGCTAAGTCCTTTTCTATTTTGATCTTTCATTTCCTGGTGGCACCCCAACTGCGTTCATTGTAGTCCTCATTTGATCTTGTTCTTTAGAAAAAAATGTTTTAAATTTACTTAAATTCTTTTTATGACAGGAAGGAATGATCGGAAATTCTTTTTATACAAAGTAGTCAACTGATAAAATACAATGAATTAAAGGATAAATAAACTTTTTTAAAAAAATATTATTCTTAGGTATTGCCTAATTGATTCAAAAATTTCATTCACTTATGATACAAATCTCGAATCGATATGCCAGCTACAAAATGAAGAGTCAATGTGCACCTTTAAATTTTAAAATATGTAAAATATTGTTTTCATATTTACCTATATTCTGTTTCAAATATTAATGACAAAAAGACCCACTTTTTAACTAGTCATGTTCTGAACTCTTACCATGATGCTTGCTTATTTTATAAATTTTCACCCACGTATATAGCTCTTCATAGTACGGCATTGCGAGTACTTTGGCATTAATTTCGTTTTTAGAAGTCATTTTTGTATTGAATATCATCCGTTTAGTTTAGTCATACTAATGTCCCCTTTGAAAGCAACACGACGCCTTTTTGAGGAGAGAGTTCATAAATTTGAAATGCAGTCAAATAATGCGGACGACACCTGAGCTAGTATCCCCTCTTCAAACTTTTTCACCGCACCAAAGGAAGAACATTCGGTCCATGGTGTCAGATTTAAAGTGCAACAAGCAAGTTTACTCGAAGAATATTTAGTGTAGTCGGGGCTTGAAAGGAAAACCATCAGACCCCGAAGCCGAGACATTTCCGTTAGGTCATCTAGTCCTAATGGCATTTTAAATGTTGTGAATCTGATTTTCCTCAACAGGATCCAAGTGAGCTGTGCACATGCTGTACAACAGAAACTCACAAAAACACACAGAGTGTTATTTTACATTCAGAAAGTGCATTGTTTTACAAAATAAAATTGTTGAGATGATTTTGAAGTGTGTCCAACAGACAGACATTCAATCCGTTTTTGAAAATGCAATTCCATTTTTTTTAATACTTACTGAACTTCAGATTGCAGGACTTAAAACTTTTTCTTCTTCAAAATAATGAAAAAATTTCATGTTTTGGGGATTTATTTAAAAATATTAATATTAAATACTAAGACAACAAAACATTCAAACAGTATTAGACCCGTAAATATTGCGGATCTTCCTTGAAATTAGATCTTCAATCCATGTAATTCTTCTCCTAAAGTCACGATTATTTTAAGAGCTTATCACAACATTTAAATACAAAGAAATTTCCATTTTACTCCGTTACTTTCGGAACATTCTTCATTTAATGTTACATTATAAATAACGCGAACTTGTAACGAAAATTCAGCTCTAAAGCTAGATTTTGTGCTATTTAAAAAGAAATATTTTCTTTCATCGAGATAAACCAAGAGAAGTGAAATAATATTTTACTATAAATTTCCTCAACTTTGAAGTTAAATTTTTGCATTATATTCAATACTATATGCCGTTTTACGAAGTAATAAATCTCTTAATTTTCTTCTCTCAAAATATTTAAGATTCCTTTCCGGAAAACTACTTGATGCAGCAGCTCTCTTGACACGACTCTCGGAAAGATTTTACATATCTTCTATGTTAATGGTCCTTAGAACTTACATCAAACAATATTATACGAGAAGTCAGATCGGACTTGAATGGATTAAGAATGTGTTGTAGGCAAAGATCTTAGGTCATCCAATTTAAAGACAATTAACGAATTATCCATTATTAGGAGAAATTAGGAGGTAATACTTCTCAAGAAAAAGAATATTTCCGACAAACTTCATTTATCCGTTTCTTCTAACCTTTACACAGTTCTTAAAGCAAAATTCTGTGAATCGATCATTTTGTTATAAAGCATATTTTAATGGCTTTATGCAAAGATTGTTCATTCATTATGTTGCCTTTTAAATTTAAAGAATACCGCGTCATATATCAACATATATAGAACAACTGATTCTAATCTTTCAGAACAAAGGCAAAATAACTCATTTGCAAATGCATTAAGAGCTAATTAATCTGTTTCGTCCTCGTATAATATTGTCGCGTAGATGAGGTGAATGTAGTAAAGTCAATAGAAATGAACACACTCAAGATCAACTGAAGATTTTATTACCCATCTAACTGATTGAGAAACTACTTATATACCGTTGAAGAACCTTCTAGGCTTTGAAGGCTCGCAGAAAATTGGGAATTTACATAAATAACAGATTTGTCTAATTAACATAAATTTGCATAACTTTGCATAATTAACACAACTTTCACATAAAGCAAATTGAAATTAAAAATCAATTTTTGACAATTCGCCTCGCTTGTGTTCGAACCCGCAACCTTCCGTTCAGCTATAAGGTGCTTGGCCGAAAGGAACAATTTTCGCTACAATATAATTAAGCCATTACTTATTTCACCTTTCTATTCTTAATATATTATTATTCCATTAAATAGCATGGATTTAGGCCTAATCAATATTTATGAAATCCCTTAAGCTAAACAAAGTAATAATGAAAATTCTTTGAATATCACAGAACATCGTTATAGAATTAGAATACAAGACAATAACCTTTAGCATTCATAAATGCTTTACTAACAATTTTTAAAACAAGCTTTAATCGCATTCTCCGTTTTCAATATCAGCTGTCTAAACCTAAAAATTTGTACATTAGACTTTAAAAGTGAGGTTTCGTAACTTTCCAAGCAGTAGAATATTTTAATCCCCTTTGCAATCTTTGTTCAAACAAACATGAATTCGATCCAAACTTTTAGTTCACAAACAACTCCAGTGAAATCCACCAGCGTCCTATTGTAAATCAGTGAATATTCATGAAGCAATAGGAATGCGAGCACAACAAAGGGATGAAAACTCACAGAGTGAATGCTAATCAAATCGACATTTTTTACCGGCAGTAAAAAGTGTCGGGCAGTATGAGTGTTTTACTGCAGTCTCTTACTTGCAGAGAAAATGCAAATGCTCACTAGATTCCGATGAAATTTTGACACGCAGTTAAATGGAATCTTAGACTGCTAACATAAAATAAATTTTTTTGCTGAACAAAATAGAATGCCTTTTTATTTATTCAGAATTGCTACTAAAATTCTTTAGATAGACTGTGATAAACAAAATGATATTCCAACATGAGTAAGAACTGTTAAATCCGATATAACTGTTGTAAGAACTGTTTGAATATCCGGTGTCGGATATTTTTTTAGAATATTTAAAATTTAAAAAAAATCATTTTGTTTTTATACTTGTAAACTCTATTGGAAATGCATGTTCTTCGTTTTATTGTTGACAGTTTCAATTTACTTTAAAGATAAGACTTTAAACGTTTAAATATTATAAATTTTATAATCTCTATTGTTTTTAAATTTTCATGACAGTAAGTATAAAATGAGTTAATTTTATACATTCATTTTTACCTCCGTATCTCAGTTCAAGTTGAATGAAAATATTAGATATTTTTTAATAATTTTATGTATTTTTTGCACTTGTTCTTTGCCATTCAAGTACAGGATATGTATTTTTGAATTTCTTATATTTATTTATTTATACTCTTATATTTGTATATTTTTACAAATTTCATTTATTAGTATTATTATCAGTGAATGAACGAATTAAAATTCTTTCAGGAACATTTATGAATCCACATCACAGCATTTGGTTGCATGACACATTAAGAAAAAGTGATTCTAATCACAAATTATAAACGGCACATTCTAAAAAACTCTTGGAAGATCATTTTCAATCTTTGTTTTTTAAAGAGAACTAAACCTTTTCATTATCTTTTAATCAAATCATTGGCTGTTGAAGAAAATGCAAATAAGCTTCATCGTCACGTTTGAAAAACAGAATTCAAATAGTTGTCTTGAGGCTGTCATTATTGGCATTATTGCTATTGTAATATTAGACCTTGCAACAACTTACATTGTTCAAATTACATTACATATTAATTGCACAAATAAAAATTAATTAGAAAAATTCAATTAGTATGTAATATTTAAATATTTGAAATAAGAAACATTTCCACCAAACCGTTTGTTTTATTTATTTGACGAATATATTCTAATAACAGCAATTTATAAACAATTCTTAATTTATCATTGCCTTTCTGTACTAAATTAAATATTTTAAACTCCGATAAAATATTATGCACTCTTTATTTTAAATTATTCCCAAAAAATATTTGGCAATTACGATTTAAATAAAATACTTAAATGATTCAAAGCATCAAAAAAGAAAATGATGTCCTTTTTTACATGTTACTTTTCCAAAATCAATTTTATGTTGAGTGATTCATAAAAATAAATAATATAAATTTCTCAGAAGATAAATGCAATCTTCCATCAAATAAAAATCATTTCTCGAATTTATAAAAGACCAAACGATTTCTGCTTTCATTACAAAAAAGAAAAACATTTTTTTTTTTATTTCAATTCTTATGATATTTTGAACGATAATCTATACTTATAATAAAGCTCAATGTGTGTGTGTGTGTGTGTGTTGGCGCTCTACAGGCCAGACCGTTTGACATACAGCTACCAAATTTGGTACATGTATACCTTGGAGGTTGGGAATGTGCACCTGGGGTTTCTTTTTTCGAATTTTTAATTAGAATTTTAATTATTAATTAAAAACTAACTTTCCCGCCAAAAAAATCTTCCATTTTCCCCACCGCCAACTTTTCCGCCAAAAAAATCTTCCATTATCCCCAGCGCCAAACGAGAAAGGCTTCAGTTTTTTTTTCTCCCAACAGTAATGAGGCTAGGGTTAAAATTTTTCGGCGGATTATTTCAATCGGTTCTGTTTGTTTTCTTAATGTTTGATGCATTTAAAATTAAACATTGTTAATGAATCAATCTTTCAGATTCATTCTGAAGTACTTTTGAATTAAAATAAAACAGAATAAAGGAAATTAAAAATTTCTAATCCGCATAGCGTTACCCCAACTGGCGTAGAAAAAATCACTTATTTGCGTTACGTAACCGGCGAAGAAAATTCACGCATGCGCCTTCTGTTCTGATTGTTGCCATGACAACGTTATCAATGGATGATTTAAATTATTTTTGGGTTAGTTGCATGCTTTTGTAAGTAAATTGTATTTATGTTAGTTATATATTTTTTGTATATGCTTATAGTTTTAAGTACATCGTTTTTTAAGTAGTTTTTTTAAAACATGTTTTCAACCGTTTATTTTAAACGATTCGTTTTATTTTCTTAGTGTTTGATGCATTTAAATTTAAACATTGTTAATGAATCGATCTGCTCATAATGAATCTAAGAAAATTTTGTTGACCAACTCTTGAGATATTACATAAATTTAAAAAGATATTCTTTAGTGCCCATAAAGTTTAAACGCTGAGTGACTCTATTTTCAGTAATCAGATTATAAAAAAAATGCTTTGTTTCAGTAAAAAATATTATTATATTAATTGAAGATAAATTCTTTCCACTTTAATTTAAAGCATAAATTCTACGGGTGCTAACAGAAAATGAGAGATACATATTACGTTATGACTGAAGGCCTTTATAATATTATGAATGAATTGTATGATAATCAAAATTTGAAGTTTTAAAATATTTTGATGAAGAAGCTATTAAAGTAGAAATTGCATAAAATATTTAATTATTAAAATTTTAACGAACATTAAGATTGGCTAACCGGCTGGTCGCCAAAGGCGGCTAGTATGAAATAAATTTAATGGCTCTGATCATAAAAACTATAAATGGAATTTGGAAAGAGTTTTTTTTGAAAGATTATATGACATAATCATGGCTATAAAATTCATTAGTGCAGTGAAAAATAGAGTATATCTCAAAATATGAAGAGGTTTGAAAGCATTTCTGAATCTTCAGTTTTACTCCGTTGTAAATAAATGATAAATACTGATTGGAAATGCGTGGTCACTTATAGGATAATTGAGTTATTATCGTGAAAATATTGAGAATTGGCAATTTTCTCTAAAAAATATTTAAATAAGGGTTAAAAAACTTTATATTAAAATACTGGATGTTTCAATCACCTCATCAAATGCAGAGTTTTTCAAATGAAAATAAATTAAAGATAAAAATTGAAAGTGGCAATAAGCAGAGCTGTGCTTCAAAACATTTGTCAAATCAGGGAATAAGTTTTATCGGTGGAACTATGATCCATCTATGCAGGATGATTGGTAAGTCGTTTTAAGTTCTTTACATTCAAAGTGGCGGCTTCCCGTACAGCCAGAGTAGTAACGTGTACTTATAGTAAAGAGACTCTGCTGAATTTATTGAGAAAGGGTAAAACGTTCCTAGCGGCGAAATAAGGTATTCAAAAAATATAAGGGATTGGTCAAAAAGTCCAAATAAAAAAATGCATGTTGTACCATACAAAAGAGTTTCATAGATTTATTTTTAAAATTGGCGAAACTATTTACGATTAAAATTATCAATTTTTTTGACTGGAAAAGGGGTTGCCTGAAAATTAAAATATGTTTTCTCTAGTATTCGTCTAAAATAAAATCGTTTATCAAATTTTCTTGTTTACTTTCTTCATTGCATAACTCTGCAATGAAGTAAGTATGACAGTAACGGAGACGCATTCTGCACTTTGGGGCGAGCTCCTTTACAATTACAAGACATGGAAATTTCATAATTTAATCGCAGTTAGCTCTTCTAATTGTACAGCAAACTTAACTTACAATTAAATACATGAAATTTTTATCCGTTTTTAATGTGGTATACGGTACATTTTTCTAATTTGCCTTTTTGAACGATCCCTTTGACTTTTTTTAACTTTATTAATTCATCGCTTTTGGCAATTAACCTTTCTCAATAAATTAAGCATAGTCACTTTCATAGATACACTTTACTTGCACAAAACGCTATGAATTGGAAGGGATATTTAATTTAAAAGGCATAAAGAGACTTCACCGATCATCCTCTATATACTTCTTTTTATTGACTCTACAAAAAATAAAATGTGCCTTTAATATTTGAAATTTTTATCTGGCTATAAGTTTTAATTTGTATATTAACGTGATTATCAACAAAAATATTTGATTCCTCTTCGTTTTTAAGAAACTTTATTTTTATATTCATTCGTTTTATCATGTGAGAACATGGTGTTCTTTAGTTTGAGATATTTGAAGCCGCAAAATTTCACTGGCAGAAAATTGGCAATTTATCGTTTATGAGGCATCAATTTTTCCCTCTTATAGGTATTAGAAATGTATAAAGAAGATTGTCATAATTGGCGACTTATCGCCAACAAAAAGTTACAAATTGGCGCAGTAATTAATCCGATTCTCTTGTCTGGCCAATAAAAGGTAGGGTCTTACGAAGTTATATATATATATATATATATATATATATATATATGTCTAATCTGATAGTCACATGATTGTTTCGAACCGGTTTATACTGGTTAATGACTTAAACTAATTAAGACTGTTGGTAGTGGCTTGAAAAAAATAATGTTCTCGCATGATAATTTGAAATTTGCGATAGCAAATTTCCATTTATTATTATTATCTTCCCTTCTATTCATATAACTAGTATTGACATCTAGTTTCCACTAGATGTCAGAGATCTAGTGTAGGCATCTAGTTTCCATTAGATGTCAATATCCTAATTGATAGCCACTCACTTACTAACATCACAAGATAGTATTCTCTCCACTCTATCCGAAAGAAAATTATGATAAAAAGTTTTTGATCACCCAAGTTATCTTTACAACTCCTGATTTTTGACTTTTTTTAAATATAAAACAGGCATCTTTCATGATTTTCCCCTGAAGCATTTATTCTATTCCAGATTGTCTAAATATTTGCCCAATTGTCTTCCAAATGTATAGTTAAAAATCTTTAAAAGGCAAATTTTCCTTCTTCAATCAATATTCATGCCTATATCGTTAAAAACATCATTAAATATAAAATTTATTTCCCTTTATAAAAATTTTAATAATTAAATCCCGTATTTTATGTAAAATTTATATTTTCTGCTTCAGCCATATCGTTAATTGCATCTGAATTGTTAGTACTACGAAGCAAATCTGAACTCCAACACTCCAATAAGAAATGAACCATTAAGTTTTTCTCATATCTCCTTTTCTAGTACACATATTCACCTATTCCACTTAAAACAACCGTGAAATTATTGGAAGTAATAACTTCATATTTTGAAGCAATATTTTTTAAAGCAAAATACATTTTGGTGCCAAAAAACTGTAAATTATGGATTTGCAAAGTGTTTCTTTAAACTCGGTCCATTAGCGAATGCATATCAAAATGGAGAGTATATCCAAATTGAACTACAATAATACAACCAAAAAGCGTACGAGTCATATAATCGGTTTTCTTTATTCCGTAAGGCCATTGCCAATCAGTGATATCTGCCATTAGATGGAGAAAAATAAAATATATAAATTTTAAAGATGGTAGCAAAGAATAACATTTTGTACATTATTGATAAACCTTTTATGAATATTTGATAATCTCACAACAGCCAATCGCTTTTCTTTATTTTGATTTTTGTCGATTTAAAAATTTCTTCCACATACTTCCATCACTATTCAAATAAGCGTCAGATTTCATGTACTCAAAATGAACTGAAAAGTCAATCAAGTAATTTAGCAATAGACGATGGATAAATTGGCGACTTTTCCGAGTAAAGTTGTTAAAATTCGTTTTTCTTTTTGTCACCGTATCGAATAAACCTCACTTTCAATCAACGTCAAATGGGAAGTGAGAAAACTGCAGACGAAAAAGACTTTTCGTAAACAATGGCCATCTCTCCTCTTTGATCTTTTGAACTCATTTTGACCCTCTTGGGATTCTAGAGTTGTCTTGTTTATTTTGTGTTGGCAGAGAAAACAATATATCTCGGAGAAACGCATCTCCGAAAATTCTATTAAAGAACGGCATTCTTTCAAATGCTCACTAGTACTCATGTCGCGATGACTTTACTTTGCTGATGATTTTTTAGCGGATGCAACATGATTGACATAATACGTAGTGTTGAATGAATAGGGTGTGTCTATGTTTGAATGATAAATTTCAATTTTTATATTAAAGTGGTTTTAACAAGAATATTTGACTTATCATCATTTCTTCGTAAGGTTTTTTTTGTATCCATTTCCTTTTTATTATTATTCATTATTCTTACAAGTGGCAGAAAACAATTCCGTTAGAAGATTTTGATTGATCGTGACTCATTTTCTGACATTATAAGAATTTTTTCTCCCTCCCCTCTTTAGTCTGAAGCGATATGCAATAAGCCAAGGATAGAACCTGGGACCTTGTGATTAGTAGTTCAGTAACTAAACCATTAATACCAAAACGACCGATCGGGTAGAAGAGTTGTTAACTGGCTCATAAGCTATTCACTACAGTATTCTCCCACCAGTCAGTCGGAGGTGAGACGAACGATATGGCTGTTGAGTGGTGATGTATTGAGAAGCTGTTGTCTAAATGGGCCTGTACCCAGTTTGAATAGAGCCAAGCGTTATGGCGAGCGTGTGTGGGTGCTGATGCCATTGTGCCAAGTGAGTCTGATGACTTTGGTTCCGGGTAGATGGCGCCACATCAGCTGTAAGAAGGTTGAAGGTTCATCGTCCGGGTCACCAATGAAGCGGTAAGCGATGCGCTAAGATAGAACCTGGGACATTGTGGTTAGCAGTCCAGTAACTAAACCATTATACCAAACCGATCGTTCGGGTAAAAGAGTTGTTAACTGGCTAATATGTTATTCACCACAAGTCCAACTTGGATTATGATAGAATATTTATGACCATCCACGATATCTATAAAACGCTTCATGAATGAATTTATTAAATCTTAGAAACATACATCTATCGCGTTTTCTTTTTCTGAAGCATTTTGTCTCTTCTAAAGTGCTTGAATGTTTATCTAATGCACATTTTCCAACTGTATAAATAAATTCTTTAAAAAGTAAATCTTTCTTTTTCAATCTATCTTTATTCATATTTATACGCATTGTAAAATGTAAAATATTTTATTTCTCTTCATAAATATTTTAAATAATCAAAGAAAATCAATTTGTTACTTAAATATTTATATTTTTTGCTAAAACATTATTTTTCATTCAATCTGAAATTTTTCCAAGTATAGAGTAAACCTGAACTCCAATATTCCAGCAAGAAAGGAATAATTACGGTTTTCCATTGTCTCCTGTTTTATTTCATCTACCCAACCACTCCATTTAAACCAATCGTGTAGAAATAGAATAACTTTAGTATTTAAAGCTTTTCAAGAAATTTTAACATAATTAACATGAAAAAAGTCATGACTTTTGTGTCTGAGTTAAACCGATATACAAAGAGTTTTATAAAATACTGTCCATTAGTGAATGCATCTGAAAATAGATGCTATTTCACAAATAAATGGCAAAAATTTGCAGCCATAAAATGTAAGAGCTGTAGCATAAGTTTTATTTATTCCTTAAGGCAATGCCATTCAATGGTCTCTTACTACAAAAAGTGAAATAAGATATTTAAATTTTAGAGATGATAGCAGGGAATAACATTTTGTAAATTCTTGCTTACTTTTTTGGGGAATAACATTTAGTAAATTATTGCTTAATTTTTGTAAATATTTTTTAATCACAAATATCAGTTGCTCTTTCTTTTCGATTTTTGTTCCACTTAAAAATATCTGCTTCAATCACCGAAAATCTTACTTCCGTCATTTTTCAAGCAAGCTTCAGATTTTATCTGCTCTAAGTGAAATGAGAAACCATGCGAGTCATTTTACAGAACACGATGGAAAAATAGGCTATTTCTCAAGTAAAGTCGTTAAATTTCGTTTTTCTTTCTGTTGCTATATCCAGATGTACCTAGTATTCAATTATCATCAAATGGAGGGTCAGAGAGTTGCCGACGAAATTGACTTCTGGGAAACAATGGTCATCTCACTTGTTTTGTCTTTTTAACTCCTTTTAACCCTCTTGGAATTCTAGAGTTGTGTTGCTTACTCGGCGTTGAAGGGATAAAGGATATATATCTGTGTGGTACATCTTTGAGATGTTTTTTTTTTTTTTTTTTTTGAGAAAAATTATATTTTCAGAAGTTTACTAAGGTTTAAATCGCGAAGACGTTACGTTGCTAATGATATTTCAGTTGATGTATCGTAATTATCATTGGTGATCTTGTAAGCAGAATAGGCACTTTTGCGTGTACAACGTGCGTGTATGTGTAAGTGTAAATAGTAATATTAAAAATCTCTTACGATTTTACTTGTTAACAGAAAATAAAATTACCAAATTCTTTTATTATTCAACAAATATTACTGATACCATTTCAACTTCATTTTTTTAAATATTGTAATAATTTTTGAATTATTGCTTCAATATCAAACGATTTACTAAAATGCGGAAGAAGAAAATATTTTTTTTACTGTCTACGTTTTATATTAAAATATATTTACTTATTTTTAAAATATTTATAAAAAATTTATAAAATATATTTATATATTGTTTACTATATATATATTATATTAAAATATCGAGAGAAGAAATCGTTTGCTATAAAGAATTTAAAATGCAATCATATATTATTAATAGCTATCGTCTGATAAATGTGTTTCTATTGTTTAGCAGAGAAAAATCAGGAATCCCTTGCAATTCCTATGAGCTACTATGGCATATCTTTAACATCTATTTCTTCAGCCAGTCGTGCGATAAAACGTGGAAATGGCCGATAGTGTAGGAGCAAACACTCGATATTTCTTTCTTCCCGCCTTGGAATAAAAGCCTCTCAACCCATTGACCCGATTGTGGGGGTAATTGGATAAGCTGGTCGAGAAATAATTCTGACCTCATAGCCATTAGACGAAACAAATAATTATCCAATGTCTCTCCAATGAAAATGTCTATTCCTTCTATTATTTTACTTGAAAGCATTCTTCAATCTTTGTTTTTTCTAACTGATAATAAAAACAATAGTTTTTTTCTATTTGTGTGTGTTGATCGTTATACAGGCAATATTTATAAAATTTGTTGAAACTAAATCTATAATAAAGTAATGTTAGTAAAATTCGTTGTATCATGATATTTTAATCTAATCTATTTTATTTAATTTAACTATTCTTATCCAATTCGGAAATTTCTGTTATATTTTACATGAAGCACACTAGAAAAGAAGACTTTTCATCTGCATGCAAACAAACCTGATGATTAAAAAAATAATGCACTAAATGGATAAAGTTTAGCCTATATTTCCCCAAAAATTCCAGATGCGTATCGAATTATAGGCAAAAATTTATGAAAGTATCGGCAACCTGTGATTCCTGTGTAATTTAATAAAAAACTCAAAATGATATCGACTAAGGATAAATTAAATTAGATAATGTGACTTTGATATCTAATTTGAACTAAAAATAATAATTGATATAAATCAGTACCAAATTTGGATTTAATAGGACATCGTAAGAAATCCAAAATGTATATTTGCTGTTCTGTACTTTACCATGAAATTGAAAAAAATAATGAAGGAAAAAATGCATACCACATTGATTATATTCGTCATAAGTTTGAAGAAATTTTACGCCCATTATTTATAGCCTTTATTATTATGTAACGCATTTAAAACAATTTTGATTATAATACAGAAAAAAATATTTCATTGATCATACATTTGGGGTCAAATTATTGACCCATTTTTATTTTGTCATTAAATAATAAAAATCCTTTTCGCAAGCTTTTAGCAATATTAAGGAATCGAACGATAGTGTCTTCTACAAGATTTTGTTCTTATCTAGTTTCGGACATCAATCCAGAGGTAAAAAAAGATATAAATATCTTTTAAGTTTAATATTAAAATACATCTATTTTCAGAATTATTATAATTGAATTGTTGTTTGAATTAAACCGAATTTGCATGGAAATTGTAATGGTCAAAATTCAAGGTAATGTTGGTCAATTTGATGAGTTCACTTATGAGTAGAATGTCAATAAGGAAAATAAAACTCCTTCTAAAACTTCCTCTTTGAAAATGCTGTGTTAAGTAAATTAATATTTAGAAATCATTGTTCAAAAATAGATTAATATTTCTGTTGATCATACTGATGAGAGATTTCTTAATTATCAATTATTAATAGTGTTCGCATCTAGTAGATTCACCAAGAATATGGATTGCAAATAATCATAATTAAATCTCTTATATATATATATATATATATATATATATATATATATATATATATATATATATATATATATATATATATATATATATATATATATATATATATATATATATATGCGAAATATATATATATATATATATGCGAAATTTAATAAGTCTGTGTTAGCCTTGCTTTGCTTTCAGAGCATCAATATATCCACAATTTCATTCTTTTTATTAATAGTATAAATTATATCATTGTCGAATTTTTCAAGAAATTTTCAGAACAATTAATTAGAATTCAGCCGAGTTTAGGCACAGATAATAATTGGTCCAAATTCAAGGTAATGTGGATCAATTCGATTGTTCATTTGTGATTTTAATGCCGATGATAAAAAAAACCTTTCTCCATCATTGCTTCATTTTGATAATGACCTGTTATAACGGCGTCCTGGCATAGGAGTAGCGCGTCTTCCCCTTGACCTGGGCGTCCTGGTCAAGGGGAAGTCAGGCATGGTTGTTCTTCATCTGTTCTATCTGTGAGATGTGTGAATGTGCCCCTTGTAAAAAGGGGTTGTGCAAGCGAATGTGATGCGTGAGCAGCTAAGACGTACTCTTGTCCCTAGTTGGCGCTGCCAAAACAAGAGGTGCTCCCTTGGCTTAAAATCGCTGTCGTCAGCAAGCTTGTCTAGGACAAGTGCCATTATAAACAACAACAACAATGATCTCTTATGGAATCTATTACATTGAAGTAATTATTCGAAAAGAAAGGAATGTTTCCATTGATCATAATGATGGGATATTTTCTTAACTATCCTTTATTAACTATCATTGGCAAAAATTGATTTGCTGAAAAGTGTGATTGCATTTAATTCCAATGAAATTGATTTTACATCATTTGATTTCTATAGTACCTTCAACAAAGCAATTTTAAGCATGAAATTTTCATAGACATTGAATCCTTTTTATTAACCTCGTGCCAGTTCTGTTCATTGTATATGAGCGTCCTAATGTCCGATGGTACTTTTTAAGAAACAAACAACGTACAGAAAGAAAATTTGACAATGGCATAAAGTAACTATACTTCAAAGGAAACATTGCTTGAAAAGAATTAAAAAGTTATTTGCAGATATTAACAGGATTCTATTGTGATATATTTTAAACATTATTTACATTACAAACAAAAAAACAGATAGAAATCTGGATATAAGCTAATCCATTATAGGAAAAGATTTAGATAGTTCCCTATCATGACAAGGCTATTCTGGAGCCCCAAATAGGTATCATTATATCCAAGCATCCACTCTCAATCTTCATCGTGACGAAAAGGAATTCCTTGAAAAGAATTAAAAAGTTATTTGCAGATATTAACAGGATTCTATTGTGATATATTTTAAACATTATTTACATTACAAACAAAAAAAAACAGATAGAAATCTTGAAATAAGCTAATCCATTACAGGAAAAGATTTAGATAGTTCCCTATCATGACAAGGCTATTCTGGAGCCCCAAATAGGTATCATTATATCCAAGCATCCACTCTCAATCTTCATCGTGACGAAAAGGAATTCCTTGAAAAGAATTAAAAAGTTATTTGCAGATATTAACAGGATTCTATTGTGATATATTTTAAACATTATTTACATTTCAAACAAAAAAAACAGATAGAAATCTGGAAATGAGCTAATTCATTATAGGAAAAGATTTAGATAGTTCCCTATCATGACAAGGCTATTCTGGAGCCCCAAATAGGTATCATTATATCCAAGCATCCACTCTCAATCTTCATCGTGACGAAAAGGAATTCCTTGAAAAGAATTAAAAAGTTATTTGCAGATATTAACAGGATTCTATTGTGATATATTTTAAACATTATTTACATTACAAACAAAAAAACAGATAGAAATCTGGAAATAAGCTAATCCATTATAGGAAAAGATTTAGATAGTTCCCTATCATGACAAGGCTATTCTGGAGCCCCAAATAGGTATCATTATATCCAAGCATCCACTCTCAATCTTCATCGTGACGAAAAGGAATTCCTTTTTCTTGGTCAGTGTGGTCGCAGTGAAAACTCATTTCTCCGGTGGTCAGGGAAGTTGATGGATTGTTGCACAGCTGAAGATGAGATCTTTCAATTGCGCCATTTTCTCTTCTTTGTGCAGATGGAATATTTAAGAAATAGAACACAACATTGTTTCCATAAAATAAAAAATAAAAATCCAGTTAATAAATGATATTAAGATGATAAAATTGGATTGACTCATTGTAAGTAATTAAATTTATACATCGTGTAGCCGTAACTTTAATATCTTTCCATTTTATAGAATTGAGATTTTTAGTTTGCAAAATATCATTTTCTATCAAATACAAACTTTTATATTCTTCCATTTTATTAATGTTTTAAGAGACTGTGATTATGTGATTTTGAAGAGACTGTGTACTAGAGAATTGCATTATATTAATAGAAAACATTACAATTATTATTAATTATTCGATAAACTAATATTTTACTACACAAATTTTTAACTTACAAAATGTTTATAAATAAAAACAGTGAAATATCTGTCTGTATAAATGTTAGCGCTGTACGACACAAATCGTTTGATTTATCAGATTTAGCTCAGATATCCTTTTGATAACAAAATTTACACTTCTAAACGATTTTTTTAAATTTAATTAATTAAGGATTAATCGAGATTTTGGCAGTTTACAGCAATAACCCTCGAAACTATGAATGTACAAAACAATTTTTTACACTAATTTTAAAACTAGTTAACACTAATTTATGAACTAATTTTAAAATTTAAAAAATATTTGGTATTTTAAGTCATTTTAATGGTACTAATTTAATCATCGTGCACTTTTTTCTGAATTTTGATCATTTTAAAAATGATAATTTTTGATTAATTCTTCAACAATTTTTACCGTTGCAAAAAATTCGGACAGTTGTCATCCTTTTATCAAATATTTATTCTTATGATTTTATTCCATTCTTGAAATTAAAAAAAAATGAAAGTTCCAGTGTATTATTCTTTTCGCATGATAGTCTGCATTGCGAATCAGAAAAAATAAATGCATCACCGCAAAAGACACGGTGGAATCTAAAATAGACTAATTAGCCATTTTAATTTTAATTGCATTATGATGTCATGGAATTCGATTCCCTTTTAAAAGTCCATTCACGCAATAAATAGAACAGATGTAAGTTTATTAAAATAAAAAGGCAGTGAAAAAAATTAAGGCTTTATAATTAAGTCTTGCTATTAAAATAAAAGGTCTTTTATTATTAATAATAAGACTATTTCTGTCGTAGTTTGAAGCCTAGACATTCTTTTCTCAAGGAATAATAAACGTCAAACAGACGAGCTCTAGCATATTCTACAATAATTATCTTATTTCCCCCCTGCCCTTACATAAAATCTCACTGGGAGAGGGGGGGAACCTTGCAATTAAGAATGAGAAGCTTCTAGTACGGTGGTTAGCTCTCGACACCCTGGTCAATACTAAAAAAGGAAGGTCGACTCCTTCCTTTTGATGGTGAGACGTACTTCCCAAGGGAAGGGTTGCACCATGACCGGTAAAGCCCCTTTGATGACTCAAGCACAGTTCCTACCAGTGTTGCTGTTGCAACGATCCGATAATTCATTGTGCCTCAGGGAGGATTAAGCCCCTCCCCTGCATAAAATTGTGGATCTTGGATAAAGCGATGAATAGTTTGTATAGCATTGGTGTACAATAGTTATAAAATATGACGTGATTCTAATATTTTTAATGAATTTATCTCATGCAAATGCATTTTATTGAAACAAAATTCAACATGAGCTATAAACGTAATTACAATATCATATAATGAATTTCATTGATTTGTCATGACGCCATTACGTCGCCGGTAGATGTTCCAACTTTCGGCAGATTTGGTTCAAAATTCGATAAGAATCTATATTTTGAATGTTAAATCTATATACTATATTTTGTCTAGCTAACTCTTTAAATTTTTTTGCCATTTTTTCTTTCTTTTTGTACTCCAACAGTCTGACAAAGCTTCCTGAGAAAGTATTCATTGAAAACTTAATAGAAATCTACAGATTTGATCAGGTTAAAAATTGCAGCTTTGTGCAAATTTTTAACCTATAATATTAGTTTGTCATATATGTGAAATTATTAACTTACTCTTATTTGATACTTGGTATGACAAAGATCTTTTGAAAGCAAATTGTTCTCAATAGGTTTTAAAGGACAGATACAATAAATTTCTAACATAATAAAAATATATCTATTTACACTAAAAACGACTTCTTAATCATTTAAAAACTTATAAATCTGCATAATGTACATATCGAATTACTCAATATAAACAGAAAAAAGAATTTTGAAACTTGTATTCCTAAATTCTGCATTCTAATTAAAAATATTTATTTAATTATTTGTGTCATTTTACAATGTTTTATTACATAAATAATTCATAATTTTTAGAGAAAAAAACTTTATCTTGATCTCGCTTTGAAAATTGTTTCTTGATTGCTAAACACGAACAAATTCATAATGTTTACATTTTTTTTAAAAAAAATAGGCATTGTTTTGTAAAACTTTGATTGAATAAAAGTGTATTTTGTAAAAGTACATGTTTATTTAATTCTGATAAAATTTATTATTTTGTTATCTTAAATATTTTATAACAATAAGCAGCTAATGAATTTTCTTACAAAGTCTTTAGAATCAAAACTGGGTCAAAATTTCTTACATGTGATTGACACAGTTTAAAGCAAAATAAATTGATTTTTGTGCATGATATAGTCGAAATATAATATTTAACGCATACATACTGCGAAGGATATTTTGAATTAAATGCTATACTTAAACTTATTTATCATTAAAATTACCATTTTTTAAGGTAATCAGTAATTTTTCCATGTTGACTGCAAATTACAAAAAAATCGTGATTAGATTAACAAGTGTTAATATTAACGATGTGTAGTTTTTACAGATGTGTTTCAAGATCTGGAATTAGAAATTAAAAGGCGATCTTTGCACATTAATAATTATTTAAAATCTTAATCTTTTTTCGCTTGCAAAGTTACAGTAAATGAATGCCTAGACAGATATTTATCTTTTGTCAATTTTCTCCGAAAGGTAAATTGTTCTTTATGAAACACAGCTGACATTTCCAAAAAACGGTCATAATCATTTATCCTGAAGCGCCATTGGTTAATATATTATTGAATTCACTCTGTTAAAGAACATAATTACAGTGGTAAAATCTCCTTTTCCACGCTGTTGACTTACACCATTCTTTCTTTGTGGACATTGCTTGAAGTAAAATCTTCATTTCCAGCCGTTCATTAGGAGACCTGAAGAATTATAATGGAATCAGGACATTGTGTTTTCATTTCCATTCATTAACTCGGCAAATAACAGAAAGTGTCTTCGTATTTTAATGTAGGGAGCTTTCGTTCATGAAACTTTCCTCAAATGAGGTTTCGGCCGAAGATGCAGAGGAAAAGCAAGGATTTAGTCGCATTCAACTATCGTCTGCCTTTTCCGAAACATAACGGGTCCGGTTAATCACTGACGTCCGAAGCGAAGAAATTCGCTTTCGCTTTTCCGAGCTTATGCATTCTAAAGAAATTAAAATGAAGTGATTTGTTCTTTGAAATGTTTGTGCACCATAACAACATCTAGTTAATTACGAAGTTTGATAATGAATACAAGAGTGTAGCGTATCTAATTAAGGAAGCAACCGTTTAATCTTTAAATTGTCTTAAAATTTCATGAATTTGTCCAAATTATATTAGTATTATTCGATTGATATAATTGGTTAATCAAATAAATTTCATATTACTTAAAGTAAGATTTCAATACTTTCAATTTGTATATTTTATGTACGAGAAAATAACAAGAATTATGCAAAGTTGGAGGGATCCAGATTCGTAGATATGTTTGATAATCAAAGTTGGATTGCCGACTAGACAAACTGGACAGCGGACTAGACATCTGTGTTTGAGTGGCAAAGCTGATATTAATTTCATACGAAACAAATTTGTGGAGAATGCCAATTTCTTAATTGTAAAAAGGATAATAACAACACTAAATCAATGATATTTTGTTCATCTTCCCTTGCTTTCATTTATTTTCGGCATACTTATAAACTTGTATCTGCTTAAATATAATTGTATAGAGGCTTAGATGTCACGCAGTCATTAATCATAATAAATAAAAAAAAATACGTATGTGTTGTAATGTCTTGATCTAGACTGATCAAATAACGAAGCAGAATTTCCAGATAATTCTTTATTTTACAGCCCTATATATATAAAAGGACAATTTATTCTAATCTTGGTTAAATAAATAGTTATTTACACCTGTAGTAGGAGATACAACAATCGAAGTCAAAGGGTTTCTTGAAACTCAGTTGGTTCGCGGACTCCGAACTCGTGGGCGTAGTCCAACAGTCTCCTGCAATTCGTTTCTTCTCTCCTCCTAAAAAAAAATCTCCGCACTTTATTTCGGCGACAATCTCCACCTCTTAATTTATATTGGCCATTTGAGATCTCTTTCGGCCAATCGGGGTGCAGCAATATGCTCCCTCAACGGCGCCAGTGGGTCTTGGGAAGGTTCTTTCATAATGAGAAACATTTAGCATACAGATGTTTGGGCACCCCTTTCTCTTTGAAGGTACTATCAATACCTCTTGGACGAGGAATTCCACATGTGGTCTTTCACTGCAGTCACTAATGAACAGATGCGAGACCACCCAGGTGAAATGATCCACCATCTGGCTATCTCGAGGAGTTAAGTACGACGACACAGCTGCCTGTAAATGTCTTATCAGTACTGGGAAACGGAGAATGTTACAGTGTTATCACAAAATGCATAGAATAAATTATTAATTTTCCATTAAGTTGCAAATAAAAAACTAAAGTGACTAAATGGTTAAAAGTAGGATTCATAATATAGAATGGAATCTGCCACAATTTAATACATTGTAATTGATAACTAAGAATTTACATATTGGTACATTTTTCAATAACAAATTTGAAGCGTGAAATTTATTCCATACTTTCATATTGTAGAAAATTTCCTTTTTTCAAAAATAAATTTGAAAGACATTTTTAAAACTATTAATAAAAATAAGTCTTCGATATAATTTTGAATACCATGAAAATAATTACCATTCAATTAATTAAATATTATTGGCCTAAAATATGCATTTTTTAAATGAAAATGTTAGTTATGTTATCAGAACTAATTTTCAATTAAAACTCTTTTTCCGTGTTTTATAATTTTTAATGTTTTTGAATTTTAATTAAAAGAAGCATATAAACAATCTGAGTGTCACAAAAATAAAATCTAAATTCCGCTGTAGTGAATCTAAAAAAATTGGTTTCAGAATTCCATACCATTTAAAATGCTGAATCACATATTAAAGGCTAAAAGAAATTAAAACTCTCAATTCTTTAATGTACTGATGAAATTATATTTTTAAGATACTAACCTCATTTATTTTATTTCCTTTATGAGAATTTCCCTTTTATTATCCTATCGTTGACTATTATCCTACTTTAGAATTAGTGATAATATACAAGTAAATTTAATGCACTTGTTGAGCTGCCACATTTGTGCACTCATACCACTTAAAAAAAACGAGAAAAGCTATTGATTTTCTATCATAATTCTATATACTCAATTTATATATTTTAATAGCATAGTGCCTCTTAGTAATATCAGTCCCTCTCAGATACTCTTCGTTCTATCAAAAAAATCAATTTTCTTTCTTTCTTCGATGTCTGTGAGATCAATTAAACATATAAGAAAGATAGGAGACGTTTCCTTGAATGAGACCACTAAAAGTCCATATCTTTCTTTACTCTCTGCATTTCGGAAGAAAATCGTACTATGTCAGCGAAAGGATTCGAAAAATGACAACAAACGAAACTTTCGGAAACAATAGACATCCCTACTACAAAGGAAACAACTATATCCATTTCCTTTTACATAAGTGTGATGACAGAACTCAGGATGATTAACATAAATAATTTGTCTTTCCAAAATACACTGATATTAAAGAGAGTAAGAAGTGTCTTCATCTCATATAAAGACATAATTATTTTTGTAATAGTAGAGTCATATTAAGAAACGTTAATGAGCGAATGATAAAATAGAAGAAAAAAATAGAAAATAGAAGAAACTCCTCGTGTGCGCACTACGTCTTTTATAAATTACCAACAGAGTACGGAATTTTCCAGAAATGTCTGTGGATCTCAGCTTCTAATAGAGAAAACATTATAATTCGAGCATTTCTCAGAGCCTACAGTGGCCTGGTGATAAGGTCTCGGCTTCAGAACCTGGGGATTCCAGGGTCGTGACTCGATTCCACCGAAGAACCGTCGTGTACGCGGTTTGGTGCACGTCAAATCCATGAAGGCCAAATATTCAAATTAATACTCACTAAAAATCGTGGAGATGCAGGCATTTGCCACATCAGATTGATCAGATTTTCAGTGCCCTCTTAGAAAAATGTTGTGTTAATGATGTGAGATGAATCTTAACTCTTTGTTCAAGCTCATTAGTCTGACATTATTATTTTGGCATTGCAGCCAATTCTTTAACTTAAATGAAAACCTTAATTCTAAGTCACATTCTTCAATAAAAGGGGGGGGAGTGCAAAAGAATGGCTCAAATTTGTCAAATCATTCGAAAATCAAATTAATCAAATCATTTGTAAGAAATATATATTGCTGTTATAATCGGAAACGAACTAGTCGACCAGCATGCAAAAATTCCGAATTTGGAAAGTGAATATTTAAGACACTTTTGAGCCAAATTTATTCTTTAAATTAAAGAACTTCCTGATTTCTTGAAAGAAATGTTAAGTCCCATCTCACGTTACTGGTGGTAACGGTTTTCGAAGAAACGTTATGAATCTCCCTCCACCGCATATGACAAATTACTGAATTTTCACAGTGATTCGGGCGAAAAGTAATAGATACATTTTGTTCTTGTCTGTTATCTTATTCATGGCCCTCTCTTTAAAGTTTCTTTTTTATGGTGTATTTGAACTTGAAACAACTCCCCTCATACTTGGGGACCAGAACTCTTAACAAGCCATTCAACTCATTTTTAATGCTTTTTTACTTGATTTGAATTCCTTCCCGATCCCCCAGATGTAAAGTGCGTTATTTTTTTATTTCTGCCAGGCCATTAATAAAAGATAAGAGTCAAGAAACGCAGTGGGTTTATAACCAAAAGTTATGTATAAAGACGGCTATTTTCAACATAATCTCCTTAAAGATTGAGGGGTTTGTAATATCAAAAGATCATGTTTCTAATCCTTTGTTCCAAGAATGTTGCTTCTAGTAGTTTGAGATGAGTCGTAACATTCCTTTGAAACTCCTCATTTATTTTGATATCCTAGACCTGTTCTTCAACCGAAAGAAGAAATGAAAATCACTCGGCTCTAAACTACATTCTCCTTGAATTGGGGGAGAAAGCAGCAAGACTGCCGTAAAAGAATATATTGTTCGACGAGTTCATCGAGTCCGAAAGAAATGGATGCTGGAATCCAAGGTAACAAGATGACTGACCGTAATACTAAAACAATAGTATTGAGGAGAGGAGAGATTTAAACATTCCAACTTGACATTCTTTCCTTAGAGGAAAACATCGGAAAACATAAAGTTTATCTCACATTGGTGGTGACTACTTTCTTCAAAGTGAAAATCGGACACCATGTCCAGCAATAGGATAAATACCTGAATTTTCACATTGATGATGACGATACGCTAACTTTTGGTAACAAATTCAGTTTGTTCTCCATTGATTCTTTTTTATGTTCCATCGAAACTTCAAGAAAAAACCTACCATCCTGTTTGTAGACACCCGCTCTTAACAGGAAAATAAATATTTGCCACTGATTCTTTTCCCCGGAGAAAGAAGAAGCAGTCACTCTCTTATATTAGACTGAATCGTGTGAATGGGTCATTGCTTCTGTCTACTCAGTTAACTGGACTTTATTTCTCCCCACTTTATTTGAACACAAGCCCTAAAGGGTACGGAGTTGTAAATAGAAAAGATAGTTATTCTTAAGAAATTGGTGTTTTATTTAAAGATATTTCCTTTCAATTCTTCTTTTACTTTGAGCACAAAACTAAATGGGTATGTAGTTGGTAATAGAAAAGATGGGTTTACTTAAGGAAAATTTCTTTACGTTTAAATAATTTTTTAATGAAGGTTTATTAGTTTCAAATTTAAAAATTTTTTCCTAAACTTAATGTTTTGCATTTTAAAGATTTATTAAACTATACTTGTTTTAAATATTTTTTTAATTTATATATGTAAAATTCGGTGTTTTTATTTATTTATTTTCATATTGGAGGAAATGGAATTTGATAAAAAGGTTGTAGAAGAATATTTTTGTAAAAAATATGGAAAGTATAAATTTTTTAACTCAACCGGAAGCATTAACTGTTTTTTTTTTCATTGATCGATTAATATAGAATATTTCATTATAAAGAATCTTAACTTTTTTGACACAAGAGCTTTCTGGGAAAAAAAAACATCAGAATTTCTGAAAAAATATCTGATTTTTACTAGACCTCTTTTAGTAAAGATTTTCTTTAAATCAGGCAACAAAAATGTTCAGTTGACACCTTTTATTCTTTATCAGACACATACGTAGTAAAGATTGAAAATTACCGTCTGCTCTCAAATAAACTTGATAAGAGCGATGGATAAAGTCGTAATATTTTGGACACTTTAATTCATGATTCTTACATTCTGAACAATTTATGACGGAACAAAAAAAAATTTGCATGCTTCAGTTTAGAAAATTTTGTGGAAAGAAGCTTCATAGTAAATATAAACAAAAATCCTTTTTCAATATGTCCCATAAATTCTATTCTTCTTTTTTTCCTGCAAAATAATTCTTTGAGAATTAAAATCTAATGCGTCTGAAGACTACTTGAATTTGAAAATGAATACCTTGTTTTACGTTTAATTCCTACATAAACGCTTCATTGAATCTTATCTCTTTATAGTCTCACAGAGCTGCCTGTCTTTTGGCGCCTAACCACCTTCAGTTTGAGCAAGAATAATAATTAGTTTTAATTCGTATGTAAGTTTACGTTTTGTCTTAAACTGTGTTTACGGATACCAGGAAGTTTTTATGAACGAGCATGTGGATATAGCTGAGTTATTATTCTTTCTGCCTAACTTATTTAATTTCGTATTTGACAATGCATTTTTTTTTTTTCGTTAGGGTTTCGTTTCGTTTCTATCTAATTTAAATGATTAGTTAAAAGTTATTCATGAATTTTTATCAACAATTTTTTTGGCATTGAACGAAGATTCAGGATTTCCGAAATCGAATTTTATTAGTCCTGAATTTTCTTTTAACCCTTTAAATGGCCATTTTTTTCTAGTCATAATATGTTAAAATATTTTTAGACTTGAAATTAGAATAAGAAAAGGAATTCATTTAGCTGATTAGATAAATTTAATTTGGTTAATTAATTAATTTGTGTAATTAATAATTAAGTAACAAATCAAGACACATAATTTTGTGTGAGAAAAAGAACAGAAGCATCTAAGTTTCTGTCTTTCTAAAAAAGTTTGTCAGAATTTATGCCAACCTGCATAATTTCATACAAATATTGATAAATTTGGTGGGAAGCATACTTCCCACGGCCCTAGAAAGGGTTAAATAATGATACTACAGCTAATTTATGAAGTTATGAATTTTTTTTTTGCTCCAAGTCTATATTATATCCCATTTCTCTGTTAGTGAATCACTATTTCTTTCAATTCGATTTTTATAATTAGTTTTAATTTCATATTTCGTGAATATTCTGCATAGAAAAGATGGACTCCAATTAAATAAAACATATAATATTGACAATAATATTTAAATATATAACTATTTTTTAATATGTAATTATTTTTTATCGATTAAACACTAACAATACGCATGAGATTTTCTGCTTCAATTTTTGTTATTTAATCTGAAACAATCATGTCTTTTATACCGTTAACAGGACAAAGTCTAATTTAAACGGGCACATTTTCAAGTAATAATAAGTTACATACAGCATCATTTAATCATTTTCGTCATGACACAGCATAAATTTTTAGATAAATTATAAATATGGCAGATGTTTCATCCAAACTTCTTTGTTCTTGTGGCTTATGGCACTATATGAGCCCACTGACACTAATCTGTCAGTGATTTAAGCCTAGGGAGGGTCTCTTGCTTTTTCAGCAACGCTAACTAGGACCAAGAGTACGACTCAGCTGCTTCAAGACTCACATTTGCTTGCCCAACCCCTTTTTACAGGGGGGGGGGGCACATTCACACACCTCACAGATAGAACACATAATAACAACCATGCCCGAACCGCGAATCGAACCCGGGACACCCAGTTCATGGGGAAGATGAGCTACCCTTATGCCGGCAAACCACTTTGGTCTTATAATGTAATGAAACCAGCGAAAGTGGTTTCTCCAAAACTTTCTCGCATACATTGTAATAAAAGTGTTATAGCAGAGCAGGTCTCGAATGGCACTGGCGTACAATAATTATTAAATATTGGCATGAATATAGCAATTTTACTGAATATATCGTGTGATCCTTGGCGATTTATTTGGCGATGAATCCCTGGAATGTGGTTAATCGCATCCGAAAATCAAATGTACGCTTCAGATACGTTTTCCTTAACCGACTGAAACTTTACAGAATTGCACTTGTAGTCAAACAATCACATACCAAATATTATATATTTAAGTTATCTTGTTTTCATGTTTTTGAAATAAGAGACCAATAGACATTCAATCCTTTGTTGAATTTGCCTCAAAATTTGGCAGGTGTCAACCCAATAGATGTTAAATCTGTGTACCGAATTTAACCCATTTAGCTCCCTTCGTTTTTTTAGATATTGCATTAACTAATATTCGAACAGCCAGACAAACAGACTTGCTCTAAACGGATTTTGCTCAAAATGTGAAAGAAATCTATAACTTTGATGTAAATATCTTGCCCAAATTTCATTCGTTCAGTTCAAAACATTGAGTCATCTTTGTCACAGAAAAACCCAAAAATTTGTTTTTCAATGAAGTAGAAAATACGGAGATGCTTAGAAGTATCATTCGAATTTTTTAACAATTAGAATACGAGAAAGTGAATTTTTTTTTTCAAAAACGTAATTTTTAGTTTTCAGGTTTTATCAACTTTTCAAATAATGAATAGATTCCGTAATATAGTATCAGCATTTCTTTTATATCTCACTGCAATATTGCAGTATTTTTTTATTTACTGTGAATCGATTATTCAGTTGTACGCCCCCAAAAAATTAGTATCAATGTTTTAGTATTTTCCTAATGTGAAGTAGCTTTTTAATTTGAACAATATCTAGAAAATATATTGGATGAGATAAGCACATCTCAGCCATATACATGCGAATTTCCTTTACAGTGATTTAATGACTAATTTTTTTAAGAGACTGGGGAAAAGATACAGACAATCCTAGTTTGACTAAGGGTAAACATTTCGTTTTTATTTATTTTATTTTATTTGATACCAGATGTGAAACATAATTTCACTTCCATGGTGTAAATAATATTACTTATTTCGTATATTAATAGAGGAAAGGATTTTCCGAACAACTAATGCAAAATAAACTTCATTTACAGATGTGAAAATTCCACCAAGGTCATACTAATTTAACTTCGCGGGATTTATGCAAAAGGAGAATCAGGTCGATTGTTTAACAAGAATTGTATTAACATCAATAAATGTTTTCCTATCTTCCCTTTCCTATGTTCCCTCAAATTTCGAAGTTTGTAATTAATGAATCAGCCATTGAACTTAAGACGAAAAAGCAGATCTCTCATATCAGACCCATCGTTCAAACTATTTGAAATTCATAAATTCGCCTTCTTTCAAAGTTCTCCAGGATTAAACCAAATTTGAGCACACACGACACGCTAATTATATCGACACGAAAGCATGCAGGTGGATATTGAAGGAAAATTCTTTCTTTAAAAAATGGCGATCAATATTCTGCATTCGCTACCTGAATCTTCCAGAAATCAAATTAACGATTCATCATCCTAATTCAAGTGTTGGGATTCGCACACGGTATCCAAGAAATAAATAGTTAACAATTGTTAAAGGTAATTGGGAAGAAATATTCATTGCAGAGAAAAGCAATTAGAATCAATATATGATGAAGTGATTTCGTTACATATGAGATATATTTTCAAAACTCGAATAAACCATAAAAAAGACAGAAAAATAATAGACACTCTAAATACAGAATTGTAAAAAATATAAGATTAGAGATATAAGACAGAATAAATTTATTACCAAAATTCAGGTACGAACATAGTTACCTGTAGAACATATCGCAGTGAAGTTTCGAACATTTGTCACTTTGGGTGGATAAAGATTTGAATAACTTCATCAAAAACCATTGTCACCAATGAGGAGAGACTGGCCATAACGTTCTTTTGAAATTTCTCATTAAAGTAAAATTTCGTTATTTTAAAGAAATAATGTATAACAGGAGTATCAAAACGTTCTTTCCGTGAAGTTGCAATCTTAACATATTGGTTGTCCAGCTCGTTGCCTATTATTCAAAAGTTGCAATTTTCCTTTCAACGTATGTTTTACTTCCAATAGAAAGTAACATTTGTACTTTCTCATTTCATAAATATTGGTTTGGTTATATTAACGTCCCGTTTGAAGCAACACTTGGGCTATTTTGGGACGGACCTCGTCATTTTGAACCACAGTCAGATGATGAAGACGACACCTGAGCTTGCACCCTCCTTTCCACACCACACCACACCAGCGGGAGGACGTTTGGTCATGATGGATTTAACTTGCAACAGACCCCCTTACACGGCAGTTCTTCGGTGGAATCGGGTCACGAACCTGAAACCCTCCGGTTCCGAAGCCGAAACCTCATCACCGGGCCACCGCGGCCCCGTTTCATAAATACAAATAAAGTATTGTAAGCGACAAAACAATTTGAATTCGAAATTTTGCCGACCATGTTTCAGACCTCCATGTTTTCGAAAAGTACATTTTTGTTATAATATTTGTTTTTCTCTGAACAAATGAACACAATAATTCAAAAACGCTTTGAGATAAACTGACGAAATATTTTTATATGGAATTACAACCAAATATGTAGGTTTGTATTTAATTTTGATAAAATTCATTCGTAGGAATTCTATCTACTTATCTTTTCGAGTACAAATGAGTTCACAACTCGAAAATGTAAGTAGCTAGATAAATAAATTTAGGGCACAGGTTTAACATCCTAAATTTAAAAACTTGACAAATTCTTAACCAAATCGATCAGATGGTTGATTACCTATTGGTCTGTACTTTCCCTTGCATACAAACTCAATAATTTGAATCCATGAAATTCGATATGTTATCTTGAGACTACAATTGTAGCTTCGATTCAAATTTGGTGTCACTCGTCCAACAAATAGGCTTCCAAATACATGCTGTTGCGATATTTTGTTAAAATTCTAGTTTTGTAGCCAAAGATCGTTACTATTTTTGATCAATGCAAGCACAGGTATTCACAACCTTACCTAAAGTCTACAATTTTATACGATTTGAGGGTGATAAGACCATTATTGGAAAATATGCGAGAAAGTTTCGGGGAGACATTTCCCACTGATTTGTAGAAGGAATTGGAAACTTAATCCATTGATATTATAAATGCCTGCATATTTATGGCGATTATATCAAACGTTAACGAATGCTATACACACATTTAAAAAATAAATTCATTTTATTCTCTCATCTTTTTTTTATGACCCATTGGAACTTGAAAGAGAAGACCTCTTATACAGAAGATTCAAAAAACATCCTGAGTAAATTAATAAACCCTAAAATTAAGTTTAAAAAATTTAAAAATCATTTATAAAAAGTAATGATTTTTTATATCAATGCAAAAGACAGTTTTATTAACAAATGCATAAATCATAACTCAGGAATAAACCCACATCTTTCTTTGTTATGCATTATTTATCGTATTTTATAAAGTCTGAATAGGGAGAACTTCATTACTGCAAGGGGTCCATTTGCAGAGGGAATTCGATAACGTACAAATGTCTTTTCAGAACAAATAAGTATAATTTTCTCTTCTTCTAAATCTTTTGTGTTTGACAAAGAATGTTCTGTATTTTTTAAACAAAGCCTAAATATGAATATTATTTCATTCTAAACAGAATTAATTCGTTATTCAAGACGATAAAATGCACTAAGTTAAATATCAAGCCTAAGTTACTTTCGAATATTTAAATGACTTTTTCGTTGAAAATGAATGGAAAGTTCGAACAGATTTTAAATGATAAGTTTCGAGGCCTTTTCTTCCAGTCTTTATATCTCGGTGAAAAAAGTTTATAAATAAAATTCCTGAAAACTACAGTGATTGATTGTTGCTTTTATTCCCAACAAAAGAAAGGGAATTGAATTTAGAACTTTGTTTCATTTAGATCGGATTTTCAGAAAAATGACCTCTTAGCTTAACAGAGTGGAAAGTGGGTACAGAGATATTGACTTTGAGTTGTTGGCACTTGCTAAGCGGTTTCCAATTTTGTTCTTCGCTTTATACAGTAGTCTCCGCTTAAATTTATTGTAGTGTCCATTTGAAACTTGTTTAAAAATATTGAAATTAGATCCTTACTATAAGATTTGTTTAAATTTAAGTATAAATTATAAGATCATAAGGTTTCATAAGGAATCATAAGGTCACGATTCAGTCTATATTCTTATAAGCAAGTGCATTTTTAACAGCAAAATTTAGCAGTTTATTATTCTTGGCGATCTAAAATACTACTCTGCTTTTCATACAAAATAGTTAACTGGTTAAATACAATCAGTTAAAGAATAAATAACCTTTTTAATACTCTTAGACATGTCTTATTTTATTCTTAAATTTCATTCATTTAAGATGCAAATATAGAATCGATATGCCAAGTACAAAATGAAATATTAATGCGTACATTTAAATTCTAAAATAAGTAAAATATTTTTTTCTCATATTTATCTCTATTCAGTTTCGAATACTATTGATAAAAATACCCAATTTTTAACTCGTCATGTTTTGTACTCTTCCCATGATTCTTGCTTATTTTATAAATAAAACAAATATTCATCTAATCTTCCAGATCATCATCATCATCACACTTCGTCTGCGAAAAAGCAAGCACAATCAGTCTTTTGGTATTAATTTCGTTTTTAGAAGTCACTTTTATCTGGAATTTCATTAGTTTAGTTTAGTTATATTAATGTCCCGTTTGAAAGCAACACGAGGGTAGTTTTGGGAGAGGCATCGTAATTTTGAACCTTAGTCAAGTTGCGAGGACGAACCTCAGCTGTCAGGTCTTCTCCAAACTTAACCATACTAACTGGAGGACATTTGTTACATAATGTGAGATTCAAAGTGCATCAAGCGCGTCTACATGACAGATCTTTTGGGATATCAGGCTTTGAACTGAGAACTCTCAGACGTCGAAGCTAAGACCTTTTTACGGATCCACCGCAATCTTTGAATTTCTTCAGAAGAAGCCAGATGTGTTGATGTGTTGTTCATCTGTTGTGCAACAGGAATTCATACAAACATACAGCGTGATATTATATATGCAGAAAGTACATTGCTTTACAATTGTAAAATTGCCGAGAGGGTTTTGAAGTATATCGAACAAGCATAAATTGAATGTATTTTTGAAAATGCAATTATATATATATATATATATATATATATATATATATATATATATATATATATATATAAATAACGTGTCACGTTGTTTGTCCGCGATGGACTCCTAAACTACTTAACCGATTTTAATCAAATTTGCACACCGTGTGCAGTTTGATCTAACTTAAAAGATAGGATAGCCCTTTTTTTGAATTTTTAATTAGAATTTTAATTATTAATTAAAAACTAACTTTCCCGCCAAAAAAATCTTTTCATTTTCCCCACCGCCAAATGAGTACGGCTTCAGCTTTTTCCCCCAACAGTCATGAGGCTAGGCTTAAGATTTTTCGGCTGATTCTTTGAAACGATTCTATTTATTTTCTTAAAGTTTCATGCATTTAAAATTAAACATTGTTAATGAATCGCTCTTTCAGATTCATTCTGAAGTACTTTTGAATGAAAATAAAACAGAATGAAGGAAATTAAAAATTTCTAATCTGCATAGCGTTACACCAACTGGCGTAGAAAAACTCACGCATCTGCATTACCGTAACTGGCGTTGAAAATTCACGCATACGCATTGTGTTCTGATTGTTGACATGACAACCATTATCAACGGATGATTTAAATTATTTTTAGGTTAGTTGCATGTTTTTGTAATTAAATTGTATTTATGTTAGTTATATATTTTTTGTATACGCTTATAGTTTTAAGTACATCATTTTTAAGTAGTTTTTTTCAACCTGTTTTCAACCGATTATTTTAAACGATTCGTTTTATTTTCTTAGTGTTTGATGCATTTAAAATCAAAGATTTTTAATTAATCGTTCTGGTCATGATGAATCTGAAAATATTTTGTTGACAAATTCTTGAAATATTACATAAATTAGGAAAGATATTCTTTAGTGCCCATAAAGTTTAAACGCTCAGTGACTGTTTTCAGTAATCATATTACAAAAAAATACTTTGTTTCAGTAAAAAATATTATTATATTAATTGCAGATTAATCCTTTCCACTTTAATTTATAGTATAAATTCTACAGGAACTAACAGAAAATGAGAGAGATACATATTACGTTATGACTGAAGGCGTTTATAATATTATGAGAGAATTATATGACTATCAAAATTTGAAGTTTCAAAATATTTTGATGAAGAAGCTATTAAAGTTGGAATTGCATAAAATATTTAAATATTAAAATTTTAACGAACATTAAGATTGGCGAACCGGCTGGTCGCCAAAGGCGGCTAGTATATATATATATTTCAACTTAATACTTAATGAACTTCAGATGGTCCGACTTTCTCCTCCTGGTAAAACTTAGTGCAAGTTCAAAAATGTAAGTAATGGGAGATTTCATGATTTTTTTTTTTTTATTTAAATGACCAGTTCATATTGTTACGAAATTTCCGGGGTTCGTTTGGATAGTGGGAGTTATATTGTGTGGAGTACACTCAATCAGCAGGCAGCAGTAGAAAATGAAAAAACGACGTTTATTTACACGAAGACACACAGGACAGCACAAAGACGACAACTATATACAGCAAACAATTATCTTCAGCCGAGACGTGCAGACAACAGCACACAACAGACTCTAATGCGGACTGTAGCGCACAACTTAATTCAGCACTCACTTGACTCCGTCGTTGCTCCGCTAAGCTCTGGAAGACCAGTTTTTTCTGTCGATTCCGACTACTCTGCCCTAGCAGCTGTGGCCGCTTCCTTTTATAGGTCTCAGGAGGCGGGTCTAGACGCCTCTCAACCAATCAGGAACGTTCGAGGCGTATCTCCGTTCCTACTGGACGGATCAGGAAAATTCTCGATGTTTCGGGTATAATCTATTTTGGCGCCAAAGTAGCCAAGTTCGTCGCCAAGTCACCAAAAGGTCTCCAAGTTTGTCGCCAAGCTCCGGGACCCTCCGACGCGACACCGGACTCCGTCCAATACCGATGACTGTAAAACATTCTTTCCGATGGTGGAACCAACTATGCTGGGAAGCAGCATTACAGATCCGTAACAATATGTATGTCTGATTGAAAAAATATTCGCATGAACTCAGTATGTGATTCGTATCTAAATATTTTCTCCAAAAAAAAATACGATTTAAAAAATAAAAATAAAATCTTAATATATATAAATAACGTGTCACGTTGTTTGTCCGCGATGGACTCCTAAACTACTTAACCGATTTTAATCAAATTTGCACACCGTGTGCAGTTTGATCTAACTTAAAAGATAGGATAGCCCTTTTTTTGAATTTTTAATTAGAATTTTAATTATTAATTAAAAACTAACTTTCCCGCCAAAAAAATCTTTTCATTTTTCCCACCGCCAAATGAGTACGGCTTCAGCTTTTTCCCCCAACAGTCATGAGACTAGGCTTAAGATTTTTCGGCTGATTCTTTGAAACGATTCTATTTATTTTCTTAAAGTTTCATGCATTTAAAATTAAACATTGTTAATGAATCGCTCTTTCAGATTCATTCTGAAGTACTTTTGAATGAAAATAAAACAGAATAAAGGAAATTAAAAATTTCTAATCTGCATAGCGTTACACCAACTGGCGTAGAAAAACTCACGCATCTGCGTTACCGTAACTGGCGTTGAAAATTCACGCATACGCATTGTGTTCTGATTGTTGACATGACAACCATTATCAATGGATGATTTAAATTATTTTTAGGTTAGTTGCATGTTTTTGTAATTAAATTGTATTTATGTTAGTTATATATTTTTTGTATACGCTTATAGTTTTAAGTACATCATTTTTAAGTAGTTTTTTTAAACCTGTTTTCAACCGATTATTTTAAACGATTCGTTTTATTTTCTTAGTGTTTGATGCATTTAAAATCAAAGATTTTTAATTAATCGTTCTGGTCATGATGAATCTGAAAATATTTTGTTGACAAATTCTTGAAATATTACATAAATTAGGAAAGATATTCTTTAGTGCCCATAAAGTTTAAACGCTCAGTGACTGTTTTCAGTAATCATATTACAAAAAAATACTTTGTTTCAGTAAAAAATATTATTATATTAATTGCAGATTAATCCTTTCCACTTTAATTTATAGTATAAATTCTACAGGAACTAACAGAAAATGAGAGAGATACATATTACGTTATGACTGAAGGCGTTTATAATATTATGAGAGAATTATATGACTATCAAAATTTGAAGTTTCAAAATATTTTGATGAAGAAGCTATTAAAGTTGGAATTGCATAAAATATTTAAATATTAAAATTTTAACGAACATTAAGATTGGCGAACCGGCTGGTCGCCAAAGGCGGCTAGTATATATATATATTTCAACTTAATACTTAATGAACTTCAGATGGTCCGACTTTCTCCTCCTGGTAAAACTTAGTGCAAGTTCAAAAATGTAAGTAATGGGAGATTTCATGATTTTTTTTTTTTTATTTAAATGACCAGTTCATATTGTTACGAAATTTCCGGGGTTCGTTTGGATAGTGGGAGTTATATTGTGTGGAGTACACTCAATCAGCAGGCAGCAGTAGAAAATGAAAAAACGACGTTTATTTACACGAAGACACACAGGACAGCACAAAGACGACAACTATATACAGCAAACAATTATCTTCAGCCGAGACGTGCAGACAACAGCACACAACAGACTCTAATGCGGACTGTAGCGCACAACTTAATTCAGCACTCACTTGACTCCGTCGTTGCTCCGCTAAGCTCTGGAAGACCAGTTTTTTCTGTCGATTCCGACTACTCTGCCCTAGCAGCTGTGGCCGCTTCCTTTTATAGGTCTCAGGAGGCGGGTCTAGACGCCTCTCAACCAATCAGGAACGTTCGAGGCATATCTCCGTTCCTACTGGACGGATCAGGAAAATTCTCGATGTTTCGGGTATAATCTATTTTGGCGCCAAAGTAGCCAAGTTCGTCGCCAAGTCACCAAATGGTCTCCAAGTTTGTCGCCAAGCTCCGGGACCCTCCGACGCGACACCGGACTCCGTCCAATACCGATGACTGTAAAACATTCTTTCCGATGGTGGAACCAACTATGCTGGGAAGCAGCATTACAGATCCGTAACAATATGTATGTCTGATTGAAAAAATATTCGCATGAAATCAGTATGTGATTCGTATCTAAATATTTTCTCCAAAAAAAATACGATTTAAAAAATAAAAATAAAAAAATAAAAAAACAGCCTCTCGAAGCTCGGTTTCCAGATATTTTATTTAACGCTGCACTGAAAGGATTAATTTCAACCACTATATATATTATTTATCTTGAAGGATGCCATTTGTTATATACGACTTTAACAAACAGCTTTGATATAAAGATAAATAAGTAATGCAATTTATTTACAAAGCTTTATATCTATTGTTCCATTTAAAGGTTTCTAAAACATTGAGTTCACTTTTAATTAGAATTCAACTATGTATTACCTAAAAATAAAAGCATCAAAAAATCTTTCGTACTTTTTACTAATTATCTAGCCTCTGCCTCCCTTAACATAAACAGGGCAGCAGTGCCCTGGTGGTAAGTTTTCGGCTTCGGAACCCGTGGATTTCAGGTTTGTGACCGATCCCACCGAAGAACCGTTGTATAAGCGGTCTGGTGCACGTCAAATCCTCGGGGCCAAACGTCCTGCCGCTGGTGAGGAGAGGGCGATGCCAGCTCAGGTGTAGTCCTTGTTAACTGAACTAAACTAAACTAAACCATTAACATAGACAAAATTGAATGAATCCGAAGAGACGGACGGAAAAGAGTTATCTTTCTCTACATGAATCATTCTTCGTTGAAAACTAATTACTTTCGTCGGAAACAATCACCTTCATTTCTTCTGAAAAATGATCTGCCGAACATTATCATAATTGTTCTACAAATGAACATAGTCGCGCTAATAAAATTTCTCTTTCCTGTCTTACGCCACTTTTCTTCTTGCGGACATCTCGAGAAGTCAAACTATTTCTAATTGTTAATTGGAAGACTCGGTGAAAGTAACGGAGTTAAGA
This sequence comes from Argiope bruennichi, assembly GCF_947563725.1. Lineage (NCBI taxonomy): Eukaryota > Metazoa > Arthropoda > Arachnida > Araneae > Araneidae > Argiope > Argiope bruennichi. The sequence goes on along the minus strand of NC_079160.1, from coordinate 101,815,650 downwards.
TTTAAATCTACCTTTTAATTCCTTAAATCCGCGAACATCAGGAAGTTGCTTCGAATTTTAATGCACCAGGAATTTTCAGTCTGTAAAACTTTCTCAGGTTATGGATTAATTTAAGAAAGATAAGGTTTCCCTTGTGCTCAACTATCGTCTTTCTTTGTCGAAAATGTAACGGGTCCAATTAGTCTGAAGTCATCGAAACGAGGGAATCTATTTGTGTCTTTGGGAGCTACTTTGTCCGGTTGAAGTTAAAAGGAAGCGATTGTTCGTTGAGGAACAAAGTGAAATCCGCATTTTCTTTGTCTATTTAATTCTGCTGTTGAAGAAAAATGTGATAAGACAGAATGTCTAGTTACGGTAATGCTGGAAGTGATCAACCAAAGTTAGGGTTATGCTTGCTATTATCATTTCCACCAAACCATGATCACATTTCTGTCCGAAGGATATCCCTATGGCTTATGAAAAGCTCTTAAATGAATGTCATCCGGAAAATTGGCGACATTTCTCAGTGATTACTTACAATTTAATTGCTTTATTTGTAATAAACAAAGAGCATATGTGAGAGACTTATGTATTAACTAAAAATTCCAGATGATTAATACACAAAATTGGTTTCGTTTTAGCATAAAACGTATGTCAAGATTTCGGGTAACAGTAATCCCTAAAAAGGGAAGTTCTAGCCCTCGTCTTCCCTATCTTATGGGAAAAGCCTGGATGAAAACATCGCCTATTTAGTATGAAATTTTAAATAACTGGAAATAATCGTTTAAAATGGATTTGGAATTGTTACCTTTATATGTTTGATGTTTTTATATACTGAATCTGTACCATGCAGTTTTCGTAAATGTTTCTGATATAATAAAATAATTGAAAGGCAAAAAAGACAGGTAATTTGGAAAACGCATACTAGCAGAATAGTGTATTTAATACAATGTATAACACAATTCTGCGTATAATTTGATAGCAAATAAGCATTCAGACTAGCATACAATATCGCAATTATAATGTAGAGCTCATAAAATCTATGTTTGTATATCGCTCTAAAAAAATGATCACCTCCCAGTAAATTGTTATTTCAGAACATTGCTTCTTTGTTAATGTACATGAAAAACAGTTCCACCATATAACTTAATTATAGGAGCAATTTAAGGATTGAAAAGTTCTGTTTCCTTAAATATTCCTGTTTAATAATTTCTCCAAAGTTTTCAAAAATCAAAAATTTTCGATAGGGAGTAGGAGGAGAAATTCGGATTTTCTTAGGAGGGAAAAAAACTGAAACATTTTTTAATAAAAGAAACCTGCAATTGTTATAACAAGGTTTAACAATTAAATGAATATTATCATTTTTTAGCATAAATCCACGCTACACAAGGCAACATATTCGACAGCGTGTATGACCTAAAATGTCGAAAGACTTTTAGGTATTTTTACCTTTCCTGGACATTAGCGAATATTTTCAATATTTTTTTTAGGTTTCGAATTCCAAAGTATGTTCTGGAACATTCAATATCCTGCCAAGGGAACTATAAAAGTAGTAGTAAGTAGTTCGGTTTAGAGAAATGAGTAGTCGAATGAATTTTATTTTTGGACTGCTGATATGTGAGTTTCATGTTCATGTTGAGTTTAGAGAAATGAGTAGTCGAATGAATTTTATTTTTGGACTGCTAATATGTGATGTTCATGTTCATGTTGAGTTTAGAGAAATGAGTAGTCGAATGAATTTTATTTTTGGACTGCTGATATGTGAGTTTCATGTTCATGTTGAGTTTAGAGAAATGAGTAGTCGAATGAATTTTATTTTTGGACTGCTAATATGTGAGTTTCATGTTCATGTTGAGTTTAGAGAAATGAGTAGTCGAATGAATTTTATTTTTGGACTGCTAATATGTGATGTTCATGTTCATGTTGAGTTTAGAGAAATGAGTAGTCGAATGAATTTTATTTTTGGACTGCTGATATGTGAGTTTCATGTTCATGTTGAGTTTAGAGAAATGAGTAGTCGAATGAATTTTATTTTTTTACTGCTGATATGTGAGATGTGTGTTTTTCATGTGAGATTTGTGCTGTTGTAATTATTCAATTGCAAATCGCTACTTGTGTGCTTTTGATTTTACGATGTTTTGGCAAGACAAGACTATTTTTAGAATGGTAAATACATATATAAGTTATAAAAGTAGGCAAGTTTTCTTTATTCGATTAGATTCGAAATCAGATCTAAAATTAAATTCTCTGCTATGAAAAAAAAAAAATCCTCTTTTTTTCCGTCGAGATCAATTAAGAAAAATAAAATAATATTTTAATCATATTTTCTCAACTTTGAAGGGAGATTTTTACATCCATTTCAATGTAATGTTTCGACTTACGGAATATTAAAAGTCTTAGTACTTCCTCTGTGAAAATATTTCATGTTCTTTTTCTGAAAATTAAGTGATGCAATGGTTCTCATGGCGCGACTAATAATCTTCTTTGTTCATGGTGCTAGAAATCTAGCAGTATAGATCGAATTTGAATGGGCAATGAATTTGTTGGAAATCTCGGAAGAGTTTATACATAGGTCATCCAATTCAAGGATATTCAGTGAAAAATTCGTCATGAGGAGAAATTATGAGGTTATATTTCTTCAATGGAAAGATAATTTCTGACTAATTTCAATTATGGTTTTTTAATCTTTATACAATTCTTAAAGTGAAAAGTCACAAAGTATCAGTAATCTTAACATTATGCATATTGTAATAGCTTCATACAAAAATTATCGATTCATTATGTTTACTTTTAATAATAGCAAAAGTAAAATAAATAACATTTCATGTTTAAACGTATATAACACAAGTGATTTTTACCTTTAAAAAAAATACAAAACAAATAATTTGCAAATATACTAAGAAATATTTACTCATATGACAAAGTTAAATCATTTCTTATTTTAAATTTACGCTTTTAACATTTTATTGTTCCCTTCCATCACATAGAGTTAGGTCTAAATAACATTTATCAAATCCCTTAATCAAACTAAAGTAGTGATGGAAATTCTTTGATCTAATGTAACAAAATATCATTATCTAATTAACATAAAAGACAAAAACATTCAAATATGCTTTGTTAATCGTTTTTAATATAAGCTTCTAAACGTATTCTCCGTTTTCCGTAGCAGTTGTCTAAACGTAAAAACTTATACATCAGACTTTAAAAGCTGAGTTCCGTAAATTCCACAGAAGAGTAGAGCATTTTAATGCACTTTGCCCTCTTTGCTAAACCAACACAAATTCGATCCAAACTTTTAGCTTGCTGAAAATTTCTGCGAAATCCACGAGAGTCCAATGGTAAATCAGTGAATATTCATGAAATAGTAGGAAAAGAAACGTAACAAAGAGACGAAAACTCTCGGACGAATGCTAATCTGATTACTGAATTGACATTTTTTACCTACATTCGATGTTTTCTGTGATTCATTTATTGCAGTCGCTTACTTGCAGAGAAAATGCAAATGTTTACAAGAATCCGATGAATTAGAGACTCACCGTTAAATGCAATCATCGACTACAAACGTAGAGAAATTCTTTTGCTGAAGAAAATAGAATATTTTTTTGTATGTATTTAGCAATGTTTGGTAGAATTCTTTTGAAAGGCTGTGAAAAGCCTCAATAATAAATTAATATTCTAACTTGAGTAAGAACTGTTAAATCGATTTAAATATTCTGCATTGGACATCCTTTTAGGGTATTTAAAATAAAAAAAAAATGCCTTTCGTCTTTATTTGTGTAAATTCTATTAAAAATATGTATTCTTTGTTTTATTTTGATAGTTTCAGTTTACATTAAAGATAAGCGTATAAATTTTGATTTAAGGCGAAGAAATTTGTAATCTCAAATTTTTCTTAAAATTTGTCACGATACAAAGTATAAAATGAGCCAATTTTTTTACAAGCGTTAAAAGCAGTTACATTAGCAATAAGCATATTACAATTCAAGTTGAATGAAAATATTAGACATATTTTAATCATTTTATTTATTTTTTCTCCTGTTTATTACCATTCAAGTTTAAGAAATATATATTTTTATTTGTTTATGTATGTATATATTTACAAATTCGGTTCATTAATATTATTATTAATGTAATATTATTATAGTTATTATTATCATTAGCCAAGTGTATTAGCTTTCCAAAATTAATTTTTTTAAAATTTAAGTGAAAATTAGGGATAAAATGGTAAAACTGACATTAATGACGAGATCATTGGCTCTGGAATAATGTATTGAAAATGCTTTTTCATGCATAAAAGGCAAAATAAGCTTTAAATGCTGCTAAATTGAGAAATCAAAAAAGAAAACAGAGATGGAAAATCGCTGATAAAAGGAAGACAAAAAAATTTTGCAGGGAATTTTTGCAAGAAACTTTTATGAATGTTCGTCTAGAAAATTAATAAACATATAAACAATCCAGAAACATAAAAAAAATTGTTCTAATCGCAAATCACAAATGGCGCATTCTATAAAAAACTCATTCAAGAACATTTCTTAACTTTGTATTTTAAAGAAAATTAAATCTTTTCAATAACTTTCATTCAAAACTTTGGCTATTGAAGAAAATGCAATTTTTAAATAAGTAAGCAAGTTTGAGGAAGCGAAATCTAATAACTGTTTTAAGCTATAGTTATATTATTGACAATATCTCTATTTTACGAGAATGTAATTATTAATTTCAGACTTCGCTATTTATTAATATCAAACCTCGTAATAATTTACATTGTTCATATTAATTACAAAAATAAAAATTAATAAAAATGTATGAATTAATTATTAAGAAATATTAATTAAACAATTAACCAAGAATTAATTAATATTTAGTCTTTACATATTTTAAATAAGAAATATTTGCATGAAGCCGGTTGCTTTTATTTATCTGACGAATATATTTCAGTAACAGATATTTATAGATAATTCTTAAATTATCAGTCCATTTTTAAGCTTCAAAAAGGTACAACGATTTCTTTATTTTATATCATTCTCAAAAAATATTTGACAACAACGGTTTAAAGAAAATTCATTGATGATTTAAAACATTAAATGAACAGATGACTTTTTAACATGTTTCTTCTTCAGAATCAATTCTATAGTGTATAATTCATAAAAATAAAATATCTATTTTTCTATTCATAAAGAATGTTTTATATTTAATAAATTTTTCACAGAAAATAAAAAGAATCTCCCATCTGATAAAAATCCTTTCTCGAATTTATAAAATACCAAACGATTTCTGATTTTATTACAAAAAAGAAAGATATTTTCTGGAAATTGCTACGATATTTTTCAATAATGAAGTCAAATAAATTTAATTGTTCCAATAAAAAAGCATTATTGGAATTTGAAAAAATGTAATAGAATTTGAAAAGATGAGCCCCTTTATTTTAAAGATCATATGCCAATAAAATTCATCAGTGCAATGAAAAATATAATAAATACATTGTAAAATATTTTTGAGTAATAGGTTTGAAAGTATTATTATATTTCCGATTTACGGTTGTAAGTAAATAATGAATAATGCTTCGGAATCCACGGTTACCGATGTAATTGAGTTATTGGCATATTTGTACATATTTCGAAATAATTTACAGTTTTCTCTAAGAAAGGAAATAATGGTTTAAAAATATGTTGTTCGAAAATAGTCGATGTTTTACTCCCTTTTACAAATACAGAATTTTTTTTAATGGAAAATAAACGAATATAAAATTGAAAGGGGCAATAATAGAGCTATGCTACAAAACATTTGTCAAAGAAGGAAATGAGTCTTATCGGTGGAACTATGATCCAACAATACAGGCTGGTCGGTAAATCGTTTTATTCACTTTAAATTCAAAGTGGCGTATCGTACAACTACTGAAGTAATGTTTACTTATAGTAAAGTGACTTCATAAAGATAGGTTAAAGCGCTTCTAACGGAAAAATAAGGCAATTACAGAAAAAAATGCCCTAAGAAAAGAAGTTTGGCAAAAAGTCGAAATACAGAATGTACGCTGTACCATTAAAAATACCTAAAAGTACAAAAAATATCCCTCACAATTTTAATGGTTAGCAGAAAATAAAATTTTTAAATTGTTTTATTATTCAACAAATATTTCTGATATCATTTCAACTGCATTTGCTTATAAATATTTTTTTATTATTATTTCTTCAATATCAAATGATTTATTTATATGTGGAAAAAAAAATTTTTTTTTGTTATTTATGGTATATTAATAAGTTTAGAGAAAAAATCGTTTGCTACAAAGAAAAAAATTTTTTTTGTTATTTATGGTATATTAATAAGTTTAGAGGAAAAATCGTTTGCTACAAAGAATTTTTTGTTGCAAAGAATTTGCTACAAAGAATAGAAGAGAAGAAATAATCCATTCTATCCGGAATCCTTCAAAATTCCTAGAAGCTGCTGTGACATATCTTTAACATCTATTTCTTTCGGCAGTCGAGGTGATAAAATGTGGAAATGATCCATGGAGTAGGAGGAAATACTCTAGGTTTGCTTTTTTCTAGTCTTAGAATAAAAGTCTCTCAGCCAATTGACCTTGATTGTGGAGTAATTGGATAAGAGGAAAAAGAAATGTTTCAGATCGTATAGCCATTTACTAAGACGAACATTAATTCAGTATTCTTCCTATGCAATCGAATGTTCTTTCTGTTATTCTACTTGAATTTATTTTTCAGTGTTTTATTTTTTGAACAAATAGTAATAATAATAGTTCTCTCTCTCTCTCTCTCTCTCTCTCTCTCTCTCTCTCTCTCTCTCTCTCTCTCTCTCTCTCTCTCTCTCTCATCTCTCTCTCTCTCTCTCTCTCTCTCTCTCTCTCTCTCTCTCTCTCTCTCTCTCTCTCTCTCTCTCTCTCTCTCTCTCTCTCTCTCTCTCTCTCTCTCTCTCTCTCTCTCTCTCTATGTGTGTGTGTGTTGGTCGTTTTATGGACAAAATTTGTAAATTTGTATGGTCACAGGGAAAACTCATTTCTCCGATGATCAGGAAAGTTATCTGGGATGATGGATTGTGGCACATCTGAAGATGAAGACCTCTGAATTGTGCCATTTTCCCTTCTTTGTACAGATGGAACATTTAGAAAAAGGAACACAGCAGTTGATTCTCTGAAATAAAAAACAAAACACCAGTGAGAAAATGAGATTAAAATCTTGAAATTAGATTGAGTCATTGTATGTGATTAAAATTGTACAAATATAGCCCTAATTTTTGACATCTCATTTTTCATAATTTATATTTTTCGTTTGTAAGATATTATTTTCTATTAAATAAAAACATTTGTGTGATTCCATTTTATTTTTGTTATCCATTTATACGATTTGGGAGAAAGTTGAAAGAGAATTACAATACTTAGATTTAAAAAAAATTCATTACTATTATGAAATTGTTAGACTAAAATTTTCTAGAATTTTTCTAATTTTTAAGCTATAAAACCTCTGATGTAGCAGTTGCATTACTCTTATCTTCTCTTTTGGATACTAGATGGCGATGCCTGTTTAGGCCATCCCATATGTCATCCCATAGTGCATTGCGATTGTAATTTGAATGAGATGTGATGCTGAACTGTGAAGCCGCGCGCGTGAATGTCTTGTCTTTGTGTTTGTGCTTGTTTAGTGTGGGAATATGATTATTAAAAGAAATTCAAATACATACCACCACAATGCGGGGAGCCAAATGTGGTGGTATGTAGATTATTATGATCCATGCAGGAAGCAACAGGACGAATGTTTTTAGGAACATTTCTTTTAATAATCACATTCACATACTAAACAAGCACAAACACAAAGACAAGACATTCACGCTCGCGGCTTCACAGTTCAGCATTACATCTCATTCAAATTACAATCGCAATGCACTATGGGATGACATATGGGATGGCCTAACCAGGTATCGCCATCTAGTATCCAAAAGAGAAGATAAGAGTAATGCAACTGCTACACTATTAAAAATAACGGAAAATGCATCTATCAATATATATATTACTGCTACACAAGACAAATCATTTGACATAGAGTTATCAAATTTAGCTAATTTTAAACATTTTACACTATTTAAAATTTAAAAATACCGTGTTTTAAGTCATGCAGTTATTTTTCTTGAATTTTTACAATTTTAAGAATATTTTTTTTTACGAAATTATTATTAAAAAATTAATGAAGCTAAACATAAAGACCATATGATCAATATAAATGATGAAAACATCAGAAAGGGACAAGTTTCAAAATAAAAAATCAACAACATGTTCTGATAACTTTTTTATGATGAAGAAAGAAACGAGGAAAGAGATATTTTAAATTTTTTATTATATTGTCTACAACTTAGAAGTAACAGATCAAGAAAAAATAGTTATAAATTTTTAAGGTGCTAACAAAATAGGGTATAAAAATCTTTCTTTCAAAAAGTTAGATTCAATAGCATTCATTTCTTTTTATTAAATTAAATACATAATATTAAAATTCTGGAAAATTTCGCAAACACATAATCATAAATTTGTTCATCTCTCTGTAAAAGCAATTTACATGGGATAAGTTATTCTTTATTAATAGGAATCTTTATTAAAAATCCGAAAATTCTCTAAGATTTTTCCACCACATTTGCATTTATTTATACTTAAAAATGCCATGATGAACATCAGAGATAGTTTCAATAATTCTTTGAACTTATTTATCGCTAAAATCAGCATTTATTATTATGAAAACGATTTTTTTTTAGCAAAACAACAAAAGAATTCGTTGTTCTTTAATTTTTGCAAAATAGTCTTGTAAGCCCGGCTTTGCTTATCAATTGTGATAAATTTTATTATCTTATTAACAAGACATTGTATAAAAATAATCAGCTAATATATTTTCTTACAAAATCTTTGGAATTAAGACTGGTATTAAACTTCAATGGGCAAAGTTAAAATAAAACTTGCAAAATTTATGGAGGATATACATCAAAATCAGGAATCAAGAATCAGAAATCATTCTTTATTCAATGCTATTTTTCCAACATCTGGAACTGTTCCCAATTTCAAAGTTACAATAAATGAATGCATCAACGACGGAAGTAGGGATTGCAATACCGGACCAAAATTTCAATACCGGTATTTGGTATTTTTAAATCTTAATACCGGGATACCTGTTTTAATACCGGTATTAGAAATTTTAGAAAAAGAAAGAAAACACAGATGTTTCTTTGTTTTATTTGCCAGTTTTATAAGAGAGTGTAAATATCACAAAAAATAATTTGTAACTTATAAATTATAACAGTATATAAAGAATCACAAAAAAGAAAAGCCACAACTTATTTATTTAAATCACAAAAAAAGCGTAAATATCACTATTCAGTCTGTGGTACTATTGCAAATTTTTGAAATGTGATCTTAAAAAACATAATGCATCAATTGTACTGTCTTTAAGCCTGAAAAGTAATTTTGTGTGAAAATTACCAGCTGTCGAAAACGCTCTTTCGGCATCTACGCTAGTTGGTGATAGTGTTAGCAATGCACGATATACTTTTTCCAAATATTTACCTCTAAATCCCTCATCTTCAAATAAATCAATTTCTCGTCGGATGGTTTTGGATATAGCTGATTTCTGTATTGTATTTTGGTTCGTTAAATTTTTTTTTATCTACCGCTAATTCTAATTTTTGTTCAAGAGACAATTCCTTTTCACTATCGACATTAGTGTCATCATAATCTTCGATAACTGAATTCTTCTGAATGTAAATAGGGTTGTGGGTAAAAAATTTTAAGAAAATTTACTATAAACTTAATCAGATTTGAATTTATTATTTTCTTTCCTTCTTTTTCATTTTCATTTTTAAAATCATTATAATTATGTAAATAACATAAGACATTTTCTGTTTCGGTATGCCTTTCTTCTGCGCGATTTTTCAATGTAATATATAATTCTTCAGATAGTGATGTGTGCTGTTCTTTCATGACTGCAGCATGAAATTTATTGTTGCATTAGATGTTAATAAATTAAAATCTCTCCGACATAATGCCTCTATAGTCAGTTTTATTGTAAGTTGAGCTGATATAGTTCTGGATATTAAGTCGAATTCACTATCTGAAAAATTAATTTACAGGTTTAAATCGATTATTGCTTTTTGGATTGGATTTCTAAATTTCAAAAATCATGCCATCATTAGGAGTAAACTGTTCCAACGTGTCTTAGAATCTATTACTAACATATATTCTGTTTTATTTTCAGTTAGTATATATTTTTGTAACATGGCATTTTATATAGGGGAAAGTTTAAAGATCTTAACATATAAGATCTTAACATAAAGATCTTAACATAACATATCTTAAATTATAAGAAGCAATTCTTGATGGGTTAACATTTCATCCTCATTAGCAATATCTTCTTCACCAATTACATTGTCATTATCTTCATTGTCAATATCACTCTCCCTCTTACTCTCTTCAATGTCGGAATCCGAAGTTTCTATATCCACAGTATTTGGATTCTTCTGCTCTTTATTTTTTTGGTATAATACATCTATTACTCCTCATTGAATTCCATGAGCATAGCACAATTGCTGATTTGCACCAATCAATTTTCCAACTTTTTTCATAACTGTTGCTCCGTCAGTCGTTATGGATACAATATTTTCTTTCAGGGATAATCCATGTTTCTCTAATTTAGATTTAAGCAATTCAGCCATTAATTAGCTAATTAATTTCGCCCGTTACTGAGACATAAAAACAAAAACGCATACTATTTTGTTATGTTGGCGATCCCTGAACCTATAGTGGAGACAATTTAAAAAATTTCTAGTAAATACCGAAAAACCGGTATTTCAACTTGTGAATACCGGTATTACAAAATTGAAAAATAGCTCAAAATACCGGTATTCGGTATCCCGGTATACCGGTATTGCAATCCCTAGACGGAAGTATATTTATCTTTCGCCAATTTTCGCCGAAAATTAAATTGTTCCTTATGAAACAAAGCGCACATTTCTGAAAAAAAAGTTACTATTGTCTTGAAGAGCCATTGTTCGATATTATCGAATTTGTTCTGTTAGAGTACACAGTTACAGTTATAAAATAATATCCTTCTCCTCGCCGTTGACTTATACCATTCTTTCTTTGTGGACATTTCTCGAAGTAAAATCTTCATTTCCAGCCGTTAATTAAGAGAGCTGAAGAATTATATTGGAATTAGGACATTGTGTCTTCATTTCCCTTCATTAACTCGGCGAATAACAGAAAGTTTTCTTCGGATCTTAATGTAGAGGAAGCTTTAGCTTTGGAACATTTTCACAGACGAGGTTACTGCCGAAGATACCTGTGAAAAAGAGAGAATTTCGATGCATTCAATATCGTCTGTCTTTTCCGAAACGTAACAGATCCGGTTAATCCACTGACGTCAGAAGCGAAGAAATTCTCTTTCGCTTTTCCGGACTTTTGCATTCTAAAGGAATAAAAATGAAGTGATTTTCACTTTAAACTTTTTGTAGACTATAGAAACTCTAATTAAACATATAATTTTATAAAGAATACAAGAGCGTGACGGATCTAATTAAGGACGCAACAGTTTACTCTTTAAATTGTTCTTAAATGCATCAGATTCTATTATGCCGGCGCACTGGCATAGGGGTAGCGCGTCTTCACCGTGATCTGGGCGTCCTGGGTTCGAGTCCCGGTTTGGGCATGGTTGTTGTATCTGTGAGATGTGTGAATGCTCCTTCATGTAAAAAGGGGTTGTGCAAGCGAGTGAGTGATGCGTGAGTAGCAAAGTCGTACTCTTGGCCCTAGTTGGCGCTACTATAAAAACAAGAGACGCTCCCCCACCTGCTTAAATCGCTATCTTTATAACAGCGGGCTTGACCATGGCAAGTACCATAAGAAACAACAACAGATTCTATTATTATATTCTATTCTATTATTCGAACAATAAAATCTTTATTCAGATGCGTTTCGTATTATTCAACGAATATGAATTCTCAATCGCTATTATTCTTTCAATGCACATCAAGGCAGAGTGTTTGGCAGAGATGATGAGTGTTTCTCTATGGGTATGATTCCACGCTTTATCGAAAAGTATGAAGTTCGAAATAATCAATGTGAACGGTGGACTTCTGGTTAAACAGAAATGGGTTTGGAAACTTTACTGAAATTCCAACTTGTCAAGTGCTCTGCCATCCTGATTGTTGAGAAATCATTGTTTTAAAATTAGACAATGCTTAGTCATGTATAAATACAGATATAAGATGTTAGTTACAAAATTGTCTTTCTGCCTCTTGTCTGTTACTGATAAATAGAAAACAGGCTGTATTCAAAATCAACGTGTGAGTTCTTCCTTCCATAAAGTTTCTTGGACAATCTAATACCATCTTTTCTGTTCACCTATTTTGTTCTGTAAAGTTGATGACCTGATGTAGAGAGGAAGTGGAAGACCCTAAAAGGTCACCTTTCGATTTATTCGTATAGTGATGCAGTAGGGTACGGCTTGTGCATCATAATACAATGACGAAATGATATGCATTTTAATTACTTTCTACTCCTTCGATCGGATGCGAAACTTTACACAGGTCAACAATTTTGTCGTAAAGACCGTACACAATGTTTCATTCATATCAAAATCATTGTGTTATTGGTATATCATGGTGATATGCACAGACAAACAAATGATACCTCTATGGCAGATTTGATCCTCAGTTTGGTCAACGGTTCTAAAGAATAAATGGATATACCAAATTTCATCTATGAAGCTCTTTGCATTTTCAGAGATATCGCCTCACCAGGATATAGACAGAATGACAGATAGTTGACTTTTTTTGAGACAGATTCTGTTCAAATTTTGACACAAATACTTTGATCATACGTTTACGTGTCTAAATTTCATAAATCTAGCTCAATGTAGTATTGAGTCATCATTTTCCCAGTCTGACAGATGACAAGACATATCTCCAACAATGTAGTTTTCATATTTAGAGATGTCTGAAACACGACAATTCGTTAGCATCTAGAGATCATTTTTTTTTATTTTGCCTATTAATGTTTTTATATTATAAGTAGAAAGGAATAAGAATTTCTGGAATTACTGAAAATGATTTTCCGATGAAAAGTCACTTAGCTTCGTTAACTTTAGAATAAAAGTAAAATTATTTAATTCCACAACCAGAACAATAATATGACCAATTTGTGTGTTTTTATATATATTTATGAATTGATTTTTATTGCGAAAATTATATTTAATAGATTTCGCTTGAAGTTTTTCTGATTTTATCAGAAAAAAAAAGCCATTTTAAATTACTCTTTTTAATACAAATCGTTTTTGCAGTTTTTCTGATTAATGTGTTACCACTCTAATCATGCTCAGATTTAATAATTTCCTTCGCTGGTTCCTGATACAGAGATAGCGCATCTTTCCCCGATCCAGGGGATCCCGAGTTTAAGTACTCGTTCAGGCATGTTGTTCCTTATGCTGTGCTTTATCCATGGGGAATATGAAAAAGTCCCCTTGCAAAAAGGGGCTGTGCAAGCGAATGTGGGAGTGTCATCTTCGTATGAGCTAGAACATCAATTCACCTTGATATTGTTACGAATCTGTGATGCTGCTTCCCAGCACAGTAGATTCCATCGGAGGTCCCGGAGCTTGGCGACAAATTTGGCGACTTTGGCACCAAAATAGATTATACCAGAACCATTGAGAATTTTCCCGATCCGTCCAGTAGGAACCGAGATACGCCTCGAACGTTCCTGATTGGTTGGGAGACTTCTAGCCCCTCCTCCTGAGACCTATAAAAGGAGCTGCAGCTGCCTGGGAGTGGTCGTGAACCAGGGTGGTCGTCGGAAGTGACAGAGAAGAGAAGAGAAGAGTAGTCGGAATCGATGGTGAAGAACTGGTCTTCCAGGGATAAGCGGAGCAGCGACGGAGTCAGTGCTGAACTAAGCTGTGCGCTACTGTCTGCAGTAGAATCTTGTATGCTGCCACTCTCGGCTGAAGATTATCGTCTTCTGTGCTGTATTTAGTTGTCGTCTTTTTGCTGTCCTGTGTGTCTTCGTGTAAATAAACGTCGTTGTTTCATTTTCTACTGCTGATTGAATGTTCTCCACACCATATAACTCCCACTATCCAAACGAACCCTGATAAATTCCGTAACAATATGTAAAAGAATAATTTAAGCTATGAAATATATATTACAATCAAAATGAAAGAAAAGTAAACATTAAAATAACTTTCTTTACTCAGCCCCTCGGTGAGTTTGTTCTCATAATTTTGGGAAAGTTTCATAAATATTACAAGAACCAGCAGGAAGTTAATTCTTTTAACATTGGATTAAGCCAATTTCTTGGAATACGGTGGAGACCATTACAGTAGCGAGTGTAATAAGTAACCTCGTTCCATCAGTTTTCCAATGAAATCTAGGAAAGTTGAAAGAAAACTCAGAACCCGCCTCGGGGAATAATAAGTTAATTAATAAAAGCGCGTAGGAAAGAGGCGGCTGCTTCTTTGTGGAGATAAACCTCAATATGAAAGTTCTATTTGGTGAATTTAATGTTTCTGAACCTATACCAGCGTGTTAAATAACTATTTTATAGTTTTAAAATTTTTTTATACTATGCTTTAAAAAATCTTAGCAGAATATGACCTGAAGAGTATCTAATGTAAGCACGCGAGAGTAATCAGCATTTTTATTAAATATATAAAACTAGCCGCCATCAGCGATTATGTTCTTCGTTTGGAATATTGGCTTTGCAATATCCGCTTAATATGGAAATTTAACAGGTTATATTGATAAAGTAGAAAAAAATTTACTTGAATTGAATTACTTGAATGAAAATGAAAATCCTATTTTGAAGTTAATGTCCAAATGAAGCATTTTTAATTATGTTCATAGCATTAAAAATCATGCTTGATGGAAAAATAAAATTAATTAGAATTTCAGCATAACAACAGAAGCATCCTTACAGTTTGTGTATCAAATTAAATTCAAAAAAATTATTAAAATAGGGCGGAAATTTCACAGAAATAATATTTTGTAAAATATCATTAAAATGGGAATTTTTTTAGTTTAAAAATGATGTAAAAATAATTTTTTTTTGGGGGGGGGGGCGAGAGATCAATATTTTGGAAAAATATATGGGAAAAATATTAAAATATTTGATAGAAATCTACACATATGGCGTAAAGAACATGTATCGAATTTTTTTTTTTTTTTTTTTTTTTTGTACGTCTCAAAGCATTGTTGAAGGAACGCTTTCACAGTAGATAGACATAATTCCAAAGATGCGTGTTTCTGACTCAGGGAGATCTGACACGTGGAGATTCGTCAAAATCTCAAATTCGAATTTTAATTCGCATTTTTAAAATCAACATGTTAGTTCTGTTGTGGAAAAAAATTGAGTCAAGTTTCAATTAGAGCCTTTTTCTCCAAATTTTATAATTTTATGTTTTTGTATCTTAATTCAAAAACTTAAAAAATTCATATAGACAATTTGAGTTTTACAAAAATTAAATTTTAACCCCATGCGAGTAACGCCATCTAGTAGCACATTCACGAAACTTTGATTTCAGGACTCCATACCATTTAAATAACGAATTACAAATGAAACACCAAAAATCAGCAAAAAAGAATTTAAAAATTATACTCTTTAATATACCGATAAAATGGTATTTTTAAAATACTATCCTCATTTAATTTATTTCCTTTACAAGAATGTTTCATTTATTATCCTTTAGTCGATTAATATCAATCTTTAGAATTAGTGGTAGTATAAAAGTGGTTTTAAAGTTTGTGTTTAAATGCCACATTCGTGCACTCATACCAATGTGAAAAAATATGAATAATTTTTAATTTTCTATGATAATTCCATATACTTAATGCTATATCTTATTTTATAGTATTATGTGATTTAAGAAAACCAGCCCTTGACAGGTTCTCTTAGCTCCATCAAAAACGTTTTCCAGTTTTGTTCTTTCTTGAAGATGTCAGAGATGAAAATTAAATAAATGTTGAAGATAAGGAGCGATTAATCGTGTAAGACCACTAAGTGCCCATCTCTTCGATTCTGCTCACTATTTTGGAAAAAAACACGGCATTCAATCAGTGTCAAAGAAAGGATGAGAAAACCGACGGCGGAAAAAACTTTCGGAAACAATAGACATCTCCACATCAAAGAAAATGTTATGTTCATATCCTTTTTTTTATGCAATGATGAGGACAGGACTTATAATCGGGTAGTAAGGGAAATGGGTCATTCAAACATGCACGGATATAACAGAGATTAAGAATTGGCCTTATATCATGCAAAGTTATAATATTTATTTGAAGATTATTGAAGTCATATTCACATAAAATTGTAAGAAAATGTTAAAACAGAAAGTATTGTAATAATGGTCGTCCAGAGAAGGAAAGGAAAAACAATGTGCAGGATAATGGGTGACGGCGCTTTGTTCTGTAAATATTCCAGAGAATAAGGAGCACAAAGGACAAAAGCGAAGTTAAGACGTACACAAAGAACATCACTAAGAGATATTAACTACAAACTAGTTAACAGTAAATTACTAATTAATAACAGCACCACAGTGCTTCGCATAGAGCAACTGAAGAACTCATTCAGCTTTTTAACACTCCAAATAGACTCCTCGTCGGGTTTTATAATTTCACAATATAGTATGAAATTTTCTTGGAGATCTCAGAATCTGTGCTCCTAATAAAGGCATTGCTATAGTTCTAATATTTCCCAGAAACTTTACTTTGTCGCTAAATTCAATGAACTAAGAAATAGATTCATTGACCTGACATCTATTAAGAATATCTGGAAACATCTATTTTAGCAAAAACGCTAACATTGTAAGATAGGAATGCTACAGATAAAATAATGCAACATAAGTAGAAAAGTAAAAAAAAATTCGATAAGCTTTTTGTATTAATGTATTTAGTTTCTCAGCATGAAAATATTTACTTAAAATATTAGTTTCTCTTTCATGGAGTATACAAAGAGAAGATATTGCAATCTACAATTATTCGACGTAAAAACAGGCGATTTTAAACAATTTTTTTTTCATTCTCTAGAATTTCAAATGTGGAATTTTGCAGAATATTTTTTATTTGAAAATTGTAAAATATTTTCATATAATGCACAAAAATTTTACTAATATAGGACTTTTTTCACTACTAATGCACAGAAAAAAAATTCAGTTCTACATTGCCTTTCAGTTTGAATTTTAAAAAAAACTATCCGATTTAATTTCTTTTCTTTTCCTCTCAGGAATTCGAAACTCAGAGATTAACCAAACTCTCGAGGTGAAGTTTTTTTATGATTCTTTAGTAGAAGTACTGAGAAAGTACTTTCTCATTTTGTTCTTCATATGTATAATAAAAAGTGGTTAAAAAATGTAATTATCTGGCAATTATATTTATTATCTATGCTATTTTGGAAAAAAAAATACTCAAACATATTTTTGTGTTAAAAATACTTTTCCTTATAATTCAAAATTTTAATGCTCATAGAATTTATCTATTTTTTCGGCCTATATAAATATTTTTTTTTCGCGCTGAAGCTACAAACTTCATATTTTTCAATTCCATACATTTTCACACTGATTTCCAATACATTTCTTTACTTAAATAATACTTATTCGAACCATTTTTCCTTTAAAATTTAAATAATATAGATAATAATTTTCTTGGAATATCGTAACCAGCGCACACATATCAATGTTTCAAAAAAAAATGAATACCGTTATACGAATTTTTCCAGATTATAGTAATTCCATGATACTTGGAATAAAATATGGAATAAGAAACTTCTATCATTCGTTTCCCGAAAGAGTAATAAAATGCAAATTTTATCATTCGTCTGTACGGTTGAAATATTTCGATTATCGATAGTTTCTGTAATCGATAATACTTCTTAACTCAAGATTCCCATATTGGCCTACAACAGACATATAAAAACCTGAGGACAAAGATTTTTCTTTACTATAGAAAAGTGGTTAGAAACTTTGCAAATCAGCGCGATGAAATACAATTTAATATTTAAGATTCATTTTCTTTACGAAAACTGCATAAATTAGTTCTTGTAATAATCAGAATAAACTATAAATAATTAAAATATTATATTCTGTAAATAATAGCTGAAACTGTTAAATAATTTATAATTTGATGAACTTGCTTTTTATATAAATAAATGTTTATTAATTAT
Source organism: Argiope bruennichi (assembly GCF_947563725.1). Taxonomy (NCBI): domain Eukaryota; kingdom Metazoa; phylum Arthropoda; class Arachnida; order Araneae; family Araneidae; genus Argiope; species Argiope bruennichi. The sequence goes on along the minus strand of NC_079160.1, from coordinate 101,797,484 downwards.
ACTTGTGGCACCTCATTTTCCCCTTGTGCAGAGAGCGCCTCCTTCTGGCGTTTTACAGAAGACAAGCAGTTGAGACCTGCATCCTGAAGACGACTTTTTCACTATGCGCAACCCTTGCGCTCACGCCGAAGGCTTTCGGCTGGAAACGGTAGAATCCCTCCACCATTTTTTTTTTTTTTTACCTAATTTTCTATGTGTGTGAAATAGATAAGTGTTTGTGAATTTCATAGTGTAGCTGTGTTTGTAAAGATTAAAAATATTGTATTTTAAACCGGGCATTTCTTTAGAAAACCACAACACATCGACTATATACTATATTTTTTAAAAATATCGATAAATATTATATACAATTCAAATATTATTGACATCATTTTTGGAGATTGATTCGTATAAGTGAATTAAGAATTCAACTTGATTTTACTTTATTATTATTTTAATTAAATTATAGATGGATTTATTATACAGTAATTAGATTTTAGTTTCATAATATTTAGCAATTTTCTGTCTTCTGAATCGATGATTTCAATTTAATCTTGTAGTTTCTTGCTCAAACTACGTATTAATACATAATACAAATTTCATTTTAAAATCCATAGTGTATTTTTAATTTGATCCTGTTATTTTTATGTTACTAAAAACAATATAAAATAGCATAACATTTGAAAATTTACTATTTTCGTCATATGTAAGTCAAGTACTTAAATTGTCGCAAGACAGTTATAAATTATAGTGGCGGGTTTTTTTTTTTTTTTTTTTTTTTTGCATTTAGGGAATGAATGCTGCTATGTCCGAGACTTGTTGCATTATTGAATATATTGATTTTAACTTGAAAATGGGTGGAATATCTGATATCAAAGCTACATTTTTTTTCCTTTTGCGTTATACAGGGTGTTCACACTAACCATGCTCTCGTGGCTAATTTTTAAATCATTTGTGTTTCTAATTGCTTAGAAATAGAAATATCCATACTTTTTGTTGGGAATATTAATTAATTTACATACAGAATTACTGAAATGATGTTAAAATATATGTTAATGATGATGACGATGTTAAAACATGTAATATCACATATGAAAGTTCACGTCCTCGTATTTGTGGACGTAAACTCTTACAAGTAATTTCACTTTCACACATTTTTAACGCATATCCATTTATATAACGGATCATGAAAAACGCTAGAGTTCCTAATGACAGTGAATTTATTGACAAAAGTTATATAAAATCATGGCTATTTTCCGACATAATCTCTTCCAAGTTTCAGTCTTTTATCCCATCAATGGATGAAGTTTTTAATCTCCGCTTCTAAGAATACTGCTGCCAGTGGTTTGAGATGGTTTATAAGGCTCCATTGAAGTTCCTCGTTTATTTTGACATCCAAGTCCGTTCTTTAATTCATAGAAGTTAAAATCACTCCTCTCTAAACTGTGTCCTCTCTGAAGAGGGGAAAATTCCGCAAGACTGTCATGAAAGGAGATATTGTTCAAAGAATTGATCGAGTTTTTTGAAAGAAATGGATACTGCTGGATCACAGGAAACAAGATGGCTAAAGAAACGACATTGAGGTGAGGTGATAAGTTTAGATATTCGTATTCCACATTCTTTCTTTAAAAGAAAATTTAAAGAACTTGAGAATGTTAAAGCTCATTTCATATTATTAGCAAATAGTTTCTTCGAAAAGAAAAAATCGGACACCTTGTCCACCAATATGATAAATGCCTGCATCTTCACAACGATTATGTCGATATGCGAACATTTGGTAATAGATTCACTTTGTTCTCTACTGTTGTCTTTTTTGTGGTCAATTGGAACACGAAAAAGATTTTTCTTGTGGTCACGAATTCTTAACAAGAAAATAAATAGTTGATCACATCTGAATTTCTTTTGAATTAGAATTTCACATTTGAATCTCTTTTCTGCTGAAAAAAGAAACAATGTAACTCCCTGATATATATTGAATGGGGATGAATGGACTTTGGTCATCGCTTTTGTGTAGCCCATGAAATAGACTTTATTTCTCCCTATGCAGTCCTTTGTTTTGAACAAAAAGCTTAAGGACAAGATGGGCATTATAATGGACAAGATGGGCATACTTAAAGAAGCTTTTTTTACATTTTAAGTTTTTTTTTATATAATGAGTAAATAACATTTAACTTTTTACTCTTTTTGTTTCCCAAGGAAATTGAATTTCATAAGAAGGTTTCAGTAGAGCATTTTTACAAAAATATGAAAGGAAACACAAAAAATTTTAAAAATTAAAAAATATTATACTCCTGAGTTGTTGTTGTTTTTTTTTTTTTTTTGTACTGGTAAGAAATAATACAGTGTAATATGTCTTTACTGTTATAACACAAGAAATTTCTGGAAAATTAGATTTTTTTTTAAGTGATAAGGTTTCTAAGCATTAAGTACTAATAATTTTCAAATTAGATAACAAATATCTTTAATTAATGCTTCTTATTTATTGGATACACCCACAAAGCAAAAATTGAAAATTACCGGAAAAAGCAATGGCTTTATATAAAGCAATAACAAAACTAAAATAATAATTAGTTAATAATAATATCTAATAATTAAAGTTTTTACTTTCGTGTAGATGAAGTATAGATAAAGTACTATAATTGCTATAAAATTCGAACTGGAGATTCATAAAATACCATATACCATATATCACCATATTTCAGAGTTTGAAAAACACATTTTTTGGCATTATGTCTGCCTGTTTGTAGTCAGTGAATTCCATGAGCCAAATTTCAATTAGACGATTGAATTTGGCTTCACAAGCTGATCGCTCCAACCAATACTGAGACACCCAGATAAATATGAATGACTGGACCGCCGCGACAGCATTGAGGAAATGAAGTCAAGTCCTGGGGCCATCACCGGCCACGGTACAACTTTTCCCGTTGGAAGTAGGTTCCGTTATCGGAAAGGGATAATCAATCTCGAATCGTCCTAGGTGGCTAAAACCAACCACCATACCGGAAGTTTCTTATCTTCGAATCTGAGGTTCTCCCTGTGGGATAACTGAAGTTTTGTGTATGGAATTACAATAAAATGTGTAGATTTCTATCAAATTTTGATAAAAAGCATTTCCAGGAAGTCGGTCTATACAGAAATTCGAATTCAAATGAATTCAATAGCACCAAATCGTAAAGTGTTAGATAAATATAATTTGACACACATGTTAGAATCTAAAATATAGAAGTCTAATAAATTTTGAATAAAATTCATCAAAGAGTTGACCGTCTGTCAGTACTTTTTCATGCATATAAATACAATAACTCATAAACGTAATGATTTAAAGCTATGAAATTCGATATCTTATAATTATAGCTGTAGTTTTGTGTAAAAGTTTCGTGTCAATCGTTGCATTGACAAAAAGGTGATCAAAATACATATTGATACGAATCTATAATGCTGCTTAACAGAGTAGTTAGTTCGATATTAAGAAGGACAGTTTTATGGTTAGCTCTTATGGATACTGAACAGATGATGGATCAATGATACAAGTGATCTATGACAAACTTGGCGACCATTTGACAAACCTGGCGAATTCTAGAATTTCCAGGAATTTTGGTGATAGAACCAATGAGAGGCAAATTATGACGATTCTTCAAGAACTTTATATATCTTGTCTCAGAAGCTATAAAAGACAGGTAGATCAAGGTGGAATAAGTCAGCATAAAGTCAGCGACGAATAAGTTGGGTAAGTCCAGTGAAGCTTAACTCAAGCGATTAATGTGTTGAGAATTGTGAAATATTGAAGTCAAGCATTGAAGCAGCATCGAATCTTGTGCTGAGTATAGTATTGAGTCAGCAGTTGATTACATCTAAAGCGAGGAGACAGTGGAACATAGACGATGTTTGGAGAGATGAAAATAGTTACCTGAAGCCGCGTGAAGACCAGCTGAGTTCTATCTTTCGCTTTGTATGGTGTGATTGTAGTTGTGGCTGTTTTTAGTGAATGTTGTTTCTGCAAATAAGAAACCTGTTTTCTCTCAATGTTTAAATTTATAAACAGATGATACAAAAATTAAAAATCAAATTTTTTTGTAACATTTACAGGAAAGTAATAGTAATATATACCCTTATAGGACGTTAAAGTTACAGTTATTTCATGATAAATACAATTAAATAATTCTTTTAATATTTTAATATCAAAACATATAAAAAAATCGCAAAATTTGCGGAAGAGGTCTTATGCATTTTTTAGATGTTTTGGTTAAAAAATGTTTTTTTTTAAAACCGAAGCGTGTAGAAAACGTATATATACTCTCCCATGATTTTTCTGTATATTTAATATGTATTGGCATCAAAACAATAGTGCTAAATTGTTTAGCAGTACCTAGCAATATAAGTGCCTGTAATTTTGTGTCTATAAAGTTGCTCACATAACACTTATATTTAACAAACAGGTAGATTTCACATTTTCAACTTTGGGGGTATATTACTTCAAAGAGGGAAAAGAAAGATAAAAGAAGTGAATCAATGTATGGAACCAGTTTGAAAAAAAAATCTTTAAAATCTAATGCAATGCATTAGATTTTAAAGAGAGCGTTTTATTTCTTCATACTTTTTGTTCGAAATCCAAAAAATATATATATATATATTTTGTATATCATAAGATATATAAAAATATCGTGTAATTTCTTTCGTGTTCTACGAAACAAGTTCAGCTACTTATTATAAGTTAGAATATGCTGAATGAAAATGTAAAATGAAAGAATATACTTATCAAGAATGTGCATCCATATTTCTTTCAGCTTATATTGTCACGTAGGTACTTCAGTGTGGAATGCAATGACACACACACAAGAAGTAAAGATAAACCAATTTATTAACTCAACTCTGAACTCAGAACACAGTGACTGACAGATCTTCTGTTTTTATACCATCAGAGAAAGTTCCAAAATACCTTTCTGAAGACAGTAAGGAAAGTCCAGAACACTTATGTGGTAAATCAAAGAAAGGTCCAGAATCTGCTGGAACATGATATAAAGGAAAACATAAAATCAAGGTATTAAATATTTACAGACACTGTGAATCGCATTGTCTCTAGCGGGATTCGAACTTGCGATCTCTTGATTATGCGACCAGCGCTATGACCATTCGGCCATGGAGAGTCGATTGTCTCGATTAAAAGTGGCAATATTATGAAAAAATATATATAAAAGATCGCAGTAGCATAAAACCGGATTTTTAGATAATTGTTCTCATTGCAGGTTTAAAACACATGTATTGAAATAAATACATTATAAAATTCTATAAATCTGTTTGTTTTAAAATTCTGCCCTAATTCATGAATTTTGACAAAGTGATGTTTGGTTTGGTTATATTAACGTCCGGTTTGAAGCAACACTAGGGCTATTTTAGGACGGACCTCGTCATTTTGAACCGCGGTCAGATGACGAGGACTACACCTGAGCTGGCACCCCCCCTCTCCACACCACACCAGCGGGAGGACGTTTGGTCATGACGGATTTAACGTGCAACTGACCCCCTTACACGACGGTTCTTCGGTGGAATCGGGTCACGAACCTGAAACCCTCCGGTTCCGAAGCCGAGACCTTACCAACAGGCCACCTCTTCCCTTTGACAAAGTGAGGTACTATGAGTAAAGAAATTTGAATAAAAAAAGGAGATTACTGACATTTTTAAATGCTTTAAAATTAAAATCGGTTTAAACTTTCCAAAACTATTAAATACTCTGTCAAGCAAAAGCCATTTAAATATTAAGAATCGTTAATTAGAAAGTAACAAAGGTTTGATATCTATTTTTTGCGAATTTTGCCATCTTTAACATCTATAACATAATCATGCCATCTATAACAAGAATATTCATATTTCATCTTTGTTCGAAAAACAAAGACCATTCTTTGTCAAATGCTAAAGATTTAGGGAAAGGGGAATTAATTCTTATTTGTTCTGAAAAGACCATTTTACTCTATAGAATTCCCTCTGTAAATGAACACGGTTGCAGTAATAAAGTTATCTCCACCCAGACTTAACGTCTTTTTCCCCGAGACAGGGATAGCTCGAAGCAAAATCTTCCTTCGCAACCGTTCATTAGCAGCTCCGTTAAGTGCAACGGAATTGGGAATTAACCTCTCCTTTATTAATTCATTCCATTGGCAAGCATCAGAAAGTTGCGAAAATTCTTAAGGTAAGGGCAGACTTTAATTCTGGAAAACTTTACTGGGGTTTCTTTTAGAGAAAGGCGGAGAGTAACCAGTATTCAACTGTCATCTGTCTTCTCTTAAGCGTGATGGTATACATAATCTATCGATGTTTGGAAAAAAAAGAAACTACCTTTCGGCTTGTCGAGTTGAAGTGTTCTAATGAAAATAAAATGAAGTCATTTGAAGCCCTTTCGGAACAAACAGACATCTGTTGTCATCTGTATTTGAATCACCTAGGCAATTATGTTGTTTAAAATTCAGAACGATTTTGTGCTCATCTGACTAACTAGGAAAATGAGAGATGGGTTTTCCCGCGCATTTGTAACTTTCCTTGCCGTTTATCTATTCTGATAAAGATTAGTCTTAACATTATTTGAAATGTATTCTGGTAATATCAAGTTAAGCCAACCAACAAATTTGTCAACATTTGACATGTTTATCCGTGCTGTCTGAGTGCAAATTATCTTTTGATAAAGTCTTCTTTCGAGAAATTAACTGTTTCATTCTGTTTTCTTCGGATCATTCTAAAAAAGATTGAGGAATTGTATTACAAAAATATGCGAAGATTGCCAGCTATTCATATTCCTAGTGTGTGCATTTATCCATGAAATAAATAATGCGTAAAAAAGACAGAGAAGGGAGAACTGCTGCGTTGCTGTTTATGTATTTCTTTTTTTAAGTTTCTTATTCATACACATTTACATAGCTGATATAAGCAACGTTTTGAGACATGATGATTTCTTTTACTATTTATTTTCAAAGCTGTCTATCCATTTTTTTATCACGTGATGAAAAATATTACAATTCTATCATGGTTACTCAAAAATATCCGTAAGTAATCAACATCTAATAAAAATAAAATCCAACTAGGAAAGACGATTTATTCATTTATTAATTTTTTGCCACATTTTTATTAATTTTTTTATCTTTTAAAACCATTGTTTTCATATATATATGAAAGAATTTTTTCCAAATTACTGCCATTCATACTGAATGGAAACATTGTCGATATCTTAAAATAATTTTATTAGTTTCTCTTTGAGTTGCCACTCGCAATGTTTAAAAGATTCACAATATTCATTCATAAAAGTTTGTATTTTTACTAGAAGCAACAGGGTTAAAAATCGTTTGCAGATACTATTATTCTAATTGGAATTAAAAAGAAAGTTTAATAAAAATTAGAAAGAATATTATAATAGTATAACGATTCCCTTTTTTTTTCATTTAATGATGAACGTTTAGCTTAATGCGAAGAAATCAACATTTTTACTGAACATCTCTTGAAATGTTTGAAAAGATGACTTTGCAAATATGAGTTTAATAGATTCAGATGGAAATACAAAGAATCCTTATAGTTAATCTAATTTGCATTACATTTAGAGTAAATATGCATTCATTTTGATTTTAGCAACATGGTTCATTCCATATTTTAAAAGGAGAAACATACATGATAATATTCTACTAACAAATTTTACATCGCATTGCCTTTTACTCCCGTGTCATGCAATATTAATGAGTTTCCTAATCGAGATTTCGCAAATATCTTTGAATCAATTGCTTTTGTGTTAAACAGTGCACTTTGGATTGTTTATTCTTCCAATCAAATAAGCATTTCCAATTCAAACACCAAATAGGAATAATTTCCAATTCCATATCAAATGTAAACTATGCCAGTAGCATTTCGACTTGAACAATTGCGAAAATTGCATTTACATTTCATTTATTTCGTGGCGTACTGGCCACAGCATATTTTAAATGTGTTTTACCACTTTAAATGTATAAACGATATATTTTAAATGTGTATCCGACACTTCCTTAGGTGTTATTGAATCAAAGACAAGAAAAAAAAGGATGTAAGGTTTTAATCCGTTAACATATTATTGCTAAAAATGCAAATCCATTTTACATAACGAATATGAAACGAGTAGAATTCCTTTCAAAGGGTTTAAAGTATATGTTTTCATATGAAAACAAATACTGTAAGGTGTAAAGTTAACTGATTGACATAAAATTGTTAAGATATAAGAAAAAAGATGCTAAATTTTATCTCCAGTCTTTCTTTCAAGTAGATAAATATTTCAGAACAGGTGACAAAAGAATGGGCCTATTGATCAGAATCCGCGTTTTGTAAACTTTATTAGAGAAATGAAAAAAGTACCGTATGTGATCTTTTATGGTTTAATCCTTTACTTTATTTTCATTATTGTAATAGAAAAGACTTTATAAAAGTTTTTTTTCCTACATTAAACGGCAGAATTTCAAATAATAGGATTAAGATAGAAACCAATTATTCAGAAGAAAAAAAGTTTAGTGAACAACTAAGGTAAGTCAATTTTTTATTGGAATCAACTTATTTAAAAGAAAAATTATTAATTTAGCAATATATGTTTGCTGTACCGTAGTTCTGTGCATTGTTACTTTTTAATAAATCTTTCTTTTGTATTGTTGTAAAAATCTACATTTTTTTTATCAAAGATTTCTTTAAATATGCTGTAAACTTATATTTAATGTTTATTGATTTTCTCTGAAGGCTTCCTGAATCTTTCATATAAGAAGCTTTTAAGCTCTGATGGATCATAAGAAATTATAAAAATATAGAAGAAAATGATTTTTTTTTCAAAAGTTATGTACATTTATGGCTACTTTTCAATATAATCGTTTCGTATAAAGATTCAGATATTTATCTTATCTATGGATATATTTTCCAATCACTTCTAAGAATATTGCCGGCAGTGATGTGAGATGGGCCTTAACGTTCCTTTAAAACTCCTAGTTTATTTTGAAATCCTAAATCCTGACGAGTTTGCTTGGCTCGAAACTGCATTCTCCGTGAATTTGGAGAAATTCACAACACTCATAAACGATGATATGTTGTTCGAAGAATTGATCACGTCCTTCGAAAGAAATAGAGAATGACAGAATTCCAGGCAACAAAATGGCCAACTGGTATCCCTTCCCCCGCAAAAAAACCCCGACATTGGGGGTGGGAGGAGATATTTAGATATTTCTTCTCCACATTCTTTCCTTAAAGGAAAATTAAAAGAACTTGAAAGCACTAAAGCTCATCTCACATAACTGTCGATTACGTTCTTCGAAGAGAAAATCAGTCACCTTGTCTTCCAATATGACAAATACACGGATGTTCACAGCGATTATGTCGATAAGCGTACTTTTGGTAATAAATTCATTCAGTTCCGAATTTTGTCTTTTATATGGCCCATTGGTGCTTGAAAAAGAAACGGTCCTCCTTTTTGGGGACACGAACTCTTAACAAGAAAAAAAAATATCATACCACTGACTCTTTTCCCCGAAGAAAGAAGAAGCAGTCACTCCCTTACATTGGATTGAATCGTGATGAACAGATTTCGGTCATTCCTTTTGGCCCTCTTGTAAACTGCATTTTAATTCTTTCCTGTTCTTCTTTTGATTTGAACACAAGAACTAAGATATATATGTAATTTATAAGGGAAAAGATGATTTTACTTAATAAATTGTTACTATTTAAAGATAATTTTATTTAACTATAATGTATAAATAATCATTTTTTTTCTTTACCCATTGAATAAAGATTATAAGTCGCAGTAGATGTTATTTATAAAAATATGAAAGAAGTAAGCATTTTTTGAAGTAAAACTCGAGAAGAAAAAATAGTCGTCTGCAATTTCTTTTAATTGACAAGAAATATGGCAATTCAATTTGTTTTTACCTTTTTAAAAAAAGAAATTTCTGGAAAAGAATAATTTTCTAAGTATTGATCATGTTTAAACCAGACAACAGATTTTTTTATTGAACATTATTTATCAAACCTATAAACAAATTGAAGATATTGATAATTGATAATTTTTTATGCAATGCTTTTTTGATACTATTAATATCTCAATCACTTTATGTATAAAAGTATTCATTTTATTGTTTATTTAATGATATTAATTTTAATTCTCGACGTTTACGTTTGGAGCAATTTGTTATTTTAGAAAGCTGAACTTTTGTTGTTCTAAGTTTGTGCCATGTCAGATTTCTGTTTCTTAGTGAATCACTAATTATTTAAATTCAATTTTAGCGATTAGTTTTGATTCGAGTATAAGTAAACATTATGGATAGAGAAGTTTCGGTTGCAAAAAAGGAAATTTTTAGTGTAATTAAAATTTTACATCTAAAGTGCACTACGATTAATAACTTTTTCATATCTTGAGCAATTTACCAATGTTTATGAAATATTCTGTTACAACTTTTTTTAATTAAACTGTCATAATCATACCTGAGCTATTGTTACCATGAAAACAGTTCATTGTAACGAATATATTTTCTAGTTTCTTAAATAAAATTAGTTAATTATGATATCATTTAAACATTAAAATCATGCCATGCCATAAATTTTTAAAGAAATTGCAAACACGGCAAATGTTTCGTTCCAAACTCTTTGCATTTACCATGCAATAAAACCACGGAAAGAGATCTTACCTAAACATTCTCCCATACTCTCTAATAAATTGTCATGCCAGAGAACGCCTTGCATGGCATTGGTGTTCACTAGTTACGAATTATTAACCTTTGGAGTGAATTGAGCATTTTTATTGAATGTATCGTGTGTTCCTTGGTGATTTATATGGCGATCAATCCCTGACATGCTATAAATAGTATCTGAAAATCAAATTTTCGTTTTAGATGCGTTTTTCCCAAGTAATTAAGACAAAACACTATACAAATTTCCATTGTACTTACAAAATTACATACGAAATGTGATAAATTTAAGTTATCGCATTTATATGTTTCTGTATATACAGACCAACAAACAACAAAATTTAGCTCAAACTTTCATAGGTGTCTATCCTATAGGCGTACATAAAATCTGTGTACCAAATCTTATCTAGCTAGCTTTCTTCGCTTTGTAGTTATCGTCTTAACTTACATTAGAGCAGCCGGAAACTCCTAGGAACTGATTTTGAAATAAATCTATAAATATGATGCAACATGCATCCAAGTTTCATTCTTCTAAGTCAAATCTTTCATTTAATTTTGTCACATGCAGACGGACGGAAAGACAGACATAACACGATGAATGAATTTCTCAGGAAGGTATAAAAATGCAGATTCGTGAAATTCATGAGATAGAATTTTTTTAACGATTGCAATATTTTCTGTATACTTCCTATATGATAAAGTAAAAAATATTTTCTTTTAAAAATATTTTTGGTGGTCAGGTTCGATGAACTTTTCAAATAATGAGTGAATTCTCTGATACAATCTTTTCTGATCTTTTAAACAGAGCTATCAATAGTGCAGTTTGTTTGGTTTTATCAGGAATCATTAATTGGGTTTTTACGACCGCAGAAAAATAGTAACATCCTAATTTTAGCGATACTTAGAGAATGCATTAGATAAGAGAAGCACATCCGAGCCATAGACATTCGAATTTCCTTTGCATTGATTTCAACCAATGCCTTTTTTTTTCCACAGGCTGAAAAAATTCTAAATGTATCATTTGACATATTGTTTAAGCTTTTATTTCTTCTTAATGTTTAATTTAAATTATTGATTCATTAATGACAAAGTTAGGCCCTGATATTTGAATGAAGATAAATATTTCATTCATAATACTTTTCTGTTAATATCAGATGTGGAACATAGTTTTGTCTTTCATGATGCAAATAATATTACTTGTCTCGTGTATTAATAAATGAAAAGACATTTGCAACTACCTAATACCAAAGTAAACTTCATTTACATGCGGAAATTCCACCCATATCATATTAATTTAACTTGGTTCGATTTATACAAAAAAGGAAAGAGGTCGATTGTTTAACAGGAATTGTATTTTAATTTCATTTAATGTCTCCCTGTCTTATGTTCCTCTAAATTTCGAAGTTTATAATTAATGAATCAGTAATTGAAGTTAAGACGAAAAAGCAGTGTCTTCATATCAGATCTACGAAGCAAAATATTTGAAATTCATAAATTCGCCTCCTTCCAAAGTTCTCTAGACTTAAACCAAGTTCGAGCGAAACCGACATGCTAATAACTACATCGGTACGAAAGCACGCAGGCGGATATCGAAGGAATTTTTTTTACTCGAAAAATAATGATCAATATTTCGCATTTGTTACCTGAAACTTCCAGAAATCAAATGAACGATTCATCATCGTAACTCACGTGTTGGAATTTGCACACAGTGTCTAAGAAATAACAAATAGTTAAGAGTTATAGAAGATAATTGGGAATAAACATTAATTGCAGAGAAAAATAAAAAGAAAAACAGAATCGATATACAATGAATTGGTATGATTACATAACAGAGGCATTATTTTTTCAAGCGCAGGTGAAAGCGTCGTATAAACGAAGTTATAAAGAAGAAGTAAAAACAAATAGTAGAGTAGAAAACAAAATGAATTTATTACCAAAAATTATATACAAAAGTGGTTATTTCACTTATCGTGAAGATGAGGGTATTTGTTATATAGGGCGGATAAGATTTCTAAATAACCTCTTAGTTATTTAGAGATAAATCTTAATGCTAATCTGAAGATTATCCTTACTTATGAAGCCCTTTGTTTTAAGGATTATCTAAACACTCATTTAACGGAGTAGGATTATCTAAACGCTTACATTCCAATTTTAGCATTTGATAAAGCATTTTTTTTTCATTTAATCCTGGGATTCCAACATTATATTTTTACTTTCAATAGTATTTTTGATTTTCAATAGAAAGCATAATTTGTACTTTCTGGTTTTCCTAGGTAAAAAGAAAATATTTTCATTGCTACAAAATTCGAATTCAAAGTTTTGACGACCACGGTTGAGACCTTCATTAATTCTAAAATAACCTTTTTCGTTTATTACACGATAACTCAGTTTTATTACACGATCACTCAAATTTATTACACGATAACTCAAAAAAAGCTTTGATTTAAACTGTTAAAAGTCGGTATATGGAAATATAACCAAATTTGTAGATTTTTATCAAATTTTGACGAAATCCATTCATAGAAATTCTGTCTTGTTCGATTACAAATGAATCAAAAATTCCAAAACGTAAAGATCTAGATAATTTATTTTAATACAGAAGTTAAGCATTCAAAATACCTGACAAATTCTTAACCAAATCACTCAAACGGTTAATTGTCTATCGGCTTGCATTTTTCCACGCATATAAATTCAGTAGATTATACGTTATCTTGTGACTTCAATCAATGAAAACGTTATCTTGTGACTTGTGACTTCAACTGTGGTTTCGAATCAAATTTTATTCTCAATCGAAGGACAAAAGGGTATCCAAAATACATATTCTATGGACAGACAGCAAATATCTATTTTTATTTCCTAACTATTTTTCATTAATGCCATGCAAGGTTAACTACCCAAACTTCGCAGTTTTATGTGGCGGATTGGAATGAGCGAGGATAGAACCTGGGACCTTGTGGTTCGCAGTCCAGTAACATGACCAGGATACAAAAGCAATTGCTTGCGCAGTGTAGTTGTTAACTGGCTTATAAGCTATTCACCACAAGACCTTTTTTGGAGAGTATGCGAGAAACTTTCGAAGACAATTCCGACTTGTGTGAAGAAGGGGTCGGAAGCTTAATCTATCAATATGATAAATGCCTGATTTGTTATTCCAATTTGATCAAAAATTAACCATGACTGTATAATAGTTTTGGAAATAAATTCATTTTGTTCTCTAATTTTATCATTCTTTTTCTGATCCGTCGGAGCTTAAAAGACCCGGCCGCCTCATATACGGAGGATTCAGAAAGTATTCAGAGTAAATCAATAAGCATTAAAAAATCATTGATAAAAAATATTTTTACAACAATGCGAAAAAAGTTTTTATTAAAATGTAACAACACTCAGAACTAAGATGCAGCAAAAATATGGTGAAATAAATAATAATTTTTTTAACAAGTTCAATCGAATAAAAATTGAAGTTTAAATTATTTGTCGATTAAAAGTTTTAGTAAAGTATTCTATATAGTAATCCAAATAATTATCTTCTCACGTATTCCTGGCATTTGAAATTCAGATTCTTATTCTGCCGTTAAATGAACAAAAAACTTTTATAAAACATTGTCCATGACAATCTTGGCGGTAGAGCAGTATGGAATACACCATAAAGGAACAAACTGATGCTACTTTTTAAAATAAAACTACGACTCAGATGTGGATTCAGATCAACAAGAAACAAAATGGGTGGTTTCTTTATAGACTATTTCTCTGTAGTATTTATCTCTTTGGAAGGAAAATCACCTAAAAAAAGTTTAATGACGATAAAATTTTGCATATATTTTCCTAATGTCTTAACATTGTTAAATTCAGCAACTAACTTTAGAACTTCAGTATTTGTTTTTCATACGCGAACTTAATATTTTAATATATTGATAGAAAATAAGTATTCTAGCTTTATTTTTGTTATCTGAATTGGATTTGATTTTTTTTAATTACATGTGAATTGATCAAACCTTTACATCTCTAAATAAATTCTTCTATCCTTGCCTTTACCCCCTAAAAGGCGTCATATCAAAAAACACATTTAAAATACGCCATGGCCGATATGTTAAGAAGTGTAAATTCAAGCGTAATTCAAAGCGTAAATTCAAATTTCGTAATTTAGCATTGAACGGTTATTAATATGAATTGCATATGACATGACCTCTGCCATTATTCCAGAGTTCTGTTTGAACTGCAAATGCTTATTTGTTTAGAAGTATAAACAATCCAAAGAGCAACGTGAAACACAAAAGCGATCATTTCAATAATATTCGATGAATTTTCCCGGTGAGAAAACTTATTAATTTTCTATTAAATCAAAATATATTTGGCGGCAATGAAAAATTTATTAATAGAACATCATCATACACATTTCTACTATTAAAATGCAAAATGAATCAAAAAATGCTAAAATCAAAATTATTGCATATTTGCATGAAATGTAATATAAATTATATTAATTGTAAGGATTCTTTGCTTTTTAATCTGTTTGTTGTATTTCATATTATTTGCAAAGTCACATTTTCACCCATTTACAGAGATCTTTTATAAAAATGTTGAACTTGCACATGGAGCTAAGCATTCATCATTAAAGGAAAGATGACTCTTCGCATTGATAAACTTTTGCAATATTTTAATTTCCTAATTCTTACTAATTTTAATCGCAATGCAGAAATATACCCACACCCGTCTTTGTTGCACTCTGTTTATCATATTGGATTAATACATACCAGCAAAATATGAGTAATTGGCGTTTATATTTTTTTTACAAAGATCCAGATTTATTTTAAGAAAACCAAACGAGACTGTTAATTCCTCAAAAGGAGAGTTTATCAAAAATTAATTTGTAATCAGAGAACACGGAATAAATATCTCAAATGCCGCCATATTTGTTGAATAATTTAATTCGCATTTTATATGTCATATGGAGCATCCTTCAAATAATGTTAAAATCGATGTTTGCCAGAAAAGAAACATTTGCCATTAGAAAAAACTACAATGAACATTTCAAAAAGATGAGAAATACGTTTCTTATTTCCTAATTAGTTAGATGAGCACAAAATATTTCTGAATTTGAAGCAACATAATTACAGAGACAATGCAAATACAGAAGACAACAGATGTCGGTTAATTCCGAAAGTGCTTCAAATGATTTCATTTTAACTTCGTTAGAACGATTCAGCCTGACAAACCGAAAGCTAATTTCTTTGTTTCCGAACATCGGCAGATTAAATGAACCCTCAAGCTTAGGAGAAGACAGATGGCAGTTGAATCTTGTTTTCTCTCCGCCTATCTCTGAAAGAATCCCCGTCAAAGTTTTCCAGAATTAAAGCTCCCGTTACTTCAAGATCCGAAGCGACTTTCTGTTGTTTGCCGATCTGATGAATTAAAACGAAGAGGCTCATTCCAATTCCGTTATTCTTACCAGAGCTGCTAATGAACGGTTGCGAAGGAAGATTTTGCTTCAAGTTATCTACGCCTCAGGGAAAAAGACGTAAATCTGAGTGGAGAGAACTTTATCACTGTAACCGTATTCATTTAAGGAGGGAATTCGATAATGTACAAAGGTCTTTTCAGAACAAATAAGAATATTTTTCGCTTCCCCTAATTCTTTTGTGTTTGACACTAATTGTCTTGCATTTTTCAAACAACACTGAAATATGAATATTCTTTTGTTCTAAACGGAATTAATTCATTGCAGTGTTAAGGACTATAAAATACACATTACATACTTCTGTGTAAAACTGTTATTTCAGAAATTTTCTTGTGCGGTAATATCCTTGAAAGACATTGCAAAAAGGTAACTTCATTATTATTTTAATTTAACAAAGATGTGTTCTGTTCCTGTTTAATAATTTTTCTAAAATTTTCAAAATTCGAAATTTTTTAATATGCAGTAGAAGACAAAATTCATATTTTATTTGGAGAAAAAACATCATAATTAAATGAATATTAACAACTCAACTTACCCAACAGGACTAACTGTTGGATTACTTTTAGGTACTTTTTAACCAAATTTTAGAGAATTTTGACAATATCTTCATTAGTTTTTAAATTTCTGGATTTATTCTCAAGCATTTAATATTTTAACATGGTAACTATAAAAGCAGAGGCGTATAGTATGTAGTAGAGTCCAGAGAAATGAGTTCTCGATTGAATTCGCTTCTTAGAGTGTTAGAAAATATTCTAGTATCTCTAGTGAATATTCGCTGTCCGATTAGAGCTGTTGCAATTATTTAATAAAGATACGCTACTTGGGTGTTTTTGATTTTGCAAATTCTGTTTTTTGTACGCTTCCTCTGTGTTTTATTGCATTGTGTTTTCGTAATTTTTTTCTGAATAAAGCGTTGTTATAAACTGTTGAGTATGTTGGACTTCACTGTACGGAGTTTCTATAACAATACTAATGAAAGGTCTTTGATTTATTTGCACTATATTTCATAAATTTTAAAAAGTTCTGAATACTTTTTAAATAACTGAATAAAATGCAATTTCCATATGTTATTCTTTAGTCTATGTTTAATATTCACCGTAAAAAAAGTTAAAGATTGCGTTTCTAATAATTTCATTGTTAGAAAATAAATAATAAAAATTTAAAAAATTTTGTCAAATCAGTAGTTTCTATACATGTAGCTCATTATTATTATTTTTATTTGCATCGTCAGCGCAATAACGTTTGTCTGAATTTAAATTTTAAATTTTGTAACACGTCTCTATGTCTGAAAAAGTTAACAATTATTTTGACTATTTCTATCCTGTACAATTCACCAGATTTTTTTATTTCCATTAAAATACCTTTTACAGTTTTACAGCATTTAAAAATAATAACTAAAATAATATCGAAATATTTTTTTTCTGACAAATGGAAAGTACTAAAGTATTTCAAATTCTCAAATAAATATGCAAATATAATTTTTTTAGAAAATGATTATGTAAAAAATTGGAAAATTTAAAATTTACATCTTAAATGCAATGATACATTTGTTAAAAAATATTTGCAAACAAAAAAAAATTCCTGAAATCAAAAGAAAGTGTAATTATATGTTCGTAACTTTAAAAGCAAATAAAACGATTTTTTTTCTTATAAATAATACTGACATTGGTTAAATATTTTACTAAATTGAAAGAAAATCCATTAAAAGAAATTACTGGCAATTTAATACATCTTAATATTACAAATTACCTGCAAATAACAAAATGCTTAGGAATAGAATGAAGCTAGCATCCTTGCATTTTTTATCATAAGGTGTCACTTTTGAGTACTCTTCATTCAATTTAAAGGACTCTGAAATGCTTTTATAATAATGAAATTTTTTAGACATTTTTTTTTCGATTTATTTGCAGCCACTTTATAACATGATAACCGCCTTTGGCAACTAGTATGGTATAAAGGTGGTATGCAACATTATTTAGCCGCCTAATTCGTTCGTAGGAAATAATGCTTTCTAAAATTTTCAATTAAAATGGCTTATGTAATTTGGTCTCTTAAATGATTCTTGAGCAAAATATTTGAAAGCTTTTAATTTTCATAGTCATACATCTCATACTATTACACAAACATTACTTCATTTATTTCAATATAGTGTATATATCTCTAATTTCTGTCAGCTGCAGAAAATTTGAACTTTAAATTGAAACGAAAGCCATTAAATTTTAATAAATAAAAGCTTTTTTTGCTGAAATCAAATATTATTTTCAAAAATATGAGTGTAGAAAACAAAATCTTTCAGCGTTGAAGTCTTACTTGAATTACTATTTTTTATATAATTTATGCAGTACTTCAGATACTTATTAAATTAAAATATCTCTGTTCTCAAAATTCTGTTTTCAGCATTCATTTCAAAAGAATTGAAATGATGTAAATAATAATATTTTATTTTGTTTCAATCAATAAATTTACTTTTCAAAACAATTGTTAAGATTGATTTCTGTACAATCTTTTGGTTCTAAGGAATGACAGTAATTAAAATGTTATTTATTCTCTAACATTTATATAAAAAAAATCATTTATGTCTTCTACGACAAAATCTAACTAAGCTGTGAAGTTTAGAGTATAAGTGTTTTTAGTACAATGAGCAATTTCATATTTTTAGATCTATCAGCTTTGAGAGAACATCAGACATTGATTGGCCTATCTTCTCTGAAATGTTCAAGGAGTAGTCTAAAATGGTGCTTTTTCATAAGATTGCGGTGAAAGCTTGTAAGCCAGATAACAGCTACGAAACATGGGCAGTTGCTTTTGTCTTGTGGTCTTGTTACACAGCTGCGAACCACCGCGGCCCAGGTTCTGTCCTCGCTCATAACAATCCGCTACATTGGTGACCCGGACGTGATTTGAACTCCCAGGTTCTATCACCGTTCATCATAATCCGCTACAAGATAATAACGTTGAAGTTCTTATAACTAGGGAATTACTATCTAATGTAATCAGCCACTATTACCACTTTAACTATTACTATCCACTATAACCAATTACTTCACTTTCTTGATTTGTAATCTTAATAAAATGGATTTTTTTTTCTTTTTCTTAAACTATTACTGTCTCAAAAATTATTGCTAAATATGACTCATAACCCAGAAAATCTGTACAAAAATTTCGTTATATTTATAAAAAATAAAAATTATTTGCATAAAAACTAAATAAAAAATACTCAAATTAAACTTTTATTTTACTAATTAAATAAAAATAATATGTATAAAAATAAAAATTTCGTTATAGCAACATCTGTTGAGTTATACTACATAAAAAAGTATTCTTTAATTCATTTATATCATTATATGCATATCCCTAATACGGACTATAGTTAACATCTAAAGAATTACAACTAAATATGCCTCATGAGACTGAAAAACTGTATAAAAAATTGTAATTCATCAGATCCTTTATTGACTCAAACTACATAAAATAATAGCCTATATTTCATTTAGAACAATTGTATATTGATATAAAAAGTTTATTTTAAATGCTACAGAATTATTTAATCAACATTGCGTTAATAATATAAATTTTTTAATATTTCACTGAAACTTTTCTTTGCAATAATTTTTCTTCAAAATATCGTGTTTCATATTTATTTCCTTTCTTAGTAAAACCTGTTAAAAATTACACTTTTCCAGCTTTAGTTTTCAGTAAGAGTTAGTTTAATGTTTTAATTTAAGTTTTTTTAACGTGATGGCAACACGTTGATAAAAACTCATTTTTCCCATGCATTTGAAACGTGTTTGTCCAGTTTAAATTTTATTTTTATTTTGTGTGAAATAAATTATTGGTAAATATACTTAAAATATTATTCAAAAATTTATTAAAAGTAGAAACGTTATATGTTAAAATATTGGCATCTTTAAAAAGATAATTTGTTTGAATTTTCACATGATATAAAAATTAATTTTGTTCTGTAATATTTTTGACTATTATTGTCTTTAAACTTCAACATTTCTCTTGATTTTTACTTAATTAAAATTTTAAACAAATGGTTCGAAGCGCATCTTTCTGTGGCACCAAGTACATATGAACCAAGATTTTTAGTTCTAACTCAAAAGGGCTAGAGTTTACAGCCCAGCACACATACAACAACAATCGTCTTTTTTTATAAAAGTACAGAAGAATTCTTCTTAATTCTTACAATATTTTGACTATTTAGGACTTCTTCTAGCAATTGTATATGCAAGAATGGATTCCATAATCAGACAAGCTTCTTTTATTTGATTTGATTAAAATTCAGCTCAAAAGTTAAATTATCTGCTATTAAAAAAAAATATCTTTTCTTTCATCGAAATAAATTAGGAATTATGCAATAATATTTAAAAGTAAATTTTCTCAACTTTATGAATATCAAATCATAGCCAATCTTTGTCATAGAAGCTCTTAATCTCATCCTCCGTTTACCCTATTAGCGATCTAAACATAAAAACTGGTACAATAGACTTCAAAATTGAATTTCCGTAAATTTCTCAGAAGAGTAGAATATTTTAATCTCCTTATCACTCTTTGTTCAACCAAACATAAATTCGATCCAAACTTTTAGCTCAATACTGACAACTCCTGTGAAATCAAGCAGCAACGAATTCTAAATCAATGAATATTTATGAAACAATAAAAATTCGAATACAATACGGAGCTGAAAACTCTCGGAACGAATGCTAATCTGATTATTAAATTGATATTTTTTACCGACATACTCTGCTTTCTGTGAGTCTGTTAGTGTAATCTCTTACTTTTGGGGAAAATGCAAATGTTTACAAGAATCCGGAGAATTTGTGATTCGCGGTTTAAAAAAATCGTCTGCTAGCTTAAATAAAATTCTTTTGCTGAACAAAATAAAATACTTTTTTATGTATTAAGAATTGCTTAGAAGAATTCTATTGCATAGCTATGAGAAGCCTCAATAATAAACAAAATGATATTCCGACTTCAGTTAGAACTGTTAAAATCGATTTAAATATTTCGTCTTGGACATTCTTTTAGGATATATAAAGTAAAAGTATATCTATACTTATAATAAAGCTCAATGTGTGTATGTGTGTTGGCGCTCTACAGGCCAGACCATTTGACCTACAGCTACCAAATTTGGTACATGTATACCTTGGAGGTCGGGAATGTGCAGCTGTGGCCCCTGTTTTTGAATTTTTAATTAGAATTTTAATTATTAATTAAAAATTACCTTTCCCGCCAAAAAAAAACCTTTATTTCCCCAACGCCAAATGAGTACAACGGTTATTTCAAACGATTCTGTTTATTTTTTTTAATGTTTGATGCATTTAAAATTAAACATAGTTAATTAATCGATCTTTCAGATTTATTCTGACGTACTTTTGAATTAAAAAAAAACAAAATAAAGGAAATAATAAATTTCTAATCTGCTTAGCGTTATCCTAACCTGTGTATAAAAATTCACGCATTTGCTTTACCATAACTGGCGTTGAAAATTCATGCATACGCATTGTGTGCTGATTGTTGACAACAATTTTCAACGGATGCGAACTTAATAACTATTTTTAGATACGTTGCATGCTTTTGTAATTAAATTGTACTTATGCTAGTTATATACTTTTTGTATATGCTTATAGTTTTAAGTACATCGTTTTTTAAGAAGTTTTTTAACCTGTTTTCGACCTATTATTTTAAACGGCTCTGTTTATTTTCTCAGTGTTTGATGCATTTAAAATTAAATTAATTTATCGATCTGGTCATGATGAATCTGAGAAAATTTTGTTGACAAATTCTTGAGATATTACATAAATTAAGAAAGATATTCTTTTGTGCCCATAAGGTTTAAATGCTCCGTGACTCTGTTTTCAGTAATCATGTTATAAAAAAATGATTTGTTTCAGGAAAAATACTATTATATTAATTGCAGATTAATCATTTCCACTTTAATTTAAAGCCTAAATTCTACGAGAGCTAACAGAAAATTAAAGAGGTACATATTACGTTATGACTGAAGGCCTTTATAATATTATGAATGAATTATATGACTCTCAAAATTTGAAGTTTTAAAATATTTTGATGAAGAAGCTATCAAAGTAGGAATTACATAAAATATTTAATTATTAAAATAAAGAGCATTAAGATTGGTGAACCGGATGGTCGCCAAAGACGGCTTTTATATATATATATATATTCTTTCCTCTTTATTCGCGTAAAATCTACTGTAAATATATGTTCTTTGTTTTATTGTTGATAGTTTAAATTTTCCTTAACGATAAGCGTATAATCATCGACTTAAACAAATTTTATAATCTCAAATTTTTCTTAACATTCGTCTTGATGCTAAGCATAAAATTAGTCAAATTGATTTAAGCGTTTTAACATGCTTATTCTCTTTCAGGCTGAATGAAAATATTAGACATTTTTTTAATCCTTTTATTGAATTTTTCGCCTGTTCGTTACCATTCAATTTCAAGAAATATGTATTTTTAATTGTATATTTATTTATACTTTTACAATTGTTCATATTCACAAAATGGTTTCTTTAATATTATTATAGTTATTATTGTTGTTATAGGTTTTTGACAATTAACTGTTTTAAATAGGTGTAAATAATTGGTTTAAATCAATTGTGGAAATTATTTAAAAGGATAATAAAACTGACATCAGTAACGAGATCCTTGTTATTCTTATAGTGATATGAAAATTTTTTTACGCGTATTAAAATTTATTCAAAATATAGTTTTAATGCTACTGCATTACGAAATAAAAAAAAATAGTGATAGAAAATGGATAAAAAAGAAATTGAAAAATATTTTGAGGAAGTTTTATGAATGTTCGTCCAAAAAATTTGGTTTCATGACACACGCAAAAAATATTGATTTTAGTCGCATATCACAAATGACTTATTCTAAAATAACTCATGGACGAATCATTTTTAGTCTTTGTATTTTAAAGAGAATCAAATCTTTTCATTATCTTTCAGTCAAAATATCAGCTATTGAAGAAAATGCAAATAAGCTTCAGCGATAAGTTTTAGGAATAGAAATCCAATAACTATCTTGACAATAAGTTGTAATATAAGTTGTTGCGATATCTAATATTAAAATAGTAATATTGTTAATATTTTAATATTAGACCTCTCAACAACTTATATTGTAACTTACATATTAACATATTAATTGCCCAAGTAATTACAACTTAGTAATTAATATATTAATTACAACTTATATATTAACTACACAAATAAGAATTAATTAATATTAATTAACTAATTATTAAAATTAATTAATATTAGTCTATAAATATTTCAAATAAGAAACATTTGCGCCAAATCGGTTGCTTTTATTTACCTGACGAATATATTTCATTATCGACAATTTATAAACAGTTCTCAATATATCAGTCCCTTTCTATATTAAAAAAAAGTATCGAAAATAAGCAATTCTAACTTTATTATAAATCCTTCCCAAAAAAATGCTGACATGACAATCATGATTTAAAGAAAAATAATGAATGTCTCAAAGCATTAAAAAGACAATTGATGTCTATTTTCCATGTTTCTTCTTCAAAATCAATTCTATATTGATTAATTTGTAAAAATAAATTATCTGATTTTCTAAGCAAAAACAATGTTTCATTATTACACTTTTCTCAGACGATAAATATGATGTTCCATCAAATAAAAATCATTTCTCGAATTTATAAAGGACCAAACGATTTCTGAATCCATTACAAAGAACAAAATCATCATTTTGGAAATTCCTACGATATGTTTCAACAATAATATGAAATAAATTTAATGTTTCCTATCAAAAAAAAATTATTGGAATTTGAAAAGAGGAGCTCCTTTATTTTAAAGATCAGATGCCGATAAAATCCATTAGGGCAGAGAAAAATGCAATTCTTTACCTGTGGAAGCGTTACTATATTTTCAGTTTCATTCCGTTGTAAGTAAACGATAAATACTGCTTAGGAATGATCGGTCATTGATGACATAATATAGTTATTGTCCTATATGAATATTTTTCAAAGGAATTAAATTTTTACTTAAATAAAAAAATATATTTCACATCGTGTATACAATAAATATAAAAAAAACTATGATTTTTTTCGTTAACAGAAAATAAGATTTCATTATTAAACAAGTATTTCTGATATCTTTCAATTGTATTGATTTTAACTTGTAATCCTTTTTAGATCAAATCAAATTCAATATCAAAATAACTAGATTAAATTTATTTAAATCCTGAAAGAAATATATTTTTTGCTCTTTGTATTATATTAATTTATTAAGAAGAAAAATCGTTTGCAATGAAGAAATAGAAATATAATCATATATTATGAATAGCTGTCGCTTGATGTCTATATTTTTATTCCATAGCAGGCAAAGAAATATTTCTTTCAGGAATTCCTAAAGGCTGCTGTGACATGTCTTTAACGTCCATTACTTTCACCAGTCGGGGCGATAAACGTGGAAATAACCGATGGTGTAAGAGGAAACACCCTAGTTTTGCTTTTTTCTCACCTTGGAATAAAAGCCTCTCAACCAATTGACCCGACTGTGGGGTAATGAAATAAGCTGGTCAAGAAGCTTTTCTGGCCAAATAGCCATTTACCAAGAGAAATACCTATTCAATATTCACCCTATGGAATTGTTTATCTTTTCTCTGATTTTACGTGAATTTATTCTTCATTACTTTATTATAATTTAATAAACAGTAATAATAATTACTATTTTCTGTATGTGTGCATTGGTCTTTGTACAATCTACATTTATAAAATTCTGTGAAACTAATGATATAATAAATTTATATTAGTAAAATTTTTAATATGATTATTTTTTTCTTAAGATATTTAGCTATTCTTATCAAAATTGAAAAATTGTCACATATTTTACACGAAGAGGAAACACTCTTTTTTCTTTTCATATTTACGGAAGCATTAAAAGGGCAATAAACTAAATAGATGAAATGTGGTATATATTTACTCGAAAATTCTAGGTATAGATCAAATTACACGCAGAATATATCAAAAGATTGAAAGACTGTGAATGAATTTATGTGTAATTAAAAGCAATGATCAAAAATACATTGACCATTTATCTAAATTAAATTAGATAAATGACCTTGATATCTAAAAATAATACATGATATTAATTTGTACTAAATTTGGATTCAATCGGACAAAGTAAGAAGCCCAAAATGCATAATTAGTGTTCTTTACTATGCCATGAAACAGAAAAAAAATGAAAAAAAAGTATGTACCATACAATTTTTATGCGTCTTAAATTCAAACGGATGACAGATTCATTATTTAAAGTCTTTATTAAAATGAAATGGATTTAAAACAAACTTGATTCGAATGCACACAAAAATGTTCCATCATTCATACATTTTGAATCAAATTATTGAACAATTTTTATTTAATTATTAAATAACAAAATTAATTTTCGCATACTTTCAACATTTTTAAAAAGTAAAAGGCTTATGGCTTGTTCTTATTTATTTTCGGATAGCATTTGAGAGAGGAAAACGATAGATATTAAAAATCTATAATTTCAACACATTTATGTTTAGATTTCTTTCTTTCAAGTGAATTAAACAGAATATATGTGAAGATAATAAAAGGTACAAATTCCAAGAAATGTAGGTCAATTCGATGGCCCATTTGTGAATTGAATGTCAATGATGAAGAAAATGTTCTTCCTCGAAGTTAAATTTTGAGAAGACTCTTTTATGTATATGAATATATGGAAATTAAAAAGAGATATATGTTTCTATTAATCATCATCATGGGATATTTTAGTAATTATCGAATTATTTGCCACCAATTGATTCTCTAAGAATATTAATTGCATCTAAATTTAATTAAAACTCTTGTTCATAATTTGAAATCCATGATATACTCAATAAAGCAACTTTAAGCATGAAATTATGACAGATATTAAAGTCACGTCATTTAACAACTTTATATCTATTTCGTGGTTAAAATTGTCTTATTATGCTTAATTTTGAATCAATTAAAATTTGAATTATAATTTCGAAAAAAAATTGCACCGAGATGCGCATTTTCATCCAATCGAAAATTTGAAATTATAAACGAAGCATTCTATCCTGTAGAAAGCAAACATACACGCATGCACGAGGCACTCTCTCTATTATTATGTATATTATATATAGTTGTCAAATTTCGAGAGAAATTTTCAGGTTACCCAAAAGTAGTCGCCAAATAATGGCAAAAATCCATTTGGACATTAACTGCTGATTCATTAAAACAGTCAAAAATAAATGATTAGAAGTAAAATTCACTTATAAATAATTGAAATGAGATGGTAACAGGAAATAAATAATATATAGCGAGAAATTTGACAATGGTATATACTGACTAAATATTAAAAAAAAACCCATCACTTAGGAAAAATGTCATTACCTGCTATTAGCAGGATTCTATAATGATATTATTTTGAGTTTCGTTAAAATTTTATCAAAACAAAAATAAACTGATATCAGGAAATAAGATAATCTATTATAGGAAAAGATATAGATAGTTCCTTATCATGACAAGGCAATACTCGAGACCCAAAGTGGTATCATTATATCCAAGTATCCTCTCTCAATCTTAATCGTGAAGAAACGGAATATCTTTTTCTTGGGCAGTGTAGTCACAGTGAAAACTCACTTCTCCGGTGGTCAGGAAAGTTGTTTCTGATGATGGATTGTGGTAGACATGAAGATGAGATCTCTCAATTGCGCCATTTTCTCATCTTTATGAAGATGAAATGTGTAGAAAATAGAACACAACAGTTTATTACATTAAATAAAAAAGAAAACTTGTGTAACTTGTGTTAGTAAATGGAATTAAAATTATGAAATTAGATTGACTCGTTTAAAGTGATGAAATTATACAAAGTGTAATCCCAATTTTGACCTATTTCCATTTTGCCCAATTAAGATTTTTTCGCTTGCAAGATACCATTTTCTATTAAATGTAAACATTTACATATTTACATTTATATATTTCCAATTTATTATTGTTATTCATTTATATGATTTGGAAGAATGTGCAAGCAAGAGAATTGCATTACATTAATAGAAAGAATTGTGATTATAAACTTATCAATTGAAAAAAATTCTAAAAAATTCTCATTACGCTAATTTTTAATTTATGAAATCTCTACTAATAATAACCGAGAAAATATCTGCGAATATATGTGTTAGCGTTACACTGGACAAACCGTTTTATATATATTTATCAAATATAGCTAATTTTAATATAATTTTTACATCATTTTAAAATTAAAAATATCAATACTTTTAAACCATTCTAATGATTTAATTATCATGCAACTTTTTTCTGAATTTTGACCATTTTGACCATTTGTTTGCAAAATTTTTCAACAACATTCATCGTTGAAAATAAATAAAAAAATAAAAAAAATAAAAATAAAAAAACATTTTCATCATTTTATCAAATATCTAAACGCTTGATTTTCTTCTGATATTGCAAATTGAGGAATAAAGTTCCAGTGTATTATTTTTTGCATGAGAGATCACATGGTGAATCAGGAAAAGGAAATTGCATCACCGTTAAAGACAACGGTATGTTCTAGAACAGACTACCCAGACAGTTTTAATATTTCTATGCTGTTATGGGATTTGTCCCAAGTATAAAAATGCCCAATCGATGGAACAGACAAATGTCAAGTTATTAAAATAACACGGATTTAATATCTGCAAAAATTCATTATTTGCAAATTTTTTATGCCAAAAATTTGAAGAAATCTTAAACATAAAATCTCCTTTTTCATAACATCATAAACATCATCTCTCCGAAATATCATAAACAACCTCTCCCTGAATCTGTTTCGCATACTCTCCAAAACGAGTCTTGTGCTCTTACCCCATCATAAAATTGTAGTTTTTGAGAAAAGCTACGAATGCCTTGCATGAAATATGAGAGTAATAGTTAAGAAATATAGATTTTTGGTGTGAACCTATTATTTTTATTGAATCTATCGTTACGAATATGAATTTAGGACGCTTTTTTTTCACAAAGTCACATATCGATTTTCGTTGATTTAAGCCATTGTGTGATTTAGTTGACGATAGAATAAGAATCTGCAGTTAAGACATTAAACCTGTGCATCATATTTCATCTATCTAGCTCTTTACGTTTTTTAGCTATCGAGTTCACTTGTACTCTAGGAGCTAGGACAAAAAACTTCTTCTGAATGAATTTTTTTTTTCAAAATTTGATCAAAATCTACAGGTTTAATGTGAAGCCTTACGTTAAATTTCATCCATCTAGCTAAAACCGTTTTGAATTCTCACATTGAGGAAGACAGACAGACAGAAAAATAATTCAAAAAATGTGTGTTTCGAACTTAGAGAGGTCAGAAACTTGAAGAATCATGAACAACCCGGCTGAAATGATTTTTTGATGATTGTAGTTACTTCTTTACTTTACTCAGTTACCATTATTCTATTCTTTGTTGACAAAAAAGTAATTATGCATTTAATCAAAGCTAGACGTAGCCAGAAATACCAACAAATGAGTTGGTTTGCCAAAAGCTGCTAGCTTTATGGTAATTTTAGATTCTTATCATAAATAACATTCAATTCTTAATTTTATATATAGGACATAGTTGACGATTACAAAATATTATAAATTTTAAAAAAATGAAAAATATGTAAGCCCTGTTATAATTGTCAGTATACTATTCATAATACAATTACGTTGAAATCCTATTAAAAAATCACTAGTATTTTGTTTTTGCATCAAACTAGTAAAAACCTATTCTGACTGACTGAAACGCACTACACTTTTATGCAAATTTATAAACTATATATTTTACTTATCACATTTCGTGTTTATTAAATTACTCTTATTTATTTATTTATTTATTTATTTGATTGGCAAAGACTTTTTGAAAGTAAATTATTTTCTATGGATTTAAGAGATTGAGAAATTAAGAGATTTTAATATAATAAAAAATGTGTAATGGCAGTGAAAATGACACCCTTAAAAATTATTTAAGCAAATCAATAAAAAATTTATTATGTGAAAAAAAATTTGAATTGTTCAATATAGGCAGTAAATAATTAACCTTTTTGTTATAATTAGAATGCTTGCATAGAAGAAGCTAAATGGTTAATATAATGTATAGAAATTAAAAAATTATTAATTAAATAAGCTTTTCTATAAAGTTCTTCTATATTATGCAAACAATTTACAATTACTTCAAACAAAGAAATTATATTTTATCTTTATTTCGCTTTGTGAATAATTATTTAGAATGATGTTTCTATGATTATAATTATCTTGAATGATATTTCTATAATTATAATTATCTTGAATGATATTTCTATAATTATAATTATCTTGAATGATGTTTCTATAATTATAATTATCTTGAATGATGTTCCTATAATTATAATTATCTTGAATGATGTTCCTATAATTATAATTATCTTGAATGATGTTTCTATAATTATAATTATCTTGAATGATGTTCCTATAATTATAATGATCTTGAATGATGCTTCTATAATTATAATTATCTTCAATGATGTTCCTATAATTATAATTATCTTGAATGATGTTTCTATAATTATAATTATTTGGAATGATGTTTCTATAATTATTTTCAACCTTATCTAACCGTTCATTAATTTAAGCTCTCATTGATCAGCTTTGGATACAATTCCATTGAGAATTTCTTCTTAAAATTGTTGTAATAATAATAATTTTAAAGATATTTTCTTCATATTATTAATGCTAAATTTTGAAGATAAAATCTGTCAATCAGTTCAGTTTAGTAACTAAATTGAATTAAAATTAAACTAAAACCAAAAAGAGAAATTCTTTTTAATTATAAGTGAATAAAATGAATTCATAAAAGATACAAAATCAAGAGCCAAAAGACAAATAGTTCCATAAATATAGTTAAAATTAAACTGAAAATTATCCATTAAAACAACTTGAATCGAAAACAAGTGCAAATGGAAACCCTTGTAAAAACCATTTGCCTAAATGATGAAAACCATCAGAAATTAATCGATTCGATATCTCATAATGTAAAAATATTTATAAAGCATAAGGTCATATAAACAGAAAGACGATACGATCAACACAATTAATGAAACCAAGGGAAATAAACAGTCAAAATGAACAGTTTTCAAACTAAACCATCAACAACTTTTTCTGTTAATTGTTTTACGATTAAATAAAAGACCAGGAAACATATATTTTAATTTTTTTTAATGTATTGTCTATAGTTTTGAAGTAAAACATTAGTAAACAAAATATTTATGGATCTTTAATCTTCTTGGTACAAAACTCTTTCCTCAATTAAATTCATTTTATCATCTGTCTTTCTCGAAAAGTAACGAATCCATTTAATCACTGACGTCAGCAATTAATCTTTATTCAATACTATTTTTCTAACATCTAGATCTTTCCTAAATTGCGAAGTTACGATAAATGAAAGCATTGAAGAACGGAATGATATTTATATTTCATTAATTTGGGAAAAAAGCTCAATTGATCATTACGAAACAAAGTGGACATTTCCAGAAAACGACTGTGACCATTGGTCCTGAAGCCATTGCTCGATATTATCGAATATATTCTGTTAAAGAAAACAGTTACAGTGACAAAATCTCATTCTCCGCTTACATTGACTTACACTATTCTTTCTTTATGGACTTTCCTTGGCATAAAATATTCATTTGCAACAGTTAATTAGAAGATCTGAAGAGTGTAACGGACATTTTGCCTTCATTTCCATTCATTAAGTCGGCGAGGAACAGAAAGTTTCTTCGGATCTTAATGTAGTGAGGCTTTAATTCCAGAAAATTTTCTCAGACGAGGTTCCTGCAGAAGATACTGAGGAAAAGCGAGAGTACTCGTAGCCATCTCTCGTCGGCTACGGAGTACTTAGGTGCATTCACCTATCGTCTGCCTTTTCCTAAACGTAACGGATCCGCTTAATCCATTCAGAAGCCAAGAAATTCGCTTTCGTCTTTCCGGTCTTCTGCTTTCTAAAGGAATGAAAATCAAATGATTGTTCTTTGAAATTTTGTGGACCATGGCAGCATCTAATTAACTGAATAATTTGATAATGAATGGATCTGGTGGATCTAATTAAATACGCAGTTGTATACTCTTTAAATTCTTCTTAAATTTCATCAATTTCTCCAGATCATATTAGTATTATTCGAATGAAATAATTGATTAATTAAATGCTGATCAGATTATTCAAAGAATGCAAATTCTTACTGGTCCGAATTTTTCCAAGGTACATTATGCCAAAATGTTTGGCAAATACGTCAAAGTGTTCCTCTGTGGGTATGATTCCATTAATTATCAAAAAACATGCTTTGAAATAATCATTGTGCAATTGATTAATGGAATGGAAATAGAAATGAAATCCTTTAAGAAATTTCTACTTTTTAGGAAATCTTACTGCTTAGTTAATTACATACACTGCGTAAAAAAAGTAGAAGGGCAGCAATTTTCTGAATATTTTCTTTTATATTTTTATCTTAGCTGATATATTTTTTGTAGGTTTTATTTGACAATATTTTCTTTATTTTCATGTAAAAATTGAAATATCTACCACTGATTATAATTAGAAAGACGGAAATATATGATTTACAGTGTGCAAAAAAAAGTAGAAAGACAACTACCACATTTTCTATTATTTGGTGGAATGTTCTTGAGTAGAAGAATAAGAATATACTTTTTTCAAACTGTTTTTTTTTCCTCGGAAAAACGTGTTTTGTTAAAAACTTTCACTCATGCTTTAATTTCAGAATGCTTAGAGATATACCCTTAAATGATTTTCAAAAGGGTCAAATTGTTACATAAAAAAATGAAGGTAAAGATATTAGAGAGATCGCTCGTATACTGCTTGCCACCTTAATACAGTTTCTAACTTTATTGAAAATCCAAACAGAAATGGAATAAGAAAGAAGACTGGTAGGCTTAAAATGTTAATGCCTTGTGAAGAAAGAAAACTTGCTCATGAGCTCAAAAAGAGTAGTGGAAGTGTTTCAAAATCTCAGAATCAAGCAGGACTTATTCATGTGTCCAAACAACTAATATACAAGTACATCCAAAGGTCCAAAAGTTTCGGTTTTAAAAAACGGAGGCATCATCCAAATTGGAAACAAACACATATTAATAATCGTTTGTCTTGGTGTAAGGAACACATGTCATGGACCAAAGAATGGACTTGTATGATATTTTCAGGTGAAAAAAAAGTTTCACTTATATGGTTCACACGGTTATCAATACTATTAGCATTGTCTGAAAAATGCAAAACAATATTATTTAACTTGACAAATGGGAGGGGGAAGTTTGATGGTCTAGTTAGTAGCAGGTTATGGAGGAAGAACACGTTTGGTCTTTCTCAAAGGTAGGCAGAAGCATACATACTATATTAATGTTCTGAATTCTGAGCTTCTTCCTTATGGTTCTGAATTAAAAGAAGAATAGTGGATCTTTCAACAAGATGAAGCCTCAATAGACAAGCCAGGCAGACAATATCCTCAACTAGACAAGCCAGACAGCTGGGCTAAAGAGCGTTGCTCAGAAGTGACAAAAATATCATTAAATTTAATATCAAATAAAGTTGTTAAGAATAATTGTAACTTCTAAATTACAAAAGCTATGATAATAGTAACACTGAAATAAATATAATTGGTCAGTTTTCTTTTTCATCGCCTTCATTAGATTGTGCACGTTTATAAACACAAATGACTGTTTAAACATAAATATATACAACCGTAGAAATATATATAGGCATGAATCAGAATAAATTTTAAAAAGTATCCATTTTCACAAAATTACAAAAATAGAATAAATCATTAATTTCTCATGAAGTTAAAAATAAGAAAATAAAGTGACTAATTCTTTAAAGGAAGGATTTCATAGTGTACACTGGTAATGGCTGCAATCTCAATCAGCCATACTTCATAAACAAAATTTTACATTTCGATAGATTTCTTAAAACAAAATACTTAAAACGTAGAAATTAATGTCATATTTTTCTTTCCATGAAATAAAAAAATAGGGGACATTTTTATAAATTTATACAAATATATTTTCTATATAATTTTGAATACAATGTAATCAATTACTGTCAAATTAATTAAATAATATTTGCTGGAAACATGAAATTTTAAATGAAAATGTTAGTTCTGTTGTGGAAAAAAGCTGAGTAAAGTTTCAATTAGAGCCTTCTTTTTTTAAGTTTTATATTTTTTATGTTTTTTGTGTCTT
This sequence comes from Argiope bruennichi, assembly GCF_947563725.1. Lineage (NCBI taxonomy): Eukaryota > Metazoa > Arthropoda > Arachnida > Araneae > Araneidae > Argiope > Argiope bruennichi. The sequence continues at coordinate 101,764,106 of NC_079160.1, read as the reverse complement.
AATTTAAAAACTTAAAAAAATTATGAAGACCATCTGAGCGTTATAAAAATTAAATTTTAATTCCATACGAGTAACGCCATCTAGTAGTACATCTATGAAAAATTGATTTCTGGACTACATACCATTTAAATAAGGAATTACGAATTAAACTCTAAAAATAAGTAAAAAAGTATTTAAAAATTATACTCTTTAATATACTAATAAAGATATAATTTTAAGATACTATCATCATTAAATTTAATTCCTTTACGAGAATTTTTTCGTTTATTAATCTTTAGTCGACTGTTATTGTTCTTCAGAAATAGTGGTAGTATAAAAATAATTTTAATATAGTTAATGTTACTTAATTTATATTATTCTAAAGTAGAATATATTTTAAGAGTACTAGTCCTTCGCAGATACTCTTTGCTCTGTCAAAAACATTTTCTAGTTTTGTTCTTTGTTTGAGATCTCTAAGTAGAAAATTAAATAAGAAAGATCAGAGACGATTCCTTGATTGACCACTAAAAGCCCATCTCTTCGATTCTTCTCTCTGTTTCGGAAGAAGGCCATGCTCAATCAATGTCAACGAATGGAAGAGAAACTTTCGGAAACAATAGATATCCCCACATCGAGGTAAGTGTTATGTTCATCCACTTTTTTATGCAATGAAGAAGACAGAACTTAGGACCTGGATAGCAAAAGAAATCGGTCTTTCAAAAATAACTGAAATAAAAGACAGTAAGGATTTCCATATTATAGAAAGTTACCACATTTATTTGAAGATTATTGAAGCCATTTTAATAAATAATAGTCTGCAAATCTTAAAACAGAAAATATTGTTATATAGGTCGTACAGCGAATATTAGATAAAGAAAAATGTATGTGCAGGATAATGGAAGACTACGTTTTGTTCTATGAATATTTAGGAAAACAAGAAGAACAACTCACAAAAGCAAAGTTGATATGTATATAAAAAACAGCACTATCAGACATTAACTACAAACTAATAAACAGTAAGTTACTAATTAATAACAGAACCTCAGTGCTGCCCATAAAGCAACTGAAAAGCTCGTTCAACGTTTTAAAACTCCAAAGTGAGAATAGACTCTTCATTTGTATACTTTGGATTTTATAATTTCCCAGCTGAGAAATAAAGTTTCTAAGAAATCTCTTAACCCCCGATACTAATAAAAGTATTGCCATAATTCTAGTATTTGCCAGAGCCTTCAATATGTCGCCAAGATCAATGAACCAAGATATACATTCATTGACTTCTCATTCATAAAGAATATCTGAAAATGTATCTTTTAGCAGCAAAACTGACATTGCAAGAAAAGAATATTGCAGATTAATGACAGCATCAGAAAAAACAAACAGAATCAGTTTTGGTCCTTATCGACGAAAAACTCTAGTAATCTATTTTCACTATCTTCTCTTGATGCTAATTTCTTATCACTAAGGAAGTTTTGCATATGTAAGAAAAACATGGTAATCACTTAGTGCCAGATCCGGACTATATGGTGGACGTATCAAAACTTCCCAACCAAGCTCTCAGAGTTTCTGGCGAGTCACTATAGACGTGTATGGCCTAGTGTTGTCCTGATGGAACACAGCACTTCTCCTGTTTGCCAATACTGGTCATTTCTGGTCAGTCGCTAGCTTCAAATCATCCTTTAATTGATAATAGATTTCTGAATTGAGTGTTTCGCCACTTGGAAGTAACTCCTAATAAATTATTCCTTTCTAGTCCAACCAAATGCACAGCAGAACATTTCTGGCCTTTATTCCTCATTTGGTCATCGTTTGAGTTGCTTCAAAGCGCTTTGAACACGTTCGTTTTCGCATAATATTGTCATGTGTGACCCATTTCTCATCCGCAGTCGCCATCCATTTAAAACTCAAGTCGATTTCATCCTGTTTGGCCAAGGCTTCGCAGATAGAAATTAGATAGATCATGGTTTGTTTTTGTGTGTGTGTGTGTGTGTGTGTGTGTGTGTGTGTGTGTGTGTGTGTGTGTGTGTGTGTGTGTGTGTGTGTGTGTGTGTGTGTGTGTGTGTGTGTGTGTGTGTGTGTGTGCGTGTGTGTGTGTGTGTGTGTGTGTGTGTGTGTGTGTGTGTGTGTGTTAATTGGCGTGGCACCCAAACATCAAGCTTCTTTTTGAATACAGCTTTGTGCAAATAGTTTAAAACTGTTTTATGGCCGATCTTTAGCTCCTGGGCGATTCTAGGACTGCAAACATACCGAACAGGTTCGATCATTTCAGTGATTTTTCGACATTTCCGACGACATGCCTACCTGAACGGAATCGAAGAAACCAAAATTCCACGTAATTGGCTGTTACAGTATCGGGACCATAAACAATATAAACGATTTAAGCCACTTGGCTTTCATTTTTGCTTTTATTAAAGAAAAACTGTAAAATGTACCGAATTTTCTCTTTGTTGACCTCTATAGTTCTCAATTGAAAACAAAAAACAGCAAAAGAATTTTATTAGTGCAAATCGTCACCTATCTAACGAGCATAAATCTGAAATTGTTTGATAGATACTTTATGAGATATTGATCACTACAGCCATCTACCGAAAAAAATAATGAATTTCTTTTTTCCCAACCTAAAATATATATATACAGGATGGTTATAATTAAAGTGCAAGTGTTTGAAGGACTGTAAAAAGAAAACTACTTGGAGTATGTTGAAGAAATTTGGTATATGTTATATTTACAACATGGGGGAAATGAATTACACAATAAGAAATATTAGTTCAAACTTTTTGTCATAGCTGGCGCTGTTTAATGACAATATTTTATACATTGTAATTATAATATTTTTCTTTGTTAAAATATGAAATGCGTAATGTATTACAATATTTGTTCAATATGGGATCCTTCAAGTCCTAATAAATGCTGTAGACGCAAGACAGCGTGATCCACAGTATCCTACCTAATATTTAATACTGCATTTCTAGGACATGTCTAGTAATGCTGCTTTTTAAAGCAACAAAAGAGTTAGGTTTGTTCTTGTAGACGCCATCTTTCAAATATCCCCACAGCCAGAAATCGCAAGGATTTAAATTAGATGAATGAAGTGGCCACGCATTTTGGAAACAGCTGCTAACTATACGATTCTCACAAAAAGTTCAGTGAAGCAGTTGTGTAACACAATGATCAATGTGAGGTGGGGCTCCATCTTGCATGAATATTGCTGAATCGAGGCAAGTTCTGTTTTGCAAAGCAGAGGTCACATTACTTTCTAAAATTTGAACTAGTGCCTTTTACGTTACAGCGAACTAGCCATGTTGGTGTCAGATTTTCAAAAAAAAATGGATCAATAATAAAGTTAGCAGTCATACCACAACAAACTGTAACAAACGTTGAATGAACTGTTGAAACGTTTCCCAAAAACAGAATGTGGGTTGGATGAGCCCCATATCCTACAGTTACTTGTCCGGATAAAGTAAAACGCGCTTCATCAGTTCACAAATTCTTTCGAATACATGATTCGTCTTCATCAATTTTCGGAAGAATGAAGTAGGCAAAATCAATTCTTTGTTATGTATCACCTGGTTGCAAGGGCTGCAAAATTTTAATTTTATACAGATAGCATCTTAAAATGTAGTGCAAGACTTTGCGTACGGTCGCCCATGGTTTTGATAAAGTCCTCGCTACACTTCTAGCGCTTACAGTTCGCTGATCCACTAACCCTGAATCAATTGCTTCCCTAATATCTTCCACTACTTCCTGATTCACAGATCTTCTTCATCTAGTTCCAGGAAGCACTCTGAGTTCTCCTGCAACCTTAAATTTATTAATCATTTTCTTTAAGCCATTCACAGACATCGGTTCTTTTCTCAAACCTTTAAGACGGCGATATTCTTTCAAAGCAGCACTATAATTGTTATTCTTTTGCTAATAACATTTTACTAACCGACCATGTTCTACCTTTGACAAAGTCATAGCTATAGCTTAAACATACATGACTTTTATCATTATAATGATTTTAAAATTGAAGTGGTATTCATTTTGATATAGTACAGAGCAAAAACCACGTTTTAGTAATCTACAGCGCCATCTATTGCAAAAAAATGAACTAAATTTTTTTATTGTGTAATTCATTTCCTCATGTTGTAAATATAACATATTCCAAATTTCTTCAACCTACTCCAAGTAGTTTTTCTTTTACAGTCCTTCAAACACTTGCACTTTAATTATAACCACCCTGTATATATTTATCATTCCGGCTGTCAGTACAATAATACAGTTAAAAAGCTCAAACTAAATGGAATTTTGCAGAGAATCTTTACTCTAAAATTGTAAAATTTTATCGTGCTGTCCACCAAAAGATTATCGATGCAAGACTGTCCTCACTACTGACATATAGACAAAAAAATTTTCTCCTTTTTCCTACAGCTTGAACGGAAATACAAACTGACCGACTTATTTCCATATATATCATATTATTCAGGAAATCAGAAACTTTACAAAATCTCGAGATGATTTTATTTCATGATTGCTATACTGTCTCATTACATATTGCATATATAATAAAAAGTGGTGTTAAAAATATAATTATTAGGTCATTATATTTATTATTGATAATATTTAGGAAAAATATTTCAAACATATTTTCATGAGAAAAAAAATTTCCTGTAATTCGAAATTTTAATTCAAGTAATATTTAATTATTTTTTCGGGCTATATCAATATATTTCTTAATTATTTATGTTTCGCTTTGAAGCCGCAAACTTCATTTCTTATTATTCCACATATTTTCAAGATGAATTCTAATACATTTGTTTATTTCAATCACACTTATTCAAAACATTTAATATTAAGGTTTTAAATAATGTAGATAATAATTCTTGGAATATCGTAGCCAACACATATATATCAATGTTTTAAGAAATGAAAACATTCATAGGAAATTTCCCAGGTTATGATAATTTAAAGAAACGTCGAATAAAATATGGAATAAGAAATTTTTATCGTCCGCAACCCGCAAAAGTAATAAAATGCAAATTTTATCATCCTTTTATACAGTTGAAATATTATGATTATCGATATTTTCGGTAATCGATATCATTTCTTGACTGAAGATTCCCATGTTGGCCTGCAACAAACATATTAAAATGGAGGATTCAGAATTTTCTATAGTCTAGAATAAAGAGAAAAGTGGTTATAAACTTTACAAATCTGGATTACATATCAGCGCGGCGAAATGCGATTTAATATTTAAGATTCATTTTTGTTTCGAAAACCACTTAAGTTTGCTCTGCTGATTATTAAAAATAATCTATAAATAATAAAAATGTCATAATGGGTAAATAATAGCTGCGACTGTTAAATAATTTATAGTTTAAGGAATTTGCTTTTAATTTGAAAAAAATTCTATTAATTATACTATATTTTCTATAAAAAGGGATAAATATTATATACAATTCAAAGATTATTCACTTATAAGTTTTGAAGATTGTTTCGTACTCTTAAATTAGAAATCTAACTAGATTTTACCTTATTTTAATTTTTATTAAATTACATGTGGATTTATTATATAGTGATTAGATTTCATAATATTTAGAAATTTTTGTCTTTGAAAAGAAGATTTCAATTTAACCTTGCAGTTTCATGTTCAAAATACGTATTAATACATAATACAAATTTTATTTTAAAATCCATAGTGTATTTTTAATTTGATGCTGATATTGTTATATTACTAAAAACAATATAAAAAAACAAAAAATTCGATAATTTATTTTAGTTATATGTAAGCCAATAATCTGAATTGTCGCAATATTTATAGTTGAAGTACTATTATAAATTATCCTAATGTCTTGAAATTTAGGGAGCCAATTCTGCTGTATCTGGGCCATGTTAAACAAAAGATTGTTTAACTTGAAAATAGATCGAATATCTGATATCAAATTTATTATTATTTTTTTTACTTTTGCATTATACATGATGTCCACGCTAATCATAGACCCATGGCTAATTTCTAAATCAATTGTGATGTTAATGGTTTAGAAATAGGTCCATACTTTTTGTTGGGAACATTATTTAATTTACATACAAAATTACTAAAATGTCAAAAATTATTTTTTTTGTGTGTGTTGTTTAAGCCAATAACTGGGATGCTGAGGAAATTAGCGAGCTCGGAATTTTATAATGTTACCCGGTCTTGTTCAATATTTTTGTTAATGTTCCATATTTTTTCAGCTAAATCTGACTGAGTTATGAGCTTTTAACTATTTAAAACACAATTTTACATCGTTCATATGGCTACCTCGATAAAGATCTGCACATCAATGCGTAGCATTTCTTTGAAGGAACAAGATTATAAAATAACATTCGATATACTTGAGGTAATTGGTTAAAAATAATGAAAATTGAATTTCACAGATAAGTCAGTTTTGGTTCTAGGAAGATAAAGTATGTTTTTTTCCGTGTGGCATTTTAAAATATTAAAAAAAAAAAAAAACTTTATTAAACACAACTTATAAAAGACTGAGAGATCATATTTTGTTAATTTTTTTTCAGAAGTGCACTCACTGTTGGAAAGAACGTAAAACGTAATTATTTACTACATTTTAACACTTATACATATTAGAAACACTTTAAAATTCGCTGTTGGGTCCGCTTGGATAACCTGTATATTTTTTGTAATATTTTCTTTTATTTATTTTAGAGTGTATTGAAAATAAATCAAATAAAAAATACTATCCTCGAAAATAAAGGATAATCTATTTATTTCTATTTTAACTCGCATTATCAATTCATTTAACATGTTTTGCTTTAAACATTAAAAATTGTATTCACGTGTATTTAACGATGTTAAACAATGAGAGCCTATTATTCCTTGAGAGAATTTCGTCATATTAAGCTATAAAAAAATATTATGATAGAGAATAATAAAATATTTTAAAAACAACATCTTTAATCTATACCCGACACTTTATATTGATATGAATTCGGGGTTCTTTCTATTTGTTAATCGATGTAGAAACATTCCTTTAAAAGACTAACATATTTATTCCAGAAAATTCCAGCAAATTCAGAACTTTACACGAAAAAACAAATGCACAGTCGAACACAAGCAATACACAGCAGCACAATTTGACAAACAATAACCCAAAAGTAGCAAACAATAGTAATAACATCCACAGCACACAACACGGCCAAACAGAATTCCGCAGGAGGAGGGAATCTACATAGCTACACTCTACCATCTCTCCAAACGTCTGCAATTCTCCACTGTCACCTCGCTTTAGCTGTTTCTAAATGCCGACTCACGACTACACGACTGGTTACTCCACATACGACTCGATGCTGTTTCTATAATAAACACCGGGATTCGGCAGACAGCTCAATTCAGCAAACGCTTGAGCTCCACGCAACACTTGCGCTTCGTTGGATTGATACAACTATTCGCCGTTGACTCTCTATGCGACTCTTTCCACGATTTTCTTCAGCTTAGACAGTGGGCCTTTTATAATTCCCAGAGCTGGGTAGAGAATATTCTGAAACAATCAGGCATATCTCAGTTCCTATTGGCTCTATAGCCAAAATTCTGGAAAATTCCAGTATTATCTATTTTATCGCCAAGGTCTCCAAATCCATAGCCAAACCCTGGGATCACTGATACGGCATCCAATCAACATCCTACAGAGCTGTTCGTAAAAAGGTCTTTCCAATGATTGAACTAAACTTGTTGGGAAGCAACATTACTGATTTGAAACAATATCCATGATATATAAGCAAGTCTTTCGAGATTTCTGGCAGTACAAACAAACAAGCGTGTATTTCACTTGAGAGGTTAAAAGAAAATTGAATTTCGAACACCATAGTTTTAGTTCAAGCATAAAACCTATTATATCAAGTTTATATTAAAATGTTCTGCTGCTTCTGTTTATGTATAGTGCGTCCTGTAATAAAATATACAGATGTTTACCAGTAGCTGCAATTCTATTAAAATTAGAGTAAAGGAAAGAGCTTGTTACTTCTGAAGTTATGTATTTTAACATAAAATATGTTAATTTATTTAATTCCTTTGGCGTCATTATTGCACAAAAAATGTAACAGCACATGCCATTTAACTCTATCAAATTTGATCTTTCTCGACAGGATTTCAGCAGCCTGATCCCGATTTGGGGGTAAGTCAGTACCAAGTTCGATACTCTTGTTTACCGATGCCAACTCAGTCCAGATTAGAGGCTTTCTCGAAAGCTCATTCTCTCCGCCTGATCGCCTCAAGTAACGAGGTCCGTAGCCCTAATGTTCTACTAAGCGGATGTTAATATAAATAATCTGATAATCTAAGCCACCTTCTTTAACTCTTACCTGTTAAATTGTATCCTACTTTTTTTTCTTTCATGCAAAAAAAAAAAGTGTAATGAATTGTAAAATTAAATTGTCGCGAATACTTAATGCGTATCATTTAAGCATAAATTAATTGTAGGTGACAATGTACATTTAAATAAATGACATAGCTAAAATAAATGATATTGAGGCTGGGAGGGTGAGATGTTCGGACATTCCTATTCTATATTCTTCCCTTAAAGGAAAATTCAAAGAACTTGAGAATATTAAAGATCATCTCATATTACCTGCGATTACTTTCATCCAATAGAATACCGGAAACCTTGTCCACCGATATGACAAATGCCTAAATCTTCACAGCGATTATGTCGATGCGCGAACTTTTGGTAATAAATTCATTTTGTTCTATGCTGCTGTCTTTTAGAGTCCATTGGACCCTTAAAAAAAGCGGTCATCCTGTTTGTGGTCACGAATTCTTAATAAGAAAATAAATATTGATGTTCTCCCGTGGAAAGAAGAAACAGTCACTCAATTGTATTAGATGAAATCGGGAGGAATGGGCTTCGGTCATTCGGTCATCCTGCCTTCCCCGTTAATTGGTCTTTAATTTCCCCCTCTTCTTCCTTTTCTTTGAGCATAAGCCTAAAAGGTACGCAATTCTAATAGATAAGATGGTTTTACTTAAGAAATTGCTTTTTATTTAAAGATATTTCGTAGTTAATAGTTATAATGTATAGATAATCATTTATCGTTTTTAAATTTTTTCATTGAATAAAGTTAAATTTGACAAGGCGCAGTAATTGTTTTTTTAAAAATAAGAAAGATATTACAATTTTTTAAAGTAAATCTCAAGCGGATAGAATAATCGTCTGCATTTTTTTATTAGAAATATGGCAATATAATGTGTTTTTAACTTTTTTAAAACCAGAAATTTCTGAAAAAATAGAATTTTTTTTAAGTAATAATTGCCTTTAAATCAGGCAACAATTTTTTTTAATTGAACTTTATTTGTAACATACGCAAATAAAGATATTCATAATTACTTATTGCTGTTAAATTAATTTAACAAAAACGATAAATAAATTAAAATCTTTTTTGACTTTAAAAATCTTTCTCTATATTATGCATGCGACAAAATAAAAAACTATTTTCTTTCTTGTTTTTTTAAATTTCAGGTTTAATCAAATTTTCAAATAATAATGGAAATAAATTCCACTACAGTATCTATTGTTCCTTCCATCGACTTTTTTTTTTTTGACAGGTTGAAAAAAACTACATAGACATATTTTATAAGCTTGTATTTTTTTAAATGTTTATATTCAATTATTCATTAGGTGCTATTGACAAAGTTATTCAATTCATTGCTTGGGCCACGGTGTGTCCTGGTAGTAAAGTCTCGGCTCGTGAGCCATAGGGTTTCAAGTTCGAGACCCAATTCCACCGAAGAACAGTCGTGTAAGTGGGTCTATCGCGCATTAAATCCGACCGGGCCGAATATCCTCCCGCTGGTGTGGTGTGGAGAGAGGGTGCCAGCTCAGGTGTCATCCTCGTCATCTGACCGCGGTTCAAGATTCCGAGGTCTGTACCAAAATAGCCCTAGTGTTGCTTCACAAAGGGACGTTAATATAACTAAACTAAACTAAACTAAATTGATAGTTTGACTTGAGGTAAATATCTCAGTCAATACTTTTTTGTTGATACTAGACAGGAAACATAACTTCATCTCATGCTGTAAATAATATTACTTATCTCGTGTATTAATAAAGGGGGAAACATTTCATAACACTTAACACAAAAATAAACTTTATTTACAGATGCGAAAATTCCACCAACATCGTACTAATTTAACTCGTGTTATTTGTGCAAAAGCGGAAAGAGGTCGATTGCTTAGCAAGAATTGTATTTTAATATCTATTAATGTTTTCCAGTCTTATATTCCTTCAAGATTCGAAGTTTGTGTACTGATGAATCAGTAACTGAAATGTAGACGAAAAAACAAATGCTTCATATCGCGCCTATCGAGTAAATTATTTGAAATTCATAAATCCATCTCCTGTCAGAGCCCTCCGGATTTAAACCAAGATTGAGCGCAAATCCGACACGCAGATAACTACATCGGCACGAACGCAGGCAGGCGGATATCGAAGGAAATTTCCACGCTCAAAAAATGACGATCAATATTCTGCATTCGTTACCTAAAACTTCCCGAAATCAAATAACGTTCATCATCATAATTCAGGTGTTGGAATTCGCACACGGCGTCTAAGACATATCAAAGAGTTAACAGTTATAGAAGAGAATTAAAAAGAAACATTCCTTGCAGAGAAAAACAAAGGCGAAGTCAGAATCAATATATAAGGAATTGATTTTGCTAAATACCTAATCTATGTTTTGAAACTCGGACAGACCATAAAAGGATACAATAAAGAAATCATCATAGAAACAAGGTAAGAGAACAAAATGAGTTTGTTACCAAAAATTATTCATCCGTCATAGCCTGGTTGGTAGAGCGTTGGATTTACGTCACTTGTGTTGCGAGTTCGCACCCTGCTGGCCCAAGATTCCCCGCGTGCTTCTTGGCTGACGCGCGTATAAATCTGTTGTGGTCACAAAGTCCTCCATGTCTACTAGGGGTACTGGATCAGGGATGATCTTTCTCTGATTGAGGTCTAAAATATGATCTGTGGATGAGTGAATGAAATGCATGAATGAAGTCCGCCCCGTAAAAAGGGTTGTGACATGTGTGTAGTTAAGTCGCACTCTTGGCTGTAGATGGCGCTGCTGTGAAAACAAGAGACGTACCCTGGGTTCAATCCACAAATGAATTTAAGAAGTCAGTGGGCTTATCTATAACGAGTGCCATTAGAAACAAAAACAAAAGTATTTTATTAGTATGATTCATAGAACATAAATACAGCAAAAACGTGGTTAAATAAATAAGTTTTTTGAAACAAGTTGTATCCATTCAAAAATTGGATTTACCTTTTCATTTCCTATAGAGTAAATTAATCTTTATACCGTTCTGAGTTTCTGCCTTAATTCTTGTATCTGAAATTCTTATTCTTATTCCGCCATTTTGAACAGAAAAAAAAACTTTTGTAAAGTCATCCTCATTACTAGCAAGTTGTTCATGTAAAAGATATCATTAAAGATCAAACACGTGCTACTTTTTTATTTCTCTAAGAAAGTCTAGAAAATGTGGATTTTGATCAGCATTGAAAAAAATGGGCCTTTCTTCTTTTGACGCACGTTTCTTTGAAAGGAAAAACATCTTTCAAAGTCTTTTTAATGAAGATATAATTTGGTATATTCGTTTTATATATTAACCATTTATATTCAATCACTTTACCTTCCAGTATTTGTTTTGCATATGCAAACATAATCTCCCAATCTTTTGATCGAAATGAGCTCCTCGTCCTCCTGATTCTTTTCTGTTATCTGGAATGGATTTCTTTTTGTAGCAATACAGGTGAATTGATCAAAACATTATATCCTTAAATAAATTATTTTATATTTCTCTTTGATTTAATAACTCCTAAGAAAGTGTGCTATAAAACTACAGCATTTAAAATGTATCAAGGCCTGTGCACCACGAAATAAATGAAGCAAAAATTGCAATTTCACAATTTAGTCAACTCGATATGCTATTGGTATGATTTGCATACGACGTGCCCTTTGCAATCATTCCTACTTTCTGTTTGAATCAGAGATGCTTATTTGTATGGAAAAATAAACAATCCGAAAAGCATTGTGTAACACAACAGTAATTATTTCAATAATTTCCTCGGTGAAGAAACTCATTAATATTGCATGAGATCGGAATAAATGGCGTTGTGATGTAAAATTTCTTTGTAGAATAATATCGTACATATTACTCCTTAGAAAACGTAAGATGAATTGGAAGATTATTAAAATCAAAATAAATGCATATTTACATTAAAAGTTATGCAAATTATATTGTTACGAAATTTCCGGGGTTCGTTTGGATAGTGGAAGTTATATGGTGTGAAGAACGCTCAATCAGCTGGCGGCAGTAGAAAATGAAACAACGACGTGTATTTACACGAAGACACACAGGACAGCACAAAGACGACAACTATATACATCACAGAAGACGATTATCTTCAGCCGAGACGTGCAGCATACAAAACAGCAGCATACAACAGACTCTACTACAACCAGTAGCAGACAGATTAGTTCAGCACTAGCTTCACTCCGTCGCTGCTCCGCTTATCTCTGGAAGGTCGGCTCCGACTACTCTTCGACTCCACTGGTTCGCAACTACGACTCCGTTCTGGTTCACCACGACGACTACTCTTTCGCTTCCGACTACTCTTCGACTCCACTGGTTCTTAACCCAATTCACCACCACTGCCCGGCAGATGCGGGTGCTTCCTTTTATAGGTCTCAGGAGGCGGGGCTAGAAGCCTCTCAACCAATCAGGAACGTTCGAGGAGTGTCTTCGTTCCTACTGGACGGATTGGGAAAATTCTTCGGGTATAATCGCGTTTCGGGTATAATCTATTTTGGCGCCAAAGTTGCCAAATTCGTCGCCAATTCGCCAAGCTATGGGACCTCCCATGGAACCAACTATGCTGGAAAGCTGCATCACAGATTCGTAACAGTATTAATTATAAGGATTCTTGAGATTTCAGTTTAAGTCTGTTGTAGCTCAAATCTCAATGTTATCTTTTCATCCGTTTGAAAAGATGTTTAGTCAAAAATGTTGATTTTTCACATAGAACTAGATGTTTCTAATGGAAGGGGAAAAAATTCCTCGTAAAGTTGTTCTATTGCAATACTACTTTTCTAGCTGTTATTAAACTTTATTTTTATCTTTAAGAAAGCTTTCTTTTTAATGGATAAAATATTAATGAAAAAAGTTAAGAACAAAAAACGTTGTTGTTATTTTTCCATTCATTTTGACTTGATGCGGGTCGCTTACGAATATTTTTGAATAAAGATGATAACATAGCAAAGTTATTCATCAGGTGATACAGAATGGACAAATAGTTTTGAAAATTTATAATATTAAAGTCATTAAAAGAAAGACCCAAGCTGCAAAACATTTCTTATAACAATTGTGTAAACAAATATGTACGAATAAGAAACTTAAGAAAGAAATTCATAAATATCAAGCCAGCAATACTCCCACATCATAGTACATCATCACATTAATTATCATAATAGATGAATGCACACCTACAAAATATGAGTATTTTAAGGATAGGCATTTATTTTAGAAAACCAAAAAACAGTTAATTCCTCGAAAGAAGAGTTTTTCAAAAAATAATTTGTAATCATAAAGTATGGGATAAATATTTCAACTGTCGCAAAATTTTCAATTTGAAAGTCATGAGAATATCTTTCAAATAATGTTAATACAAATACTTGCCAGGGTAAAGAAACGGCAAGAAAAGGAAAATTTCAAACATTTGTAAAACATGTCCTTCATTTCCTTAGTTAGTCAAATGAACCCAAAGCCGTTCTATATTTTAAACAACATAATTACCGAGACAATGGAAATACAGATGACAACAAAAGTCGGTTTGTTCCGAAAGTAATTCAAATGACTCCATTTTAACTTCATTAGAACAATTCAGCCTGACACACCGAAAGACAATTTCGTTGTTTCTAAACATCAACAGATTAAATGAAATATCACACTTAGGAGAAGACAAATGACAATTAAATACTGGTTTCTCTTCGACTTTCTTCTCTAAAAGAATCCCCGACCAAGTTTTCCTGAATTAAGGCCAACGTTACGTTAAAATCCGAAGCAGCTTCCTGATGTTTGCCTATCTAATGAATGAAAACGAAGAGGCTAATTCCTGATTCCGAAGCACTTACCGGGGCTGCTAATGAACGGTTGCGAAGGAAGGTTTTACTTCGAGCTTTCTTCGCCTCCGGGAAAAAGACGTAATACATGATTGAGGAGAACTTCTATTACTGCAACCGTGTTCATTTGCGGAGGGAATTGGATGGTGTGCAAGGACCTTTTCAGAACAAATGAGGATTATTTTGCACTTCCCTTAAATCTTTTGTGTTTGACAAATAATGACCTTTATTTTTCGAAGAACGATGAAATATAAATATTATTTCGTTCCAAACCGAATTAATTCATTGCAATGTCAAAGACGGTAAAATTCGCATAATACCAAGCCTTCGTTACTTTCTATTATACTTGGTTCTTAATATTTAAATAACTTTTGGTTAAAAGTTGATTTAATAGTTTTGGAAAGTTTTAACAGATTTCAATTCTAAAGCCTTTAAAAAATGTCAGTAATTTCCTTTTTTTATCCAAATTTCTTTAGTCGTAGAACTTATTTTTTCAAAATTCACAAATTAGCGCCAAATTTTAAAATAAATAGAATTTTAGAATTTAAGCGACACAAAAGTAGACAAAATCATCAAAAAGATCGATTTTTTTTAATTGGCTCATATGATAAATTGTGTCTTTTTAAATGTGCCTGCAAAATTTTAGAGCTGTAGCTTTATTTTTTATTAAGTTATTGAATTATTTTTCATGCATTACAGGAGATAAAGCAATGTTGCCAGGCCCATATTTCAGATTCAAACACCTGTAAAAGAAACTCATTTGGAAAAAATATAGCCAACTTACCAAAGGCTTGCATCATTTGGAGAAATTTGGTAAAAAAATTTCATATTTAAAAAAGCCTTAGGCTTTTTTAAAAAAAAGCTCAACTTTTTTCATAGAAATGTAATGTTTAAAACAATTAATTAAAATTATTTTTAATTTAATAATTTTAATGTAAAAATGTTTAATTAAAACAATTTTAGGTGAGAGTTATGGAGTACTATTTTACATGAAATAAAACTAAATTATAATTTTAAACATTAAAATTTCAAAAAAAATTGAGGTACCGTGCCGCCTAAATAAATAAATTCATTTATTTCAGTACATGTGTGTTAAACCTGAAATGATTTTATATTATTATTTATTACATGAATGGAATTATTTGTAATATGACGTTATTAATCTCCAAATAAATGCTATACCTTAGCATTATATGAACGCAAATCTTAATATTTTTAACATTAGAAAACTTTTGAATGACCTATTTCTCTTGCTACCCAAATCTTTCTATCCTCATCGTTACATGAAAAAAAGTAGATGAACATAATATTTTTTTCGATGTGGGGATGTCTATTGTTTCCGAAAGTTTCTACTGTTGTCAGTTTTCTCATCCTTTCGTTGACATTGATTGAATGCCGCTTTCTTCCGAAATAGAGAAAGGAAACAAGGAGATGGGCTTTTAATGTGCTTACTCAAGGAATCATCTCTTTTCTTTCTTCTTTATTTAATTTTCTTCTCAGACATCTCAAACAAAGAACAAAATAGAAACTTTTTTGATAGAGTTAAAAGTATCTGAGATGGACTGATGTTTCTAATGCACACAATGCTAATATAATTAAGTATATCGAATTTATATTATAATATTCGAATATAAATTATATTTAGAATATCGATTCTATCCATATATATCGAATTATGATAGAAAATTTAAAGTTATTTACATTTTTTTCGTATATGTGGCAGATGTGGCAGTTAAATAAGTACATTAAAATTACTAGCATATTATCACTAATTCTAAACAAGATAACAGTCAACGAAAGAATAATAAACAAAAAATTCTCATAAAGGAAATAAAATAAAAAAGAACAGTATTCTAAAAATACAATTTTATCAATATTTAAAAGAATGGAATTTTTCACATTTTTCTCTTTTCTTCAGTCTTTAGTTTGTAATTAAATATTTTTAAATGGTATGCAGTAAAGAAATTATTTTTCTTAGATCTGCTACTAGGTGGCAATACTCGTATGAAATTGAAATTTGACTTTTGTAATATTGAGGTTGCCTATATAGTTTGTTAAAGTTTTTGAATTAAGATAAAAAAAAACCATGAAAAATTATAAAACATGAAAAATGAATTTGAAACATGAAATTTGACTTTTGTAACATTGAGAAAAGTCTATACAGTTTGTTATACAGTTGCCTATGCCGTTTGTTAAAGTTTTTGAATTAAAATAGAAAAACATAAAAAATTATTAAACATGAAAAATCATAAAACATTGGAAAAAAGTATTAATTCAAACTATTCCATTTTTTTCCATAACAAAATTTACATTTTCTTAAGAAATGCTTAGTTTAGACCGATATTTAATTAATTAGACTGACATTAATTACATTGTATTCAAAATTATATCGAAAATATACTTTCATTAATTGTTTAAAAGAATGTCTTCCAAATATATTTTTAAAAAGAAAAATTTGTTTAAAAAAAGGTATGAAATGAATTTTTACATTTTAAGTCATTAATTTAAGAAATGTTCCGAAATGTAAAATCTAAGTTATCAATTATGGCAGATTTAGACTGCAGAGCTAACTTTGATAAATTAGTCACTTTATTTTCTTCTTGTTAACTTAACGAAAAAATTAATGATTTATTCTTAGTTTCTATTTCAATAATTTTGTGAAAATCGACCTTTTTTTTTTTAAGTAAGTATGACTTATGACTGCGTGATATTCCCCCTTGCAGACAATTATATTTAAGCATAGACTTATGTTTGCAAATATGTACAACGAAATGAAAGTAATGAAATAGATAGGATCTTGATCAATTATACATGTTTCAGTATTATAATTATCCAAACATTTTATAATTCAGAAGTTTGTATTCATTGCAAATTTGTTTGGTTTGAAGCTTGGTGATATTGTTACTGAATTTCCGGGGGTTCGTTTGGATAATGGAAGTGATATGGAGTGAAGAACGCTTAATCACCAGGCGGCAGTAGAAAATAAGACACACGAAGACACACAGGACAGCACAAAGACGACAACTATATACAGCACAGAAGACGATTATCTTCAGCCGAGACGTGCAGCATACAACAGATTCTACTGCAGATAGTAGCACACAGCTTAGTTCAGCACTAGCTTCACTCCGTCACTGCTCCGCTTATCTCTGGAAGGCCAGTTCTTCTGTCGATTCCGACTACTCTCCGACTCCACTGGTCCATGACTCAATTCACCGTCGGTCCACGACCACTCTTTGCGACGACTCCACTGGTCCTCGACCACTCTTCTCTGTCGCTTCCGACTACTCAATTCACCACTCGACTCACCACTGCCCGGCAGCTGCGGGTGCTTCCTTTTATAGGTCTCAGGAGGCGGGGCTAGAAGCCTCTCAACCAATCAGGAACGTTCGAGGCGTATCTCCGTTCCTACTGGACGGATCGGGAAAATTCTCAATGTTTCGGGTATAATATATTTTGGCGCCAAAGTCGCCAAATGGTAAACAAGTTTGTCGCCAAGCTCCGGAACCTCCTATGGAACCGACTATGCTGTGAAGCCGCCTCACAAATTCATAACAATATCTTTGCCCCTTCCCTGAACAGCCTTTCAAGCCATCTGCATTAATCAGCTGTTCTAATGTATTTAGTCAGAAATCCGATTCTGTTTATCAGACATGCCCACGTACCTGAAACCCTCCAACTCCACAGATTTTTTTTTAAATTATTTTCTCGTACATTATTTTCACGTTTATGAGAAAATACAGAAATCTCAAAAAAATTCGAACTCGAGATTTTTACCTCTTTACCCGTCAGACCATGCTTTGTCAGAAAAAAAAAACCCATATCCGGAATAATGTCTGTCTACTTGTAAACTTGGTAAATCAAAACTGTTTGAGCTATATGATATATGAATTCGATGTATGCTCTTAATACTAAATTTATAGAATTCTGTCAAATATTTTGATATTTTTCAAAGTTGTTTACCCCCCCCCAAAAAAAATTATTTTTACACTATTTTTAAATTAAAAAAAATATCATTTTAATTACATTTTATAGAATATCATTTCTAAAAACATTTCCTCCAATTTTTAATAACGGCTTTTGAATTTAATTCGATACACAGACTGTAAGCATGCTTCTATAGTTATGATGAAATTCTAATCAATTTTACTGTTTCATCAAACTTTTCAACTGCATGATTTTTGTTGTGTTGTCACTTATGGCACTTTATAAGCCCGCTGACTGTTATCTGTCAGCGTTTTAAGCCGAGTGAGCGTCTCTTGTTTTTACAGTAACGCCAGGTAGGTCCAAGAGTACGACTTAGCTACTCACGCGTCACAACCCTTTTTCTTCATTCAAGCATTCTATTCACCCATCCACAGATCGTAATTTAGACCTGAATCAGAGAACGATCACCTATGAACCAGTACCCCCAGTTGTATTACTCTCGACATGGAGGACTTTGTGACCACGACAGATTTAGACGTGCGCCAGCCACCACATACACGGAGAGTCTTCGGCCGGTGGGTTAGAAGTCACAACGTAAGGGATACGAGTCCAACACCCTACAAACCAGGCTTTCCCAGTCCCTAATATTTTTAATGCTATAAACATAATTAAAAAAATGCTTCATTTGGATATTAACTTCAAAATAGGATTTTCTTCAATCTTAGCATCTTCGAAGCATAGTAAATGTATTCCATGCTAACAGTTTAACAGCCAGAAAACCAATATTCTCGGCGAACAAGATAATTGTCGATTGCGGCTAGTGTTCTATATTTATTATATCTCTTGATTATTTATGGATTCAGACGGTAAATACTCTTCAGGTCACATTCTGATGAGATGTTTTAAAGCATAGTCTAAAACAATTTTAAAACTATTAAATACAATTTACTTAACACGCTTCTATAGGCTTAGAAATATTAAATCCACCTAATATGATTCACATATTAAAATTCATCTCCACAATGAAACAACCACCTTTTTTCTCCTGGCATTTATTAATTTACTTATTATTCCCGCAAGACGGGTTCCGAATTTCTTGCAGCTTTCCCAGCATTCCTTGGGGAAATGAAAGGGACGATGTTACCTATTACACTCGCTATTATAATAAATTCCTTCGTTCTTCAAGGACAAGCTTAGGAATCTCCCGCCATTAAAACAACTTCTTGCGTGTTCTTATAATATTTATGTAACTTAATCAGAAATAAGAGATTCAACTGGCTGAGGAACAGAGTAAAGAAAGCCATTTTGGATTTTACTTTTCTTACATTTTGATTGTAATGCACAGTTTTTATCTTAACCCTTAAATGGGGGCGTGAGGTCTGTGAGACCGCTAGCGATGGATTTTCGGTCACCCCTATTCTAATTTTAGCTCAATTGAATGGATTGACCCTGTAGCTTCCTGTTTTGTAACCTTCAATAAACGCGCACTTTTTTGATCGATTTCAGCGGATGCTTTTTAAAATAATTCAGTTATTTCTTTAAGCGCGGTCTCTAAGACCGCACCTCCCTGTTAGTGTCCCAGTGATGAACAAGGCTTAGCAGATGGCGCTAAAATTTGCACCATGTAATATCATCAATTTGCTGATCCTATAATGAAGCAGTGCTCCAGACACTTTTAAATGAAAAAGAAAGTGATTTTGGTGATAAGGATAATTGTACAGAAGAGTTTTTCGATACAAGTTCGCATTCAACCGATTTTGATATGTATGTTCAAACATAATTAATTTTTCTAGTGATAATTTTTTTTGAAAAATTTATAAAATATATTAATATACCAAAAGATGTATATACAGAATTTAGAGGTTGATTTTTATACTAGTTCTTAACCTGTATGTTTAAAATGCCCTAGAAAACCGTGCTATGAAAGTCGCGCAAGCCGATAAAAAAAAGGGCTAATTTTACCCATTGTCAATTTTTTTATTTTTCATATAATCGTTGAATTTTACATTATATTGTCTTCTATATACCTTCATATACTGTAAAAATAAATATGATTTAAAATGTAAATGTAATATGTTTTTTCAAGAATATTATTTATTGTAACATGTAATTTGAGAAAAAAATGTATTTTCCAACGCATTTACTTTTTTCAATGATAATATATTTTGAAAAATTTCTAAAACGTATCTATAAACTAAGAAAAATATCTGCAAAATATATTGTCAGTTTTTCATACTAATACATTCATTAGAAAATTTAATTTGATTGTAAATGAAATGCGGTCTCGTAGACCACCCCTCCCCAGTTAAGTCCTAAAATTTCACCTCCCCAGTTAAGGGTTAAATTATTTTGGACATCAAGTCGAATTGATGTTCTAGTAGTTCTAGATTCTAGTAAAGCAAAATAAATTCTATATTAATCAGAAAGAAATATCTATATTACTAAAAAAATTATATATTTTTCAAAAATTGAAAACAAAATTATTAAAGCTTAATATGGCTATATTCAGCCCTGATAAAATTATAATAATTTATAGCAAAATCGATTAAGAGCAATTTTTCTATAAAAGTAAATTCACAAATATGTATAAAAACATATCAAATATCTCAGTTTTTCTTCTGGCTTTAGAAATAACACTTATTATTATTATTTTAAAGTTAAAAAAGTTAAATGATTGATCATCAGATAAACAATTTAAAGAATTCAAGAAATTCTTATTTCTTTTTACTTACCAGAAGAGAAAATAATTTAATCACAAAAAATTTGATCTCTGAATGTTAAGGAATCGCCGTGTTACAGACATCCTTGAGTTCAAAAACTACATTTTTGGAAATACGTCTTCCTATCCGTCGGATTGTGAAAACCATGACTCAAAACTGCCTTGAGAGAAACAGATAAAATTTAGACAAAACCTTCGACCTAAGATCAAAATATTTCTTCGTTTCTATCAAAATTTGGCCAAAATAAGTCGAAAATAAGTCCGTCCATCTGTCTTTCTGTCGTATCCTTGTGAAACTATAACTTTAAAAATTCAAAGAGGTATTTTGATGAAAATAAATTCCATCATTAAAACTGTAAATGTATATCCAATTGTAGATTATGTAAAACAGTAGATTTTCTGTATTAAATTTTCAAAAATGCTGAGAGTACATGAAAGAAATTCAATATATTGATTTATTCATTAGAACTGTAGTCTGAACTTTGGACCAAATTTACCAACATTTTTATATTTAGATAAGGATTTTCTTTTTAAGTTTATCTAAATAAGAGTCTTTCCTAAAAATACGCGATTTTACAAACAAAAAAATGTAAGTAACTATTAACACTTTTTTCTACCTGCTCTCATGCTGACAATGCCATATAATGCGCTTTCGTTAATTTTTGCGGACATACATTGTTGCCATAGGATAATAGCCTACTGGTACCACAAAATTTTGTGAGATGTCGCTGATGGATCTGAGAATAAACAATATTGAAAAATATTCATATAGTATGAGTATTTGATTCTTATCCAGATATTTTCTCCAAAAAAACAATATTTTACAAAAAAAAGCTTGGTTTTCCACATATTAAAGGTAAAAAATAAAGAAAAATTTAAAAATAATAATAAACAGTAAATACAGGGTGGTTATAATTAAACCTCCCATAAACAGCATCCTACAGCGCAAACGGATGAACGGATTGCAACAAAATTTGGTATATAGACTATACACGAGATGCGCTCACGGAATTTTGAAAAAAAACATTTTAGCTCCAAAATGTCCACCAGAGGGCGCTTTTGCTGGAAAAACATTAAATTTAACACAATAAACTACCAAAACGCAATGCAGGAACAGTATTAACAATCTAGAACAAGAACTAAGTGTAATAAAATGTAAAATCAGGAAAAGCTGTCAATTCTAGGAAAAAATATGCCGAGATTTGCATGCTTGCGAAGAAGAGGAAGTTTTATGCAAACTGGATAGGGTATGAAACGCTTACAGACGTTATCATGTTTTATGTCAATGTTTCCGGGTGTAACGATGACGGTATCTTTAATTGAAAGTGCGTTATTGGTGATTCTGTTTTATGAAAACAAGGAGAATGTTTTTGCTGTAGTTCGTGAATTTCTTCGTGTAAAGAATCTACAGCGTGGACCACTACTAAAAGTATCCGGGTCATGATTAAGAGATTTGAAACGAAGGGAGAATTAGGAGTTCAACCTGGAAGGGACCGTAAACCTGTCACACCAGTACTTGTTGTTGCCGTCAAGACAGCTGTTGCCGCATAGACACAGACATAAGAGTTCAGGGACAGTAGCGTACGTGCAGTTTCTCGACAGACAAGCTTTTCTTGCAGCACCGTTCGAAAAGTGTTCAGAAACAAAATGCACTTCTTCCTATACAAGATCCACCATACTCAAGAGCTGCTTGACAGGGACAAGCCACAAGGTTTCTCATTCGCAGTCAGTTTTCTCAACAGAAGGACTGTTGATCTGTCATGGCCTTTGAATATTCTGTGGACAGACGAGGTTCATTTCTGCCTCAATGGGACAGTCAACACACAGAATTGCCGCATTTGGGCAGAGGAAAATCCGTGGATGCACACTGAAATTCCCCTACATTCTTCAAAAGTGACTGTATGGTGTGGATTCATGGCGACATTCATGCTTGGGCCCTTTATCTTTGAGGAAATAACTGCACGTGCTCCTGTCACATGTTCCGTTACGGGCCTTTGGTACCATGACATGCTGCAGGCGTGTGCTGTGCCGCAACTACAGCAAACGCAGGTCCACCAGCAGACCATTTTCATGCAGGATGTTGAGCCCACAAATATCCATAAATCTGTGGAGGCGTTATTGCTCCAACGCTTCACAGACGAACGTGTCATTAGTCGCTTCTTTCGTAATGCATATCCACCATTTTCGCTGGATCTAAATCCGTATGATTTCTGGTTATGGGGCTACTTAAAAAGTCTGATGCATTGTGGAAGTGTTGCGACGATGAAAGACTTAAAGAACTCCATAATGTTTCATGTGAGAAGCATCGCAAGTGGTCAGTTACGATCTGCTGTTGAATAAACTGTCCATAGACTGGAAATTTTGCAAGTGAATGAGGGTGGTCACTTGAAGAACTTCTCCCTTCATCGTCTGGACATGACGAACAACTAGTCCTCTTGTGCAATTTCATCCTAATCTGTTCTTTTTTCTGTAACTGAACTGTTTTTTTGTTTGTTTGTTTTTTTGCTCTCAAAGATTGTACTGTTATTTTTTCCTTATGTTTACTTAATGTTCTTCGATGACAAGGTTATCAAAACCTGTCAATAAATGTTAATATTGTTTATGCATTCCGTTTTGATCGTTTATTACGTTAAATTTAATGTTTTTCCGAAAAAGATGCCCTCTGGTGGACATTTTGGAACTAAAATTTAAAAAAAAAAATTCCGTGAGCACATCTCGTATACAGTCTACATACCAAATTTCGTTGCAATCCGTTCCCGTTTGCGTTGTAGGATGCTGTTTATAGAGGAAGTATAATTACAACCACCCTGTATAATAATAATGATATACAGAAAAATATGCTGATATCCATAGTTATTGATGCTTAACTATTGTCTAATTCTTTAGTTAGTCAATAAATTTTCATCAATCAGGATGGCAGAGTTCCTGATAAGTTAGATGTTCTATAAGGTTTCTAATTCTATTTCTATCTTGCCCTAAGTCCGCCTTTTACCCTGATAATTCTCATAATGGAACACTTATCATCTTCGCCAAAATTTCTGGCTAAATGTACCTTGGGAAAAAAATACATGTCAGTCTAAATTTGTATTCAGTATCAGTGTATCATTCGAATTTTAACAATGGAATGTTGGAGGAGTTGATAAAGTTTAAGGACAATTTAAAGAGGAAACGACTGCTTCCTTAAATAGATCCACTTCACTCTGTTTTTCAGTATCAAACTATGTAATTAACTGGATGTCGCTATGATACACAAACATTTCAAAGAGCAAATCACTTCATTTTAATTCCTTTAGAATGCAGAAGCCCGGAACAGCGAAAGCGAGTTTCTTCGCTTCGGACGTCAGTGAATTAACCGGACCCGTTACGATTCGGAAAAGACAGACGATAGTTGAATGCAACTAAATTCCCGCTTTTCCTCTGCATCTTCGGCGGGAACCTCAGCTGAGGACATTTTCCAGGACCAAAGCTCCCGCTACATTAAGATGTAAAGAAACTTTCAGTTATTCGCCGAGTTAACGAATGGAAATGAAGACACAATGTCCTAATTCCATTACAGTCGCCAGCTCTCCTAATTAACGGTTCGAAATAGAGATTTTGCTTCAATCAGTGTCCACATAGAAAGAATGGTGTAAGTCAATGATGTGGAGAAAAAGGTTTTACGACTATAACTGTGTCCTTTAGGAGAATAAATTCTATTATATCAACCAATGGTTCTTCAGGGCAAAGGATCGTGATGGTTTTTAAGAAATACTCTCTTTATTTCATAAAGAACAATTTGCCTTTGAATAATTGTTCCTTTCTGATATTTAATTTTCGATTCTGAGATATTTTCATGGTAAAATTGTCTTGTGTAACTCTCAATTGTGTTCAATGCATGTAAGAATTTTAAATTCTACTCTATTTCCATCTTTCCAATTGTATATCTTTTGTACAATGATTTGATAACAATATAATAAAGTGCATCACAATTCCTGAGTAATCATGTTAATTCCAAACTTTCCCCGACCATGACTTTCATCACGTTGTTTTTATGAATAAATAATGTACCAAGTATTAATAACAAAATAATTTTCGCTTTCATTTTTAACTGTATCTACGGAACTATCTGTCTTTTGGCTCTTTATTTTATATCTTTTATGAATTCGCTTTATTTATTTATATTTTATAGCGATTTCTCTGCTTGCTTTTAGTGTTGGCTTGACAATGAATGGAATTGAATGGTTTGACAAATTTATATAATTAACTATTTATATAACTGTATATAAGTAACTATTAACGATATATATAACTGTGTAACTTCTAATTAGCTAATTAATGGATTTTTTTTCCACTAACTGAATAGAGTTTTTCACGAGCTGTTACAACAAGTGTGTTCACTCCTGATAATTTCTCATAATATTTTTTAGTTCCATTCATTAGCTAAGTGAAGTATGAATGAAATGCGGCTGTAAACACGTTCAACGAAGAGTTTGGAATATTCCTATGAAGCTTTGTTTATATTTTAAGTTGCCATTCGATAATGCTTAAATGAGAGCGATTTCTGAAGGACGTACTTTAGTGCTTTATATAAATAGATAAACAACTGTTCGAGAACAAGAGAACTCATTATCTGTAAAACTTAAAGAGTCAGATTTGTAAAATATGGTATGGAAATGGAAATATGGAAATTTGTATTTAATTTTGAATGAAATTCTTTCAGAGGAAATTCGTCAGTCTGGCTGTTCGGGAACAAGAGAACTTATTATCTGTAAAACTTAAAGAGTCAGATTTGTAAAATATGGTATGGAAATGGAAATATGGAAATTTGTATTTAATTTGGAATGAAATTCTTTCAGAGGAAATTCGTCAGTCTGGCTGTTCGAGAACAAGAGAACTCATTATCTGTAAAACTTAAAGAGTTAGATTTGTAAAATATGGTACACAAGTTTAGAATCTCAAATATAAATTCTTAACAAGTTTTGAACCAAATCTATGGGACATTCGACTGTCTGTCGATGCCTTTATCTCAGAATGATCTTCGTCAATGAAATTCCGTATGTGATTTTACTACAACTATATTTCTGCGAAACATAGTTTCCAACCGATTGGAAACATAGTTGTCCAATCGGTTGGACTAAAAGGCATACAAAATGCCTATTGGTACGATAGATTTAATAAAAGTATTAGATTCACACCAAAGATCTAAACTTCGTAACTTTTTTTCACCAATGCCATGAAAGACATTTTCAACCTTTTTCAAGATCCACAATTTTATGGGGAAGAAAGACCTTCTGGGAATTTGTACGAAAAGGTTTCGAGGAGACTGTTGTCACAGATTTCATGTTTATGATTCCTTCAACAAAGAATTTCTATGCTACATTTTATAGCAGATAATAAAGCAGCGTTACTTTAACAGACTTACATCCGCTCTGTTGATTGTACACATGAACTTTCATAATGGAATCAAGTACGATGACATCATAATCCATTTAAATTTAAGTATGTGGGTAGTCTATATTAAATTAAATGTTATCTTTTCCAGTGATGCAATTTCTTTTTTCCCATTTTCTATGTGAACAATCACACAAAAAATAACGCGAAGGATCTTTCTTCCTTAATTTTTGGTATTAGAAGCAAATCACGCGATTAGATATTTGGTGAAATGATGGAAACGGCTTGCATTTCTTTTGTAAATTGCAAGCAGCTGAAAAATCAAAATTAAGATTGTCAAATTTCAGAAAAAGAAATTGCATGATAATTAAATTGTCAAAATTCAGAAAAAATTGAATAATAATTAAATTGATATCACCAAAAAGATTAAAATAATCTTTTTTTAATTTTAAAATGGTATAAAAATTAAATTTAAAAGAAATTAAATTAAAAAAATTAAATGGTAGATTAAAAACTAAAATAAAAAAATTAAATGGTACTAAAATTTACGAGGGGGGGGGTTCTTAC
This sequence comes from Argiope bruennichi, assembly GCF_947563725.1. Lineage (NCBI taxonomy): Eukaryota > Metazoa > Arthropoda > Arachnida > Araneae > Araneidae > Argiope > Argiope bruennichi. The sequence continues at coordinate 101,737,393 of NC_079160.1, read as the reverse complement.
TAAAAACTCCTAAAATCTCAATTAGTTATTAATTAATTAAAATTTTAAAAAATCGTTTAGAAATTTAAATGTCACCAATCAAAATTATGTCTATGTTAAAACTCACAAATCTAAGTGTAATGGCTTTCCCGGTACAGCACTAACCTTAATACTGATAGATATATTTTCCGTTTTTATCAATAGAGATTTTTAAAACATAAAATTACCGTTATAAAAGATTTTTAGATGTTTTTCATCTAATAATTTTATAATTGTAATATCTCTTTTAATAAGATACAATTCTCTAGTATGCAATTTCTACCAAATCGTATAAATGGGTATCAAAAATAAAATGGAATTGCATAAACGGGTGTATTTCAGAGAACACTATATCTAACAAGCGCAAAATCAGTTGTATAATATGGACAGATGTCAAAATTAGATCTACACTGACAATGATTCACTTGCAATTATTTTAATTTTTCTCCTTTTACAATTATTCAATTTAAATTTATTCTTTTAATTCCATTTATTCACTGAAATGTTCTTTTTTGTTTACTGTTGTATTGTATTTTCTAAATGTCTGATCTGCACAAAGAAGAGAAAATGGGGCAATTAAGAGATCTCATCTTCAGCCCTGCCACAATCCATCATCACAGACAACTTTCCTGACCACAGGAGAAATGAATTTTCACTTCGACCATACTGCACAAGAAAAAGAAATCCTTTTCGCCACGATTAGGATTGAGAGTGGATGCTTGGATATATATTGATACTCATTTGGGTCTCGCGTACTGCTCTGTGAGGATAGTGATTAATCTATATCTCTCCCTATAATGGATTAGTTTAGTTGCTCATATTTGTTTGTTTCCGCTTGATACAATGTAAACGATGCCAAAAAGAATATCATAATAGAATGTTGTTAATATCTTCAAATGACTTTTTTCCCCCAAGTAATGTTTTCTTTGAAATTTAGATACTATACGTCTTTGCCAAATTTCTCTGTATTTCTTTGTATATTTCAATGTACCATCTGATTCCAGTTCTTTGTAAATGAATTTTATTTCCTCTAATCATGTGATAGTTTGAATTACTTGGTGCTCTGGAATTATTTGGTGCTTAGAAATTATTTGGTGGATACTTTTTGGGGAACCCGGAAATTTCTAGGAAAGTCTGACTATGATACAGTGGCTCTCAATAATACGAAGAATGCAATGCTCATGTATCAAAGTATCTATATGATACAGTGGCTCTCAATAATACGAAGAATGCAGTGCTCATGTATCAAAGTATGTATATGATAGCTCTTTAAAGCCAGACCATTTAACAGAGCCATCAAATTTGGTACGTGTGCAGGATGGTTATAATTAAAATTTCCCTATAAACAGCATCATACAACGCAAACGAATGAACGGATTGCAACGAAATTCGGTATATAGACATACACGAGATGCGTTCACGGAATTTCGAAAAAAAATTAGTTCCAAAATGTCCACCAGAGGGCGCCTTTTCCGGAAAAACATTAATTTTGACACAATAAACGACCAAAACGGAATACAGAAACAATATTAGCATTTATTGACTAGTTTTTAATCACCTTGTCATCGAAACATATTAAGTAAAGGTAAGGAAAAAATTACAGTATGCTGTTTGAGAAAAACAGTTCTGTTTGCAGAAACAAGAACAGATTAGTACGAAATTGCACAAGAGAAGCAGTTGTTAATCATGTCCAGGACGATGTAGGGAAAGGTGCTCCATGTGACCACCCTCATTCACCTACAAAATTTCAAGTTGATGGACAGTGTCAACAGCAAATCGTAACTGGTCAGTTATGATGATTCGCGCATGAAGCGTTATGGAGTTCCTTGGGTCATTCAATGTCGGAGCAAGATACCGTCATCATTACAGCCAGAAACATCGACATAAAACATGGCAACGATTGCAAGCCCTTCTTATCCTAACCTGTTTTGCATAAAGCTTCTTCTTCTGCGCAAGCATGCAAATCTCGTCATTTTTTTCCTAGAATTGACACATCTAAGAAAAAAAAACGGTTTTACATTTTATTACTTATAATTCTTGTTCCGGATTGTTAATATTGTTTCTCCTTTCTATTTTGGACATTTATTGTGTTAAAATTAATTTTCTCCAGAAAAGGCATCCTCTGGTAGACATTTTGGAACTAAAAAATGTTTTTCGAAATTACTTGAGCGCATCTAGAGTATAGCGTATATACCGAATTTCGCTGCAATTCATTCATCCGTTTGCTTTGTAGGATGCTGTTTATAGGGGAAGTTTAACCAGCCTGTATATCCATTTGAGATATAGTGAGATTGGAAATATGAAATTCGGAATGATACATTTTGAAATCTGAATTGATTAAATATAAGAATAATAGGAATATTCATATATAACAAGCAGAACAGTATGAGGCTCTTAAGATGGTACCGATTTAATGCCTATTAGAAATTTATGCTTAGCAATTTTTTTTTTTGTTGTTGTTGTTGAAGGGGGTTGCATATGTGGTCCAGTGGATCGTGAATTTCACATTATTTTTCCAATTATTTATTCTTAAGTTTCTTGGAAATATCTACATTATGTATAGTAATTTTGCTTTGAGAGTAAATTATTAGATTTCTCCGCACCTTCCAACCATACGCTGAGTTACCTGCCACACAAGTAAGGCTAGGCTTACATCCAATATAAGACGACACTCAACAGCGTTATATGGAGGAACTCATAACTGTAACAAAAGTATCATGGACATCAAATTGTGCTTAAGAGATTTCATTGGAATAAAATTCGTCCAATATTCTTGGCGAATCAACTGATCACCGTTTGCGACCGATAATTAATAATTTCAACATTGTCCCTTCATTCTGATCAATAGAAACATTTATCACTTTTTGAGCAACAATTTGAATATAATGTACGACATAAAAGATCATATTCAAAATGGGACATTAAATGAGAAATAATTGTATTTTCTTCCTTCATTTAAAATCCAGATATTAACTCATCGAATTGTCCAATATTACCTTGAATTTCGACTTATTACCTTGAAATTCGATTATTATCAAGTATTATATTTAGCTTAAAAGAGATATGAATGTCACATATCTAATTTAAGACTACTTGATGACCTTTTGAGTTATTGCTTATTACTTATAGATAAGTACACACATAGGTTATCAAACCTTTGATGGACCTTTATTTACAGTTTAATCTGTATCTAGAATGTTTTGGAAAATATTTAACAAATTTTGACCACTTAGTTCATTATTTTTCATTTATCAGGTTTTGCTGGCATTCTGGTGAATAGATAAACAGATTTCTGTCCTAGTAGGCACCATGTACGATATAACATAAAATCTTCAATTTCGATAAAAATCGCTAAATAACTCGACTAAAATACATCATATTACTAATTTTACAAACATTAATTTATTATCTAATCACTTTCACAAAGTTTTGCAAATTTTGTCCATATAGCAACCAATACCTGCACGCACACAAATAGAAAAAAAAAATTATTATTAGGATTTGTGTAAAACAAATAATAAAATATTGAACAATAAATCCATGCAAAATCATAAAAATCGTATAAATAATTAAATTAATATTTAATTAATGTTAAAATATTAAATTAATGTATTAAGTAATGATCAGAAAAGTTTCTTAACTAGCTTATCCAATTACAATCGTATCAATTGGTTGAGAGGCTTTTATTCCAAAGCGAGAAAAAAGGAAAACTAGAGTGTTTCCTCTTACTCCATGGATCATTTCCACATTTTATCGCCTCGACTGCCGAAAGAAATAGACGTTAAAGACATGTCACAGCAGCTTTTAGGAATTACGGACGATTCCTGTTAGAATTGATTATTTCTTCTCTGCTAAACAAAGCCATCAAATAACAGCTGTGCATAAAATATTATTGTATTCAATATTTCTTTGTAGAAAACGATTTTTTCCTCTAAACATATTAATACATCATAAATAACAAAAATATATTTTCTACCACATGTAAGTAAATCGTTTGATATTGAATCAATAATTTAACAACTATTGCTAAAAAGAATGTAGTTGAAATGTTATCAGAAATATTTGTTGAATAATTAAACAGTTTAAAAATTTTATTTCCTGTTAACAATTAAAATTGTAAGAGATATTTTTATGTGTTATTTTTATGCTATAACATACATTTTTTATGTGGTCTTTTTGGCCAAACTCCTTTATTTTTTTATGTGCTTTTTTTTTCTTTATAACTGTTGTTTTTTGCAGTTAGGAACGTTGTAAAGTGTCTCTATGAATTCATCATAATCATTTTACCGAAAGTATATGTTACTTCCCTGGCTGTATGAGACGCCGCTTTGAGTTTAAAGAAATTAAAAGGATTTACCGATCATCTTGTACAGATGAATCATAGAACTATAGATAAGACTTATTTCCTGGTTTGACAAATATTTTGAAGCATAGCTCTGGATTATTACCAATTTCTATTTTGTCTTTATTTATATTTCATTTTAAAAAAATTCTGTATTTGATAAAGAAAATAAAACATCTATCATTTTAGGAAAACGTTTTAAAAACCATTATTTTATTCATTTCTTAAAGAAAATTGTCAATCCTTTCGAAAAAGGTTCGAAAGATGTTCAGATACGACAATAACTCAATTATATCATCAATGAACGAGTATTCCCAAGCAGTATGCATTAATCATAAACAACATTAAAAAATATAGAAATGCAACAATTGAAAATATGGCAGTACTTTCAAACCTATTACAGCAAAAATATTTCACGATGTATTGTATTTTCCACTGCACTAATGGATTTTATCGGCATATGATCTTTAAAATAAAGGAGTTTGTCTTTTCAAATTCCAATAACGTTTTTTCTTATTGGAACCATTAAATTTATTTGATATTATTTTTGAAAAATATCCTAGGAATTTCCATAATAATATCTTCCTTTTTTGTAATGCTTTCAGAAATCGTTTGGTCTTTTTTAAATTCAGGAAATGATTTATATTTGATGGAAGATCATATTTATCGTCTGAGAAATCTATTAGCAATGAAACCTTGTTTTTGTATTAAAAAAAAAGATAATTTATTTCTAAAAATTACTCAATGCAGAATTGATTTTGAAGAAGAAACACGAAAGAAGACTTCATTTTTCTTTATAATGTACTATGAATCAGTTATGCATTTTCTTAAATCGTGGTAATCAAATATTTTGTGGGAATGATTTAAAATAAAGAAAGCATTATATATTTTCGCAGCTTAAATTTTTTGTTTAATACAGCAAGATACTGATGAATTAAGAATTGTTTATAAATTGCAGTTATCGAAATATATTTGTTAGATAAATAAAAGAAAACCTTTTGATGCAAAAGTTTCTTATTTATGTAATTAATATGAACAATGTAAATTATTGCGAGGTCTAATTTTAAAGTAGTGATATTGTCAATAACAACTGCCTTAAGATAGCTATTTTTATTTCTCAAATGTATCAATGGAGCTTATTTGCATTTTAATATTTATCAATGTTCTGATTGAAAGATAATGAAAATGTTCAGTTCTCTTTAAAGACTGAAAATATTTTTTCCATGGAATTTTTTTCAGAATGTGCCACTTATAATTTGAGGTTAGAATCAATTTTTGTTTGTGCGTCTTACAATCAAATATTCTCAATGCGTATTCATAAAAGCCCTCTGAAAGAACGTATAACATATTTTTTCAATCATTACTATTGTTTATCACCATTTTTTTTCTTGATTTCATGATTTAGTAGCATTTATGCTACGCTTTGGGAAATTTCAATACATGTAAATGTATTTTCATGCCACTGTTCCAAAAACCATGATCTAGATACTAATGTCAGTTTTATTACCATTATTTCCTAATTTTCACAAAAAGTTTGAAAAAGAAATTAATTTTCAAAGGCTAATTACGTGGCAAATGATAATAATAACTATAATAATATTAATGAATGCAGTTTGTAAATATGTACAAATATAAACATATAAATAAATACCCAAATAAAAAATATATTCGTTGAATTTCAATAGCAACAAGCAGACGAAAAAATAATTATAATTATTAATAAAAGTATCTTAATTTTTAATTCAATTTGAACGGTAATATGAATGTTAGAACGCTTGTATAAAATTAATTCCTTTTATTCTTAGTATCATGAAAAATTTAAGATATTGCAATATTTCTTTTCTTTAAATCAAAGTTTATACGCTTATCTTTCAGGTAAATTTGAACTAAGAACAATAAAACAAAGAACACGTTTTCCAATAGAATTTACTCTAATATAGATGGAAAAAAATATTCTCATTTTAAATATTCTAAAAGAATGTCCAATACGGGATATTTAAATCGATTTAACAGTTCTTATTCTAGTCAGAATATCATTTTGTTTATTATTGAGGATTCTCAGAGCCTTGTAAAAGACTTCTATTAAGTAATTCTAAATATATTATTTATTTATTTTAGCTAAACGGGAAAAAATCCTGTTTGCAGACGATTTTATTTAACTGCGATTCGCTAATTCATCGGTTTCTAGGGAACATTTGCATTTTCTCTCCAAGTAAGAAACTGCACAAATGATTCGCAGAAAACAGCGAGTTTTGGTAAAAAGAAAAAAAAACGTCAATTTAATAATCAGATTAGCATTCGTTCAGAGAGTTTTCAGCTCTTTTTGACATTCCCTTTCCTATTGTTTAATGAATATTCACTGATTTAGAATTCTACCCTGGTGGATTTCACTGGATCTGTTAGTGAACAAAAGTTTGGATCGAATTTATATTTGGTGGAACAAAGAGTGCAAAGTGGATTAAAATATTCTACTTCTGTGAAATTTACGGAACTTCGCTTTTAAAGTCTATTGTATAAGTTTTATGTCTAGACAACTGATATGTGTTACAAACAATTAACAAAGTTATTATTCCTGTGTTACAAACAATTAACAAAGTTATTATTCCTGTGTTACAAACAATTAAAGTAATACGCAAAAATGTTTTATGACATTATTTCAAAGAATTTTCATTACTACTTTGTTTTGCTTAAGTGATTTGATAAGTATTATTTAGACATAAATCTACGTGATGGAAAGGAATAATGAAATGTTAAATATAGGAATTTCAAAAAATTAATTATTTAACTGTGTTAAATTAACTAATTTTTTATACATTCACAAATGAATTGTTTTGTATTTGTTTTGAAAACTTAAAATCACTTGTTATGAATATTTTTAACCATAAAATATTATCTTTTATTTTTAAAAATAAACTGAATGAATCTTTTTTTATGATTCCATTGAAATATACGTTATATCAAGATTATCGATGTTGCAAAATTCTACTTTATTTTAATTGGGTGACTAGCTGTAATAGTCACCCAATTACCTTAGAAATAAACCGTGTAAATAGAAATTGTTGTGACTGGCTATTATCTCATTAACTATCCAATTTTTGCGTAACAGGACAATGGCTAACAAAATTTCAAAGTATCTTCAAATTTTTAGTAAAAGACTAAAAATCTTTTCATTTTTTTAATGTTTTGAATGGTATCACGTAGGTTCTTTAGTGCGGAACTCAATGACACACATAAGAAGTAGAGCTAAACCAATTTATTAACTCAACTCTGAACTGAGAACACAGTGACTGACAGATCTTCTGCTTTTATACTAGCAGGGAAAGTTCCAGAATACATTTCTGGAGACAGTAATAGAAGTCCAGAACACTTGTCTGGTAAACTAAAGAAATGTCCAGAATGTTCTGGAACATGAAATAAAGGAAAACATAAAATCAAGTAATTAAATATTTACAGAGACTGTGAATCGCATTGTCTCTAGCGCGATTCGAACTTACGATCTCATGATTATGAGACCAGTGATATGTCCATTCGGCCATGGAGAGTCGACTGCCTCATTTCAATGCTGCCTCTTTTCAAACCTCTTTTCAATTATCACTCCATAATGAGTCCTCTAATTTCACTGAGTTCGACGCATTATGTTATGTAGTGATGAACGAAGCCTATTTCCCCACATATACAGTGGCTCAAAAAATTGAGAGTACACCTTACTTTTACTTCATAAATCTGATTTTCAATATAAATAACACATTACTGGGAAGTGCAAACATGTTTTTATTTTTACACATAACAAGTGGTTTAATTTAGAGTAAAAATAAAGAAAAATCAACGAAAAACTTCTATATTGAAAAGTTTCAGAAGTATTTTAAATAAACATGCGCAGAATTTTACCTCAAAAAATTGAGAATACACCAATGAAATTCTTGCAATATCACGCATAGAAACAAAGTGTCACTGTTAAGTTGCACGTCTTTTGGATCTTATAATGGCCTCTAAACGTTATGGTACTGATTCGACCCATTTTTAATGGTATCTGATGATAATTTACCCCATTCTTCTTGCACCACTTGTTATAAATGGGTTTTGTTTCTAATTTTGTGTTTTTGGACCACTGCTTCGAGTGTGGCCCACAGATATTCAATGGTATTGATGTTAGGATAATGTGGTGGTGTGTGTAACTGCTGTTTATAATGAAAAAGGCGCCATATTTTGACGTTACGTGCATTCTGTTTGGAGTCGTTGTCCTGCTGGGAAATGGAATTTCCATTTAAACCCAAATTTTTACACTTTCCTTTAGATTGCTGCGACCCTATGGTTCATCCAATTTGTTGCAGAAACTTTTAAAATCATAGGCAGAAATGTAAGTGTTGAAACTGTGCGAAATGCCATTAGACAAGCTGGATATAAAAGTAGCATCGTTAGAGAGAAACCGTTCATCAGCTTGCAAATTCAGAAAAAGCATCTGAAGTTTGCAAAAACTCATCTATTGAAGACCAATAACCTTTGGAAAAAAGCTATATTTAGTAATGAAAGAAAACTCAACATTTTTGGTAGTGACAGCCATCGTACTGTATGGAGAAAGCCTAATACTGCTTTAGATCTAAAAAATTTACCACCTACAGTTAAATATGATGGTGACTCCGTTATGATTTGAAGTTGCATGGCTTCACCCGGGGTAGGAAATTTAATTTTTATATATGGCATTATAAACGACATTGTTTACTTGGATATACTTCGCAGCAATCTAAAGGAAAGTGCTAAAAATATGAGTTTAGATGGAAATTTCATTTTCCAGTTGGACAACGACCCCAAACAGAATGCATGTAACGTCCAAATTTGGTGTCTTTTTCATTCTAAACAGCAGTTACACACACCACCACACTACTACAACATCTATACCATTAAATATCTGTGGGCCACACTCGAAGCAGTGGTCCAAAAACACAAAATTAGAAACAAAACCCATTTATAACAAGTGGTGCAAGAAGAATGGGGTAAATTATCATCAGATACCATTAAAAATGGGTCGAATCGGCACCACGACCTTTAGTGGCCATTATAAGATCCAAAAGACGTGCAACTTAACAGTGACACTTTGTTTCTATGCGTGATATTGCAAGAATTTCATTGGTGTATTCTCAATTTTTTTAGGCAAAATTCTGCGTATGTTTATTTAAAATGCTTCTGAAACTTTTCAATTTAGAAGTTTTTCGTTGATTTTTCTTTATTTTTATTCTAAATTAAACCATTTGTTATGTGTAAAAATAAAAACATGTTTGCACTTCCCAGTAATGATTTATTTATATTGAAAGTCAGATTTATCAAGTAAAAGTAAGGTGTACTCTCAATTTTTTGAGCCACTGTACATGTGTTGTGTATTAATCATTCAGATAAGCAAAATTCTACTATAAGAAGTATATAATGGTTAAAAAAAGCTAAAATGTGTCAGAAAATTCTTTTTTTTTTCTTCTTAAGGAATAATACCTTATAATTCTTTCTAATAATGATTATTGTACTGAATATCTTGAAATTGGACGCTCTATTTGTGTTCTCTTCCGAGGCTTCCATTCTTCTTACAACATACTCTTTACACATTCAAATTCGATCTGTATTACTTTAGTATCTTGCTTGCAAGTTCTAGGGACCATGATCATAGAAGACATGCAAATCTTTTACTGAGAGTCATGTCATGACAACCATTGCATCGCGAAGTGACAGATGAGAAATCTAAAATATTTTTATAAAGGTTTTAAGAGCTTTACTATTTCATAAAATAACATATCGTATTGAATAGAATGTAAAAAATCTCATTTTAAAATTGGGAAAATCCGAATAAAATATTCTTTTGATATTCCTAATTTATCCCGATAAAAGAAAGGAATCCTTTTAATGGCATATAATTTAACTTTAGAGAATTTTTATCTAATCTAATAAGAAAAATCTGCTTATGAAATCTATATTTATATATACAGTTGCTAAAAACAGTCCTACATTGCTAAAATATTGCAAAAAATAAAAAGAAGAATTCTCTTTTCTTTGCTTATATAAAATGAAGAATGCATGTTTGTGTGTGTGCATTGTAGTTCTAAAAGCTAGATCATTTGAATTAAAATTACTAAATTCAGCTAATATACTTTATCATCTGCAAAGTCTGATGAAAAAGGTCGAAATGTGCACCCCAGAATGAGTCTTTTCAAATTTTAATTACGTAAAAATCAAGCTAAATTTTGGCGTTATTGTGTCATAATATCATAAAATATTGTAGAAATAAAACCATTTTTACGACATATTAGAGTTCAAAAAAGTTATATTTTCAATGATACAAGTTTTTAACATAAAAAAAAATTATATTTTTAACCAATTTTAAAAATTAATTTAAGAATATTTTCCAGTAATTTATTTCACATAGAATATAAATAAAATTTAAATGCCTCGCGTTCGTTACGCGTGCATTGGAAAAATATTAGTTTTTAACGACACGTTTCCAACTTATTGTCAAAAGCCCAAATTAAAAGATTAAGATAATTTTTGCTGCAAATTAAATCTAGAAAAATGTGATTTTATGCACAAGTCTATAATAAATGAAATAAACATGAAACATAATATTTTCTAAAACAATAAAAGCAAGGGAAAAAATGTTTGTGAAGTTTTAAAATATTTATGTTAGTAATTCAATTATTGACTCTGTAAAATTTAAGGCGAAAATAGTTTATATATATATATAAGTGTGTGTGTGTGTGCGTGTGTGTGTGTGTGTGTGTGTGTGTGTGTGTGTGTGTGTGTGTGTGTGTGTGTGTGTGTGTGTGTGTGTGTGTGTGTGTGTGTGTGTGTGTGTGTGTGTGTGTGTAATTATATTTTAAAATCTAATTTAAACTTAATTAATTTCCTAATTCTTAGCTCAATTGAGTACATATCAACTTCATTCTAAAATATTGTCTTATTTCCTGATCCCGTTCCACTTTTTCTATTTAATTAATTCAACAAAAGCTCTGTGAAAATGCTTTAGTCAGGGGTTACCACGCTCCGAGTGAAGGGATAACAAATAGCTGCTCTAAATAAATTCTTCTGAAAGATCCCTGTGTTTCCCTTATAAAAATCGACACGTGAGTGTAATCCCTGTCGGAATCTTATGGTATATGAGACCAGGGGAAAATATTCTGCCTCTCCTATACGCTAATCTTCTCTTGTATCGCGCTGTGAGCGGACGTGTTTTGTCTATGCTACTCTTGTGCCTCCCGTGATGGAAATAAAACTTTTTTAAAAATTCAAACTGTCTTTTCTGTCTTAGGCCACAATTCTGCTTCAAACATTATATATATAAATTTTAAATTCCATATCCATTTTAAATTATTCTCCATCAGATAAAGAGGACGAGCACTAGAACTTCCCTTTTTAGGGATTACCGGCGCCTGGAATCGGTACATGTGGTTCATGCTAAAATGAAACCAATTTTTGCCTATTAATCATTTATATTTAGTTAATACAGAAATTTCTCTCAGATGCAATTATCTTACTACAAGCGATGCGATTAAATTGTAAGTAATCACTGTGAAATGCCGCCATATTTCCGATGACACTATTTAAGTGCTTTTCATAAGACATTGGGGTATCATTCGGATAAAGATGTGATAGTGGTTTGGTGGAAATGATAATAGCAAGCATAACCCTAACTCTGATTAATCATTTCCAACATCTCCTGAACCAGGCATTCCGTATTGTCACCTTCTTCCTTCAAGAGTGGAATTAAATAGATCAAGGAAATATGGATTTTACTCTGTTCCTCAAAGAGCATTCACTTCATTTTAACTTCATCGGAACAAAGCTGATAACAAAGATACAAATGTATTCCCTGGTTTCGATGACTTCAGACTAATTTGACCCGTTACATTTTGGAAAGTGGCAGACGATAGTTGAATATAAGAGAAACCTTATCTTTCTTAAATGAATCCATATTCTTAGAAAATTTTCCAGAATGAAAGTTTCTGCTACATTGTTCTGATGTTCGCCGATTTAATGAATTAAAACTCAGATTTAAGTCTTAATTCCGTTAATTTCATCGGGTTTCCCAATTAACGATTAGAAAGAAACATTTTGACTTCTCGAGATATCTACCGGAAGAAAAATGGTGTAAGCAAGGTAAGAGAAACTTTATTAGTGTGACTATGTTCATTTGCAGAATGATTCAACTAATATTCAGCGGATGGCGTTTCAGAACAAATGAGGTGATCGCTTCCCACGAAAGTTATTAGTGTTCGAAGAAAAATGATTGCAATAACAAACGATCCTTCTTTCCCCTTCTTTTCTTTGCATTCATTCTCAATTATTTTGCCTATTTTAAAGGATTCAGATGCTAGATAATTAGTATTAAGTACAAATTAATTTGAAGTTTTAATTTTTGGGTGAAGTGAATTCGATTCTAATGAAAAGTAAATTCAGAGTTTTGATAATTTTAAAATGGAACAGAAGATATAAAAAGTTGTGAATAAACTACATTGCTTATTTGTTTTTTTTATCAAAATCGTTTTCTAAATATTATATATAACAAATGATGTCGCTCAAAATACGTGTGGTGGTTGAAATGAATCCTTGCTATATAGCAGTAAATAAAAGAATGCTCTGCAGATAAAGAAGAAAATGGAAATTTCTTTATATTTAAATCTCGTGTTGAGCTCGTAAAATAATCCTTTCTTTTGGAGAGGAAATACACGGATTTGATACCTTATTTCATGCATCCATTGTATCTATAGGCTTATACTATTTGTGTCTTTCAGTAATACCATCTTGGTACTTAATATAGATCCGATTTCATAATATATATATATATATATATATATATATATATATATATATATATATATATATATATATATATATATATTAAGGATTGATCACCAAATGATTGAGAAATAAAAGTATGAAAATCCATAACATTTTTCACATGAAAAAAATGATAAAAATAAAGAAACACTAGGAATTTTTTAAAAAGAGAGAATCATATGATGTTTACAACTGCCCGTTTTTCTAAAAATTGATAATAACAATGATTGTAGTAAAATTTTCTGTTTTTTCAAGGAATTCTGCTAGCGAATGTTTATTCTTTAAAAAAAAGTTTATTCAATAATATACCATAAAATAAACTATAATATTAAAATTATGGACTAATTCAGAAATTTTGACGAAGTAAAATACTATGAATACAGAAATTAGGATTAAAAAAAAGAGATGTTTGACTTATTTTTAAATCTTTTAAAATTAAAATTTGTTTAAAGTTTCTACTAACTATTATCCACTTTTAAGCAAACTTTACTATCCACTTTTAAGCAAACTTTACTATCCACTTTTAAGCAAATGCCATTTCAATACTAAGAACAAAGTATATTAGTAAATAACAAAGCTTGATATTATACTTATGTGTATTTTACCGTCTTTAACATTACAATGAATAAATTTTGTTTAGAACAAAAGAAAATTCTTATTTCAGCGTTATTCTTATAATACAGGTCGTTCTTTTGTCAAACGCATAAGATTTAGAAGAAGAGAAAAAAAAACCCTCATTCGTTTTGAAAAGACCCCTGCACATTATCGAATTCCCTCTGCAAATGAACACGGTTGCAGTAATAAAGTTCCCCACTCAGCTTTAACGTCTCCTTCCCCGAGGCGGAGATAGCTCAAAGTAAAATCTTCCTTTCCAACCGTTAATTAGCAGCTCTGGTAAGTGTAACAGGAATTAGGAATTATCCTCTTCGTTTTCTTTCATTAGTTCGGCAAACATCAGAAAGTTGCTTCGGATCTTAATATAAAGGGGGCTTTAATTCTGGAAGACTTTGTCGATGATTCATTTAAAGAAAGGCAGGGAGATAGCAGTATTCAATTGCCACCTGTCTTTTCCTAAGCGCGACGATTCATATAATCTATCGGTGCTCAGAAACAAAGAAATTAGCGTTCAGTTTGTCTGGCTGAATTGCTCTAATGAAGTTGAAATGAAGTCATTTGAAACACTTTCAGAACAAACCGGCATCTGTTGTCATCTGTGTTTCCAGTGCCTCGGTAATTATATTGTTTAAAATTCAAAACGACTTTGTGCTCGTCTGACTATCTAGGGAAATATAGGACGTGTTTTCAAATTTTACTTACCGTTTATCTAATCTGACAAATATTGACTTAAACATTATTTGAAGGATGTTCTCATGAATTGCAAAAGGCGAATAAATCCTCCGATAAATTTGGTGACATTGAAATATTTATCCTATGTTCCCTGATTTCAAATTATCTTTTGATAACTCTTCTTTAGAGGAATTAACTGTTTCTCTTAGTTTTCTAAAATAAATAAGGATAGGTATTACGAAAATATGACTGTTAATTACTCACATTTTTCAGATATGGAATCCTCTAATGTGATAAATGATACTTAACAAAGAACGATGTCGGGGTATTATTGACTTGCGAATGATGGATTTCTGTTTTTAGTATCCATACACTCTTGTTTACCTAGTTCTTATAAACAATGTTTTGAAATTTGTTGCCTTGCCTTTAATATTAAAAAAATTTCGAAACTGTTTATCGATTCTGTATCACTTGTTGAACAACATAACAATGCTATCATCCGTATTTTAAAATATTTGACAGTTATCAGCAATTAATCAAAATGCATAGAATACAAATAAGAACGATATTTCACATTTTTATCTGTTTTCATAAATTTTTTATTCATTGAAAATATGCTTTCCCAATATGCTCAAAATATGCTTACCAAATATTGAAAATATAGAAATTTTTCTCAATTGCTTCCATTCTTACTGAATGAAAACTTTTCCGTTATCTTGAAATAACTTTTCTTTGAGTTGCCATTCTCAATGTTCGTTAAAAAAATAATTCTAAAAGCAATTAGGTTAAAATCTGTTTAGAGAAACTAATATTCTTATTGAAATGAAAAATAAAGCTTATTAAGGATTAGAAAATTATAATATTGAAATAATATACGAATGCGAGGAATTTTTTCTTCCTTATTAATATTCAGCTCCATTTGAAAAATAATTTTTACTAAACATCTCTTAAAGTGAGTGGAAAGTTCACTTTGCAAATATGAGCTACAATAGACTCAAACTGAAATATGAAGAATCCTTATTATTAACGTAATTTGCATTACATTTAATGTAAACATTCAATAATTTTGTTTTTAAAAGTCCTCTGATTCATCTCATATTTTAAACGAAGTATCATGCATGCTAAAATTCTGCTACCACATTTTGCATTCCCAAGCTCTATATTTTGACCTAATGCAATATTAATGAGTTTCCTCATCGAGATACTGCACACATTATTAAAATAATTGCATTTATTTTTCTCATTGCTCTTAGAATTGTTTATTCTTACAAATAAATAAATATTTCCAATTCAAACGGCAAGTAGGAATTAAATTAATAGCATTTACTACTTGGCTAAATTTCTTAATTAGAATTTACGCTTCGTTTATTTCGTAATGGCATATTTTAGACACCGTTATTTTATACGAAAACTCCTTAGGTTTATTAAATTAACTTAGGATAATATAATAATAAAAGAATTAATTTAGGGATGTAAGATTTTGATCAATTGATTTATAAATGATTTTTAAAAAAATTCCATTTCACATAACGAATATAAAGCCAGAAAAATTCGTTTCAACCAAACGATTGAAAGATTATTTTTACACTTGAAAAAATTACTAGAAAGCGTTAAATTAATTAATTGATAATAAAATGGTGAGGGTATTAGAAAAATATGTCAATTTTATTTTGAGTAAAGTTGCTTTAGAAAATGATTTTCCTTTCAAAGGAATAAATAGTTCGGTGACGGAGTCAAAAAAAAGACCGCCTTCTTTTCTCTTCTGATTAGAATCCGTATTACCTAGTTCCCTTTGAAGCATTACTTATTTAGACATATTTTTGTTGTATTTAAGTTTTATGTATAGTTATTTGTTAATAAAATTTGTTATGAAAAATCAATATTCTTATCAATGATTTTAAATATCTTTTAAACTCATTTTTAATGTTTATTGTCTTACTCTGAATGTTTTCTGCATCCCATTTACAAGAGCTGGGTATTTCAAGCTCCGATGAATCATAACTATAATAAAGAGATGACGTGGTTTCGATATAATCGCCATGAAGATCCAGGAATTTATCATATCAGTGGATTAATCTGATTTCTTCTTCAGTGGTAATGGTCTCCCTAAAACGTTCTTGCACATTCTCGAATAAAAGTCATATTATTATTGCATCGCATAAAATGGCGGACTTTGGGTAAGACTACGACTTTCCTGCATGGCATTGGTGAAAAATATAAATCTTCGCCATGAAACTAGTATTTATACTGAGTCTATCCCAGGAATGTGTATGTGTATGTATATATCCCAAGAATGTGCATTTGTGTATGTGTATATGCATATATCCCAAGAATGTGCATTTGTGTATGTGTATATGTATATATCCCAAGAATATGCATTTGTGTATGTATATATCCCAAGAATGTGTATTTGTGTATGTGTATATGTATGTATCCCAAGAATGTGTATTTGTGTATGTATATATCCCAAGAATGTGTATTTGTGTATGTGTATATGTATGTATCCCAAAAATGTGTATTTGTGTATGTATATATCCCAAGAATGTGCATTTGTGTATGTATATATATCCCAAGAATGTGCATTTGTGTATGTATATATCCCAAGAATGTGTATTTGTGTATGTGTATATGTATGTATCCCAAGAATGTGTATTTGTGTATGTGTATATGTATATATCCCAAGAATGTGTATTGAGTCATCTGATTGATACCAAAATTTGATTCGAAAATATAGATTTAGTCACAAGATAACATACCGAATTTCCTTTATGGCATGCATGAGAAGGTACAGACCGACAGACAGTCAACCGTTTGAGGAACTTGATATATGATTTGTTAAGTATCTATAGTTTAGATAATAAATCTGTGTGCTATATTTTATTCACAGGGCTCTAAAATTTCAGAGCTATCGAGTTCATTTGCACTCGAACAGCTAAATAGACAGATTTCCTATGAATGGCTTTCGTCAATATTTGATACATCTCCTAATTTGGTCATAATTCCATATCCCAAATTTCAACCGTCTGACACAAAGAGGTTTTGTGTTATGGTTTTTATAGACAGACAGGTTAATTACTTACAGACATAATGTCAAAAATATGTTTTTCGGACTTTGGAAAGCTGGAAATGTAGAGATCCGCCAAAGTCGCCAGTTTGAGTTTTTTGATGAATACAATTTTTCCTCAACATTTCGTACACGCGAAAGTAAAAATGTTGCTGCCAGTGATGTGAGATGGTCAACTAACGTTCCTTTGCAACTTTTGATTAGTCGGGTATTATTATTTTGGCATCCTAAACAATTCCTCAATTCAGATGAAGTTTAACTACATTTCCATTAGCGGTCGCAAATGTCCCCATTTGTGAACCATTGGCAACATTTGGTGCGGAATTCTACATTATTTGGCGATTTTTCGCTTGCGCCCGGCTAACGGATTGCGAACCAAACGCAAATGTGGCGTAAAAAAATTTGGCGAAATTCTACATTATTTCGCGAATTTTCGCTTGCGCCCGGCTAACGGAAAAGTACCTAGTTTAGTTATATTAATGTCCCGTTTTAAAGAAACACTAGGTCTATATTGGGACGGACCATGAAATTTTGAACCACAGTCAGATGACGAGGACAACACCTGAGCTGGCACTTCCCCCTCTCCACACCACACCTCAATAATGGGAGGTCGTTAGCCCAGATGCATTTAAAGTGCACCAGACCCGCTTACACGATGGTTCTTCAGTGGACCAAAGCCGAGACCTTACCACCAGGTTACTGCGGCCCTTCAATTCAGATGAAAACCACTCGACTCTAAAATGCATTATTTCGTGAATGAGAGGCAGCAAAAGGCTTTGTTCGTGTCATGCGAAAAAATAGATATTGTTTGAATACCATGTGACGAGCTGGACGACCAGCGTGCTAAAATTGAAATTCAACTTCAAAGGGACATTTCAGTCTACCCCACATCATTGGTGACAACGTTTTTCGAAGAAGTGATTGAAAACCTCATCCACCCGATATGACAGATGTCTGAAACTTCACAGCGATATGTTCGAAAAGTAACCATGTTTCTACATATATTTTGATAATATTCATTTTGTTCTCTTATCTTGTATTTTTTTAATATTCTGTCTTTGTAGTTTCTTTTTTTTTATGGTCTATCTGATCTTGAAAAAGGCGTACTTCGTATGCAATGAAATCAGTTCAACATATATTGATTCTAATTTCTTTTTTATTTTTTTCCACGTTGAATATTTCTTCCCAATCACCTTCAATAACTCTTAAATATTTGTTAACATATTCATTTTGTTCTCTTATCTTATATGTTTTTATGATCATTTTTTAAAATATCTTTTTATAGTCTATCTGAGTTTTTTTAAAAATGGACCATGCTTTTAATGAAATTAATTCATTACATAGTGATTCTGATTTCATTTTTATTTTTCTCAATTATCTTCCATGACTCTTAACTAATTGTTATTTCTTAAGCACTGTGTGCGAATCCTATTCCGAAATTTTCAATTCATGCATGCCGGATATCGATCGTTCTTTTTTGAGCGAAGAATGTTCCTTCGAAATTTGCCTGTTTGGTCTCGTGCTGATGTAGTTATTAGCGTGTCGGATTTGTTCAAACTTTGGTTTAAATTCGGAGAACTCTGAAAGGAGATGAATTCGTGAATTTCAAATAGTTTGCTCGATGGATCTGATATGAAGGATCTGCTTTCTCATCTTCATTTCAATTGCTGATTCATTCATTACATACTTCGAAACTTGAAGGAACAAAAGAAAGGAAAACATGAATAATACCTTTATTAGAAGGTATGCGAGAAAGTTTACAGGAGGCCATTATCGGCGGTTTCATTACATAATAAATGGAAAAAAAATTTGTATGTGACATCTGCCGTGTTTTCAATTTATGTAAGAATTTATATTGTGACATGATGCGAATGATTAAATGATTTTATAAGTAATCATTTTTATTTGTAATACTAGAAAATGTGCTCGTTTAAACGAGATGTGATCTTTTTAACCGGATCTTTTTACGGAGCAAATAACTAAAATAGTTTAAGATAATCTCATGCATTTTGGTAGTACTTATGGGATTAAAAAATTTATTATTTGTTGTGTAGTTTAGAAGTAAACATTTTTGTTAATAGTAAAAGTTCTTTTTCCTTGAAGTGGTATATTCTCTTTCACTCTCTTACTGCTCATGAACACTCAAATCAAAACACACACTTTGGATGTAAATACTTTGGTATAAAACGCAAGCTTACATAATAATTATTATTGTTCATGTTCGCCGCAAACTGTAGTTGGCTAGGCTTGGAAAGACAGGAAACAACTCAGGGAGACTCTACAAAAAACCAAAGCGAATAAAGTGTTTATGTGCGAATTAAAAGTAAGACAAAGCACTAATTTTTTTTATTGAAATTTTCTTATTTCAGACGCATTTGTCTCTAATACTAGAACTTTTTATAGAAAATAGAAGAATTTATAGAACGTATAGGAATATAATTTCTTTTTTTCTTTACGCTTATATTTTTATCCCTTATGATAGGCCGGGATAGCCTGGCTAGTAGGACGTTGGATTCGTTCATCCCTTAGGTTATGAGTTCGAACCCGCCAGCCGCAGACTCTTCGTGTGTGGTGGTGGCTGGCGCAAGTATAAATCTGTCATGGTCACAAAATTCTCCATGTGAGAGTAATACCACTGGGGGTACTGGATCGGGGCTGATCGCTTTTTGATTCAGGTCCACCCCGTAAAAAAGGCTGGGACGCTTGAGTAGTTAAGTCGTACTCTTGGTCCTAGATGGCGCGACTGAAAAACAAGAGGCGCAAGATTTTCGGCTAAAATTCGTTGACTTAGTCAGTGGGCTTGTATATAACAAGTGCCATCAGAAACAACAACAAGAACAATATTCCTTATGATGTTTCTTTCTAAGAAACAAAATAAACATACGCATTTTCTCATTTGAATTGCTTTGCTGGCAAGACTCGTTGGCAAATGTGCAAAAAGGACTCGAGCCCATGTATCGCCTTTATAAAATTTATTTTACGCTTTCAGAAATTTTCAATCGTTACAATGTGTGCGCGCGTGTGTGTAATAAAGAATAGAAAAAGACCAATTAAACATATTTGTTGCCTGATTTAAACTTGATCATTAGTCGGAAAGTTCTACTTTTTGAGAAATTTCTTGTGTTAAAAGGCATTGCTCATTACATTAAAATATTTCTTTGTAATGAAAATTATTCGTAGGTGAATTATTATTCTGGCTGAGTTTTATTTTTAAAAAAGTTTTTCCTTTTTATATTTTTTTTTAATCTACTGTCACTTCATAATCAGTTAAACTTTTTTTCAAAGAGAAAAAAATATAAATGATTATTCTTTTTATAATCTACGTGGTGGTTATAATTAAACTTCCCTATAAACAGCATCCTACAACGCAAATGGGTGAACGGATTGCAAAGAAATTTGATATATAGACTATACACGAGATGCGCTGATGGAATTTCGAAAAAAAAGTTTTTAGTTCCAAAATGTCACCAAATTGCAGTTTTTCCGGAAAAACATTGAATTTCACACAACAAACAACCAAAATGGAATACAGAAACAATCCAAAACAAGAATTATGAGTAATAAAATGTAAAACGGGAAAAACTGCCGAGATTTGCAAGCTTGAAAAGAAGAAGATTTATGGAAAACAGGTTAGGGTAAGAAACGTTTGCAGTCATTGCCATGTTTTATGTCGATGTTTCCGGCTGTAATGATGACGGTATTTTGTGGCGACTTTGAATGACTTAAGAAACTCCATAACGCTTCAAGTGCGAAGCATCACAAAGGGTCAGTTACAATCTGCAGCACTGTCCATCGACTTGAAATTTTGCAGGTGAATGAAGATGGCCATATGGAGCACCTTGCCCTACATCGTCCTGGACACGATTAACAACTGCTTCTCTTGTACAGTTTTGTCCTAATCTGTTCTTGTTTCTGCAAACTGAACTGTTTCTTAAACTCAAACAACGTGCTGTTACTTTTTCCTTACCTTTACTTAATGTGTTTCGTTGACAAGATGATAGGAAACTAGTCAATAAATATTAATATTGTTTCTGTATTCCGTTTTGATCGTTTTTTGTGTTAAATTTACAGTTTTCCTGGAAAACGCGCCCTCTGGAGGACATGTCGGAATTTTTTTTTCCGAAATTCCGTGAGCGCATTTTGTGTATAGTCTATATACCAAATTTCATTGTAATCCGTTCACCCGTTTCAGCTGTACGATGCTGCTTATAGGGGAAACATAATTATAACCACCCTGTATATCTAAAACGAATCTTTAAATGTAAAACAAGTTTATTGAATGAACTTCTCAATACCAACTGCAGACCTCTAAACTCTTATGTTCAAATGAAAAGAAGAACTGGGAAGAAATAAAATCCAGTTTATGGGATAGACATAGAGCCGGCTTTCTCTATGAAGGGTCCCAAGTGCAAAAACATATTTGGGATCGTAAATTTTTTACAAAATAAACAAAATAAATATGAACAAATATTATTATTGCATGTTTATTTAATGCTCGATTTTATTTTCTCTATTAATTACTTCAGGAAAATTACAATTTTTTGCAATTTCATTTTGATGCACATTTTAACACAGTTAATACATTATAATTATTAATTAATAAATATTGCAATATGTGTTCAGCATTATTTATATCCCTTTCATTCAAAATCAAATCCCGTCGCAAAACACTTATTTGGATTAGATTTTCATCAACAGCATTATTATAAATGTTACCAAGTTTTTGGTAAATTTTTCTAATTCATGTTTTTCTAAAGTTTTTATATCAGTGATGAGTTTGAAATACTTTTAAATTTATCTTCTATCTGTAGAATAACAATATCAATTACAGAATTTAAAAAAAATAGAATTTAAATTCCTCAACCGGATTTGCTATAATTTCATCTTCTGCTGTTTCGAAATATAATTTCTCTCTCTCTCTCTATTTTTTTTGGGGGGAATTTATTTTTCAGGAAGATGTTCTGAAAGATTCAAATTACATACTATCGCGTTTGCTTCGTCTAAGAGTTACATTTTGTTCCTAAATTTTGAATTTCAGTTTTAATTTTATTGATCAAATTAAAAGCCCAGTCGAGAACAATTGTTTTCATTTGAAATAGTTTATTGATAGTGTTAATTTCTGGCAGTATTATATGTTTAACAGTATGGTTGTATACTGTTAAACATAAAATGTCATTTCTTCTATTGAATCCAATAGACTTTGAGCTTCAGATACCGCCATTATTTGCATCAATAATTTCTTCTAGGGTAGCAAGTTTGTTTCAACTGTATATATACTGTTTTAAACGTATCTATTTTGGCTTCCCAACGAGCATCGCATAATGATTTAAGAGAAATGTTTAAACGCTTTTGTAGAATTTATCAACCTTTTTTAGATACAGAATATAAACAATATAAACGTTGAAATTTCCAGACAAAATTACAATGTATACTGCTGGAAGTGGTGTCACAATAAATTAAAAGAGTGTCATAGATAAGTACATAAAATGCATGAGGGTTTAGAGCAATTATTCTAGAGCCTTAACACCCAGATGCATATTTATTTGGCATGAACATGATTAGATATAACAAAATTAAACATTTTATAGTATGAAATATCAAGGTAATATATGCAATTTAATCTAGTAGGTGAGGTAAATTGCGGTATTTTATGTTTATAATATGTTGCACACTTGCACTAAACTGTAATATATCCGAAAAATTTGTATATTTACAAACTCATCGATTGTTCCAGTTCAATTTCTTCGTGTATTCTTTTCATCCCCCTATTACTGTTCAGAACATCATTCTAAACATCTGTTTATTGTTTTCTGAAATAAATAAACACAATTTTTATAGAAATCACAAATGAAAGATCAAATTTGGCAAGCAAAAACTTGCCATTTAGCAATCACTTATTTTTCGTCAGTCTTTATAACTCTGTACTTCTTGGTTTATTTGAAGTTCAAAATAGTTTTCACTGAATCAATCGAAAAAAGGCGTCTTCTTTTTAAACAGTATTTTGAAACTCTGAATGGAAAAGTTTCAATATTTAGGGAATAATACTACTTAATTATTTATTTTTTGCTAAATCTTGAAAATCAAAACTTCTTTTAGAGATTAACTATATTTGTTTGTCATTTCTTGCTAATAAGACGAAATTCTTGAACGGGAAAAAAATATTTCGGATCCTTGCATTCAACTGACTAAAATGAAATAAGAAATCCTTTACTGATGCCTTTACAATAATCCTTTACAAACATATGCATTTACAATGTAATTATTACATTAAGGAACAATAAAGGAAAAAAAAACTATACCATGTTACATTGCTGTTAATTATTAAGCTTCGAGTGCATTCTGTTTGCTTATATGTGGACCGTATTCAATATCTATTTCTTTATATTGTCACATTGAAAAACTTTCAAGGTATCATGCAACCCTATCGTTACTGCATATCCAGTTGACAATCTGATGCTAAGAAATGTGCATGCACATGTTTTTAGACATGCTGGGGAATAATTGACTGAATACAAAATTCTTTTACACCATCGTGTATCATGTTACCAACCGAAATCCTGACGCCAAAAATAATGTGCATGCATATATTCTTAACACATTCATCGCGGCAATTTGTCCCACCAGCTGCGCTAAGAGTTCGTGTCGTTCTCTCATATATATAACATATAAAAGGCTGAAATAATACATAAAGACCTTCAGTAGAGGACGAGTTATCTCATCTCTCTCGCATAGCGAATATTCCTGCAAAACGAGTTATATCGTAGCTCGCTATGAAAGTGTTAAACAAGGACAAAACGAAGTCTTCCACGCCATCGATATCACGTGAAAAATCGGCTATATGACGCCAAAGAATGTGCTTGCACATGTCTTTACACACGGAGAAAAATCACCAAATACGAAGTCTTGTAAACGTGGATCATGGAGATTATATTTCGCAGGTAACGAATTTCAAGAAACATTTCACAAAGTCAGTGATTAAAAGTCTTGTGACAAAGCCTGACGACAGCTATACAAACACCTTCAATAGCTCTCAATCTCTTACTTAGAAGAAATTTGAATTTTTCTGACGTCTTTGTGGTTCAAGGGTTAAGACCGAATTCTTGTATAAAGCTTAAAAGGTAATTGTTGGAAGAAGAGATATAAATTATTTATATCAGCATTTTCCAAAATATTAATTTTTTAACGTACAAAACAGATTTCTAATTAAAGATTAGTTTAACAGAACTTGAAAAAAGCTACAAAATACTAATTATATTAAATTAATACATTCTATATTATAAAATTTTTAATAAAATGGAAGATTACATTTCATTTCCCAAATTTTGAGCATCATTTGTGATATTTGAGAATTCAATTCAGCTTTTGGATACATTTTACAGTATTGCGTATGGCACTTGTCATAGGCAAGCCAGCTGACAAAGTCAACGATTTTAAGCCGAGTTTTAGCGTCTCTTGTTTCAAAGCGCCATCTAGGGCAAGGATACGTCTTAGCTACACATGCGTCATAGAGCTTTTCACGGGGCGGACTTCATTCATAAATTTCATTCACAGATTGTAATTTAGACCTGAATCCGAGAACAATCACCTCTGATCCAGTTCCTCCAGTGGTATTGTCTCGACTTGGAGAACTTTGTGGCTACGAAAAATTTATGCCATGTACGCGGAGTTACATGGGTTACGGTTTATACCATGCACATGGATTACATAGTTACACCAGTCACATGAGGGGTCTTCGGCCGGCAGGATTCGAACTCGCAACCGTGCGTAGGTGAATCCAACGCCTGACCAATCAGGCTATCTCGGCCTCGCACTGTTTATAGTAAGACATGTACAGTTAATGTATAGTTTCTTGTCAAACATGACAAAATCGTGCCAACTTATTGAAAAGTCAACAGTCAATCAAATAAGAATGGGTTGACGGGGTGCTTACTCCAGACTTATAATAGTTAAAAAATATAGTTTATATATAATAGTTTAAATATAATTTTATAGTTTGCCCTTATAATAGTTTTTTAAACAATCGAACTCCATATTTTACTACGTTTTAGAACTCCCAAAATCCGAGAAACAAATTTTTCTAAAAAAGATTACGCCTATGAGGGAACACAATTGTTCAAAAGCGTTTTCAGCTTGATGGGTGAAATTTTGTATGTGGTCTCTACTTCAGATTTTTAAATTTCTATCAAATTTTGAACGAAATGCATTCAGAGGAAATCTGTCAATCCGGTGGCCTGAATATAATTTCACACGATTACAACAAAACGAAGAACGCTAAATGAGTAATATTTGATGCAAAGATTTAACATTTAAAGTATAGATATGTTTCAAATTTGGAGCCAAATCCGCTAAAGGGTTGGCAGTCTGGCAGTCTGCCCGTTCACAAGCGTCTAAACGTGGTAACAGCCACTTAGATAAATTAAATCCAATAATTGGTCTTATTATTAAAATAGTTTGGTGTGGAGTTTTGTGTTTCATTTGGTAGATAAGAGGGCGTCCAAACTGCATATTCGTTTTTCCCATTAAACAATGAAGCATTAAACGCTCATGTACGAGACTTGAAAAATTTGCAGCGTTTTGTGCATTAGTTTCGCGTGCATTTTATTTTTCAGAATATTTTTGTGTGTTTCTTCTTTTTACTTTTACTTTTCTTTTTCCTTCCATTTCTTTTGCTTAACTAATTACTAAACTTCTAATCTGAGATGATAATTTGCCTGAAAAACAGCATAGAGCAGAAAATTATTTATCAACTTATTAAGTGAAAAGGAAATATTGTTTCCAAATTTTACTCAATACATTTTTTTACAAATTTTATTCAATTTCAATCTCTATCGATAGTATTCGTTTTAAATCCCTCATGAAAAATCAAGTTAATATTCGAAAATATATATATATATTAAAACCACATAATTTAATTAAATATTAACTGCCCTCTTTGCCCCCCTCTAGTATTCTATGCTTGATTATTAGATTTATTCCATTGTTTACTTAGTAATAATCATTGGTAAAACTTCAATTGTTTTTGGATGTGAAAGGTTTCAACAATCACTCTTATTATTGTTGTTAGCAGAAATATTACTGTTTAACGTTAAATAAAACCACAAAATACAAACAATATAATAGAGGTAACTTTGTACTGCTCTGTTAAGAATCATTTCTCTTTTTGCAACTGATCGTTGTGTGACTTTTTTTTGCTGAGCTATGCTTAGTGCGTTTTTTGAACATTTCAATGAGGCTACGGCCATCATTGGATGGATCGTCCTTTGGACGATCTTGGAACTGTTGAAATATTACATGTTCCCTCACTTACCCTCAATCGGAGATCTGATTTTCGATCCCGATTTGGATCAAGATGATTATACACCATCTGATCCACCTGCGACTAGAGTGGAATCCGTTCCAGTGGTTCGCTCCTACATGGTATTTAGGATTTGCCAGGCTTTAGAACTTCCAGCAAAACTGGCTCCATCTGCAACCCAGAAGTTTGATATCCCAGTTGTAGAATCCTACATGGTCTACAAGCTTTGTTCTGCTCTGGGTTTGCCTGCACGGATGGCTCCTGTCGGAGTGCCAGTAGTAGAATCTTTTGAGATCTACAAGTTCTGCTTAGCCTTGGATATTCCAGTGAGGTACCGGTCGCAGAAGGACGCAGTTTAACATCAAAACTGTCGTCGGCTGCCCGATGCAGTTTTCAGATCAGAACTGACTTCGGATGCAGCGATGGAGGGTGGGTGGGTGGGGAACGAAGGTAGCCCACCTCCACGTGGTGTTCCCTGGGCAACGGTGCAGTTCTCTGGAATTGCATCGGCTAAGAGGCTACTTAAGAGTGAAAATAAATAAATAATGAGCTTATTATTTAGTTTGACAAAACTGCACACCTAATTTTTGATTTTGCGTTTTAATGCCACAAATTTTCTTTAAAAGCATCAAATTCAGAACATGCAGAACGTGTATTTATGGTAGCAACAACTGCGATGTTTTTTATATATACGTAAGAATTATATATTTTTTATCACAAAAAAATAAAAGAGAATTTGAAATATATATTTGACAAAGAATTGTTGTAGAACTTACACATATAGAAAATCAGTAGCGTTGACAATTTTAAATCTGATGGAGGAATCTTATAATGACTTGAATTTGAAAAATTATAGTGACAAAAATTTACAAATTCATAACATAATTCGTCACCATATATTTATAGCCGGTTATGACAAAACAGATTAAAAGCCTTATGGTCAATATGTTGCCACGATCCTTTCTGAAAGGCATGGAATTGAATGAACAATAGTACAAATGGGAATGGTTTGGGTCGGCGATTATCTGTCGTCTGCTATGATACAATCAGCGTTAAACAGTCAGTACTAGAAGATTTTTCAACTAGTAAAACATCTATGAGAATTAGCCTTTTTCTTGCCTGTTGGTAGCTTTGAGTTGGCTTTATTTATGACACAAAAGCCATCTCTGCCTAAGCTGTGTCTCAATCATGAAATTAAAATATTTGTATCAATTTAAAATAAATTCAAAACTTTTAATTTTTACAAAATACAATTGTCTAAAAGCGCAAAAATTCGAGCCATGAAAAAGCGTAACAATGATGTAAGAAATGATACAGTACTAAAAAAAAGAGCGGCTAATGATTATATGGCGATCATCAAGCCCAAATCACGACGAGATTTCTAAAAATATGTAAGACGCTGTAAAGAAAATAGTGGGCATTCTATAAGAATGTTTAAAAGAGACACAGGACTGTCACAAATCGAGCAAAATGGTGTTGAGTCCTCCATCAACAAATGTCGGTGGGGGAATCGAGTTTGCCCAATCCTCAATCCAGTTAAAACCGAGTCCAGTTTTCTTCTGTGAAAAATGGGCCAGAAATCTATTGTAGACATAAATGCATGAAGCTTATTACGAATCTGTGTGTCCCATTCAGTTTGCCATTTGGAATGCAAAATGTGACATAGTATATATTTCTTATAATCAGAAAGTGGAATCTGTGTTGTAAAGAAAGTAGTAGCGAATTTAGCTGCCATATCAGCCTTTTCATTTCTCGGAATTCCCACATGTACGAAGGCACAACATAAAATAATTTGAAAGCCCTTCAAAATAAGTTTGTCATACAAGTTTAAAATGTTGAAAAGCAAAGGATGACTGTGAGCTTGTAAGATGATAGGTATTCCAGAGTAGTAAGTGAATCATTGGGTATTTTATAGCTATCTGCAGAACAATCTGAAATAAACGATAAAGCTTTTAAAATAGCAGTTACTAATTAAGCAATTTACAAATTAATAAATTAAAAGTGTCACAGGCAAGGCGCATAAATTGCATGAGGGTTTAGAGCAATTTTTCTAGATTGTATACCTTTATATTTTCTTTTCATGTTGCTACCGTTGTCGAATACTTGTCCTCAAAAATCCATAATATCTAAATAAACCTCACTTAATATTTCTAATAGAGCTTTTGCTAGTCCTTCTCCAGTCACATCAATAACTACAATAAACTCTATGAATGTCTCCTTTATACTTAATCTTTTCTCTTCAAAATTTACATATCTAATAAAACAGGAGGTTTGTTTTTTATAAGAAAAATCAACTGTAGAATACATCTGGTTACTGTAATAGGTGGCTACTTTTGTATAGTCTTTAATTTTGTTAATATCTTCATTTCCTAACGTAGGAATAATTGTTTCTTGTAATATATGTGCTAAATCATGCACAATTCTATTTTTCGGTTGTTTTTGAATATGATCCATAAGCACAGAGTCGTATTTACTAAAGACAGAGCATTAATAAAAAATGTCCATTATTAGAAGTTTCTATTATTTCATGGTTTCCTCGAAAAGAAAATTATAATATCCTAAAAATGGAATCACATCTACAATTCTTTGAGATAATACTTTAAGTCGTTCCGTTTCCTTATTTATATTAACTTGATTTGTTTTATCAATAGTCGAGCGTAAATTTAGTCGTTTCAGTAATTATTTCCAAGCAATAAATGAATTAAGGGACAAATAGAACGCTCCTGATCTTTAATTACAATTGATAGCTGTCTCCAATTATTATAGACACCTATAAATCGTGGAACCTATTTATAGAGAAATTTCATTTCATCTGGAAATAATGTACAGCAAAAAAAAAAAAAAAAAAAAAAAATACCGAGTCTTGCGTTTTTGAATAAATCAAACAGATGCGAAGCTGCATTTCACCATTTGGCACTTTTTAAAAAAAAGTAGCAAGTAGTTGAAAATAATTTACCTTCAGAAACCTTAGCAAAAACTTCTTTGTGTAGCTCAGGTCTGTTTTTAACAGAAAACATTTTAAACTTAACTGTTATAATGCTTGTTCATAAACCTGAATCACTTATATACACTTGATCACATTTTTTAATGTCGTTATTTTTTGATTCAATCATATTTGTAAAAACATATGATTCTTCAAAGGTTTTCACCGTTTCTAGTCTTTCATTCCAAGATTGTGGAGTTTGTGAGGAACATTCTTCGCTAGTTGAGACTTGAATTGTAACTTCTGAAGTCGAAGCAATTTCACTGCCAGAATTACTTTTTAGATAAGAAGACACACTCATGACTTTTCGAAATTAAGCTTTTGTTCTTTTTTCTTATTTTGAAGTCAAGTCCTGACACCTAAAGGGATACTTCCTTGGCCTGGACATGATTATATCTAACAATATTAAATATTTTATGGTATAAATTATCAAATTTATAAATGCAATTTAACCTAGTAGGTGAGGTAAATGACCGTACTTTAAATTTATAATATGTTGCACACTTGCGCTAAACTGTAATATATCTGTAAACTTCGTATATTTCAAAACCCATCTATTATTCCAGTAAAATTTCTTCCTCCCTTCTTTCCATCCCGCTATTACCGTTCAGAACATTATTTTAGTTCTTGATCATGTTGGGGGCCCCCTCAATTGCTGGGCCCCGGTACATAGCATCCGCCACACACAGCGGATGGCCGGCCCTGGGTAGACAGAAACAATGAACGAAGTCCATTCATGACGATTCAATCTAAGATTAGAGTGATTGTTTCTTCTTTCCATGGGAAGACGAGTCGGTGGTCAAATATTCATCTTCTTGTTAAGACCTAATGCCCAAAAACAGAAGGGCCTTTTTTTCCATAATTGTCCAACACCGATTCACAAGAATAGTGAATAAACTGAATTTATTACTAAAAGAATGGATATCGACACAATTGCTGTGAAAATTCAGGCATTTATTCTATTGTTGTACAAAGTTTCCCATATCTTTTTCGAAGAAAGCAATCGCCAGTGATGTGAGATGAACTTTTACATCCCCAAGTTCTTTTGAATTTCCCTCTCTGCCTTTCGAACTTGGAATAATCTAGTGCAACTTATTTCGAACAGATGATTGGAAACCTGATTTACTTGATATGACAAATGCCTGAATTTCCACGGCAGTTATATCGAAAGGCAATTATGATTACTAATAACTTTTGGTCAAAAACGTATTTTGTTGTCTTCTATTGCCTTTTTTAATAGTCTAAGAAAGATGGAATGAAAAAGAAAATGGCCATAATACCATCATTATTTAGTATAGAGAACTTATTCGGTACAGGATCTATAAGAAGAATATAAATCTTAAAATGCCAAATTAATTAATTTTTTTTTTTGGGGGGGGGGGGGATTTTAAAAGAAAATTTCGAAAAGAGATTTCTAAAAGAATTACGGATATTTTCTTCAACAACTCTAAATAATATACTTTCAAAATCCAAACGTTTCTCTTGCAATTTTCTCTTATTACTTTAAATTGTGAACTCATGGAAAAGCTAATAGCCTATATTGTAAGAAATACTAACAAATGCTATTTATTTAAATTTCTTTCTTTATTTATTTTTTCATTTGGGATGTGGAACTGGTTCTTTAGCTATAAATTTTATGTACGTATAAAATATATAAATTTACAGCAACTATTAATTTCATGCACAAATGAAATGCATCATGCATTCACGTTTAATTTCACAATCCATTGCTTACTTTGGCTTGAGGTTTGGCCAGAGGTCTTCCCGAAACATTCTCGGATAATCTTTAACATACATAATTTTGTATTATTAACTGTATGACATTGGCGGAAAAAATAATTGCTAAAGAGCCTATTAGATGGCATAAAAAGAATGCAGTCTGTATTATAGAACGCAGACTATATGCCAAATTTCATTCGTTTAACTAAAAACATATTTGACTTAATGCTTCCACAGACTGACATAATTTCAACAATGTGCTTTTCGGCTTCAAGAAGATCGTCAATGAAGAAATTCATCAAAATCGCGAACTTGAATTTTTAAAGATTACAAAACTTTCTCCTTTTATATTTCATATTCGAAAACAAAAACATTAATTTGATGGCATAACATAGAATGAAAGAATTAATTCATATTAAAGTGCTGTTTAGAAGCAATACTGGGGTTTATTTTCTGGGGGGGGGGGGGCTCACAACTTTTAAATCGCAGTTAGAAGACAATGACGAGCCGGGCAAAATACTCTCCAAGTTTTCTCTCCAGACTTACGGAAGGATATTTGTCTCGACGGATTTGGCTTCGGCGTATATAGGTCTCGAGGGTGGAGCTTTCCGACCAAAAAATTCATCAAGTCACTGGGACCTTATTTACGGTTCGATATGAAATGACGAGTGTAATAACGTTTTCCATTCGTGCAACAAACAAATTGATTCATTTGCAGGTTTTGATAATAATAAAAATATTTTTTGCATTTATTATCTGAAAACTTTTTTTAAGCCTTAGAGAAATTTATGGTGCATTAAGCAACAGATTTAAATGGTAAATTAAAGCAGAAATTAAAGAACAAATTAATAAAAATAAAAATATAATAAGAATGATTTACGAGGAAAATAGACGATTTCCATAGTTATTGATGGCTAGGCATCATTATCCAGTCCTTTAGTCAATAATTTCTCAACAATAAGTTGGCACAGTTCCTAACAAGGTCGATTTCAATACAGTTTCGAATTCCAATTCTGTCTTGTCAGAAAGCTAGCATTCGTGCGGATTGTTGTAAAGCTTATAAATTTCTGATGATGTGTGAAACACACCCAAAGAGAAACACTCATCATTTTCGCCAAACAATCTATCTGGATGTACTATAAAACAATAACAGTCATTGATAATGTGAAGTCGTACCCACACAGGAACATTTATCATCTTTGCCAAAGTCTTTGCCTTGGTGTGCATCAAAAGAATCATCGCCTTTGAGAATCTGTATTCTCTGAGTAATATGAAAACATTTGATTAACCAATTATATCTTTCGAATAATACTAATATTGTTTGAAGAAACTGATGAAATTTAAGGAGTAAACAATTGCATCTTTAATTAGATCAACCACACACTCTCGTCTTCATTACAAAACTATGCAATTAACTAATGTCACTATGGTTCAGAAACGTTTTAAAGAACAATAACTTCATTTTAATCCGTTAAAATGTAGAATCCCGGCAAAGCGAAAACGAATTTTTCTGTGGATTAACTGGACCCGTTACGTTTCGGAAAAGACAGACGATAGTTGAAACCATCTAAATTCTGGCTTTTCCCTGGCATCTTCGGCAGGAACTTCAACTGAGAAAATTTTCCAGAACTAATGCTCCCGCTACATTAAGATCCGAAGAAACTTTCTGTTATTCACTAAGTTAATGAATGGAAATGAAGACGCAATGCCGTAATGCCATTGCATTCGCCATCTCTTCTAATTAACTTTTGGAAATGAAGATTTCACTACGAGAAGTGTCCATAAAAAAGAATGGCGTAAGTCAATGATGTGGGGAAGAAGATTTTTACCGCTATAGCTGTGTTCTTTAACAGAGTAAATTCGATCATATATGGAGCAATGGCTCTTCAAACCTAATCAACGTGGCTGTTTTCCGGAAATGTCAGTTTTGTTTCATAAAGAACAATTTACATTTGGCGAAAATTGGTGAAAGATAACTATCTTTCCGTTCTAGACATTCATTTACTGTAACTTTGTAAGAGAGAAAATATTAAAATGTTAGATAATTAGTATTGAATAATGATTGTTTTCTGAATTTTAATTTCCGATTTTGAAATATGTCCATCGTAAAATTGGCAGATTTCACTTTAAATTTTGTCCAACACATATAAGAGGTTAAAATTCTCCTCTAATTCCAAAGATTTTGCATGGTTCTATTTCCTGTATATGTTTGTATAATGATTTAGTAGCAGTGTAATAACGTTTATCACAATTCATAAGTAAACAAGTTACTTTCAAACTTATTTTGTAAAAATCTAAGCATAACGAATTCTTTCGTGTTTTACAATGATATAAATAAGTGCGAATTTTAATGATAAATAAGTTTAAAGATGAATCAACTAGCCATGACTTACATTATCACACTTTTATGAATAAATAAATGCAAACGCGAAAGAAAAAATCTTGAAAAATTTGCGAGTTATGAATACAGGTTCAATAAATAATAATTCGCACATTCCTTTAATAGAATAAAGAAGAAATGTTAATAATTTTTTAAATAATTTTCTAAAATTTAAATATAATCTATTCAATTTCATTAAAAGAAATTTTCAGTCATGAATGCCATTAAGTTCAATACAATAAGGAAAGATTTTTAAGCTGCGTTTTATTAGTAGCTTAGAAATTTCTAAATATAATTTTTACTGATCTGTTAAATTTTGTGTACTGCTGTTTCTTATGGCACAAGCCTACTGATACGAAGACAGCGATTTAAGCCGATAGGGTGCGTCTCTTGTTTTTACCGTGGCGCCATCTAGGGCCAAGAGTACGACTTTGCCACTACACACGTCACAATCCATTATACGGGGCGGGCTACATTCATGCATTTCATTCACTCAACCACAGATCGAAATTTAGACCTGAACCAGAGAATGATCACCCCTGATCCAGTATCCCCAGTGGCATTATGTTAAATTTTGTGAAAGTAATTTAAATCTAAGTCAAACGGTTTGCCGGTACACCACTAATATTTATGAATGATTATTCTTCGCTATTATCATTGGAGATTTTATAAGCTAAAAATTAACGTAATATAAGATTTTTCATCTCATTATTTCATAATCGTAATTTTCTCTATTCATATAATGCAATCCTCTAGTATGTATTTTCTTCAAATCCATAAAAATGGGTAATAATAATAAAATGAAAGTATATAACTGTTGATATTTAATAGAAAATGACTTAGTCTAAGCAAAAAATATCAATTATACAATATGGAAAGATGTCAAAATTAGGTCTCACCTTACAAAAATTCAACCACATTTATTTTAATTTTAAGGTGTACGTACACACTAGAAGATCTTTTTTTTTTTAATTTTAACTTTAAAAATACTGTTTTTTTTTACAGTAGATCATTAATATATGTTTAAACTCATTTCAGTGAGAAAAAACTATATTACACTAATTATTAATTAATTAAATAATATTTAATGATCTAATTAGCCTATTGTTTGAAACATGATATCCTAAATTCTAAATTTGCACAGACACACAATTTTAGTTGGAAATGATGCCTAATATTAGTCTTCAGGTTGTCTGCCTGAATCAAGTTATAAAAATATATAGTTTTCAACAATCAACAATGAATAGAAAAAGTGAGATTTTTCTGTCATTTTAACTTTTAAATAACTGTTAAAAATTTATTTCTATAAATATAACTTTGATTGAGGCACAAAACATCCGCCATTTCATACATATTATTTTGATATATAAATAAGTGTATTTGGTTAATTTCTTGTTGAGTTATGATTGTTTGAATGAAGCAACATAGTGGAAAAATATCATTCTTCATAAAATGAGTTTTAAAAACACCGTAATTAGAGTTTTTAATGAAAGTACCTCAAGAAAAATAATTATAACTCGAGAAATATTTCGAATATTGACAACATCTTGGTATCGTTTGAAAGCTAAAGGATCAGAGAACATTATTAAGCAATAAAAAATATTCGATATTTTGAACGATTTTCGAAGTTTAAAGTGTGTACATACACCTTAATCATTTTACCATGATTCAATCTAATTTTATCATTTAAATTCCATTTATTCACAAACGTATTTTTTTTTTACTTGCTGTTGTGTTCTAAATGTTCTATCTGCACAAAGAAGAGAAAATGGCGCAATTGAAAGATCTCATCTTCAGCTGTGCAACAATCCATCAACTTTCCTGACCACCGGAGAAATGAGTTTTCACTGGGACCACACTGACAAAGAAAAAGAAATTCCATTTCTTCACGATTAAGATTGAGAGCGGATGCTTGGATATAATGATATTTACTTGTTTGGGACTCGCGTATTGCCTTGTCAAAATAGAAATCAATCTAAATCTTCTCCTATAATGGATTAGCTTGTTTCCTTAGATTTGTTTATTTCTGTTTGATAAAATGTAAACGATGCTTAAAATAATATCGTAATAGAATTCTGTTAATATTTGCAAATGACTTTATTTTTCTTTTCAAGTGATGTTTTCTTTGGCAATTAGATAATATATGCCTTTATCAAATTTCTCTCTATATTGTTTGTTTGTTTCAAAAGTCCATCTGACTTGGTTATTTGTAAATGAGTTTTTCTTCTACTAATCATGTGAAAATTCGAATTGTTAGGTGAATTTTTGCCATTATTAGTGTCCTTTTTGGAATAATATGCTGTAATATTCCGTAATATAAAGAATGCTGAACTTATGTGTCAAAGTCAGCCAGATAAGTTAACTTAGTATCAAATTTGGCACATATATATTTTGGGGTAAGATCGGGATGGAAATATAAAATTTCGAGAGATGCATTTTGAAATTTTAATTGATTAAGAATTAGAATACTAGGAATACCCATATATAATAACCAGTAACCCGTGTGAGGCTCTTAAGATAACGCCAATTTAATGCCTTTCAAAATTCCAAATTTAAAGGTTGTTGTTGCATATGTGGTCGATTGGATCATGAATTTCAACTTCCCTTTCCCATTATTTATTCTTCACTACTAGTTACTAGAAATTATATACAAATGTACATTATATACATCATACATTATATAATTATGAACAGTAATTTTGCTTTGGGAGTAAATTTTAAGGCTACTCCGGAGCCTTACAGCCGTTAGTTCCATTGTCTGCCACACAAGTAAAGCAAACCTTACATTCAATACAAGATGACGCTAAACGGCGCCCTTTGGAGGAACGGATATCTGTAACGAAGATAATTTAACTTAAATAGGTCTCATGGGCATCAAAATATGAATAGGAGATTAAATTGGAATTAATTCGGTCAATGTTCTTGGCAATCAACTGATAACCTTATGCGATTAGCAATTCACTATTACTAAAATATGGTTTTTCTTTCTGAACAGCAGAAATATTTATCTCTTTTTAAACAACAATTTGAATTTAATTTATATGCATAACAGAACATTTTCAAATTGAACAATTGAAAGAGAAATAGTTATATCTAGTCATTTTGAATTCAGAAATTAACTCATCGAATTGACATATATTACCTTGAATTGGGCCTATTACCCTTTCCGAATAAACATGTTTTAGTTTAAAGGATATAAAATTACAGTAGTTCTGAATACAAATAAATCGAAATATTAAATAACGTTAAGATTTTTGAGATATTTTTTTTCTCTCAAATATTGTCCAAAACTGAGTAAATAAGAGTAAAATCTTAAAGAAATCATTTGCTTTATTTTTTCATTCCTGAAACAGACTGATAGCATGTAAAAATGATTTTTTTAATATTTGATGATAAAATCAAAATTGGTTAATAATTTGAACTAAAAATAAAATAATGGTGGAATATTTTATGCGTGTGTGTGTGTATTCGAATCAAAATTGTTTTAAATGCATTACATATTATTAAAAGCTATAAATAGTGAGTGTGCTACAGTCGCACATAATATGATTCTAATTCAATCATTTCGGTTCCGTGGTATGGTAAAGAATAAAAAAAAAGTACGTATCTGTATCTTGTACCTCTTCCATTGGCCAATTGATTCCAAATTTGGTACAGATTATTATCAAGTATTATATTTATTACAAATTAGATAAAAAATATCACTTATCTAATTTAATTTATTTTGGACACTATACTTTTGAATCGTTGCAATCACTTTATGTAGAATTACACTCATAAATTGTCAATCCATTGATGGATTTTACCTACAACTTGATCTATATCTTGAATTCTCGAAACTTTCACTAGCCAAATTTTAACTATTTAGTTCATTTTGTTGTTGTTGTTGTTGTTTAACAAGTTTGCTTACTTACATACTGATGAACCGGTAGACTAATTTCTGTCCTAGTAAGTTTCATGTAAAAAATAACTTTCTTTGTTGTTGTTGTTTAACAACAACATACTCATGAACTTACTTTGCTTACTTACATACTGATGAACAGGTAGACTAATTTCTGTCCTAGTAAGTTTCATGTAAAAAATAACATAAATCTTATATTTCGCTAAGTATCGCTAAATTTCTCGACTGAAATATAATAGTCGTACAAATCCTGCAAACATTAATTTATATCTAATTGCTTCACAAAGTTTTACAAATTTCGCCCTTTCAACCAACATGCACAAAGAAAGACAGAAGAAAATATTATTATTACTATTTGTTAAAAAAATGAAAGAGTGAAGAATAAACTCACGTAAAATCACAGAAAGGATAGGCGACTGCATAGAAAGAATATTGAATGAATGTTCGTCTTAGTAAATGGCTATGTGGTTAGAAAAATTCTCTTTCGGCTTATGCAATTATCCCGCAATCGGGTCAATTGGTAGAAAGTCGAGAAAAAACAAATCTAGAATATCTCCACCTACTCCATCGGTCATTTCAGCGTTTTATCGCCCTAACTGGCAAAAGAAATGGACGTTAAAGACATTTCACAGGAATTACAAAGGATTCCTGATAGAATTTATAATTTCTTCTCCATAATGCAATAAATATGCAACCAGCAAACGACAGTTGTTCATAATATATTATTATATTCAATATTTCTTTGTGGCAAACGATATTTTTCCTTTAAATATATTAGTATATCATAAATAACAAAAATATATTTTCTTCCACATATAAGTAAATCGTTTGATATTGAAGCAATAGTCTAATAATTATTGTGAAGAACAATGCAGTTGAATCGGTATCAGAAATATTTGTTGCGTAATAAAACAATTCTAAAATCTTACTTTCTGTAAAGAACTAAAGTTGTGCGGGATTTTTATGCTTTATAGCATGTAAAGTTTGAAATATTTTTTTTAAGTTTAAGCAAAAATTCCGATGAATCTGAATAATATTTGATAATATATACAGTGGCTCAAACAATTGAGAGTACACCTTACTTTTACTCGATAAATCCGACTTTCAATATAAATAACACATTACCGGGAATTACAAACATGTTTTTATTTTTACACATAATAAATGGTTTAAATTAGAGTAAAAAGAAAGAAAAATCAACAAAAAACTTCTAAATTGAAAAATTTCAGAAGCATTTTAAATAAACATACGCAGAATTTTGCCTCAAAAAATTGAGAATAAACCAATGAAATTTTTGCAATATCAAGCATAGAAACAAAGTGTCACTATTAAATTGCATGTCTTTTGATTCATATAATGACCTCTAAATGTCGTGGTATCCATTCAACCAATTTTTGGTGGTATCTGAAGATATTTTATCCCCTTCTTCTTGCAGCACTTGTTTTAAATGGGTTTTGTTTCTAATTTTGTGTTTTTGAACCACTTTTTCGAGTATGGCCCACGAATATTCAATGGCATTGATGTCGAGATACTGTGGTGGTGTCTGTAACTGCTATTTACAACGAAAAAAACACCATAGTTTTAAGTACGTGTATTCTGTTTGGGGTCGTTGTCCTACTGGAAAATGAAATTTCCATCTAAACCCAAATTTTTAGCACTTTCCTTTAGATTGCTGTGAAGTATATCCAAGTAAACCATATCATTTATAATATCATCTATAAAAATTAAATTTCCTACCCCGGATGAAGCCAAGCAACCTCAAATCATGACGGAGTCATAAACATATTTAAAAGTAGGACGTACATTTTTTAGATCCAAAGCAGTATTACGCTTTCTCCATGCAGTACGATGGCTGCCACTGCCAAAAAGACTGAGTTTCCTTTCGTTATTAAATATAGCTTTCTTCCTAACGTTATTGATCTTCAGTTGATGAGTTTTTGCAAACTTCAAATGCTTTTTATGAATTTGAAAGCTGATGAACGATTTCTCTCTAACAATGTGATTTTTATATCCAGCTTCTCTAATGGCATTTCACACAGTTTCATCACTTAAACTTCTGTCTACCATTTGAAATGTTTCTGCAACCAGTTGGATTAACCATATGGTTGCAGCAATCTAAAGGAAAGTGTTAAAAATTTGGGTTTAGATGGAAATTCCATTTTCCAGCAGGACAACGACCCCAAAACAGAATACACGTAACGTCAAAATGTGGTGTCTTTTTCATTGTAAACAGCAGCTGCACACACCACCACAATACCCCGACATCAATGCCATTTCGAGGGCCATAGTCGAAGCAGTGGTCCAAAAACACAAAATTAAAAACAAAATCCATTTAAAACAAGTGCTGCAAGAAGAAGGGGATAAAATATCTTCAGATACCACCAAAAATTGGTCAAATGGATACCACGACATTAAGAGGTCATTATATGAATCAAAAGACATGCAATTTAATAGTGACACTTTGTTTCTATGCTTGATATTGCAAAAATTTCATTGGTTTATTCTCAATTTTTTGAGGCAAAATTCTGCGTATGTTTATTTAAAATGCTTCTGAAACTTTTCAATTTAGAAATTTTTCGTTGATTTTTCTTTATTTTTACTCTAAATTAAACCATTTGTCATGCGTAAAAATAAAAACATGTTTGCAATTCCCGGTAATGTGTTATTTTTATTCAAAGTCGGATTTATCAAGTAAAAGTAAGGTGCACTCTCAATTTTTTGAGCCACTGTATGTGTGTGTAGATAACAAGCTGTTATTTACGTAACCATAGTTGATTATTGTCATTAATGATACACGATTGATCGTATTGACCGTAACAAATATATTATAGAAGCATTTATTGCATAAATAAATAGTAATTGATATTTCCTACATTCAAAACTAAATGAATAAAATTTCTTATCCTAAATAACGAAAAAAAGAATATTACTCATTTTTAAATTAAAATTTCTTTTACTTATTATATTTTGCTTCAGATGCAAAATAATCAACA
This sequence comes from Argiope bruennichi, assembly GCF_947563725.1. NCBI lineage: Eukaryota > Metazoa > Arthropoda > Arachnida > Araneae > Araneidae > Argiope > Argiope bruennichi. The sequence continues at coordinate 101,696,597 of NC_079160.1, read as the reverse complement.
ACTTAGAATCGTCGCAATTTAAGTCTTAGTGAACATCTGAAAAAAATAAATTTTCTTCAATAGAATGCTCAGAGATGTATTGTTTTCTGAGCCAACTCAGAATAAATAACACAACTCCAGAATCCCAAGAGGGTTAAAAGGAGTCCAAAAGATCAGAGAGGGGAGATGCCCATTGTCTATGAAAAGTCTTTTCCATCGGCAGCTCTCTGTCCCTCCACTGACGTTGATCGAATACGAGGTTCATCAGATATAAAGACAGAAAGAAAAACGATCTTTAACGACCTTACTCGAGAAATCGCCAGTTTGTCCATCTTCTTTTGCTAAATAACTTGTATGGCTTCTCATTTCACTTAGAGTTAATAAAATTTGAAGCTTGCTTTAAATGTAATGGAAGTGACATTTTGAAAACCCAAGTGGGAAGTTTTTAAATGAACAAAAATTGAAAAGAAACAACGAATGGCCTTTGTAAGATTTAAAAACATTTTACAAAGGTTTATCAATAATGCACTAAATGTTATTCTCTGCTATGATCTCTAAAATTCATATATTTTGCCTACCTTTACTTAATAACAGATATCACTGAATGACAATAGCCCTAAGGAATAAAGAAGACTTATTCTACAGCTCTTAAACTTTTCTACTGTATTTTTGTAATTCTTTTCGAAATAGCATCTACTTCAAGATGTATTCGCCAACCGACAGAGTTTCATTGAAATATTTTGCATATTGGGTTAATCTGAACATAAATGATGACATTTTGTTTCAATTTCTTGAAATACCTCAAAACATACAGATATTAGTTCTATAACTTCACGAGTGGTTTGGTGGGTAGGTGACCAAGAGAAAGAGGTAATGAGAGAAACTTAATTATTCTTTTCTTACTGGAGTGTTGGAGTGCAGGCTTACCCTGTACGTGCAAGCATTTCAGATTAAATTGATATTGTATCTGTGACCGAAAACAAAAATTTTATGTAAAATTACAACTTTCTATAGTTATTAAGTACTTATAAAGAGTAATAAATTAGTTTATGTTTAATAACACTTATAATGATATATACATGAGGATTGATAAAAGCAGACAAATTCACCTTTTAAAGTTTTTAATTACACTATTGGACAAACAGTTAGACACTTTGGAATAAAAGAAATGCTTAAGGAGAAATAACGTAAGTAAAAAGTGCTTGTTTTTTTTTTAATTCAATCGTCAAGAGTTCCAAATATATCTTGGCCGACCATAAACATTCCAGCATTACCTCCATTGGATTACACTGGGATAAAACTCTTTGGTAACGTAAGTGAGTTGCGTAGTGTATTGTCACCTAGTGGAAGCTGAAGTCATCTCTGCTAATTATATTAATAGAAGGTTTAATAATAGTAAAAAGAGGGAATGCATAAAAAAAGTTATTACGGTAAAACGAGACAATTGAAATGATATATAAATTAAAACTTATAGCAAGAAAGAAATCAAATATTAAGGACAAATTTTATTATTTGAAAAGCTATTAAAATAAATATTATATAGGGAATGATCAGTAAAGCTCTTCTAAGCCCTTCAAATTCAAAATGACGTCTTTTTGTAACCATGGAAGTAACATGTACCTATAGTAAAGTGATTATACTGAATTTATAGTGAAAGGGTTACTGCCCCGATAAGGAAAATAAGAGATAGTTACAAAAAATATAGGAGATCGTTCAAACAGGCCAATTAGAAAATTGTACGTTATACAAGATTAAAACATATAAAATATGTCATGGTGCTATTTGCAAAATTGACGGAGATATTTGCGATTAAAATTATGAACTTTCAGCGACTAAAAAAAAGGCTCGTCCTAAACTGAAAAATGTATCTCTGCTATTACCATATTTTTTTTTCCGAGTAAATCAAGGCGGAGGGAAATTTAAAAAATGAAGACTGTAAACATAAATAATAATTTAAAAAATTTTAAACTTGCTTGGGAGGGGGAAAATAATACATTTTTTTAATATTTGGTTCAACTTTCTTTTATAAAGTTAAGGGAAATTCAAAATTTTAATATCGAATATCTCCAGATATTTTAAAGATAACTCGAGGGAACTTTTTCATGTGTTTTTATTATGATGTAGATTACATTTTTATTTGGATGTTTTAGTTGATTTCCTTTATTTTTTTCAGTTAATTTTTGTAATTGCCTTATTTAGCCGTTAAGTGCTCTGCAACCTGTATCAATGAATTTATTATAGTCCTTTACTATAGGTACACGATACTTCGTTCACTTCACAAGATGCTGCTTCGAGTTTAAAGGGCTTAAAGGACTTTACCTTTCACCCCGTATAGGTGCGTTATATTTCCACCAATAAGAATAATTTCCTGGTTTGACAAATTCTTTGAAACACTTTCTGATTATAGCTACTATCAATTTTGTCATTGTTCATTTTTATTTGAAAACTTATATACTTGATAAGGCGATAGAAATATCCCTTCTTTTAAAGCAATATTTTTTTTAAATTATTTATTCATTTCCTAGAGAAAATTGTCAATTCCTTTGAAAAATATTCAGATAAAATAATAATTATGTCATCAGTGACTAATCATTCCCAAACAATATTTATTATTTTCTTACAACAACAGTAAATTGAAAATATAATAATGCTTTCAAACCTATTACAGCAAAAATATTTTACGATGTATTATATTTTTTATTACACTTACGTCTTGTATTTGCATATGATCTTTAAAATGAAGACGTTCATCTTTTCAAATTCCATTAAATTATTTTTGTTCTGAACTATTAAATGTATTTAATATTATTGTTGAAAAATATCGTAGAAATTTTCATAAAATGTTTTTTTTTTTGTAATGGATTTAGAAATTGTTTGGCCTTATATAAATTCGATAAATGATTTTTATTTCATGGAAGATCATGTTGATCGTTTGGTAATAGTCTATTAATAATAAAACATTGTTTTTGAATAGAAACCAGTGAATTTATTTTTATGAATTGTAAATTTAATGTAAAATTGATTTCGAAAGAGAAATATGAAAAAGAAATAATTTTTGTCAAATAATTTTTGAGTGTGATTTAAAATAAAGAAAGCATTGTACGTTTCCGAAGCTTGAAGTTTATGTTTAATATTGAAGGCCGATAAATTAAAAATTATTTATAAATTGCTGTTATTGGAATATATTCGTTAGATACATAACAGAAATTGCTTTGATGGAAATATTTATTATTTGAAATATTTAAGGATTAAATATGAATCAATATTTAGTTAATTAATTAATATGTATTAAAAATTAATTACTATCTGAATTATTTCTTATTTGTGTAATTAATAGTAATATAAGCCGTTGAGAAGTATAATATTAAAATAGTAAAATTGTCAATGATAAACCACCTTTAAAGAGCTGTTAGATTTCTGTTCCTCAAACTTGTTGTTGAAGCTTATTTGTATTTCTTTAACGACGAACGATTTTATTGAAAGATAATGAAAAGCTTTAGTTCTCTTTAAAGTTCAAAAATGGAAAATGTTCTTCCATGAAAGTTTTAGAGTGTGTTATTTATAATTTGAGATTAGAATCAATTAATGTTAGTACTTATTGCAACCAAATATTCTCTATAATGATTCATAATTATTTCCTGAAAAACTTTCATTTTAAATTATCGCTATTGTCCATCACTATTTTTTATTTCGTAATTTAGTAGCATTTATGCTATGTTTTGGGAAATTTTAATAATTTTAAAGCATTTTCATGCCACTGTTAAAGAACGATATAATGACTAATGTTAATTTTATGTATTATCATTTTCTCTAATTTTCACAGTAATTAAAAGAAACTAATTTTGATATTTAATAGCATGGCCAATAATAATAGTAATAAACGCAATATGTATAAATGTACAAATATAAACGTATAAATAAAGATAACAAATGAAAAATATATTTCTTGAATTTGAATGGCAACGAACCGATGAAAAATAAATAAAGTGATTCAAAAAGAATCGAGCACTTTCATTCAACCTGAAAGGCAATATACATGTTAAGATTCTTGTATAAAAATGACTCATGTTATGCTCAGTATCATGATAAAATTTAAGGAAATTAGCAATCATAAAATTTCTTAAAATCAAAATTTATATATTTATCTTTATGGTAAATTAAAATTATCAACAATATAACAAGGAACACATATTTCCAATGGAATTCTTTATTCTAAATATCCTAAAGGAATGTCTAGTACGGTTTATTTAAATAGATCTAACAGTTCTAACGCAAGTCGGAATATCGTTTTGTTTATTATTGAGGTTTCGCAAAACCTTGCAAAAGATTTCTACTGTGCGTTTCTAAATATGTAAAAAATACTTTATTTTGTTCAGCAAAAGAATTATATTTAAGCTAGCAGAAGATTCTTTTTAACTATGAATCACAAATTCATAGAATTCTTGTAAACATTTGCATTTTCTCTGCTGGTAAGCGACTGTAGTAAAAGACTCGCAGAAAGCAGCGAGTACCAGTAAAAAAAATATCAATTTAATAATCAGATTAGCATTCGCTGCCAGAGTTTTCAGCCCTTTGTTACGTTCACTTCAATACTGCTTCATGAATATTCACAGATTTACAATTCGTCCCTGGTAGATTTTATTCTAGTTGTCAGCGAGCTAAAAGTTTGAATTGAATTTACGTTTGGTTTAACAAAGAGTTCAAAGTGGATTAAAATATTCTATTCTGTGAAATTTACGGAACTTCACTTTTAAAGTCCAATGCGCAAGTTTTTATGTTTAGACAACTGATACAGAAAAACGGAAAATGCGATTAAAAGCTTGTGTTACAAAGAATTAAAAAAGATGTTCTGTGTCATTATTTCAAAGAATTTTCATTACTACTTTGTTTTGCTTAAGTGATTTGATAAATATTATTTAGACATAAATCTACGTGATGGAAGGGAATAATAAAATGTTAAATATAGGAATTTGAAATAAGTAATTATTTAACTGTGTTACATTAACTAATTTTTTGTACATTCACAAATCAATTGTTTTGAAAACTTAAAATCTCTTGTTATGTATATTTTAATCATGAAATATCATCTTTTATTTTTGAAAGTAAACATAATGAATCTTTTCTTATGATTCCATTGAAATATACGTTATATCAAGATTATCGATGTTGCAAAATTTATTATTATTTTTTTTTAATTACAGTCAGTCATCCCGTTACTACAGAACTGAGCCGTATAAACAGGTATTATTGTGATTGGCTGTAATTGGTATCCATCCAAGTTTTGCATAAAAAAGAACGGTTCAAAGAATCTTCAAATTGTTAGTAAAAGCCTAAAAATCTTTTCCGTCATTTTTTTAATGTTTTGAAATTTTCAGGGTATTTTTATATCGTGTTAAAATTATCACTATCCATAATGAGTCCATCTCTAATTTCACTGAGTTCGACACATTCTCTTATGTAGTGATGAACGAAGCCTATTTCCCCACCAAAACATGGGTTGCCTATTAATCATTCAGAAATGCAAAATTCTACTATAAGAAATATGTAAAAAAAACTGAAATTTGTCAGAAAATTCCTTTTTTTTTCCTTAAGGAATAATTCCTCATAATTTCTTCTAATAATGTTTGTGTGTGTGCATTGGAGACCTAAATATAGATAATTTGACTTAGCATTACCAAATTCGGTACTATATATTTTATCAGCTGGAAAGTTTGCACAATAAGATAGAAATATGCACCTCGGAAAGAGAGTTATGAAATTTTAATTAAGTAAAAATGAAGCTAAATTTTGGCATTTTACCGTGATAATATCATAAAATATTGTAGGACTAAAATAATTTTTATGTCATATTAGAATAGAAAAAAAATATTCATTGATATAAGTTTTTTTAATATGGAATAAAATTTATATTTGTAACCAATCTTTAAAAATATTTTAAGCATATTTTGTAGTAATTTATTTCACACAGAATAAAATTAAAATCGAGCAAGTTACGCGTGCATGGGAAAAATATTAGTTTTTATCGACGCGTTGCCAACACATTGTCAAAAGCTCAAATTAAAAGATTAAATTAATTTTTACTGCAAATTAAACCTAGAAAAATATATTTTGAACACTTGTCTAATATATTTTACACGCGTGTGTAATAACGCACTGTCTATAAATGAAATAAACGTGAAACATGATAGTTTATATATAGATAGATAGAAATTATTTCTATATATATATATATATATATACTATGTTCGCCTTAAATACTACAGACTTAATTGAATTATGAAATTTCAATTAAAAATTAAAACCTATTTCTGAAAACAAACTAAAAAAATTAAAAATTATTTCTGAATCAAACTGTAAAAGATACAATTGTATTTAGAGACTCTTAAAACACAGATGAACTTAAGCAAATTAGTAAAAATACCAGGTTAATATTAGCATAAAGAATAAAAATAGAATCAAAAAGGAAGAAATTAAGAATCCCGCCTGAAGACTTTCTCAATGGTAACCCTAAGGTAGGGACTCAAACAAGGGATTTTTTCTGAGAGGGGTCTGACTTTTGTCTAACAATATTGACCCCTCTTGACCCGAAAATCGCTTGAAATTGATGTCTTAGATATAAACAATTTTTTACAGAAATAAAACAATAAATTATAATCTCAAATTTAGCGAAAATTATAATATAATATAATTATATTATAATTTATAATATAAACTAAAAAAACATTCATAACCAATTATTGAAACAAAAAGGAAAGTGCATACCAGTAGCAGGTAAATCTCTACAAAAAAAGGCTCATATCTTTTTTTCCAACGTCATTTACTGCCCCTGTATAAAAACGCCACGTCATTCAAAGTAATAAATAATTGGTGGATTTCAGCGCCATCTATTGGATTAGTTGACATGTAACCGATCTATTTTTAGTTTTGCCAAAGATTTTTAAAAAGTCCAACCTTCTCTTATTAAAACCTCTATATTGCAATAGTTTCTGGAAAATTCATTACTAGTTAAGATTTTAATGAGATTATTTGTTGCTTCAATATAAGAAATTTTGTTATTACGAATTCTTTTAATCCTATAAAATTTGATTTTCTCTTTAAACTATTCTTATTTGCTCCCAATAGAAAAATTTTATAAAAAAAACCAATTAAAATTTAGATTCGTGACTTGTAGCACTGGCAGTTATAATTACTATACGGGAAAACATTTCTTTAAATACTTAAAATTTATCCTAAACAAAATTAAAGATGAAGATAACTATAATTAATCGTAACAAAGAAGTTTTGGATTTTCTAAAATATAACAACATTAATAAACTTAATACTTATGATTTTGAAAATTTATACACTAATCTGCCTTATGAAAAATTAATAAATGTCTCTACTTTTATATATGAAGAATATTAAAGGAAGATATTATTATAAAAAATAACTGACTAGAATTATGTACGTTTAATATTACCGAAAATTACGCTTTTAATGGAATTAATTTTTATAAACAAGTATAAGGCATTCCAATGGGAACAGCTTTCTCAAGTGCATTAGCCAATATTTTCCAACATTACTATGAGAAAAAAAATAATTAAACACAATTTAATAAACGGTTGGAGATATATTAATGACTTACTTTTGTTGAACTTATATAATACAAATATTGTTACTAATTGTTATCCAAATTATATATGTTTGATGGAAATTATAGCAGTAAGCATAACTCTAACTCTTATAATAACTACCATAAATTTCCTTAACTAGACATTTTGTATTGTCACATTCAATCTTCAATAGTCGAATTAAGTAGACAAAGCCAATTCGAATTTCATTTCGTTCCTCAACGAACAATCACTTCCTTTGAACTTCATCAGCACAAAGTAACTCGAAAAGTCACAAATTTCCTCTTTTCGATGACTTCTGACTAATTGGACCCGTTACATTTTGGAAAATAGCAGACGATAGTTGAATGTAAAAGAGATCTTATCTTTCTTAAATTAATACATAATCTGAAAAGTTTTACAGGACGAAAATTTCTGGCCCAATGTCCTGGTGTTCGCCGATTTAATGAATTAAAACGTAGATTTAAGTCTTAATTCCGTTACTTTCACCGAGTCTCCCAATCAACGATTAGAAATAGTTTGACTTCTAGAGATGTCCGCTAAAAGAAAAATGGTGCAAGTAAGGGAAAAGGAACTTTATTACTGTGTTCATTTCTAGAACGATTCTGATAAAGTTCAAACGGATAGAGTTTAAAAATAAATGAGGTGATCGTTTCCCCACGAAAGTAATTAGCGTTCGGCGAAGAATGATTCGTGTTCCAATAGATAATTCTTTTCCGTTCTTCTCTTTGCATTCATTCTCAATTTTGCCTTTGTTAAAGGATACAGATGCAAGATAATTAGTATCAAGTACAAATGAATTTTGCTGTTTTAATTTTTGGATAAATAATATTTCTTGCTTTAATTTTTGGGTAACGCTTAATTGGATTGTAATGAAAAGTAAACTCAAAGTTTGGAAAATTTTAAAAAGATGGAAATATATATATAAAAAGTTGTAAATAAACTACATTGCTTGGAGGGCTCCTCAAAATGAGGATGAGATGCTTCCGGCATGGTGGTTGGATCTCGCCACCCTGGAGAGTACACTAATAGGTGGGGGATCTGACCCCTCCCATCGATGACGGGACGTACTTCCTTCGGGGAGGGTAGTACCGTGGCCGGTGACGGCCCTTAGGACTCAACCACAGTTCCCGCCAATGTTACTGTTGCGGCAGTCCGGTCATTCAGTTTTATGGTTTAAATCCGTGTGCCTTCGTGGCGGGTCGGAGAGTTAGATGGTTGATTTATCTTTATATCAAAGTCTTATGTTAAATATCTTATATAACAAATGTCATCCTTCAAGAAATATGTAATAATTCAAATTGTCTGTGGAATATAACATTAAATAAATGAATGTTCTGAAAATAAAGGATTTAATGGAAATTTCTTTCTATTTAAATGTCATGATGAGCTCGTACTATAATTCTGGATTTTGGAAAACAAATACATGGGTTCGACATCTTTTCATGGAAGATCCACCATGTATGCAGTCTTAACACTGCTTGCGCCTTTCAGGAATGCCACTTTGAAGTTCAGTATTAATCTACCCTGATAATCCCTCAAGACATGAAATTATTTCATTATTTTGAAGAAGAAAAAATTTTGAGTAGAAATTCATGCAATCTGAAGTTCAGTAAGAAGTAAAGTGAAAAAAAAAATGGAATTGCATTCACGAAAACGAAATGATTTTTTTTTACTGGTTCAATACACTTCAAAGTCGTCACGAAAATTTCATTTTATAAAACATTGTACTATCTGGGTGTGTAACAACACACTATATATTTGTATGAATTCCTGTTGTACAGCATGTGCATAGCCTACTTAGCTCTTTCCGGCGAAATTCAAAGGGGCGAGGTAACCTAATGGCAAGGTCTTGGCTTTGGAGACTGTGAGTTCTCACTTCAAGACCCGATTCCATTAAAAATCCGTCGTTTAAATGTGCTTGGTGCGCTTCAAATCTCACATCATGGACCAAAAGCCATCCCGCTACGTGTGAAAATTTGGAGAAGGGGTACCAGTTCAGATGATGTCCTCGTCATCTGATTAGGTTGCAAAAGTACGAGTTTCGTCCCAAAATGAACTCCATATTACTTGTAAATGCTATGTTAACATAACTAAACAGACAAAATTCAAGAGTTTCATAAATTTTAAAAGTGAAATTAATGGCAGATAACAGATTTCTCGTTGCCGAAGTGTACAGATAATGAGCTAGAAACATAGGTGGAGATTTCTCTTTATTTATAAAATAAACAAGAATCATGACAACAATACTGAAAATGAATACAATGAAGATAAATATTATAAAAATATTCATTCTTGAATTTAAATGCATCTATTCATATCTCAATTCTAGATTAATATAATAATTGAATGACATTTAAGAATAAAATAAAGATTATTAAATACAATTTTAAAGCGAAGAATATTGAAAGAGTAATAATATTTAAAAAAGAAAGTTGAAAATATTAGAATATTAAAAAGAATAAGAGAATATTTTTTTTAAAAAAAGTTTATTCTTTAAGCACTGAAAAGCATTTCATCAGTTAACCATTTTGTATGAAAAGCAGAATAGAATTTTCAATTTTCGAGAATAACAAGCTGCCAATATTTTCGGATAAAAGCGCACTTGCTTAGAAAAATAAAGACTCGATTGTGGCCTTATAACTCTCATCTAAATATAAAGAAATGCTTGTTAAAGATATTCCTTCATATCCTGAAAAGAATATAAGTAAATTCAATACTTTTAAATGTCAAGTTTTAAACTGAAGTTACAGTTGGGAGCCTTTCCATGAAGCGAAGTTTCAAAATTGGAAACCACTCAGCAAATGCCAACAACTCAAAATCAATATCTCTCCACCCACTTTCGACTCTGTTAGGCCAAGAGGTCATTTTTCTGAAAATGACCTTACAAGCAAAGATTTAAATTCAGTTCCTCTTTTTTCTTTTTTTTTTGAGAATAAAAACAATTATAACAAACAAGTAACACTTCAGTCTTCAAGAATTTTATTTATAAATTTTTGTCACCGAGATGTAAGGTTTAAAGGAAAGGCCTCGAAGCTTATCAAATTTTCAGTTTTATATCTCTAGCCACCAATGTGGTTTATTTTCACAATTTCCGTCCGGGGAAAAGAATCATAGACGGAAATTTCATCAAAAGTGAGCCAAATTGAAATCTATTGTGAGGAGGAGAAGTGCCATTGAGAACGAAGGTAGATATCAATTGTGAGCTGAATGAAAGTCATTATTTATGGAAGTATGAGGTATTTTAGATATAGATTTTATTTAATTATAGAGAACAATTTTTTTCACACTTCTATTTAACTTGAATTGTTTCATGCTTGTAAAGATGGGATTTTGTAATAGATATTTCATCAATTTCTTTATTTACTAGAATTCCAAACATTGCAGATTTGTGTGTTCTCTATAAAAATTCTCTATTTTATTTTTTTTTCAGAATTTTATCACAAATTTATTGTTTAATGAATAAAATTTTGATCTATACAAGTGGCGCTCCCCAGATGGAAATTCGAGAAATATAATTCAAATATTCCTAATTATTTATAATACTTAATTAGAATTAAAAGTTAAAAATAAGAAAATAATTTTTTTAAATTTAAAAGTTAATTTTTTAAAGTTCTTATTAATTTAAATTTTATGTATCATCCCCGATGGGAAAGAGGAATGACCACTATTTAAGAAAATTTGAATTGATTTGGTTTACTATAGATCCAATACTTACTTAGCATGTGACATATATGCAAGACATTTCTATCATAAAGGGGGGGGGGGAGGGAATTATGTCTATAAAAATATACAAGACTGACTATGGTACTGATAAAGGCTTGAAACAGCATTGAAATATCTATCACTTCTTTCTCTATGAAAAAAATAACGTTAAAAGGCAAAAATACTTGAAATTAAAGAAAGGGAATCATATAATTATAATTCTTTTTCATAAAATTCCTACAAACAATAATTATAATACAATTTTATGTTTGTCCAAGGAATTCTGCAAACCCATGTTTATTGTTTTTAAAAAGTTTACTTTATTAAAAAATATATCATAAAAGTAAAGTATTTTAAATATTGTTGAAAGCATAGAATAGAAATCGTTTTATGTTTTGAAAACAAATAAAGAAGGAAGATTAAAAAGAAAATATATTAACCCTAAAAGTAGAAAAACCTAGAAAAAAGGTTTGTAATTTGTGTTAAAGGATACCAAAAAGTCTACAAATAAACTTTAATTAATTTTTGTCTCCAATTGCACAAAGATGGCTCTGTCGGTGCAATTGATATAAAAATTATTGGACTAATTATTTAGATTAATGCATTGACAAATCGTTTTCATCTTCTTTGCAGTCTCCACTGAATACATACAATCAACATAGACACAAATGCGGCACTTGGAGAAATTAATTATAATACATCGGAAAACAGTGCAAATATATTTGATTTTTGCAGTAAATACCGTCTGTCTTTTACAGTACGTATAAAAAAAAGATACCACAAAGTGAATATACAAAAAACAGTAATAATAATTTATCTACATAGAAAAATGAAAAAAAAATTATTTATAAAGTGCTTCTCTTATTACAATAGGCGAATGAGGGATATATGCATAATTACAGCTTTTGAAAAATAAGACAAATATAAGTAAAATAATCTCTTCAAAGAAAATAAAATCCTTCAAGGATACCTTACAGTTATTTACAGTTATAATAAATACTAAAGGCAACAAAAAAATTCTCGGGTTACTTGAGATAAGCTCTATGAGAGAATGAGTTTAAAATAATATTTTATATTAATTAATTCTTTTTTTAAGGACCAAAAGAAAAAATTGAAATATAATAGAGCGTGGTAAGGAAATCATTAGAGTTATGCTCTTTTTCCGAATTCAGACAAAGGTTATTTAATAAAAAAAATTAACTCCTTATAAATTCGCATTAAAAAGATTTAAGTACCCTTCAGTTAACGAAATTCCGTTCCCTGATTCCGTTGTAAAATAATTTTGAGCCATAAAATAGGACCTGATATTAGAAGTGAGGAATTCAATTACCCTTAAAGTCTTGTGCCAACCAAACCTGTCTTATGTCAGCGAATCGAAACTTATTCCTCATGTTACGATTTCCGCTGAAAAATTATTCTATTTTGTACAAAAAAAAAAAAAAAAAAAAAAAAAAATTCTCGATTGCCAGTCTCCACAAACATTTTAATGCAATTTTGAGCTAATTAATCAGTTATTTTTTTTCTGGATTCCATGAAAAGAATTTCTTTCTAATCTTAACGATCATTTCTGCAATATGTTGCATTTGTATATTTGAAAACCTGGAGTTCGGAAATAAAATTTTGAAATTTCTGTTGGATTAACCGAATAAGTTTCAGTTCAGCTAAAATAATTATAGTTTAACAAAAAATAATAAATGAACTAAACCTCTAGGACGAGCTTCAGATTATTTTTCATATTTGCACTATTCTTGGAAGGTGACTAATGGTCAACACATCGAGGGTGACTAACGGTTAATAAAAGGATCATTTTAGTGATTCTCCTTTCCTATAAATGAGCAACTCTATTTTTTGTCAATGATTAAATTCAGAACCAAATGACACAATAAGTCAATATGAAATCTTTTAAAGGTAGTAATATGAAATCTTTTAAAGGTAGTAATATGAATTCACAGGAAGGTAGTCATATGTGGATACCATTATAGGACAAATTAAAAGTATTATAGTATGATTACTACCATTATGGGACAAATTACAAAAAATTACAACCCTTTGTAATGATAAATACTATTGAATTATTTTAATATCAATGTTTTGATACCAAAAAAGGAAAAAAAACAACGGATCTAAAATCCGTTGAGGAAGTCTTATGCAATGTTTGATCGCTTTGGTTTAAAAAAGTTTTAAAGCCGAAATGCGGAAGAAACGTATAAGTCAACCATCTAACTCTCCGACCCGCCACGAAGGCATACGGATTTAAACCATAAAACTGAATGACCGGACCGCCGCAACAGCAGCACTGGCGGGAACTGTGGTTGAGTCCTAAGTGTCGTCACCGGCCACGTTATAACCCTCCTCGAAGGAAGTACGTCCCTTCATCGATGGGAGGAGTCAGATCCCCCACCTATTAGTGTACCCTCCAGGGTGGCGAGATCCAACCACCATGCTGAAAGCATCTCATCCTCATTTCGAGGTGCCCCCCGGGGGTTGGAAAAAAACGTATAAACTTACTTCCATGATTTTAATATACGGTTTGGTATAAAAAATAATATTAAAATAAATTATTTAATAACAATTATCATTACAAATACAATTAATTTCAGTATTCTATAAGGGTACCCTCATACTACTTACATTTAGCAGACAAGTAGCTATCACATTTCCGAGTTTGGTGGTATATTACTGCAGAGAAGAAAAGCAAACATAAAAGAAGTATATATGTAGCCAATCTGAAAAAAAAATTCTTCAATTTCTTATAAAATGCATGATTAGAACGTTTCATATCATCATACATTCCGTTTGCATTTTTTTTTAAATTATATTTTCTTGGTTTTTACAAAACCAATTCAACTTCACATCATGACTCTAAACATACTGAGTGGCTCATTATAGAATTCTGAAATTCTGTAAATTCTAGAAATGGGGATGCAAAATGTAAAATGAAAGAATAATTTTTTTCGAAAATGAACATTGATGTTTATTTCAGCTTATATTATATACTTTTAGAATTATAGAAAAAAAATATAAAAGAACGGGCCATCATAAAACCAGATTTTTAACTAACTATACTTCTTTCAGGTTTTATAAACGTGTAATGAAATGAAGGCATTGATTTAGTAAAATTTATGAAATTGTTTCTTTAAAAATTATGTGCTAATTCATGAATTTTGTGAAATTAAAGTAGCATGGATGAAGAAATTTAAATAAAAAAGACATTAATGCCGTGTATTAAAATATTTCAGAATTAAAATCTGTTTAAAATTTCCAAAACTATTAAATCCATTTTTGCCAAAAGGCAGTTAAATTTTAAGAATCAAACATGTTAGAAAGTAATAAAGGCTTGATATTTATCTGATGTGTATTTTACCGTCTTTAACGTTGCAATGAATTATTTCGTTTAGAACAAAAGAATATTTATATTTCACTGTTGTTCGAAAAATGCAGGTCGTTATTTGTCAAACACTAAGCATTTATGATAAGAGAAAAATTATTTTCACTTATTTTGAAAAGACTTCTGCACATTATTGAATTTCCTCTGCAAATGAACACGGTTGCAGTGATAAAGTTCTCTCCATTCAGACTTGCGTCTTTTTCCCCGAAGGAGAGATAACTAGAAGTACAATCTTCCTTCTCAACCGTTCATTAGCAGCTTCAGTAAATGTAACGTAAGTGGAATTAGCTTCTTCATTTTAAATCATTGTTCACAAAACATCAAAAAGTTGCTTCGGATCTTGAAGTAACGGAGGCCTTAATTTTGGAAAACTTTGTCGGAGATTCTTTTTGAGAGATAGGCAGAGAGAAACCAATATTCATTGTCATTTGTCTTCTCCTAAGTGTGATATTTCATTTAATCTGTCGACGTTTAGAAACAAAGAAATTGACTTTCGGTTTGTCAGGCTGAATTGTTGTAATGAAGTTAAAATGAAGTCATTTGAAACATTTTCGGAACACACCGACATCTGTTGTCATCTGTATTTGCATTGTCTTGGTAATTATGCTGTTTAAAATTCAGAACAATTTTGTGCTCGTCTGACTAACTAGGGAAATGAGACACGTGTTTCACAAATGTTTGAAATTATCCTTTGCCGTTTATATACTCTGACAAATTTTGATCTTAAAATCGTTTGAAGAATATTCTCATGAATTGTATAAGACGAATTAAGTCACCCAAAAATTTATCGAGAACTGAAATATTTATCTCATGGTATCTGATTACAAATTAACACTTCTTTATAGAAATTAACTGTTTGACTCGTTTTCTAAAACAAATGATGATGTGTATTTAAAAAATATGCGATGATTGTCAGCTCTTCATATTCTGAGTGTATGAATGTATCCAATATGATAAATAAGCTGTAAAAAGATAGCTGTGGGAATATTGCTGCTTTGCTATTTATGTATTTCTTTTTTAAGTTTCTTATTCTTACATATTTGTTACCTTTACATGCAATGTTTTCAAACCTGTTGTCTTTTCTTTAATCGCTTAAATAATGCCTCATTGAAAAAAGGCAATCGACTCTGCATGGCCGAATGGTCATAGCACTGGTCTCTTAATCAAGAGATCGTAAGTTCGAATCCCGCTAGAGACAGTGCGATTCAAAGTCTGTCTAAATATTTATTTCCTTGATTTTATGTTTTCCTTTATTTTGTGTTCCAGAAGATTCTGGACATTTCTTTAGTTTACCAGACAAGTGTTCTGGACTTTTCTTACTGTCGCCAGAAAAGTATTCAGGAACTTTCCCTGCTAGTATAAAAGCAGAAGATCTGTCAGTCACTGTGTTCTCAGTTCAGAGTTGAGTTAATAAATTAGTTTAACTGTGCTTCTTGTGTGTGTCATTGAGTTCCACACTAAAGAACCTACGTGACAATATTATAAATTTTCAAAACTATTTATTCATTCTGTATCACATGATGAACAATATTACAATGCTAAAAACTTCATTAAAAATAATCGATGGTAACAACATCTAATTAAAATATAATACGAATAAGAAAGATGATCTTCATTCTTAACTGTCTTTAAAAATTTCCTTTTCATTTGGTTTCTATGTATATCTGAAAGAATTTTTCCTATGCTACCATTCCTATTGAACGAATACCTAGTTGATATCTTAAAATAATTTTATTGGTTTGCCGTGAGTGGCCACTAGCATTTTTTAAAAGATTCGGAATGTTCGTTTAAAAAAGTTTTTATTTTTTTCTTAAATACACTTAGAAACTAATATTTCTACTGATATTAAAAAGAGAATTTAATATTAATAGTTAGAAAATAAGACTATTGTAATAATATAACGATACAAGGAACTATTTTCCTTCAGTGACGGACGCTTAGTTCAGTGTGAGAATCAGTTTTTTGATGAAACATCTCTTAAAACAAGAGGGAAAATGACCCTGCAAATATTAGATACGATACAAATATTAGATTTCTTCGTATTTCAAACGCAGTTTGAAATGCTAAGAATCCTTATAATTAATCTAGTCTGCATTAGATTTAATGTATAGGTCCCTTAACTTTTATTTTAATAGTCTTCTGATATATCTCATATTTTAAAAGGAGTACTATACTATATGATAACATATTAACAAATTTTACAACGCCAGGCCATTTATTCTGATCTCATGAAATATTAATGAGTTTCTAAAGTGATAATGAGTGATAAAATTCTAAAAGCAATAAGGTTAAAATCTGTTTGGAGAAACTAATATTCTTATTGGAGTGAAAAATAAAGTTTATTAAGAATTAGAAAATTATAATATTGCAATAGTATACGAATGCGAGGAATTTTTTCTTCCATGTTAAATATTTAGCTCCATTTGAAAAAATTATTTTTACTAAACATCTCTTAAAGTGAGTGGAAAGTTGACCTTGCAAATATGAGCTACAACAGACTCAGGCTGAAATGTACAGAATTCTTATAATTAACGTAATTTGCTTTACATTTAATATAAACATTCCATAATTTTGGTTTTAAGATTCTTCTGATTCATCTCATATTTTAAAGTATCATGTATCCTAAAATTCTGCTACCACATTTTACATTGCCATGCTGTATATTTTGACCTAATGGAATATTAATGAGTTTCCTCATCGAGATACTGCACATATTATTGAAACAATTGCGTTTATATTTTCCATTGCTCTAAGAATTGTTCATTCTTCCAAACAAATAAACATTTCCAATTCAAACAGAAAATAAGAATAATCACGCCAATAGTATTTTGACTTGAATAAATTTCGAAAATTGTATGAACGCTTCATTTATTTCATAATGTACTGGCCTTGGTATATTTTAAATTAGTTTATTTTGTATTACAACACCTTAGCTGTTATGAATCAATTGCAATGATAAAATAATGTATTTATGGCTGTAAGATTTTGACGCATTCACTGGTAATAGTTACAAAAGCAAATCTATTTCACATAATAGAAATAAAGCGAGAATTTCTTTCTACCAAAAGATTGAAAGAGTATGCTTACATATGAAAAATAAATAAAGGAAGATGGGAAGTTAACGGATTAAACATAAAATTGTTAAGATATTTGAGAAAAAAGTACCGAATTTTATCTTCAATAAAGAAACCTTAGAAGATGATTTTCCTTTTCAAAGGAATAAGTTTTTTGGAGATAGTGTCAAAAGAGGGACTGCCTATTCTGTTCTTCGTTGATCAGAATCCGCATTTTCTAGATCATAGCTTTATTAAAGTAATAAACAATTAGCATGTAATTGTAGTAGGTATAAACATGTAGCATTTTGATCTTTTATTGTATACTCCATTCATAACACTACCACCATGGTTGTAAATGGGAGGATTTTATAAAAGTTTTTTTTTCTGTGTTAAACGACACCATGAGAACCAAAATTTCAAATATTAATTATAAATGGGGAAAATAATTATTCGAACGAATATATAGATTAATTTACTGAAAAATTTAAGTCAACAAACAACTTAAATTCAATTTTTTATTAGATTCAACTTGAATATAATAATCATTATTACTTGAATCTTTGTTGTTTCTTGGCTGACGCGCGTTAAATCTGCGTGGTCACAAAGTCCTGCATGTCGAGAGTAATACCACTGGGGGTACTGGATCAGGGGTGATCGTTCTCTGATTCAGGTCTAAATTACGATCTGTGTTTGAGTGAATGAAATGCACTTATGGCACTTCCATAGGCAAGTGCCATAAGAAACAACAAAGGCAAGCCCGCTGTTCTAAGACAGCGGATTTAAGCCTGTGGGGGGGGAGTGCCTCTTGTTTCTATAGTAGCGCCATCTAGGGCCAAGAGAACGACTTAGCTACACACACGTCACAACCCTTTTTACGGGGCGGACTTCATTCACGCATTTCATTCACTCAAACACAGATCGTAATTTAGACCTGAATCAGAGAACGATCACCCCTGATCCAGTACCCCCAGTGGTATTACTCTCGACATGCAGGATTTTGAGACCACGACAGATTTATACGCGCGTCAGCCACCAAGCGCGCGGGGAATCTTCTGCCGGCGGGGTTCGAACTCGCAACCTCAGGGACGCGAATCCGACGCTTTACCAACCAGGCTATCCCGGCCTACTTGCATTGTTATTACTTGTTAATAAAACTTCCTTTCGCATAATTATAAAAATCATCATTTCTTATCATTGATTTTTAAATATCTTTTTAACTCATTTTTAATGTTTATTGATTTGCACTGGAACGCTTTTGAATCTTCCATATAAGAGGTCATTTTTTAAAGTTCCAATATATCACAAAAACTACTGACAAAAGAAGAGATCAAAAAGAATTTATTTTTAAAAGTTATTAACAATCAATGTTGCTTTTTGATAAAATCACTATGAAGATTCAGGCATTTGACCTTTCGATGGATCAAGTTTCCAATCGCCTTTTCTAAGAATGTGTCCCCCCCCCCCCTGTTGATGTGAGATGGGCCTTAAATCTCCCTTTGAAGCTCCTCATTTGTCTGGCACCATTAATTTGGCATCATAACTAATTCTTCAATTCAGATGAAAACCACTCGACTATAAGCCGCATTAGACGAAAGAAGAGAAAAGGAGCAAGGATAGCAGAAGATATTGTTCATTGAAATGCTCGAGTCACTCGAAAGAAATGGATAATGCTGGAATCCCAAACAAGAACCTGGCCGACAAACTTCCTTTTCAACTTTGAGGGTAAACGTTAAGTCATGCTCGCTCTACATTCTTTCCTTAACCCAAAGAACTTCCAGAATAATGATGTGTCAAAGGAAGAGTAAGGCCCATTTCAAATCAATGGCGGCAACGTTTTCTGAAGAAGTGATAGGAAAACTAAACCACTCGATATAACAAATCGTTGAATCTTCTTCGCTCAAAACTGTGAATATAATAAGTCTTACAGTGATAAATCTTACCGATTAATAACCGTATTGTTGGATAAGACTTTTTGTAAAAAAATCGTTTTGTTCTCTTATCCTGCATTTTTTATGATCATTTCTTTATAGTATCTTTTTCTGAATCACGTATAGAATATGCAAGATTCATTAGAAAAATTGCAGAATGATTCTAGTTTATGCATCACTTTTATTAAGTTTATTTAACAGCAATCAATAATTTTCATTCTTTATTATGTGTTTATCTGATAAATAAGCAGAAGGTTCAGTTATAAAAATTCTTTATCTGACTAAACCATAATCACCACTTACTTACCAGAAATTTCCTGTGCCATTAAAGTATAGCCGCTTTGCATTGCAATTTTTGTAACTAAGTAAAAAATATTCACCGATGAATAATCTTTCCAGTAGAGTTTTCCCTTCACAAAATTTTTATACCTTTTATACTTTTATAAAAAAAAAACGACTGCAATCTAATTATTAAATTCAATCTCATTTAAGGGGAATAGAAAAAAAAAGATAAATGATTATTTATACATTATATATAAAAAAAATTTAATTGAAAAATTTTTTTTAAGTAAATCTGTCTTTTATATTACCAGTTACATACCTCTTAGGTCTTGTGTTCAAAGCAAAGGAAGAATTGTGAAAAAATGTAGTCCAGTTCATGAGTTAGACAGAAGCAACGACCGAAGCCCATTCCTCACGATTCAATTTAATATAAGGGGGTGTGACTGTTTCTTCTATCCTCGGGAGAACGAGTCGGTGGTCTATTTCAACTATATTGGTGGTGAACTTATTACCAAAAGTTTGTGCATCGGCATAATCACTGTGCGGTTTCAGGTATTTTACATATTGATGGACAAAGTTTCCGATTTTCTCTTCGAAGAAAGTAATCGACAGTAATGTGATATGAGCCTTCTGAAGTTTTTTGAATTTTTCTTTAAGGAGAGAACTGGGAATATTAATGTCTAAACATCGCCCCCCACTAAAATGTCATTTGTTTTGCCATCTTGTTGCCTGCGATTCCAAAATCGCCCATTTCTTTCAAAAGCCATGATCAATTCATCGAGCAAGTTTTCCTTTTCGACAGTCCTGTAGCTTTCTCCCTGCTTCACGGAGAATGCGGTTTAGAGACGAGCGATTTTGCCTTTTTCTCTGAAATGAAGAACCGGCTAGGATGGCAAAATAAAGGAGGAGCTTTGAAAGAATGCTAAGAACTCATCTCAAACCACTGGGGACAAGATTCTTAGAACAAAGGATTAGAAACTTGATCCTTTAAAAGGGTGAATGCCTGAATCTTTAAGAAGATTATGTCGGAAAATAGCCGTGTTTTCGCATAATTTTTGATAAAAAATTCACCGCGTTTCTCAACTCTTATCAGAATGAAAAGAATAACGATACTTTTATATGAAACATTCAGAAGGAATTCAGAGCAAAGAAATATACATTAAAAATTTGTTAAATCATTTGTTAGGAATTTATGTTCTTTTTCCTTGTCCTTTTTCTCAAGCTGAGAATGATTTAAAAAAGAAACTATAAGGAAAGGGTCATAAATAAGGCAATAGAGGAAAACAATGCATGTTTTACGAAAAGTTTTCAATCATGTCTACTTTTTGACATTATCTCCTGGATAATTTTGTCATTTGATGATGTCAGATGAGGAATGAATAACATTCTTCGAAAAATGTTGCCCCTAATGATAGTGACATGAAATGGATCTTAATATTCATTTGTAGCTTCTCATCAGTCTTGGTTTTGTGGAAAGAATGTAGAATTGGAATATTTAAATATTTATGCTATAAATTTGGAATTTCAGCATGCTATTTGGGTTGTTGGCTTGTTTCCCGTTATTATAGCATCATCCATTTCTTTCGAAAGACTTGGTGATCATTTCATTGAACAAAATCATCTGTTGCCTTTGTCATTCCCCTCCCTTGATGGAAGGGTGAGATTGAGAGTTGAGTAGTTTTCATCTCAAATGAAGAATTGGCTAGGATGCCAAAATAATAATGCCGGACCAATGAGGATCTTGAGTGGAGAGTTAAGATCCATCTCATATGTATTACTAGCTGAATGTCTTTCGAATAGGGATTGAAAATCTAATTGATCCGATATGACAAATGTCCCAGTCTTCACGATGATTACATCGAAAGGTAAATATGACTGTTAATAACTTTCGGAAATAAATTCATCAAATGATTCCTGTACTATTATCTTTTTAAAATAGTCCAACAAAGGTAGAATTAAAAAAATGGCCCTAATGCCGTCATTACGTAGTATAGAGAAATTATTCAGCACAGTATCTACAAGTAGAACATAAATATTTTATTGCCGAATCAATCCTTGCTTTTATTAGCTTAGAACTATAGATCTCTTTCAACTTAGGCAGAAATGGTACAGAACATTTGATTAAAGTTTTGAGATTTTGTTGAATTCTTCAAGAAAAATTTCAAAATGAGAATTCTAAAAAAAATTAGGCATACTTACTTCAACAACTATAAACTTTAATAAACTTTCCAAGAGAAATTTTAAAAGTTTCTCTTGGAATTTTTTCTTGTTTTTGTAAATTATGAATTTTTGGGAACAATGCTAAGGGTCCCATCCCATAAGAAATATTAATAAACGTTATTAAATAAAATTTCTTCATTTTTTCTATTTGTGATGTGGAACTGGTTATATTCTTCTGTCGTATTAAATATACATATTTTCATTAACTATTAACTCCATGCTCAAATGAAATGCATTATGTGTTCACGACGATTTAATTTTGCAATCTACTGCATATTTCGACTTGAAGAAACCAGAGGTTTTCCCAAAACATTCTCGCATAATCTCTAATAAACATACTTGTGTATTATTAACCATATGATAGCGAACAGTAGTCATGAAAGAGCCTATTACAGTGGTTTACCTATTACCATGAAACCAAATGCGTATTCCGAATGATTTTTTTCATGCAGATTAAAACCAGAATTTTACATATAACTAAAATTATAATCATCAAATCACATTCCAGATTCTATATAATGTTACGAATCTGTAATGTTGCTTCCCAGCATAGTTGGTTCCACCATCGGAAAGAATGTTTTACAGTCATCTATATTGGACGGAGTCCTTGTGTCGCGTCGGAGGTCCCGGAGCTTGGCGACAAACTTGGCGACCATTTGACGACTTGGCGACGATTTTGGCGCCAAAATAGATTATACCCAAAACAATGAGAATTTTTCCGATCCGTCCAATAGGAACCGAGATACGCCGCGAACGTCTCTGATTGATTGAGAGGCTTCTAGCCCCGCCCCTTGAGACCTATAAAAGGAGGCGGCCGCGGCTGCCAGGGTGGTTGTAGTAGACGGTAGATCTAGATCGACGGTAGATGTAGATCGACGGTAAAGAACTGACCTTCCAGAGGTAAGCGGAGCAGCGACGGAGTGAAGCTAGTGCTGAACTAAACTGTGCGCTGCTGTCTACAGTAGAGACTTGTTGTATGCTGCTGTGTATGCTGTTGTATGCTGCACGGCTCGGCTGATGATAATCGTCTGTTGTGCTGTATATAGTTGTCGTCTTTGTGCTGTCCTGTGTGTCTTCGTGTAACTAAACGTCGTTGTTTTATTTTCTACTGCCGCCTGCTTATTGAGCGTTCTCTACACCATATAACTCCTACTATCCAAACGAACCCTGAAATTTCGTAACAATATTCAAGTAATTGAGCTTTTAAATTGCATTTGTATCTTTGAGAAAGTACTAATTGAAGACACCAACTTCTTGTTGAATTTGGCTCCAAATTTCATATTTTCCTACAGTTTAGATTTTTAACCTATGTACTGAATTTTATCGACTTGGCTTTCTTCATTTTGTATTTATTGTTATGATCTGATAGATGAACAGATACATTTCGTCTAAAAAATTTCTTTCAAAATGATAACGATCTGTAAATTTAGAATAGAGACCTTGCACCAAATTTCATTCTTCTTGCTCAAACCCCTTTTGAGTTATGGCGTTCACAGGCAGAAAGATCGAAATATTTCGAATAATGTGTTTTTCAGATTCAAGAAGACCTGCAGTGAGAAAATTCGTTAGAATCTCGAGCTCGAATTTTTCGCGATGAAAATATTTTCTAACTTCATACTTCATATTCGAGAAGGTAAAAAGAAGAATGCGATATAACATCACAGAGCGAGAGAGTTTGTTTATTATGGCACTTGCACTGACAAGCCCGCTGTTATGAAGACAGCGATTTAAGCCTGAGGGGGAACGTCTCTTATTTTTTATAGCAGCGCCAACTAGGGCCAAGAGTACGACTTTGCCACTCACGCATCATTCATTCGTTTGCACAACCCCTTTTTACAGGAGGGCACATTCACACATCTCACAGATAGAACAACAGAAGAACAACCATGCCCAAACCGAGACTCGAACCCGGGACGCCCAGATCACGGGGAAGACGCGCTACCCCTATGCCAGGAAGCCGGCAGTTTGTTTATATTAAAGTAATGTTTAGAAACAATACTAGAGGGTTTTGGAGGATGGATCTCGCAACTTTAAAACCCTAATCAGAGGGTGATGATGAGTCGACACACCACTCTCCGAGTTTTGAATCACATCGATTATAGAGTATTTGTTCCGGAAAATTTGGAGTGAGCATATATATCTGGGTCTGGAGGTTGGAACCCTATAACTAAGAAATCAATATCTAGCCGTCACCCCAGCCCTATTTAAAAATTACGGTTTGATATTAAATGATGTGGGCAATAATGGCTTTCATGCATGGAGATAAACTAATTAATTTACAGAATTTCGATAGTAAAAAAACTGCAAATTTTTATTGAAAATTTTTTTAAGCCTCAGAGAAATTTACTTTTAGAAAAAAGAATTCTAAGTATTATAGACATCAGTATATTTTATGACAGGACTCACTATACAAACTCAGATGCTGCAGTAAATTTTAATACAAGCTTGATATAATAGGTAAAGTCAGAGACTCAAAATTCAATTTTCTTAAAACTTCTCGTGTCAACAAACACAAGCTAGCTTATTCTGAATATCAAGGATTTTCAGTGTCGGGTATAGATTAAAATATTCTATTACTCTCTATCGCAATGTTTGTTCATAGCTTAACAAGACGAAATTCTTTTAAGGAATAATAGGTTTATATTGTCTAGTGTCTTTTAAAGCATGCGAAGAATATTTTAAATAAACCATGTCAGGTGAATTGATATTGCGAGCTATAATATAAATAAACAGATTATCCTATATTTTCGAATATCGTATTTTTGATTCAGTTTATTTTGTGAACTTTTGGAAAAAATGTGAACTTTTATTTAATAAAAAAATATAAGTTTTGAAGAACATCTTACTAATTATAACTTATAGAACTGGTGAACTTTATAAAATTTCACTCTTGCTAATTTTTTCAGCAGTGAATCTATTAGCACAAAGGACATAAAGAATATTCTGAACATCATTTACAGCATAACTCTTTATGCCAAGCAAATACTTTTCCTAAAAGAACCAGCCCTCGGGACAGATCCATACGTTAATAACGCTTTATTTAAATAAAGTATAACAAATCCATATATAATTTATTTAAAACTAGCCGCCTTTGGCGACCAGCTGGTTCGCCAATCTTAATACACGTTAAAATTTTAATAATTAAATATTTTATAGAACTCCTATTTTAATTGCTTCTTCATTAAAATATTTTAAAACTTCAAATTTTAATAGTCATATAATTCACTCATATTATTATAAAGGCCTTCGGCCATAACGTAATATGTATCTCTCTCATTTTCTGTTAGCTCCCGTAGAATTTATGCTTTAAATTAAAGTGGAAATGATTAAACTGCAATAAATATAATAATATTTTTTTTATTGAAACAAAGCATTTTTTTTAAATATGAGTACTGAAAACAGAGTCGCTGAGTATTTAAACCTTATGGCCACTAAAGAATATTTTTCTTAATTTATATAATATCTCAAGACGTTTTCAACAAAATTTTCTCAGATTCATCATAAACAGATCGTTTAATTAACAAAGTTTAGTTTCAAATGCATCAAACACTAAAAAAATAAACAGAATCGTTTGAAATAATCTGTCGAAAACATATTAAACCATCAAAACCAAATCCGAATCCGTTGAAAATATTTGTCAACAATCAGAACACAATGCGCATGCGTGAATTTTCAACGCCAATTATGCTAAAGCAAATGCGCGAATTTTCTACTCCAGTTTGGGTAACGCTATGCAGATTAGAAATTTTTAATTTCCTTTATTTTGTTTTATTTTAATTCGAAAGTACTTCAGAATGAATCTGAAAGATCGATTCATTAACAATGTTTAATTTTAAATGCATCAAACATTAAGAAAATAAATAGAATCGTTTCAAATAATCAGCCGAAAAATCTTAAGCCTAGCTTCATGACTGTTGGGGGAAAAAACTGAAGCCGTACTCATTTGGCGATAGGAAAAATGAAAAGATTTTTTTGGCGTGAAAGTTAGTTTTTAATTAATAATTAAAATTCTAATTAAAAATTAAAAAAAAGGGCTATCCTATCTTTTCAGTTAGATCAAACTGCACACGGTGTGCAAATTTGATTAAAATCGGTTAAGTAGTTTAGGAGTCCATCGCGGACAAACAACGTGACACGTAATTTATATATATTAAGATAATAATAAGATAAAATCATATTAGATGTCTAATTTATCTAAGATACCTAATTTTCTTCAAGGAGGTTCCTTAAACTATAAATGAATAATAGCCATAACTTATTTTTACACATTATCGCATTTTAATTGTTTACAGTTTATTTTTAAAAATCAGAGGACCAAACTTCCCAGTTTTCGAAAAGAAAATGAATCTAAACGTAAATCGCATTTCACCGAGCCCGATTTGTAATTCAGATTTACGAAGTTTCTAACCACTTTTCACTTTACTCTAGATAATAGAAAATTATAAGTCTTCCATTTTAACCCTTTAAAGAGTCATTTTTTTTCTAATCATATTATGTTAAAATATTTTTAGGCTTGAAATTAGAATAAGAAAAGGGATTCATTTAGCTTATTAGATAAATTTAATTTGATTCATTAATTCATTTGGTTAATTAATAATTAAGTAACAATCCAAGACACATCATTTTGTGTGAGATAAAGAACTGAAGCATCTAAGTTTCTGAATTTTTAAAAAAAAATTGTCAGAACTTATGCCAACCTACATAATTTCATACAAAGATTGATAAATTTGGTGGGAAGCATACTTCCCATGGCCCTAGAAAGGGTTAATATGTTGATTGTGGGCCACCCTGAGAATCTTCAATCAAGAAATATGATCGATTGTCAAAAGTATCAATAATCGGAATTTTCCATCGTATCGAAGAATGATAAAGTTTGGATTTTATTACTCTCTGGCGATGCGGATGATAAAAGTTTCTTATTCCATATTTTATACAATGAATCAGTCAATTACCATAATCTGGGAACATTCTTATAAAGTTTTCCAATTTTTTGAAATATTGATATGTGTGTGTTGGTTGAGATATTTCAAGAAAATCATTATCTTTACTGTTTAAACTTTAATGGAAAAAAATGGCTCGTATAAGTGTGATTTAGTTAAAGAAATGTATTGGAATTGGGTGTTAAATTATGCGAAATAGAAACAAATGAAGTTTGTCGTTTCAGCGCGAAACATGAATAATTTAGAAATATATTTATATAGAACGAAAAGAATAGATAAATTAATATCGAATTAAAATTTTTAATTATAAAAAAATATTTTAACACAAAAATATTTTTACATTTTTCTTCAGAATACTTTATTAAGCATATTTTTAACATCATTCTTAATTTGTTTTGAATGAAGGGCAAAACGTGAAGTATTGTAATCATCATAGTTTTAGAATCAATGTAATCATCAATAGTTTTGGAATAAAGTCAGTCATCCTATCTTTTCATTCAAATCGAAGAAGGGCAATGGAGAAATTACTTTTTCTCCGTGGGTGAGTAGTGAAAATAATTTTATATCGAGAAAATTTTTGTTGATAATATGATAAAATTTTATATTAATTATTGCAAAGACTTTCAAGATTCCACTTTGTCTCCGTTATTTAATTTCATATATAATAATGGGGGAAGGACAAATAAATATAATGTATATCATATTTTTCAGATTCCGAGAAATGAAAAAAGTTTAAAATCATCAAAATTTGTGTGTCGAATATTTGGAGATTACAATATCTTTTCGTTGTATAAAATATGAAAGAGAAATTAATAATTTAAATAAATATTTTCCTATTCAGAAGCTAAATACGTTAATATGAAAGCCTTTTTATTTGTTTATATCATTTTACATTTGTGATATTAATAGCAAAGATAGTTCTTAAAAGCTTTACTGAATGTTACTTCCTATGATACGATTATTAATTTGCAATGTTGTTTTCTTGGAAAGTTAATGTTGTTGCTGAAAGAGAGAGTTACAGATATTCTTAATAAGTGCCGGATCATCGAGTCCATTTTCTAGTGATTAAACATGGCGACGAAATGAAAAGAATTATAGTAATATCTGTATTAGGAGCAAAGTGTCAGATATCTCCTAGGAAATACGATACTCTGTTGGAATATTTTAAAAACCAAAGTGAGCACACACGGAGTCTTTTCTCTCTGGTGTGTTAATTGTTGAAATCTACGGTTGTGTTATGCGGAACAATGTGTACTAATAAATTAGCGATTTAATATGCTGTTAGTATCTATTGTACTATTCATTGTATATTTAACTGTTTTTCTTCCATTTGTGCTCCTTATTTTCCAGAATATTCTAAGAATAAAGCGTCATCTTTCATTATCTAACATAATGGTTCTCTTTTACTTTTATAATTCGCATGCAATTGTTTTTTGTTGTTTTTTTTTTTGATATTGTTACGAAATTTCCGGGGTTTGTTTGGATAGTGGAAGTTATATGGTGTGGAGAACGCTCAATCACCAGGCGGCAGTAGAAAATAAAACAACGACGTTTATTTACACGAAGACACACAGGGTAACACAAAGACGACAACTATATACAGCACAGAAGACGATTATCTTCAGCCGAGACGTGCAGCATACAACAGACTCTAATGCAGACAGTAGAACACAGCTTAGTTCAGCACTCACTTGACTCCGTCGCTGCTCCGCTAATCTCTGGAAGGCCAGTTCTTCTGTCGATTCCGACTACTCTACTCTAGCAGCTGCAGCCGCTTCCTTTTATAGGTCTCAGGAGGAGGGGTTGAACGCCTCTCAACCAATCAGGAACGTTCGAGGCGTATCTCCGTTCCTACTGGACGAATCGGGAAAATTCTCTGTTTCGGGTATAATCTATTTTGGCGCCAAAGTCGCCAAATTCGTCGCCAAGTCGCCAAAGGGTCGCCAAGTTTGTCGCCAAGCTCCGGTACCCTCCGATGCGACACCGGACTCCGTACAATACCGATGACTGTAAAACATTCTTTCCGATGGTGAAACTAACTATGCTGGGAAGCAGCATTACAGATTCGTAACAATATGATTTCAATAATTTTCAGATAAACCTTTGAATGATATGAGGACAAATCTTAATCTTTTCTTCAGTGAATTTTTGAATGACCGATTTCCCTTGC
Organism: Argiope bruennichi; assembly: GCF_947563725.1. Classification (NCBI taxonomy): domain Eukaryota; kingdom Metazoa; phylum Arthropoda; class Arachnida; order Araneae; family Araneidae; genus Argiope; species Argiope bruennichi. Next base: position 101,667,319 of record NC_079160.1, on the reverse strand, counting down.
TAACCAATTGTAAGTTCTGTTCTTATAGGTATACATAAAAAAGTAGATGAACATAACATTTTCTTCTATATGGGGATGTCTATTGTTTCCGAAAGTTTTTTTCTGTCATCAGTTTTCTGATCCTTTCGTTGACATTGATTGAATACGGTTTTCTTCCGAAATAGAAAGAGAAAGCAAAGAGATGGGCTTTTAGTGGTGTTACACTAGGAATCGTCTCTTATCTTTCTTATTTATTCAATTATCTTTGCAGATATCTCAACCAAAAAAATCTTGAAAAAAGCTTTTAATCGAGTTGAGAGCATCTGAGAAGAACTGACATTCATAAAATGCACTTGCTATAAAAAATAAATATTAAGTACGTCAAATTACTACTCACATTTTCTTTTAAATAATACGTTCACCAAGAACATAATAATAATTTGTATTTTACCACAAATTTTGTTGTAAGATAAAAGTCATCGAAAGAATCGAGAACGAGAAATCCTCGTGAAGGAAATAAATTAAGACAGTATCTTAGAAATGCAATTTTATCGGTATATTAAAAAATAAAATTTTATAAATTTTTCTTTTTATTTTAGTCTTTAATTTGCAACTCAATGTTTCAAATGGTATGTTGTCCTGGAACCAGTTTTTCTTAGATGTCCTACTAGGTGACATTACTTGCAATGAATTAAAATTTTCGAAATAAATTTAATTTAAATATGTCAAGTCTCAGATTGTTTAATTGATTTTTTTAAATTTTTTATATTAAGATACAAAAAATTAAAAACATGGGAAAAAAGCTTTTCATTGAAACTACTCATTTTTTTCCCAAACAAAAGTTTCATTTTACATACTTTTGGCTGATAATACTTAATTATTTTGACGGTAATTATTTACATTGTGTTCAAAATTATACCGAAGAAGTAATTTTATTAATTATTTAAAAAATACCTTCCAAAATTAATTTTTTAAAAGAAAATTTCTTTGGAAGAAAAAGTATGAAATGACTTAATGATTAATTTTCATTGCTATAAAATGCTGATTTTGGACATTAACTTCAAAATAGGATTTTCATTTATACTTTTATAAACTTTTTAATTGGCACTTGAGGTAACTTATAGTAGACTGGTTCAATTCAATTTTTACTTTTTCAATTATACCAAATAGCATGATAAATGCAGTCTTTATGTAGAGTTTATCAAGTATAGAAAGCCAATATTCTCGTCAAAAAAGATGATCGCCGATGGCGGCTAGTTTTATACATTTTTTAAACCTGTTGATTACTCATGCATTCGTACATTACATATGCTTCAAGTCACATTCTGCTAAGATGTTATAAAACATGGCAAAAAATAATTTTAAAAGTAGTAAATACAATTTACATAACACACTGGCACAGGCTCAGAGATATTAAATTCACCTAATACAACTGTCTTATCAATGTTTATCTCCACAAAGAAGCACGCTCTTTCGCCTCTTCCCTTCTGGCATTTATTAATTAACTTATTATTCCCCGAGACGGTTTCGGAGTTTCTTGCAACTTTCCCAGCATTCCTTGGGAAACTGATGGCATGAGGTTACTTACTACTCACGCTATTATAATAGTCTCCTTCGTATTTCAAGAATGAAGGAAATTGGGTTAGGAATTTCTCAACGATAAAACAAATTAACTCCTTGCTTGTTCTTGTAATATTTATGTAATTTTCTCAGAGTTATGAACATAAAATGGTCGAGGAACAGAGTAAAAAAATTTAATTTTTACTTTTTTTACATTTTGATTAGAATACATATTTTATAGCTTAAATAATTTTTTTGACTTCAAAGCGAATTGTTGTCCTTTTAGAAGGTTCTAGTAAAACAATATCAATTTTTATATCAATTTTGAAAAGAAATTATATGTATTATTGTTTCAGAGGATGAAAATAAAATTATTAATCTGATATAATTACCATGGTAACACATTAAAGAGAGAAAATTTAAAAACAATTAATGCAGAAATGATTACTTTAAAATGGTTTTCTTCTAACAAATTTGGAATAATTTCTAGCAGTTTTGATTAAGCGCAATCTTCTCTATGAAAATAAATTCCCCCCCCCCACACACACACACATACATGAACACAAACTGATAATAACAATTGAACAACTGAATAAAATGTTAATATTTTTTTTAAGTTAAAGAAGTTAAGTAATCAATCATTCGATAAATATTTTTAAAAACTGAAGAAATTCTTATCCTTTCTATTTAGAAGATGAGAAAAAGTTCTAATCTCCAAAAACATTGGATCTCTGGATGTTAACGAATCGCCGTGTTTAAGACATCACGAGTCCGAAAACTATATTTTCGAAAATATGTCTTTTCTGCTAGTTGGGCTGTAAAAACAATAACTCAAAACTATATTGACTGATTGATAAAATTTAGGCATGCTTAGTTAAGATCAAAGTATTTCTTTATTTCTATAAGAATTTGAACAAACTCTGTCGAGAAGAAGTACTTTCATGTCCTTTCCGGTGAAACAATGTCTCTAAAAATGCGAAGAGCTACATGGACGCAATTTGGTATATAGGATTATTCATCAGAACTGTTGACTAAAATTTGTACAAAATCTGCCAAAAAGAGATCATTTGTTGACATTTGCAACCATGATAACTCAACAGCACAATGACTTTGTTGAAAGTGAAATGTGGTCTTTAGGGTAAAGGAAAATCTTTAGGACAAAATTGTAGATGTATGCCAAAGTTTCATTCGTTCGAATGAGTAGAATGCAATCAAAATTAATATAATTTCTCCATTATATTATGGAACACAAACCGTGCCATACGACGTCGCAATGCGAGGAAATCGGAAGAAGGGAAGGGAGGGGAGAGACAGCACTAGAAATTGAGAATTAGTATATCCTTACAGGGTCTTCCACTTCCTTCCTACTTAAGCTCATCACCTTTAATTGCTCATGGGATACATAACAAGATAGTACGCGCACATGAAAGAAGGCATTAGATTGCTAAAGTATACAAATCGAAGGGAAAACTTGTATGTTGATTTTGAATATTGCCTTCTATTTCCTATTTATCAGTTATAGGCAATAAATAAGAAGATAATTTTGCTATTTACTTATTTCATACAATATATCTTTTTACAACCTTACCACTTACATGTTTTTAAAGCACGAATTTTAAAAAGTTTGCTCTCATCTGATATTTACTCTTATGTTTAAGGGATCCATTTTTTTCTAGCAAACATTGAGAATTAAAAAGGACTTGCTTTAACAAAAATCAAGTTAGAATAAACATTACCAAAGTAATTGATTGATTTAAAATGTTATCGAGAAGAGAACGAAATTTCTCTTTAGTTGTGGCAAGGTTTAGATAACGCTTAAATGGGTTTAAAGTGCGTTGTAAGATCTTTTCCAAATTCAACTATATGCAGAAAATAGACGATTGTGCAATAAACGATATTGTAGCGAAAATTATTCCTTACGACCAAGTACCGATGGCTCAATCGGCTGAACGAGCATCTCGTAGCGGAGCGGAAGGTTGCGGGTTTGAATAAAAGCGAGGCGAACTGTCAAAAATTTATTATTAGTTCGCTTTATGTTTATCATGTTCGCTTTATGTTTATTATGCAAATTTATGTTAATTATTCTGATTTGTTATTTATGTAAATTTCCAATTTTCTGCGGGCCTTCAAATTCTAGAAGGTTCTTCAACTGTATATAAGTAGTTTCACAATTGGTTAGATTGTTATTAAACTCTTCAGTTGATCTTGAGTGTGTTCATTTCTATTGGACTTACTACGTTCACCTCATTTACGTGACAATATCATGAAAAAAGAGACAAAGAAAAATACCATCAATTCTTGTCAGATGATACTGGCAAGATACCCGCCCAAGTAAAAGCCAAATGGGGAAAGATAGACCGCCATAAAGCAATCCATTCGTTAGGAAAGGCCGAAAGAAAATCGTCTATCACCCAATAGAAAAACCGAAGACCCGAAGCCTAAATTCACCCTAAAGTCTTTTAAACAATAAGATTAAATAGTAAATAAAATAAGGAAACAAATTAATAAATATATAAATATAAAACAGAATTCTACTCGGAAAATATGTCGATATCCATGTTTATTGATGCCTAGGCTCTGTCTAGTTCTGTAGACAATAAGTTTTCAGCAATAAGAATGGCAGAGTTCCTGAGAAGTTGGAATTTTAATAAGGTTCCCAATTCGATTTCCATTCTATCAGAATGCTACCATTATTCCAAAGTTTACACTTTTTGATAAGATGTGAAACATACCCACAGAGAAACACTTATCATCTTTGCCAAACACTTTGCTTTGATGTGCATTAAAAGAATTGAGAATCTGTATTCTTTGAGTAATATGAAACGCATTTTATTAACCAATTATATCATCCGAATGATACTAATATGATTTCGAATAACTGATAAAGTTTAAGAACAATTCAAAGAATAAACTGTTGCGTCCTTCATTTGACCCACTTCATTCTTGTACTCCTTATTAAACTATGTAATTAACTAGATGTCGCAATGGTCTAGAAAATTTCAAAGAACAATCACTTCATTTAAATTCCTTTAAAATGCAGAAGTCCAGAGAAGCGAAAGCGAATTTCTTCGCTTCTGATGTCAGAGGATTAACCGGATCCGTTATGTTTCGGAAAAGACGGGCGATAATTGAATGCGACTGAATTCTCTCTCTTCCTCAGCATCTTCTGCAGGAACTTCATCTGAGAAAATTTTCCAGAGTTAAATCTCCTGCAACATTAAGAGCCGAAGAAATTCGCCGAGTTAATGAATGGAAATGAAGACACGATTTCTTTTATTTCATTACACTCGCCAGCTCTCCTAATTAACGGTTTGCAAATGAAGATTTTATGCCAAGGAATGTCCATAAAGAAAGAATGGTGAAAGTCAACGGTGCCGACAAGGAGATTTTAACACTGTAATTGTGTTTTTTAACAGAGTAAATTCGATAATATATCAAGCAATGGCTCTTCAGACCTATTCAACATGGTTTTTTCCTGAAATGTCAGCTTTGTTTCATAAGGAACAATTTAGCTCTGGCAAAAATTGGTGAAAGATAAATATCTTTCCATTTTAGGCATTCATTTACTATAACTTTGTAAGAGAGAAAAGATTCAAATGTTAGATAATTAGCATTGAATAATGATTGCTTTCTGATTTTTAATTTCCGATTTTGAAATATGTCCATCGTAAATTTTTCAGATTTTAATTTACATTTTGTCCAACACATATTAGAGGTTAAAATTCTGCTCTAATTTCAAAGATTTCGTATGGAAATACGAAACCTGTATACCTTTATATAATGATTTAATAATAGTGTAAGTCAGCCATCTAACTCTCCGACCCGCCACGAAGGCACACGGATTTAAACCATAGAAACTGAATGACCGGACCGCCGCAACAGCAACATTGGCGGAAACTGTGGTTCAGTCCTAAAGGACGTCACCGGCCATGGTACAACCCTCCCCGAAGGAAATATGTCCCGTCATCGATGGGAGGAGTCAGATGCCCCACCTATTAGTGTACCCTCCAGGGTGGCGAGATCCAACCACCATGCCGGAAGCATCTCATCCTCATTTCGAGGTGCCCCCCTGGGGGTTATTTGATAACAGTGTAATAAATTTATCACAATTCATAAATAATCATGTTATTTCCAAAGTTATTTTGTAAAAATTTAGGCATCACGAATTCTTCCGTGCTTTGCAATCATATTAATAGGTGATAATTTTAATGATAAATAAGTTTAAAGAATGAATCAAACAACCATGACTTTAATCATGACACTTTTAAGAATAAATGAAGGCAAATTTAGAAAAAAAATCTTGAAATAATTGTGAGTTTTTTATAAAGGTTCAAATAAAAATAATCAACATCATGTAAATTGTTTTAATCAAATAAAATAAAATTTTAATCATTTTTGTGATAATTTTCGAAAATTTTAATATAATCTATTCAATTTAATAGAAAGAAATGAATGCCATTAAATTCAATTCAATTAAGAAAAGATTTTTTTAGATAAATTTTATTCGTAGCTTAGAAATTTGTAAATATTTTATTTACGGGTCTGTTACTTCTAGATTTTACTATGATCAAAAATTTTGAAATCTTTTACTCAGTACTTTTTCTTTATAGAAAACAATACTACCAGACAAATTTATCGTTTGTTTATTTTGAAATTTTTCCGATTGTTTATTTTCTTTGGTTTTGTTAATTGCAATGAATATATCGTTTTTCCATCTGCATTATCTTATTCTTTATTCTTGATGAATGTCTTCACTTCATCAGATGTCGAATTCAATCGGTTGGTAAGTAAAAAAGATTGGATTAGTATAAATGTTAGATTCACATCAAAGAACTATACCTCGAAACTATTATTTTCAAATGCCATGAAAAGCGCTTTCTATCTTTCTCAAGGTCCACAATTTTATGGAAAAGGAGGAATCATCCCTTTCAGGAGAATATGCGAGAGAGTTTCGGAGAGACTACAACCACTGTTATCATGTTTATATTATTCCTTCAACAAAGAATTTCTATGCAAATTGGGACAAATAATAAAGCAACGCTATTTTAATAGCCTTACATCTGTTCTGTTGATTATATACATGAACTTTCATAATGGAATCAAGTCCCATGACATCATAATCCATTAAAACTGAAGTGTCTGAGCAGTTTATATTAAATTGAATGTTGTCTTTTCCAGTGATGCAATTTCATTTTTTCTGTTTCTCTATGTGAACAGTCACAAAAAAAAATTAATACGCAGGATGTTACTTCTCTCATTTTCAATACGGAAAGAAAATCGTGCGATTAAATATTTGGTGAATTGATAGAAATGGCTTTATTTTTTTTTTTTTTTTGTAATGATAAAAGCTGCAGATAAGAATTCTTAAGATTGTCAAAACTTATAAAAGAATTGTATGATAGTTGAATTGATATCATAAAAAAAGATTTAAGAGATTTAATTTTTTATTAAATTTTTAAATGGACACTAATATTATCAGGAGGTTATTGTTGAAAATTTTAAAAATATCTCATTTGGTCCTTAATTGATTAAAACTTAAAAGGCCATTTAGAAATGCATATATCATCATCAAAAGTATGTGTATGTTAAAACCAATAAATCTAAGCCAAACGGTTTGTTCGTACAGTGCTGACATTGGTACTGACATATATATTCTAAATTATTCTCTTACAGATTTTATAAGCTTAAAATCAGCATAAGCGAAGAATTCTAGAAATTTTCCCTCTATTAATTTCATACTCGTGATTCGCTCTATTAATATAACGTAATTCTCTAGCGTACATTTTCTACCAAATCGTATAAATGGATATCAATAATAAAACATAAGTACATAAATGTTTGTACTTAATAAAAAATAATATGTTGAAGCGAAAAATTTCAGTTGTACAATATGAAAAGATATCAAAAATTAGGGCTACATTTAGAAGGATTCGCCTGCATTTTTCTTTTAATTTCAATCATTTACAATGATTCAATCTAATATTATCCATTTAATTCCATTTACTCTCTGAAGTATTCTTTTTTTATTTACTATTCTCTAGATGTTTCGTCTACACAAAGAAGATAAAATGGCGCAATTGGGAGACCTCATCCTCAGCTGTGCATCAATCCATCATCACAGACAACTTTCCTGGCCACAGGAGAATTGAGTTTTCACTGAGACCACACTGCCTAAGAAAAAGAATTCCTTTTCGTCACGATTAAGATTGAGAGTGGATGCTTGGATATAATGATACCTATTTGGGGCTCGAGTATTGCCTTGTCATGATAGGGAACTATCTATCTTTTCCTATAATGTATTAGTTTATTTCCTGACATCTGCTTATTTCTGTTAGTTAGAATGTAAACGATGCTCAAAATAATATCACAATTAGGGATTGCAATATCGGACCAAAATTTCAATACCGGTATTCGGTATTTTTTAAATCTTAATACCGGGATACCGGTTTTAATACCGGTATTAGAAATTTTGGAAAAAGAAAGAAAACGCAGGTGTTTCTTTTTTTATTTGCCAGTTTTGTTAGAGAGTGTAAATATCACAAAAAATAATTTGTAACTTATAAATTATAACAGTGTATAATCACAAAAAAGTAAAGAAACATCTTATTTATTTAAATCACAAAAAAAGTGTAAATATCACTATTCAGTTTGTGGTACTATTACAAAATGTTGAAATGTGATCTAAAAAAACGTAATGCATCCATTGTACTGTCATTAAGCCTGAAAAGTAATTTTGTGTAAAAATTACCAGCTGTCGAAAACGCTCTTTCGGCATCTACGCTAGTTGGTGGTACTGTTAGCAATGCACGATATACTTATTCCAAGTATTTACCTCTAAATCCCTCATCTTCAAATAAATCGATTTCTCGTCGGATGGTTTTGGATGTAGCTGATTTCTGTATTGTATTTTGGTTCGTTGAAATTTTTTTTATTTATTGCTAATTCTAACTTTTTTCAAGAGACAATTCCTTTTCACTATCGACAGTAGGGACATCATAATCTTCGATAATTGAACCGAATTCTGAATATGGATAGGTATGTGGGGAAAAAAATTTTTGAAGCTTTTCTCTAACTTAATCAGATTTGAATTGGTTATTTTCTTTTCTTCTTTTCATTTTCATTTTTTAAAATCATTAGAATTATGTAAATACCATAAGACATTTTCTATTTCGGTATGCCTTTCTTCTGTGCGATTTTTCAATGTAATATAGTTGGAATCCGAAGTTTCTATATCCACAGTATTTGGATTCTTCTGTTCTTTATATTTTTGGTATAATACATCTATTACTCCTAATTGAATTCCATGTGCATAGCACAAATGCTGATTTGCACCAATCAACTTTCCAACTTTTTTCATAATTTTTGCTCCATTAGTCGTTATGGATACAATATTTTCTTTCAGGGATAATCCATGTTTCGCTAATTTAGATTTAAGCAATTAATTAAGCCATTAATTAGCAAATTAATTTCGCCCGTTAGGGAAACATAAAAACAAAAAAGTATACTATATTGCTATGTTCGCAATACCTGAACATATAGTGGAGGCAATTTTAAAAATGTCTAGTAAATACCGAAAAACCGGTATTTAAACTTGTGAATACCGGTATTGCAAAATTGTACAAATGGCTCAAAATACCGGTATTCGGTATCCCGGTATACCGGTATTGCAATCCCTAATCACAATACAATGCTGTTAATATCTGCAAATGCCTTTTCTTTTCAAATGAGGATATCTTTGAAATTTAGATACTATATGCCTTTGTCAAATTCTTTCTGTAAATTGCTTGCAAGTTTGTTTCAAATTATCTACTGATCTCAATTATTTATAAATGAATTTTATTTTTGCCGATCAAATGATATTTTAAATATTTTGGTTGATTTTTGCCAATATTTGATGACCATTTTTGTTTAAAATGCGAATTTCACGGAAAATGAAATAACGATACAATTTCTATTATTACTACAAAGAATGTACTCGCTTATTCGTCAGGGTGTTGTGTATGTTGGACTCTACAGACCAAACTATTTAAATTATATCTCTTAAATTTGGTTTATACATATTTTTTGGGTTGGTTGGGATAAAAATACGAATCGCAGAGTGATTTAAAAAAAATTGCTTAGAATTTAAATCGATTTAGAGCAGGCATATTTGGAATGCTTATATGCAATAAAAGAGCATGTTATTAAGACGGTACCATTTTAAAGTCTATAAAAAATTCATGCTTAAAATTGCTCTTTTGCAGATATAATGGACATAAAATTATGCATAAGAGATTTAATTGCAATTAAATGAAATTGCTAAAATGAATTACATTCTAATAAAGGCTTTTAATGGTGTGACACCTTTGCAAATACGCACATTATCAGTGTGACACCTTTACGAAGCACATAATCAGTGTGTTCCATACTTCATCATCCTTTTTAGTTTCGTGATATAGTAAAGATCAGCATGTATGCATCCTGGACTTCTTCCATTGACCATTTGACACCAATTTTGGTACCATTAATGTCATTGACAAATTTAATTGACATTTAATATAATGATGACAAATTAAATATCAAAGACACATATCTAATTGAATTTATTTTGGTCGATGTGTTTTGAGTCGTTACATTACCTTATACATAATTAAACTCAAAGGTTGTCAATCTTTGGATGGATTTCTTCTACAATTTCATCTACATCCAGAATTCTCGGGGAAATTTCAGACGCCAAAGTTTACCCATTAGCTCATTATCTTTTTTATTTATCATATTTTCTTACATAATGGTAAATACATAAGCAGATTTCTGCCTTAGTAGATAAATAAAAAATAAATAATATTCAATCGCTGTGTAAAATATAAACCTTCAATTTCGACAATAATTGTTAAATAACTCGAGTGAAATATCATCATATTATGAATTTCACAAACATTTATTATTAACGAATCAGTTTCACAAAGTTTTACAAATTTCGTCCATACAACGACTATTATAAACACCACATACACATACAAATTATTATTATTATTATTTGTTAAAATAATAATAAAAAAATTAAAGAATAAATTCACATAAAATCACAGAAAGCATAGGCGACTGCATAGGAAGAATATATAATTAATATTTGCCTTGGTAAATGACTATATGGTCAAAATAGTTTCTTTTTGGCCTTATCCAATTACTCCACAATCGGGTCAATTGGTTGAGAGACTTTTATTCCAAGGCTAGAAAAAAGTAAAACTAGAGTGTTTCCTCCTGCTCCATCGCGCATTTCCACGTTTCATAGCTCCGACTGGTGAAGGAAATAGATGTTAAAAAGATGTTACAGCAGCTTTTGGGAATTACGAAAGATTCCTGATTGAATAGATCATTTTTTCTCTATTAAACAATAAAAACACAGCCATCAAACGACAGCTGTTCATAATATATTATTATATTCAGTATTGCTTTGTAGCAAACGATATTTTTCCTTTAAATATATTAATATATCATAAATAACAAAAATATTTTTTCTTCCACATATAAGTAAATCGTTTGATATTGAAGCAATAATCTAAAAATTATTGCTAAAAAGATTGTAGTTGAAATGTTATCAGAAATATTTGTTGAATAATTAAACAATTTTAAAATCATATTTCCTGTTAACAATTGAAATTTTAAGAGATATTTTTATGCTTTTATGTGTTATTTTTATGGTATATCGTATAATTTTTTGTTTGGACCTTTTGTCCAAACTACTTTATTTTCTGAAAGTTTCTTTCGAAACTGCATTATTTTGCTGTTACGAATTCTGTAATCTGTCTCTATGAATTCATCATAAAACATTTTACTGTAGGCAAATGTTACTTCTCTGGTTGTAGGAGACTTCCCTGGCTTGTAATTTAAAGAGATTAGAATGAATTACCGATCATCCTGCATAGATGGATCATAGTTCCACCGATAAGAGTTATTTCCTGGTTTGATAAATGTTTTTAAACTTAGCTGTTGTTGTTTTTGTCACTGTCAATTACATCTTTATTTATTTTTTTATTTGAAAAATTCTGTTTTTTTATAAGAAAAATAAAATATCCATTAAACCATTATTTTATCATTTCTCAGAAACTGTCAATTCTTTCAAAAAATATTCAGATACAACAAAAATTCAACTATATCATCAGTGATCGATCATTCCCAAACAATATTTATTATTTATTTACAACATTAAATTGAAAACAGATATGGTTTCAAACCTATTACAGCAAAAATATTTTACGATGAATTATATTTTTCACTGCACTAATGGTTTTTATTGGCATATAATCTTTAAAATAAAGGAGCTCATCTTCTCAGATTCCATAAAACTGCTTTTGTTCCTAACTATTAAATTTATTTAATATCTTTATTGAAATATATCGTCGAAATTTTTGGAATCGTAAGAAAATATCTTTCTTTTTTGTAACAAAATTAGAAATCGTTTGGTCTGTTATTAATTCAAGAATTCTTTTTATTGGATGGAAGTTCATATTTATCGTCTGTGAATAGTCTTTTAATAATAAAACAGTGGTTTTTAGAATAAAAAAACCAGATAATTTATTTTTAAGAATTACTCAATACTGAATTGATTTTAAAGAAGAAACATGAAAGAAGACATTTTTCTTTATAATGTTTTATGAATCATTTTTGCACTTTCTTTAAATAGTTGTAGCCAAATATTTTTGAGGAATGATTCAAAATAAAGAAAATACTGTATATTTTCGCAACTCAAAGTCTTTGTTTAATATAGAAAGTTATTGATAAATTAAGAATTGTTCATAAATTGCTGTTACTGGAATATATTCGTCAGAGAAATGAAAGATATCGGTTTGATACAAATATTTCTTATTTGAAATACTTAAATATCGAATATTAATTAATTCTTAATATTTAATTAAGAAATACTAATTCTTATTTGTGTAATTAATACGAACAATGTAAGTTGTTGAGAGATCTAATATTAAAATAGTGATTCTGTCAGTAATGACCGCCTTAAGACAGCTATAACTTTAGAAGTAAATATTAATAGTGTTAAAAGTTTATTTTCCTTTAAGTGGGAATTTCTTTATCCATAAAGTTTACGAATACTCAAATCAAAACTAATCACTCAATTCAAATAGAAAATAAATGATGATTAAATAACAGACAATACAAACTAGTATGTTTAAATGAACAATAAAATGATAAATTTATGCAGAAAGTTCTTGAGATGTTTATAATATTGTAAAATCATTACATAAAAGAAAATGAAAGCATGATAAAAGTCAATTTCGAAACCACAGAAATCCACGGTAATGCAATAACAAATAAAAACAATTTCCAAAGAAAATTAGAAATATTTGCCAACTAATTAATAAAATCTGAATGAAACAAACCGTGATCTATTAGCAGAAAAAATTACTTTGTCAAATACAATATTTAAAAAAAAAAGAAAATTAAAAGAAAGAACACATCTGGATAGAACTCAGCTCTATCCATGTGTTCATAAAACACTTCCGGCTATCCAAAGAGATCCCCTTTAGGATTAATTGCAAATTTATATAAAAATTAAAACTAATTATAATTCATGGTTGCTATTAAAAAAAGTTAGAAAGAAGCCAAAAAAGAGGATACAATTCTAGGAAACTTTAGAAATAAGAAAGAATAAAATATTTATGTATGTATTAAATGTAAAATAAAGTCCTAATGTTCGAACTGAAATTGTCTTATTTCAGTTCGAACAGAGCATTTGATTCTAATACTAGAAGACTAGTTCCGTTGAAAATAGAAGAATAGAGCTTTTAAAACGTGTGAGAAAACGATTTTTTTTCATTGTATTTATACTTGTATTGACTATAATATTTCTTTTTACGAACTAAGTTAAACTTAATCATGCGCATTGTTTCACATCGGAGTAAATTGCTTTGTATGCAAGACTCGTAAACAAAAGTGTAAAAAGATTTTAGCTTATTTATCACTTTTATTAAATTTATTTAACAACAATAAGTGAGTATCTGTATCTTTACTTTACGCAATTGATAAATAAGGTTCAATTTTTTAAAAAAATTATTGTCTGATTTAAACATAATCATTGCTCAGAAAGTTCTACTTTTTGAGAAATTTCTTGTTTTAAAAAGGTAAAGACACATTACATTGCCATATTTCTTAGCAACAAAAATTCTCAGACGATTAATTTTTACACTTGAGTTTTACTTTCAAAATGTTTATTCCTTTCATATTTTTTATAAAAACATCGATTGCGACATATCAAATTCAACTTTATTTAATAGGAAAGGAAAAACAGATAAATAATTATCTATACATTATAACTAACTGAGAAACATCTTTAAATAAAAGACAATTTCTGAAATAAAACAATTTTTTCCATCACCAACTACATAACCTTTAGGATTTGTGATCAAATCAAAGAAGAAGTGAAAGAAATGAAGTCCACTTTACGAAGAAGATAAAAACATTGACCGAAGTCCATTCATCTCAATTCGATCTAATATAAGGGAGTGACTGCTTCTTTCTTCGGGAAAAAGAGTCAGCGGTCAAATATTTATCTTCATATTAAGAGCTGGTATCCACAAACAGGTGGGCCGTAAGTTTTTCCAGCACCGATGCACCATATAAAAGACAAAGTAGAGAACAGAATGAATTTATCACCAAAAGCTCGCGTATCGACATAATTGCCATGAAGTTTCTGACATTTATCCTATTTGTGGACAAGGTTTCCGAAGAAAGTAATCACCAGTAATATCATATAAGCTTTAATATTCTCATGTTCTTTGAATTTTCCTTGAAGGAAAGAATTTGAATTAAGGGAAAAAGGAAGAGATTTAGAAAACATTTTGAGCAAAGTTTACAGTTAAAAAAGAGTTTACAGTATAGTTAAAAATCTTTGATATACAATATTGATTTTTATAGTAATATGAAAGAAGGATTTACCAGGGGGAGTCAAAAATTCAAGGGGTATTTGGAAAAGATGCATTTATTCTAATGACAGAAAACTGAAACATACATTATTTTTCTGTATAACCACCCTGGACTTCAGCGCACTTTTCCCAACGTTTCACAAGTTTGTTTGTTTTTTATTCCGTCGAGAAAAGAAACGTTTTTCTATTGTATCTGTAACCAATTTTGCACCGCATCAATGACTTCCTCATCGGTTGCAGATCTTCTTTCCCTTAGTGCTATCTTCAATATTCCAAACATATGATAATCGCTTGGAGCCAGGAGTCTGGACTATATCGTGAGTGTTCGAAATTCTTCGGGAACCCATCTCGCACATACTATTGGGAAACGACGTTAATAGAACATATATTTATTTCTTCACAATTAATAGATGTTACAAATATATAAGTAGTTTTATAGAATAACAACAATAAAAAGGTGATGCTTCTCAAGCTAAAAGTTATTATACAGAATTGTTTGCTTGTTTGCTTGCCGTAACCCTGTTCAACCTCCTGAGGTATGACCAATTGAATTGGACAGGTAAATTTCCTTTACTTTGACATGAAGGATGCAGGTTCGAATTCTTAAGTCCCGACCATCGATTAATTTCACCACGAGAGCTTTATTCGAAACTGTCGTAGTCGTAGGTCTTCTTGCAATAGGACCAAGTTTTATTCTCGTACTCGTGGTGATTGCTTTACATTTCATACTTGATGATATGTACATAACTCCAAAAGATATTCTGTGGACCATCTTTCCCAAAATGCATCCAGTAGATCTTGCTATTACCTGTAAATATTTGTGAGCTTGTTATTTTTAGGCTCAGGTTTGGAAGTGACAGTGGTCAACTTTCGACCAGTTAGGAAATGAGCTGGGGTCAAAGCTTTCTGTATATCCACGTGAGGCTTCTATTCCCATTAATACCGCAGTTAAGGCTTCCTCGTCTAGTAATGAGCGACCAAGGGATTTTCGAAGGCATCGTTTGGTTAAACCTATTAGTCACTCCAGCCATTCTCCCCACCAAGCTGCTCATCGGGCAGTAAGCTTCCACTTCATACCATTGTGAGCATAGAATCGCTGCACTTTCGCTGAAGTCATTGTATTCCAAAGGAAAATGAGTTCCTTGCTTGCGGCATGGAAGGTAGTGGCATTGTCATTGTATATAGTATGTGGAATTCCTCTTCTGCTGACAAATCTTTGTAAGGCCAAAAGAAACTTATCTATAGAAAGGTCAGGAACAAGTTCGATATGCAAGGCTGTAATCGTAGAACATGTAAATAGCGTGATCTAAAGGTCCCTGGTTCGTTCCCGGGTTTCGGCACCATATATTGGGAAACGACGTTAGTAGAACATTATTTCTTCACAATCAGTAAACGTTACAAATATATACGTAGTTTTATAGAATAACAACAATAAAAAGGTGACGCCACTCAAGCTAAAAGTAACTATACAGAATTATTTGCTTGCTTTCCGCAACACATACTTTTCGAAATTTACCCATCGTATAAGATGCAATACTCTGAACCAGCACTGATATGGAAATATTTAATCGTCCGTTCTGTAATGTAAATATTTAACGATTTCGTCCACTTTGATTTTTCTGCTTTCCATCGCCATACCTTCAACGACTTTTAAATTGTGTTCAGTGGTTGACGAAGATGGCCTGTCCAATCTTTCTTCTTCAAATAAAGAAGTTCTCTTTTTGAAGCGCTCTATCCATTCATAGTTCTTGCTTTGCCATAAACAGCTGTCACCATGCTGCACTTGCATTCGACGAATAATTTCAACAGGTTTAACACCTTTCCCAAACAAAAAGTGAATCACTACCCTTATTTTTTTCTTGGTGCAGATCGAAAATGGAGCTGCCATATTTAATAGTCTGCTATAATCCAATGCCTATCCCGGGAATAAGAGTGACACGTCGCATACAAGAGTTGCTGACTACACTCATTCAGTGCTGGATAGCAACAGTGTCACCAACAGTGTCGCTGGAAGGAGAAATTTCAAAAGTCCCTTTACTTTCTGACTTTCCCTCGTATTAATTAAGTAAGAAAGCACAGATCTTAGGTACAACAAAAATATGATGAAATAAATAATATTTTTGAAAGAAGTTGATTCCTATAAAAAGTTGGACTTACCTTGTTGGTTCACTAAATGTTTTAAGTAAATTAATCTATATATTCTGCTAAATAATTACTTTCTATCTAATTTATTATTTTCCTTCTAGTCCTTGCATTTGAAATTCTGATACTTACTCTGCCATTTTTTGCAGGGAAAAAAACTTATAAAATCCTTCAAAATAAAATCATAAAGTATTATTCCATAAAAGATCAAACACATGATACTTTTTTTATTTCTTTAATAAAGTTTACAAGACGTGGAACCCGATCAACGCAGAACAAATTGGATCGTCCCTCATTTGATGCCGATTCTGAATATTTATCTCTTTGAAAGGAAAATTGAAGTTTCTAAATCTAAAGTTTCTTTACTGAAGATAAAATGTAGCATATTTTTTGTAATATCAATTTCATATTCAGTCAGTTAACTTTACACTTTTCAATAGTTGTTTTTCCTTCATAAGCATAATCTTTCAATCTTTTGAAATGATTTCTTCTCTCTTTATTTCTGCTATATAAAATGGATTTGCATTTTTTAGTAATTACCAATGAATTGATCAAAATCCTATGTCCCTAAATACATTCTTTTTATCCTTGTCTTTGATTCAATAACCCCTAAGGATATTTCGTATGAAAGAGCGTCATTTAAAATATACAAAAGCTAGTGCACCACGAAATAAACGAAGCGCAAATTGTCATTTCGCAATGCTATTAACATGATTTGCATATGATATGACCTTTATAATGATTCCTATTTTCTGTTTTAATTGTAAATGCTTATTTGTCTAAGCAAATAAACAATCCTAAGAGCAATGTGAAACATAAAGGCAATTATTTGAATAATATTTGCGGTATCTCGATAGCAAAACTAATTAATATTGCATTAGATCACAATATAACACATGGCATTGTAAAATTTGTTAATAGAATTTTATCATACATGTTCTTCCTTTTAAAATGCGAAATGAATCAGTAGGCTATTAAAATAAACATAATGCATATTTACGTTAAGAGTGTTGCAGATTATATTAATTAAAAGGAGTCTTTATATTTCAGTCTGAATCTACCGTAGCTCATATTTGCAGGGTGATGTTTTCACTCGTTTCAAAATTTTCATTTTAATTCCAATTAGACTGCTAGTATCTTGAAACAATTTTTAACTATGTTGCTTCCAGTTCTTTTTTCTTTTCTAAACGAACATTTCTGATCTTTTACACATTGCAAGTGGCAACTCAAAGACAAACCAATAAAATTATTTTAAGATATCAACAATGTTTTCATTCAATAACAATGGCAGTAATTAGGGGTGGAATCTATCATATATACATGGAAGCATAGTTTTTAATGAATAAAAATTAATAAAGACTGGAATGCCTTTCGTATTTATATTCTAATTTTATAAGCTGTTGATTATTTTCAGATATTTTTGAATGAAGTTTAGTTTAGTTATATTAACGTCCCGTTGTGAAGCAACACTAGAGCTATTTTAGAACGGACCTCGTCATTTTGAACCACGGTCAGATGACGAGGACGACACCTGAGCTGGCACCCCACTCTCCACACCACACCAGCGGGAGGAGGTTTGGTCTGACGGATTTAACGTGCAACATACCCCTTACACGACGGTTTTTCGGTGGAATCGGGTCACGAACTTTGAATGAAGAGGATAGCATTGTAATGTTTTTCATCACATGATCAAAATGAAGAGATACTTTTGAAAATCTACAATATAAATGTTATTAAATTAAAGATATCAGGTTTGAAAATATTCCTTCCTTCCTTCCTAATCAAAAGTGTATGTATAAGGAACTTATAAAAATAAATACTTAAACAGCAACACAGCAGTTCTCCTTCGCCTGTCTTTGTTACATATTATTTCATTGGATAAATATGTAGCGAATTGTGATGAGCGAGAATAGAACCTGAGAGCCGAGTAACATGACCACTATACAAAAGCAATTGCTCGTTTAGCGTAGTAATTAACTGGCTTATAAGCTTTCACCACAGACTCTCCCTCCAGTGAGTCGGAGGTGAGACGAATGATATGGCTGTTGAGTGGTGATGTATTTAGCAGTTGATTCTAACGCGCCTGTAACAATTTGAGTAGCGCAAAGCATTATGGCGAGCGTGTGTGAGTGAGTGGTTGCTGATGCTATTGCGCCAAGTGAGTCTGACGACTTTGGGTAGCTGCGGGTAGATGGCGCCACAACAGCTGTACAAAGGTTCATCGTCCAATGTCACCAATGTGGCCGATTGGTATGCGAGAGGAGAGAATCTGGGACTTTGTGGTTCGCAGTCCAGTAACATAACCAGGATACAAAAGCATATGCTCGTGTAGCGTAGCTATTAACTGGCTTATAAGCTATTCACCACAAATGCACAAACTCAGAATACGACTAGTTGACAATACCAGCATATATTTATAATACAATTCCTCAATCGTTTTTAGAAAAGCCGAATGAAACAATTAATTTTTTTAAAGAAGACTTTGTCAAAAGATAGTTTGCAATCAGACAGCACAGAATAAGCATGTCAAGTGCTGACAAATTTGTTTGGTGGGTTAATTTGTTACTGCCAGAATACCTTTCGAATAACGTTAAGACCAATATTTGTCAGAGTATATAAGCGGCGAGGAAAATTACAAAGTCTGATGAAATACGTCTCTCATTTACAAAGAGGACAAAATCGTTCTGAATTTTAAAGAACATTATTACCGAGACAAAGAAAATACAAATGACAACAAATTTCGGTTTGTTCCGAAAGTGCTACAAATGACTTCATTTTAACTTCATTAGAACAATTCAGCTAGACAAACCGAATGCTAATTTCTTTGTTTCTGAACATCGACAAATTATATGAAACATTATACTTAGGAGAAGACAGGTGGCAATTGAATACTGCTAACTCCCTGCCTTTCTTCAAATGAATCCCCGACAAAGTTTTACAGAATTAAAGCTCCCGTTACTTTAAGATCTGAAGTAACTTTCTGATGTTTGCCTATCTAATGAATGAAAACGGAGAGACTCATTCCGTGACGTTTACAGGAGCTGATAATTAACGGTTGGAAAGGAAGATTTTAATTCAAGTTATGCCCGCTTCAAGGAAAAAAAATTAGTCTGAGTGGAGAGGATTTTATTACAGCAACCGTGTTCATTTGCAAAGGGAATTCGATAATGTTCCGGGATGGATCCTAGCACAGCCCACCTCTTGGCGTCTTTTTGAATTCTCGCCAAACGAGTGGCGATAACGTCGCCAATGTGGCTATTAAAAATACATTTTTTTTATTTTATTTTTTAATATATTTATTTATTTATTTTATTTATTATATTTATTTTTTATTTTATTTATTTATTATATTTTTTATTTTATTTATTAATATTTCTGGCCTTCAAGTATCGTTTTTTAATTGAAAAATAATAATAACAAATATTCCATTAGTAGTCAACTTGGCGAGATTTCAAATAAGTCGCCAAGAGGTAGGCCCATCTAGGATTTTACTATGTTCCGATTTTTTTTAAAAATAAGTGTGAATGAATTTTCAATTCTAATAAATCTTTTGTGTGACAAAGAATGACCTGTATTTTTTGAACAACGCTGAAAAATGAATGTTCTTCGAAACAACATTAATTTGTTGCAACTTTAAAGATGGAAAATTACAAAGAGCTAACTTTTGTTATTTTCGAATATTCTTCTTTTCTTAACTCTTAATTGAGTTTTGGTTAAAATTGCGTGTAATAATCTTGAAACGTTTTTCAGATTTTTATTCTAAAAAATTTTTTAAAGAATTAATGATTTCTTTTCTTATCCAGATTTCTTAACCCATAACAACTCAATTGATTAAAATGCATGATTTACACATAATTTTAAAATAAACAAATTTATAAAATTGAAATTAAATTGCAAAGTTATTTAACTTAATATAAGTATTGTTAAATATAAAAGATCGTTTTATGATTACAACAATTCGTGTATAATTTTTGTTTTATTTTGTAAAATAATAGTTAATCCACGGATTCTTAGTTAAAATTCGGTTATTAAATAGTATCATAAACAAGTTAAATTAAATAAAATCGTAAATAATATCTTATGCATATTCAGAAATTCTTAATAATTAGAGGCAACTTTTTGTAACGAAATTCTTAATAAATAACTTTTTGACTTTTCTAGTTTACAGTTAATACAATAAACAAAATTTAAATTTCCCCTTTTCCATTGAAGTACATTTTGAAATATATTATTACCCATTAAAATATTTTTTTTCAATAGTGAAAATAATCATTTCTCTTTATTTTAAAAAACCAAAATTGAAGAATTTAATAAATATTTAAGTCGTTTATATTTCAGACATTCACATACTTCAAAAATGTCCTCAAGAATAAAGATATCGGTTCTTCCTTCATGTCTCTTTTCGAAGATAAAAGAAAGGATAAAAATTTCTCTTTCCATTTTAAAATGACTGAATTTTTCAGAAAGCGAATCTCTTGACCAAATAGGCGGAAAGTGGACGAATAGAGATAGGATTGATATTTGGCATTCCTCTGGAATTTGCAAAGTGGTTTCAACTTCTGATCTTTCGCTTTTTAAAAAAATCTTTTTTTTTTTCCCATCCTCTCGGAAAAAAGTTCTTATAAATTTTATTCCGTCTTTTGGTTTAAAGTTATTGAATTTGCATTAAATCGCCTTATGTGTAAAATGAAATACAACCAGATCCATATTCATGTACTGAAATCTACTAAAAACTTGGTTTAAGAATAATTTTTTCCGGAGCACTCTCCCCCACTTCAACATGCCACTTCTTTGAACACTATTGTTCAAAATCTGTTATATTTTATTATTTCAACCTTCATTTATATTTGCCACGACTACTTCAAAATTTTATTGTTTGTCTATATGAAGACTATCTAATATTAAGTGAAAAATAATCATCAATATTTTGAGAAGTACTAAAATATTAAACTAAATATTACTAGAATATTTTTTTGCTTTATAATTATCATTAAAGCAATGATTTATTCTAATTAAAATAAATGTTCCCTTTTTTATAAACCTTTAAAAAATATTTCTTATATTCAAGTGATGCTTTCTATTATTAGAAAATAAAAATAATTATTCTTGAGGATTTTTGTAAAACAAGGATAAAAAACATTCCTCTTATATGACTAAAAAAATTCATTGAATAGGTTCAAATTAATTTATTCACATGAGTTTAAACAAGTGGGTTCCTTTTATCTTCACAATCACGCAGGACAGAGTGGTCAGATTATATTCTACCATTTTTCCCTCAAACTTTTCTAGTGCCATTTTGTTTCAAAGAAAATTGCCATGAACGATCATATAAAATAGAATGTAGTTTCTATTTATTTTCCAGTTCTTTTGCTTTTTAATATTTGAATGTGGATTATAAGAACTAAACATGCCTCCCGGATACTTTTGTTTGAGAAAATTAATTTAATCTTCAAAATTCAGCAACTAAATATTGGGCTAAATGGTAGAACTTCAATCTGAGATGATTAAACAAGTATATGTTATGAAATCAGAAACAAATAATTTTCCTTTTAAAATAATCCTATGATTTTCTTGTATTTATTTCATTAGTATTAATTAATTTTCATGCTTGGTTTTTCCACTTCGCTACACATTAATCTCAAATAACAATTCATTCGTAGTATTTAAGATGCTTCAATGAATAATTAGAATTAATGAAAACAATTAATAATAATATACTTGTATTATTGTACTGTTAATTACAATTTAATTTTTTTTTGTTTACTTATTGATTTCTAACTCATTCTTAAAAATATTTATTAATCTTGAAATATATTTTTTTCTGAAATTTATTATCAAAAGAGGCCACTGATACCTAATCGAAATTTCATCGAATTCATTTAATAACTGATAATTCAGTAATTGCAAAATAATAAAAAAATTGTTGATGTTATAAAACAGTACAAATTTTTAAAATACTCTAAACTATTAGAAAGTGAATGAAAATTTAAATAATATTCAATTTTTGCCATCATAAACATAAAGTAAAACAGAAATCTTTGAAAAGTTATTTCGATAAGTATTTCAAAAGCTTATAGGAATCAAGCAAAAATTCACTTTCCTGCATATATATCTTTATCCTTAATAAAGAGTTAGAGATATAAAGGCAGTTTCGGTTTTAGATTTTTACAATTTCGAGACTGCTTTTTCTAGTAGATTTTCCTGCTGCATAATCTGAAATGAGTTACATTTTCTAACCCAAGAATGTCATCCTAATATTGATAATTTGCAGAGTTGTTTAGCAACTCTTCTCTGATTTTCCTATTTATTTTACGATGTCTCTAAATTATAGAGATTAATGAGCGCAGTTTTCTCCAATTGAAATTACACCAAAAAAAGGTTAAAATTGTTTATACAAAGAAATTCCGTTTCAAATTTATCGCCTACTTCCAATAATATTTAATTTTATACGTATAAATTTTTATTTTAGGAGCTCAGTTATAAAACTTTCAGCAAATAAATTAATTACTGACATTAAAACCGGGTTCCTGTCAGATACATTTTTAAAAAAATAGCATTTTGAAGTTTTCAGATTATTCTAGATTGTATTGACAGAAAAATCCAAATAACATTGTGGAAAAAATTGTAAATAAAATAAAATTACTGCAGTGAATGTCATTATTTAAAAAATGCTATTTAGAAATTGTAGCCACTGTTCTAAAACTGTGTGGGCACTGAAATTCAATTTAATTCACACCTAATGTTGCATCTGAACTCAGATGACTTCTTCAAAATAATAACATTACAACATATTTGCTTTAGAATTTCCTACAGGTATATATCAAATTATACTATTTTTCATAAACAAAAGAAAATATAACTTGTCTCACTGTAACTTTTATTTTTACATGAAGAAATATAATAAATCCACAAGAAATATAGTGTGCATAACAAACTTTATTTATTAATCTCAGCGAAAAAAGTCTATGTATATATATATATATATATACATAGACTATACGTATTTCGTATGTATATATATATATATATATATACATACGAAAAAACAAATGTATATATATATATATGTATATATATAAATATATATATATATATATATATATATATATATATATATATATATATATATATATATATATATATATATATATATATATATATATATATATATATATATATATATATATATATATATATGCAGCGATTTCATATAATTTATTTATGACCAGCCGCCTAAGGCGAACAGCCGGTTCGCCAATCTTAATGTTCGTTTAAATTTTAATAATTAAATAGGTTGAACCAGAGTTTAACCCCCTTCTTCGTCAAGTTGCGATAACGCTCCAAAGCTGGCAATCTTTATTATGCACTATAATTGAACATCTGCTCCTTTGCTTTTGAACATTTCGCAAGGTCGTTGTTGGCGATTTTTAAAAATTGCTCCAAGCAGGAGGTTAAACTCCGGTCGTACCATTAAATATTTTACGCAATTCCTACTTTAATAGATTCTTTATCAAAATATTTTAAAACTTCAAATTTTGATATTCATATAATACACTCATAATATTATAAAGGCCTTCAGTCATAACGTAATATGTATATCTCTCATTTTCTGTTAGCTCCAGTAGAATTTATGCTTTAAATTAAAGTGGAAAGAATTAACCTGCAATTAATATAATAATATTTTTTACTGAAACAAAGCATTTTTTTTGTAATATGATTACTGATAACAGAGTCACTGAGCGTTTAAACTTTATGGGCACTAAAGAATATCTTTCTGAATTTATGTAATATCTCAAGAATTTGTCAACAAAATTTTCTCAGCTCATCACGAAAAGATCGATTAATTAATAATGTTTAATTTTAAATGCATCAAGCACTAAGAAAATAAACAGAATCGTTTAAAATAATCGGTCGAAAACAGGTTCAAAAAAACTACTTAAAAAACGATGTACTTAAAACTATAAGCATATATAAAAAATATAAAACTAACATAAATACAATTTAATTACAAAGCATGCAACTAACCTAAAAATAATTTAAATCAAGAATCATCCGTTGATAATATTGTCAACAATCAGAACACAATGAGCATGCGTGAATTTTCAACGCCAGTTACGTTAACGAAAATGCGTGAATTTTTCTACGCCAGTTGGGGTAATGCTATGCAGATTAGAAATTTTTAATTTCCTTTATTCTGTTTTATTTTAATTCAAAAGTACTTCAGAAGGAATCTGAAAAATCGATTCATTAACAATGTTTAATTTTAAATGCATAAAACAATAAGAAAAAAAACAGAATCGTTTGAAATAATCGGCCGAAAAATGTTCACCCTAGCCTCATTACTGTTGGGGAAAAAAACTGAAGTCTTACTCATTTGGCGTTTGGGAAAATGAAAAGAGTTTTTGGCGGGAAAGTTAGTTTTTAATTAATAATTAAAAATCTAAATAAAAATTCAAAAAAAGGGACCCCAGGTGCACATTCCCGACCTCTAAGGTATACATGTACCAAATTTGGTAACTGTAGGTCAAATAGTCTTTTCTGTAGAGCGCCAACACACACATACACACGAAATGAGCTTTATATAAGTATAGATAATAATTTTGTGACTGATAAACTTTGTAAACTTAATACTTATACTATAATAAATTATATTAACCAAAATACTTATATAATTGATAAACTGTAAAGCATACTTCATACTTTACATTTACATTTCTTACAGTTGAAAACTGAGAAATGATCGATTTATTATGTTATTAGAATTTAAATTATTTCATTAAAACTCATCTAACTATAAAAATATATCTGATACCATATTTAAACACCTCAAATATTCTTCATTTAACGCCCAAAATTAATATAATCACAACCTTATATTTAAAACAATTGGCTAAGTCAAGGTTAAAAATCGGTCCAATTGCTAGACCTATTTCCTATTACTTACAATTGTTACAGATTGTAAGACTTATTTTCAGATACAATTCCCAGTTCCATTGATAGTTCCGTAGCTTTTCCGATCCCGTCAATTTGTTTACTTCGTATTAAAGCTAATATTCCCTTGCTGAATCATCAATGGTCACTTGATCTCATCATGCTCCATTTTAGTGAGAAATCTCAAAACTTTTACTTCTCTGTTGAAGGAATCCTTGACAAAGACCCCCATTAAAAACCACTATATCCATTTCGTCAATTTTTATTTCATTTGAAATCCCATGGCTTCTGATTACAACAATATTGATGACCTGCCTGTAACTACCCTTCAGGCATAAGAGAGACATCACAATGAAATTTTGATTGGTACAGTTGCTAACCCCAGGCTCAGCAACTGTATCAATTTCGCCAATTTGCATGCATCTCTAACCAATCATAAATCAAAGTATTTATTTTGCAAATACAGTTCAAAGTAGTTGTTGTGATAAGATTTAGCTCATAAAATTTGGTTGACCTGAGGAAATAAATTCTATTAATATAGCAACTGAATACCGAAGAAATCTAATTTATTGTTATAGAAAAATCAGTTCCAATTAACAAGTTCTTTAAATAATGAAGAAGCTATATCTTCATACCTTTATTATCATAAATGGAGTAAAATTCCAGGATGAAATATTTGCTGCAAGAAATAAAGCGATTTCAGTTTCACTATAAAGATGAAAAATACTATTAAAATTTATACTTAAGAAAAACTTTTCAAAAATTATTTAAATTCAGACAAAAAATTTGCTGCAATTAAATTGGTATATCATTGGGAAAAAAATGTTATTTTAAGGCGAAGGAAAATTCATTTTTCTGCCCTAAATTCTTTTAAAATTACAATGGTGCAACATCAAAATTTCGCGTAAATCTTAAGTTAGTAGAAATTATAATAAAAAAAATTTCAAGCAGAATTGCTCCAAAGTGCACATTCTTATCCTTCAAAATAAATTAAGCTGAATTATATAGCCTTAGCTCTAATTGTCTGTTCTGTAGAAGGTCAATACATATATATTCTTTTTTATTGTTCGAAGAGATTATAATTTGTAGATAAACTAATTGTGCTTAGGTGCATTTGGATCATGTAAACTATTATATTTTTGCTCACTCATAAGACTATAATATATGTGCAAGTGATATTCGATGAATTTCTAATATATTAAATAGAAAAATGTGCATTGCTCAGAGATAACAGTGAACTTTCTTTTTATAGTAAATTATTAATTATATAGTAAATTAGCCCTTTTAAAGGAACAACTTCTTCCTTGAATCTTTAATGATTGGCAAAACATCATTTAAAATCATTATTTGCAGAGCAATCAGTGGCATATGTTGCTAGAAAGTCATTAATAAGTAAAATTACCAACCAGATTAAACATTAGTGTGGAAAAAGAGAAACTAAAATCTAAATCTATGTCAAAGAAAAAAGCTTTATGTTTTGTTAATGATAGTTAAATCCAAAAGCTCATTTTATACAGCTCTGTCAACTATCATTAAATGCCTTCAAAATTGACTATCTATTTTTGTATGAAAATATATAATGCAACATACATAATAAGTTTCTAAGTAAAAACACAGCTAAATATCTTAGAGGCGTGTTTAATGCTTTTAGGATTGCCGACTTCATAAAGTAATGCAGCGTATTTATTTAATGAATCCTTTTTCCGTTTTAATTGCTTCCTACAGATATTTTCGTGTACTAATTGTAGCTCTTTGCTGTTGTTTTTGATTTTAAAATATAGTAAGTAATCAGCAAAGCTAAGCATTTTTTTATTCGCATTACAACGATTTAAAAAAATGTTTTTTTAACTAACTAAATAAATTTTATCGAAAAAGGATTTAAAACAGACTTTAATTGTTAAAAACGGCGGGAAAAAATGATATTTTAATTTATTTTTTTTTTTCTAATTTTTATTTTTTTATAAACGTAGTACAGAGAAAGCATAGTAACCGTCAAAAAATTCGATCTCGATATTTTGACGAATCTTCCGTTTCAGATCTCTCTAAATTCAAAAAACATATATTTGGAAAATATGCGTCCGTCTGTTTGTCTGTGATAAAGATGATTAAAAAACGCATTGATCTAAAGGACGAAATTTAGTACACGGTCTTTATACTAAATTTGTGGATTATCAAAGTTTCATCAAAATCCGCTCACAGGATTGTCTGTCCGGCTGTTCGTTTATAATTTAATACGATAACTACAAACTTGCGACAACCTTTGTACGAAACAAAATTTAATTTAATTAATAATCAATAAATAATTAGATTTTAAAATAGCAAAAAATGAAGTGTCACTAAGAAGATACAAATGTACACAAATGTTTAATATAATAAATCAGAAACCGAGGAAAAAATTAACTATGAAATTCCTTCTTTATAAACATAAAGCATGTGAAGTTACGCAAAAATGTTTTAAAAGTATCTACAAAATACTACTTTAATTTAAAATTTCTTTTCGGCAAACTTTCAAAAAAGATTTCTTTCATCTTTAACTTAAATTATAATTTTCCGTCAGAATGCACAAGCAATTTTTATAAGTAGGAAAAAAATTATACGCTTTATTTTTAATTTAAAAATAATAAATTCTAAAGAAATTACTTTAACTTTTGATAAATTTCTTCTTAAAAAGTAAACATTCCGTGTACAAAGAGCTATTTTAAATTGCCATATCCTATATTTAATAAATAAGATTTTTGTTCAATCTCATTAGTTGAACGCATTTTACCTAGAATGTTGTTAGCATCTTTAATTTCTTTTACAGCAAACGATAAATGTTTTATTTTTATTTTTATTTTTTCATTTCTCTAATAGATCCTTTCGTATTCAAAGAGAAAATAAACGCATGTCTTCCGTGCATAGAAAACTTCTATGCAAAAGTATTTTCCCATTACTTTTTAAAAATATTTTATCGTTTGCTTAGATGCCAGTGATGAACAATAAAACATATTCTGCTTTCAAAGATTTAGCCCAAAAAACAATGAAACTCTGTATGAAAAAAATGGTTTGTATTCTCGTTAATTACTAAGAATCGTTTGTTACAGTGAAATCTCAAAGAAAAATACTCTTTATAATTGAAATTTAATTATAATTAAAATCATTCATATGATTAATATTTTTTATGTAAATTGCAATTCATATCTGAATCGGCTTGCTTAAAAATAAAAACTGTTCGTTTAAATGGTCATATTTAAAACTGCTCTCAAGGTGACGCTGTTGAAATGCTAAAACAGACTGCAACATTGAAAAAAGATTTATTACATAAAATTCTTATAATTCTAAACGAGCAATTCTTTATATATATATAAATTTATTTATTTCCTGTATCTCCGAAACGACTGTGATGATTTGGGTCAAACTTTATATTTAGATAAAGTTTTGCTTTTTAAGTTTATCTATATAGGCGTCCTTTCTGAGAAAAACAAGATTTCACACACACACACACACACACAAAAAAAAAAACAATTTTTTTTTTATTTCTAACTATTAGAATAAGTATATATAAGCTTCCTATTCGAAATGTGAGCGATTCGAGTGGCACTTTTTGCTTTATTTTTTTTACTTACTCATTCATATTTGATACTTTTGCTTTTTAAATTTATCTATATAGCCGTCTTTTCGGAGAAAAACAAGATTTCACACACACAGAAAAAAAACATTTTTTTTTTATTTCTAACGATTAGAATAAGTATATATAAGCTTCCTATTCGAAATGTGAGCGATTCGAGTGGCACTTTTTGCTTTATTTTTTTACTTACTCATTCATATTTGATACTTTTGCTTTATAAGTTTATCTATATAGCCGTCTTTTCGGAGAAAAACAAGATTTCACACACACAAAAAAAAACATTTTTTTTATTTCTAACTATTAGAATAAGTATATATAAGCTTCCTATTCGGAATGTGAGCGATTCGAGTGGCACTTTTTGCTTTATTTTTTTACTTACTCATTCATATTTGATACTTTTGCTTTATTTCTCTATATAGCCGTCTTTTCTGAGAAAAACAAGATTTCACACACACAAAAAAAAAAACATTTTTTTTTATTTCTAACTATTAGAATAAGTATATATAAGCTTCCTATTCGGAATGTGAGCGATTCGAGTGGCACTTTTTGCTTTATTTTTTTACTTACTCATTCATATTTGATACTTTTGCTTTATAAGTTTATCTATATAGCCGTCTTTTCTGAGAAAAACAAGATTTCACACACACACAAAAAAAAACATTTTTTTTTATTTCTAACTATTAGAATAAGTATATATAAGCTTCCTATTCGGAATGTGAGCGATTCGAGTGGCACTTTTTGCTTTATTTTTTTACTTACTCATTCATATTTGATACTTTTGCTTTATAAGTTTATCTATATAGCCGTCTTTTCGGAGAAAAACAAGATTTCACACACACAAAAAAAAAACATTTTTTTTTATTTCTAACTATTAGAATAAGTATATATAAGCTTCCTATTCGGAATGTGAGCGATTCGAGTGGCACTTTTTGCTTTATTTTTTTACTTACTCATTCATATTTGATACTTTTGCTTTATAAGTTTATCTATATAGCCGTCTTTTCGGAGAAAAACAAGATTTCACACACAAAAAAAAAAACATTTTTTTTTATTTCTAACTATTAGAATAAGTATATATAAGCTTCCTATTCGGAATGTGAGCGATTCGAGTGGCACTTTTTGCTTTATTTTTTTACTTACTCATTCATATTTGATACTTTTGCTTTATAAGTTTATCTATATAGCCGTCTTTTCGGAGAAAAACAAGATTTCACACACAAAAAAAAAACATTTTTTTTTATTTCTAACTATTAGAATAAGTATATATAAGCTTCCTATTCGGAATGTGAGCGATTCGAGTGGCACTTTTTGCTTTATTTTTTTACTTACTCATTCATATTTGATACTTTTGCTTTATAAGTTTATCTATATAGCCGTCTTTTCGGAGAAAAACAAGATTTCACACACACAAAAAAAAAAAACATTTTTTTTTATTTCTAACTATTAGAATAAGTATATATAAGCTTCCTATTCGGAATGTGAGCGATTCGAGTGGCACTTTTTGCTTTAATTTTTTACTTACTCATTCATATTTGATACTTTTGCTTTATAAGTTTCTCTATATAGCCGTCTTTTCTGAGAAAAACAAGATTTCACACACACAAAAAAAAAAACATTTTTTTTTATTTCTAACTATTAGAATAAGTATATATAAGCTTCCTATTCGGAATGTGAGCGATTCGAGTGGCACTTTTTGCTTTATTTTTTTACTTACTCATTCATATTTGATACTTTTGCTTTATAAGTTTCTCTATATAGCCGTCTTTTCTGAGAAAAACAAGATTTCACACACACAAAAAAAAAACATTTTTTTTTATTTCTAACTATTAGAATAAGTATATATAAGCTTCCTATTCGGAATGTGAGCGATTCGAGTGGCACTTTTTGCTTTATTTTTTTACTTACTCATTCATATTTGATACTTTTGCTTTATAAGTTTATCTATATAGCCGTCTTTTCGGAGAAAAACAAGATTTCACACACAAAAAAAAACATTTTTTTTTTATTTCTAACTATTAGAATAAGTATATATAAGCTTCCTATTCAGAATGTGAGCGATTCGAGTGGCACTTTTTGCTTTATTTTTTTACTTACTCATTCATATTTGATACTTTTGCTTTATAAGTTTATCTATATAGCCGTCTTTTCGGAGAAAAACAAGATTTCACACACACAAAAAAAAAACATTTTTTTTTATTTCTAACTATTAGAATAAGTATATATAAGCTTCCTATTCGGAATGTGAGCGATTCGAGTGGCACTTTTTGCTTTATTTTTTTACTTACTCATTCATATTTGATACTTTTGCTTTATAAGTTTATCTATATAGCCGTCTTTTCGGAGAAAAACAAGATTTCACACACACAAAAAAAAAAACATTTTTTTTTATTTCTAACTATTAGAATAAGTATATATAAGCTTCCTATTCGAAATGTGAGCGATTCGAGTGGCACTTTTTGCTTTATTTTTTTACTTACTCATTCATATTTGATACTTTTGCTTTATAAGTTTATCTATATAGCCGTCTTTTCGGAGAAAAACAAGATTTCACACACACAAAAAAAAAACATTTTTTTTTATTTCTAACTATTAGAATAAGTATATATAAGCGTCCTATTCGGAATGTGAGCGATTCGAGTGGCACTTTTTGCTTTATTTTTTTACTTACTCATTCATATTTGATACTTTTGCTTTATAAGTTTATCTATATAGCCGTCTTTTCTGAGAAAAACAAGATTTCACACACACACAAAAAAAACATTTTTTTTTATTTCTAACTATTAGAATATGTATATATAAGCTTCCTATTCGAAATGTGAGCGATTCGAGTGGCGCTTTTTGCTTTATTTTTTTACTTGCTCATTCATATTTGATACTTTTGCTTTATAAGTTTCTCTATAAAGGTGCTTTTCTTGAAAAAACACAATTTTACACACACACATAAAAATTATAACTAACTATTAGAACCTTATTCTATCTCATGCTGACAGTGTTACATAGCGCCATCTAGTACTCGATTTCATGACGGTAAAACTGAGTGTAAGCTCAAAAATTTGCAGTAATGATAGCTAAATTAATGCTGTAATATAGCAGATTGTTTCAAATATCGTGTTAAACTTAATGATTTCTTTAATTTAAATTTCCATTTCATAACCAGGTAAGATTGAAAAAAATTCATATGTAATCAGTATTCGATTCGCATCTACAGTGGCTCAAAAAATTGAGAGTACACCTTACTTTTACTTGATAAATCCGACTTTCAATATAAATAACACATTACCGGGAAGTGCAAACATGTTTTTATTTTGACACATAACAAATGGTTTAATTTAGAGTAAAAATAAAGAAAAATCAGCGAAAAACTTCTAAATTGAAAAGTTTTAGAAGTATTTGAAATAAACATAAGCAGAATTTTGCCTCAAAAAATTGAGAATACACCAATGAAATTTTTGCAATATCACGCATAGAAATAAAGTGTCACTATTAAATTGCATGTCTTTTGGCTTTTATAATGGCCTCTAAAAGTCATAGTACCAATTGGAACAATTTTTGGTGGTATCTGAAGATATTTTATCCCATTCTTCTTGCACCACTTGTTTTAAATGGGTTTTGTTTCTAATTTTGTGTTTTTGAATCACTTTTTCGAGTATGACAAGCATATTCAATGGTATTGATGTCGGGATACTGTGGTGGTGTATGTAACTGCTATTTACAATGAAAAAGACACCATATTTTGAAGTTACGTGTATTCTGTTTGGGGTCGTTTTCCTGCTGGAAAATGAAATTTCCATCTAAGGACAAATTTTTAGCACTTTCCTGCAGATTGCTGCGAAATATATCCAAGTAAACCATATCATTTATAATGCCATCTATAAAAATTAAATTTCCTACCACGGATGAAACCAAGTAACCTCAAATCATGACGGAGTCACCATCATGTTTAACTGTAGGACGTACATTTTTTGGATCCCAAGCAGTATTAGGCTTTCTCCATACAGTAAGATGGTTCTCACTGCCACGTTGAGTTTTCTTTCATTACTAAATATAGCTTTCTTCCAAGGGTTATTGGTCTTGAATTGATGAGTTTTTGCCAACTTCAAATGCTTTTTCTGAATTTGCAAGCTGATGAACGGTTTCTCTCTAACAATGCGACTTTTATATCCAGCTTGTTTAATGGCATTTAGCACAATTTCAGCACTTACACTTCTGTCTATGATTTGAAAAGTTTCTGCAACAAGTTCGATGAACCATATGGTTGCAGCAATCTAAAGGAAAGTGTTAAAAATTTGGGTTTAGATGGAAATTCCATTTTCCAGCAGGACAACGGCCCCAAATAGAATACACGTAACGTCAAAATATGGTGTCTTTTTCATTGTAAACAACAGTTACACACACCACCACAGTGCTCCGACATCAATGCCATTGAATATTCGTGGGCCATACTCAAAAAAGTGGTTCAAAAATACAAAATTAGAAACAAAACCCATTTAAAACAAGTGGTGCAAGAAGAATGGGGTAAAATATCTTCAGATACCACCAAAAATTGTTCCAATTGGTACCATGACGTTTAGAGGCCATTATAAAAGCCAAAAGACATGCAATTTAATAGTGACACTTTATTTCTATGCGTGATATTGCAAAAATTTCATTGGTGTATTCTCAATTTTTTGAGGCAAAATTCTGCGTATGTTTATTTCAAATACTTCTGAAACTTCTCAGTTTAGAAGATTTTTGTTAATTTTTCTTTATTTTTACTCTAAATTAAACCATTTGTTATGTGTCAAAATAAAAACATGTTTGCACTTTTCGTTAATGTGTTATTTATAATGAAAGTCGGATTTATCAAGTAAAAGTAAGGTGTACTCTCAATTTTTTGAGCCACTGTAAATATTTTCTCAGAAAAAATATAATTTTACAACAAAAAAAATGCCTACTAAAACTGATTGAAGCTTCTAGATATTTGTTAAATAACAAAAAAATTGGTGAAGAAAATGGAATCAAATTTCTTTTTTAATTTTTAATTATAATTCTTTATACTTTTTTAATTTTTAATTCAATCCTTATACATTTCTAAATCTGAATTACAGGACAAGTAAGAAAATATTACGTTTAATTTGCAACTAATAATTTCTTTGCTTTTCACTTTTTTTTTTTCATTTTCAGCAGATAATCGTGTATGTGTGCGTGTTGCTAGCAGAAGAATAAATAACTTCAAAATATTTTTTGGAATTTCAAAACAGTATGAAAATTATTATTTTTTGCAATAAAATTTTAAGAAGCTATTGCTGGAAAATTCCAACATTTTGCAACTTTTTTAATTAATTGAAATTCTCATTAAAATTCCAAAATAATTGCTCCAAGATATATATTCCCATTTTTCAAGATATATTTATGGCCAATTTTATATTTCTAAATCAAACAGTCTATCATATCGAATTCGAACACAATTTCATGCTATTCTTATTACTGTTGACAAAGACTAGAACACGAAAAAGTTCCCCCGATATAATAAATGTCATCAAGGAAATCAAAATCATAAAATTATAAAGCCAAAAATAAAGTTATGGTAACGATGTAAAAAAAATAATAATGTTTTCGTATTTTTTTTATTACTGGTATCTTTTATTAGACTCAGACGATAAATTACTGAATTACTAAAAATGAATATGCTCTAAAAAAAAGAGCAAAAGAGGTTGAAGTTAAAAAAATTTCTGCAAACGATGCAATTGAATTTTAAAATGTATGAAAATAATTTTCATGATTTTTGATTTCCCAATTTGGCTTCTTGCCAAATCAACAAAAAATAAAAATGTTCTGGCGCCAGAAAATGTAAAGATGTCGTGGAAATCATCTCATTACTTTTACATTAAGAAAAGTACTTAATTAAAAATCAATTTAAAAAGGTTTTGGTCGTTTCTTAATGCTCGAAAAAGTCGTGAAATGTTCTAAAAATTATCTCAACATATCTTAAAAGAATAACAGAATTAGATTGAATGATAGGAATTTTAATTTTAATTCTCAAAATTTATGAAATAAAATAATTTTTAAAATTTTTGCAAAATACAGTAAATTATATCAGAAATGGGGGAAAAGTTTATTTTGAATGACAATTGTTTGTTTTCTTCGATTGTACAGTTTTTTTGTTTTTTTTTCACGGTCATTAGAAATGATCTGTGGGCAAATACATGCGAAAACTCAGCAAAAGCTACCAAAAAATATATATTAGATTTTAAAATTTTGGTTTCAAAATCATTATGATAACACCAAATTTCATAGCTGTAATATGTGTCTAGATGTCACAAATGGAGTACGTGTACACGTATAGACAAACACTTACTTTTATACGTATTGATAATGCAATTTCTTATTGTGATTGTATATAAAGCAAGCATGAATTTTCAGAACTCAGCATTGTATGATTATAATAGAGGGAGAAATGGCGATTTGTTCACTTTGGCATTGTAAACAGAATCCACTTAAGTACAGCTTTCAATATAAAAAATAGTAAATTATAATATTTAATAATTATACAGATGGATCCAAACTTTAAATAGCAAACTTTGATCTCATTGGCTATAATCTTCGTACATTTGCGTACATAATTTCAGCTCAGTAATCTTGCATGGGTTAGAAAGAATAAAAAGAATGGGTTAGTTAAATCAATTTTATAAATCTGTTTTTGCATTTGATAGTTAAATTTGATAATAAAAATGCATTTTGATAAATTGAGGCACTATGGGTTAAGATATCTGGATTAAAAAAAGAGATTACCGATGCTTTTTAAATGCTTTAATATCAAAATCTGTTAAAATTTTCCCATATTAAATGCTATTTAAACAAAAATAATCATGTTCGAAAGTAACCAAGTTTTGAATTTTAACTTATGTGTAATTTCTCCTCTTTAAAATTGCAATGAATTAATTCTATTTAAAACGAAAGAATATTTATATTTCACCATTGTTCGAAAAATACAGACCGTTCTTTTTTAAACGTTAAAAATTTAAGAGAAGAGAAAAGTCATTCTCACTTATTTTGAAAAAATCGCCGCACGATCGAATTCCCTCTGCAAATGAACAAGGTTGCAGTGATAAAGTTCTCTCCACTCAGACTTAACGTCTTTTTCCCCGAGGCTGAGATAGCTCGAAGCAAAATCTGCCTTCGCAACTGTTCATCAGCAGCTCCGGTAAGTGTAACGGAATTAGCCTCTTCGTTTTCATTCATTAGATAGGCAAACATCAGAAAGTTGCTTCGGATCTTAAAGTAACGGGAGCCTTAATCGGTAAAATTTTAT
This sequence comes from Argiope bruennichi, assembly GCF_947563725.1. Taxonomy (NCBI): domain Eukaryota; kingdom Metazoa; phylum Arthropoda; class Arachnida; order Araneae; family Araneidae; genus Argiope; species Argiope bruennichi. Next base: position 101,630,895 of record NC_079160.1, on the reverse strand, counting down.
TGGGGGTTATTTTTGGAGAGAGGTGGTGTGTAACCAGCATTCACTTGACATCTGTCTTTTCCTAATCTTGAAGGCTCATATAATCTGTCGATATTCAGAAACAAAGAAATTAGCTTCCGGTTTGTCGGGCTGAATTGTTCCAATGAAGTTAAAATGCGATAATCTGAAGCACTTTCGGAGCAAACCGACATCTATTGTCATTTGAATTTGTATTGTTTAAATAATTATATTGTTTAAAACTCAGAACGGATTTGTCCTCGTCTGACTAACTAGGTTAATAAGGGAAGTGTTTCAAGAGTATTTGAAACTTTCTTTGCCGTTATTTTTTCTGATAAATATTGGTCTTAACATTACATGAATGATTTTCTCGTAACTTATAAAATGCGAAATGAGCTACCCAACAAATTTGGCGACATTTTTTGAGTGATATTTGTTCCATATAAAATATTAATACAAATAATACGAATTTACATACAAATACAATAATACAAAATACATACAAATAATAATTTCCATGGCTTTTTTTAAACTATTACCAAGTTTGATAACATTTGGTTCAGTAGTTTTTCTTTTATGACTACTTCAAAGTATAACTTTAATTATAACCACCCTGTATATTAAAAGTATATGAAAAAATAAGATACTGTTTCAGATCTTATCATTAACAAGTAAACGATTTGATAATATTTACAGTAAAGAAATATATTGTTGTAAAATATGGTTAAAATATTTTTTAAATATTGACTAAATATAGGTTTTAAAAATTGTACCGCAAGTAATTGATACAACTGAAAAGATAATTTAATGAATTTTACTATGATGCGAAAATAACTTTTGTATTGTTTAATTTCTGAAAATATGGGGGGGGGACATCAAAATTTCACATTTATTTGTAGTTTGATAAATTCTAATTAAAATTTCAAAAAAATTCCTTCCTAGCCATATTTCTATCTTCCAAAGTATATTTATATATATAAATAATTTGTTATTTTTTATGGTCTGTCTTGTAGAAGAGCCAACACACACATTTATCTTTATTATTTGTAGAGATTAATTCATTGTGCGAGGGACTGAAAATGGTCTAATTTGGCATGGTAAACTGAACACATATAAGAGTTTTAATCTTTAATTTCAAAATCATAAATGATAACTGATTTCGATTGTATTAGTTTTCTTTAGAGAATTCTTCAGAAAAAAAAACTTATCTTTCTCTTATTTGTGACGAATACACAGGCGAGAACTTATTTTTCTAGCAAGAATAATTATTTTGATCTGTATCTGTTTGAAGTGAAAGCACCAAAAAGTAAAAAAAAATAGCTGCCAAAATTAAGATTTGTCGAGTTCGTTATTTCGTACTAATTTTATCTATCGTTTGCTTGAAAATTACAAACTTACAGAAAGTCAATTTTCTGTTTAGAAAATTTTGAATTATTGGTATCCTTTGAAAGGAAAGCAGTGAGAGAGAAAAATATCTGCAAAAATTAAGATTAACTATGTTCAGTGTTGCGTTCCAATTCTCTGAATGTTTTAAAACGGCAATAGGTCTATTGAATATTTTTCATTTCTTCAATGATCTATAATTTTTATTCGCCATTTTATTTTCAGTAAATTTTATATTAATATGTTCATCAATAAGTTTCAGTTTATTTAAGCAAATCTTTCGCTCATTGTTTATTTCTAATGTACTTTTTTCAATAATTCTTTTCTCCCATACTCATTAGAGAAGGAAGTTTCACTTTTTTGAAGTTGGATGGTGCATTCCTGCCAAAAGGGAAACAAAATTAAAAGAATTGAATCAATAAGTGTAGCCAAACTGAAAAAAATGTTCTTAAAGAAAAATACTCAAATTTTATAAACTCCGACACCATCAATACCACAGCCCATCGACATCAGTATCATTGAATATCTGTGGGTCACACTCGAAACAGTGGTTCAAAAACATAAAGTTAAAAACAAAACCCATTTAAAAGAAGTGTTGCCAGAAGAATGGGGTAAATATCTTCAGATACCGCCAAAAATGGGTCGAATCGGTACCACGACGTTCACAGGCCATTATAAAAGTCAAAAGACATGCAACTAAATACCGATACTTTCTTTCTAGAGATATTACAAAATTATTTTATTACAGATATTACAAAAATTCCATTGGTGTATTCTTAATTTTTTGAGGCAAAATTCTGCGTATGTTTATTTAAAATGCTTCTGAAACTTTTCAGTTTAGAAGTTTTTCGTTGATTTTTCTTTGTTTTTACTTTAAATTAAATCATCCGTTATGTGTAAAAATAAAAATAGATTTGCTCTTCTAGGTAATGTATTATTTATATTGAAAGTCGGATTTATCAAATAAAAGAAAGGTGTTCTCTCAATTTTTTGAGCCACTGTATGTATAAGTAATGCCATCAAAAACATAACTTGTAAAAAAAACCAAGTCTCGCAACTCTGTTCTTCTATCGTAAAAAGTTGTGAGATCCATGTAATACCAAGTCGGTCCATTTATTCAGTCTCTACTTAAGGGTCCTTCTGTCTTAAGTTATTACGTAATTAGCTAACCTAACAACATCTTATAGTGACCATATCAATATTAAAAATCTTTTATGGTTTAAATAAATAGATTGACTTGGCCAACGCATGAAAACACAATGCATCTTTACATTAAATTAGATTACATTAACATATTATATAAAATTAGATTGTTTAGTGCGATTGCCAAGTCAATCTATTTATTTAAACCATAAAAGATTTTTAATATTGATATGGTCACTATAAGATGTTGTTAGGTTAGCTAATTACGTAATAACTTAAGACAGAAGGACCCTTAAGTAGAGACTGAATAAATGGACCGACTTGGTATTACATGGATCTCACAACTTTTTACGATAGAAGAACAGAGTTGCGAGACTTGTTTTTTTTTTTTTTTTACAAGTTATGTTTTTGATGGCATCTCATTTCTTTTTGTAGATAGTCCTTTTCTTATTTTTGTATGTAGTTTTCCACTTTTTCTTTTCTGGTACTACTTCTTGAGCTTCAGCTACAGTTTTTCTCGTAGCCCACTCCTTTCTCTATGGGTTTTTCTCGTAAGCTTTGATGTTACAATTTTTGACAAGTCTGAACGGTAAATGCTTCTTAGTCTGTTGTATTCACAAATTGAGGATTCCTGCGCTTTAATACTTCCAAAGTCGACATTTATTAGATGTAAGCAGTTCAGACTTATAACTCTCGAAATTGCCACGTAAGCTTGACAGGATGTGAATACTGCAGAACCGATATTCATCAGTGCATTATTTAGATTTAGGCTCTGACTTTTGTGCATAATTATAGCATAGGCTGTACATATGGGAAACTGTTCGCGATAAACATAAGCTCTATTAATAATTTCAAATTTAATTTTGACCGGACTAAGCTCGCAAACATGTTCTTTATTAAATGTAATGTATATTTTCTTAATTATTTTTGTATTTTCCGTATCAATCTTTACTCTTTGCACTATACCGGTAGAACCCTGAACTAAACAAGACTCACGTCAATATTTCGCCTTATCATGACTTTTGCTCCTATTTTTATAATTATGTTCTCTTCCAGGCCTGCAGCTGTAGAAGCATCGTCTTCATATTTTTTTATGCATTCACAAGCTCTTTTTGTGAGGTATCTGGGGCAATCTATGCTATCTACAGCTGTAAGTTTTATTTCGGGATGTGGAAGAGATTTAAGCATTGCAGTATTTAATTGTTGACATATGTTTTTTGTAGGTAATAAGCAAACGGTATCATCGGGAAGTTTCGAGAGGTGTTCAATTATTTCAATTAATCTGTTTTCATTCTGAATTGGATTTTAGAGTTATTAATATAGTCGAGAGTAAGTCGCGGTCCTTTTGTGTAGTCGCATCAAATCTTATTCTATTTAACATTTCAACAAAGTCAGAATCATTGAGCTGTCGCATGTTAATTGTAAGTTCATCGTATATGAACAGTTCAATTCACAGATTCAGTATCCTGTGGGAACCTAACAACTTATTAGTTTCAGCAATTGGTAGTTTTTCAAAAGGTGACTTTTCTCTTACCGGCGGAAGCTGTAAGAGATCTCCGAAAACTACAAGATGTTTTTCTCCAAACCACCCATTCTGATCATCGCTTGTGTCGAATATTTCAGGTAAGCGTAAATGAATATATGTTAAAGTAACATTGGATATCATCGACACTTTGTCTATGATAAACAACACTACTTCTTTCAAATCTGATCTCAGAACTTGGAGCACTTCATCAGAAAGTGGCTTGTACTTCGATGTTTGCTTGTGTTCTAAAGGCAGCTGCAATAGTCTATGTATAGTCAATCCATTCATATTGAATGCAGCAATTCCTGTTGAAGCACTAACTGCCACTTTTTTTGTTTAAATACGTCTTAACCCAAACTTTCAGAGTTTTTATTAAAAAGCTCTTTCCAGTGCCACCAGTTCCACTCACAAAACAGCGAAAAACGTCAGCGTTATTATCAGTTGTGTCCAATTTATTTGTGATCATATCGAAAACTCTTTTTTGATCGGCATTAAGTTTTACGATCATACTTTGAAGATCGGTTTGCTCTTCTTCTACCAGATTGATTCTCTGAAAGTCACCCATTGCGTTTGCAGCTTCCACAGCTTCAAATTCAATTATTTCAAATTAGATATTGTTACAAACCTGTCATTTTGCTTCCCAGAGCAAATAGTATCATCATAAGAAAGACCGTTTTACAGTAATCTGTATTGGATGCTCTCGGATGCCGATCCAGTGATCCCAGAGCTTGGTGACAAACTTGGCGACCATTTGGCGACTTGGCGACGAATTTGCCGACAAAACGGATAATTTTCGAAACTTTGAAAAATTTATCGATCCGTCCATTATTACACGGATATTTTAGTTTTTCCTTGATTTATACACTAAACACTAATTGTATTCTAAATTTGAAGCTTCTATGTCTGCTAGAAGGGCCTTAGAGTTTTGATGATCGGTCAGTCAGTCAGTGACAAAATTCACAAACTTTGACTAGTTATAATTCTTAAACTACTGGTTCAAATTTAATGAAATTTGAAATATACCGTATTTATATAATGCCTGCTTGGTTACTGAAAATTCCGGCTTCTAGTTTTACCCATAACAAAGTTATAGGGGGTCGAAAATGGCCTAAACTGCTTCGAGAAAAGGATGGTACGGCCATGCCTCTTGCTTTTGCTCGACTTGGCGGGGGCACTGCCGTGCCCCCAGATATTTGTTTCTACAAAACTGAAATTCAATCTCACATCATGACTTTGAATATGCATAACGGTTCAGGCTAAAAATCTCAAATTTTATTTGAATTTATATTGAAATTTTAATAAACTGTGTATGTGAAATATAAAAAGAAGTATGCTTTTATCAGAAATGAACATAATATATTTCAGCTCAGATTATATAATTTTAGATAACGATTATTTTACAAACAAAAAAAAGATTTTTAGTATTGTCGTGTACTCGCCTATGATACATGGGTTCTTTCACTGTGATTGAAAAACTACTCTCCTTGAAAAAATAAACTATAACATTTATTTCTACGGCAAGACAAGTTATTTTATATACATATTAAATTTAAATGACTGCATTTCCGAAAGAAAATAGTTCAGAGTCTTTTCAGCTGCTGATTACAACGTTTTTTCAGTTTTTTCAAGTTTTTTAGTTCCAAGTTTTTAAATTCCAATACTGAGTTGAGTTGTTACTCTCTTCGTCAAAGATCACGGATTCACGTGACAAGTATCATAAAGTCGTATTTTTAGCAAACGATATTCAGTTTCGGTTCAATAAATTTGCATTAAAGTAAATGAACTCGTTAAAGTAAATTTATAAATTTGCTTGTTTTAAAAATATGTGTTATTTTGTGCATTTTGATAAATTGAAGTTCTATAGGTTAAGATTTGAATGAAAACAGAGTTTATCGACATTTTTTAAATGTTTTAGAATTATATTACTTTTAAAGTTTCCCACAATATTAATTCCATTTTTAAACAAAATTCAAATAAATATTAAAAACTAAACAAATACGTAAGTAAAAATGTTTGATACTCAACTTTAAGGGCATTTTAACACCTTTAAAGATGCAGTGAATTAATTCTGTTTAGAACGAAAGAATATTTATATTTCACCGTTATTAGAAAAATACAGGTCGTTTCTTTGTTAAATGTTAAAAATTAAAGAGAAGAGAAAAATCATTCTCACTTATTTTGAAAAGACTTCCGAACAATATAAACCTCTGCAAATGAACACAGTTGCAGTAATAAAGTTCTCCCACTCAGGCTTGACGTCTTTTTCCCCGAGGCGGGGATAGCTCGAAGTAAAATTGTCCCTCGCAATTGTTAATCAGCAGCTGTTAAGTGTAACGGAATTAGCCTCTTCGTTTTCATTCATCAGATCGGCAAACATCAGAGAACTTGCTTTGGATCTGAAAGTAACGGGAACCTTAATTCTGGAAAACTTAGTAGGGAATTCTTTTAGAGAAAGGCGAAGAGTATTGAATTGTCATCTGTCTAGCGTGAAATTTCACATAATCTGTCGATGTTCAGAAACAAAAAAATTAGTTTTCAGTTTGCCTGGCTGAATGGTTCTAATGAATTCAAAATTGAATAATTTGAAGCACTTTTGGTACAAAACAACGTCTGTTGTCATCTGTATTTGCTTTGTCTTGGTAATTTCTTGGTTTAAAATTCAAAACGACTTTGTGCTCGTCTGACTAGCTAGGGAAATGAAGGAAATGTTTCTGAGTATTTGTAACTCTCTTTGCAGTTATTCATTCTTAAAAATATTGGTCTTAACATTATACGAATGGTTTTCTCTTAACTTATGAAATGCAAACTAAGTTACCCAATAAATTTGATGATATTTTTTGAGTGATATATATTTCATATAAATATTTTACCGAAGTAAAGGGTGTTTATAATTAAAGTTCCACTTTGAAATGGTCATAAAAGAAAAAGTACTGGACCAAATGTTATCAAACTTGGTAATAATTTAAAGTAGGACAGAAAAAAAAATTCCCGGCAAGAAAAGTTCAAAAACTCACTATCAGGGGTGAAATGGCGTTGCATGCAATATTGTTAAGCAAAATAGGTAAGGTTTAAAATGTGTTTAATCATTTCTAAAACGTGCTTGCAAAGCATGTTCAATGTGTTTTATCTCAAAAAGCACTGTTTATGGTGATAATTTGAACAATTTGGCAGAACTGAAAGATGTGTACACCGACATGTGCGTAGCATTCTTCCTGATATGCTAAGACTACTGTTGAAAATGCAGCAATGCGATTTAACTTGGTATCGGAAAATGGAGGACGCCACACTGAGCATGCTTTGTAACAGAAACGATTAAACACATTTTAAACCCATTTCTTCCTTCTTATCCTATTTTGCTTAGCAAATAGAACTTACAACGCCATTTCTCCCCTAGTGGTGAGGGTTTTTTTTTGGGGGGGGGAGAAAAAGAAATTTTTATGGCCTTTTTTAAACTATTAACAAGTTTGATAACATTTGATCTAGTAATTTTTCTTTTATGACCATTTCAAAGTGGAACTTATTAAACCCTGTATAATAGAACTGTAACCCACCCTCTATAATAAAAGTATATGGAAAAATAAGGTACTATTTCAAATCTTATCATTATCAAGAAAACAATTTGGTCATCTTTACAGTAACTAAATACTTATAAAATAGGCTTAAAATATATTTATATGTAGATTTAAAAATTGTACTGCAAGTAAATTGGCAACACCGAAAGGATAATTTATTAAATTTTACTATGATGTGAAAATCATTTTTATATTTTACTATTTTATTTGAATTTGTATTGAAATTTTAAGGAAACTGTTACGTAAAGTATAAAAAAAGGTTACTTCTTATCAGAAATTAACATGAAAATTTATTTCAGCTTGGATTATATATTTTGAAATGAATATAGCTTACAAAAAAAATTAATTAATTAAAAAATAAAATATTTGTAGTATCATAAAGTCGTATTTTTAGCAAACGACATTAAGTTTCGGTTTAATAAACTTGCATTGAAGTGAATAAACTAATTAAAGTAAGTTTAAAAATCTGTTTGTTTTGAAAATACTTGTTAATTTGCACATTTCGGTAAATAGAGGTTCTATAGATTCAGAAATTTGAAAGAAAACATAGATTACTGTTGCTTTTTAAGCGTTTCGTAAGTAAAATATTTTTAAAGATTCGATTCTCAAAATATTAATTCCATTTTAAAACAAAAATCAATTAAGTATTAAGAAATAAGTCAAAGGCGTGATATTTAACCTATGGGTATTTTAACACCTTTAAAGATGAGATGAATTAATACTCTTTAGAATGAAAGAATATTCATATTTCTGAGCTGTTCAAAAAATATATTTCCTTCGTTGTTAACCACAAACGATTTAGGTGAAGTGAAAAATCATCCTCGCTTATTTTGAAAAGATTTCCGAACATATCCAATTCCTTCTGCAAAATCTGCAAAAGAACACAGTTGCAGTGAATAAGTTCTCCCACTCAGAATTATGTCTTTTTTCCCCGAGGCGCAGATAGTTCGAAGCGAAATCTTCCGTCGCAACCGTTCATTAGCAGCTCCGGCAAATATAGCGGAATTAGGAATTAACTTCTTCGTTTTAATTTATTAAATCGACAGGCAAATATCAGAAAGTTGCATCGGATGCTAAAGTAACGGGAGTCTTAATACTGGAAAACTTTGTCAGGGATTCTTTTAGAGGAAGGCGGGGAGTAACCAGTATTCAATTGTCGTCTGTTCTGCTCCTAAGCGTGATGGTTCATATGAACTATCGATGTTCAGAAAACAAAAAATTAGCTTTCGGTTTGCTGGGGGGAATTGTTCTAATGAAGTTAGAATGAAGCAATCTGAAGCACTCTCGGAATTAATTTCGAACATCTGTTGCCATCTCTATTTGCTTTGTGTCTACAATTATGTTGTTTAAAATTCAGAATGACTTTGTGTTCGTCTAACTAGAGCAATGAGGAATGTTTGACGAGTATTTGGAATTTTCCTTGTCATTATTTATTCTGGTGTTTGAGTGATTGTCTCGTAACATTTAAAATGCGAATTAAGTCATCCAACAAATTTGGTGGCAAATGAACAGCATTAAAATGTTATAAATGTACAAAGATTTTATATACGGATAATAATAAAGTTTTTCATTATTTTTTAATCACTAAAAATTTTGTGTTTGTGTTTGTGTGTGTGTGTGTGTGTGTGTGTGTGTGTGTGTGTGTGTGTGTGTGTGTGTGTGTGTGTGTGTGTGTGTGTGTGTTTTAAGTGAAATCATAATGTATACAGGGGACAGACGATGATAATTAGATGTCAATATATTCACTTCGCAATTTAAAGAACAAAGTGTCCGAAATTTTTATTTTTGTGAGATACTGGTAGGAATTTCTTTGGCATGTGTACACTCAGGAAAGATCTCTCCTCCGCTTGGAGCGTGAGAAAATGCTAGTCACCTGTTTTCTAAAGTGTGTTGGTCATTGGATCAGGAAACAACAGAACATTTTAGAATGAAATTAATATGGGCTAATTTAAGATAAAATAGGAAATTAATTAAGATTTAATTTAGATTTTAAAAATATTATAACATCATTACATATATCTTTTATTTATTATATACATAAAAAAAATGTTCTTAATTATTATCGACATTTTTACTGAATGAAAATTAATAGATATCTTAAATATTGTTTTTTAATTTGCCTCTGAAGTGCACCTTGAAATTTTAATTACATTTTTGTAATTTTTTTTGAATAATTAATATAAAAAAAATATTTTTACAGATATTGAATAGTTTTTTCTAATACCTTTCATCATAAAATCCTTTTCCCAAATTTATACAAAAAAATAGTTCAGTAATTCAGTAATAGCAAAATTTTGAATGTTTCTGCATTTGGCTGGTACATTTTTAAAAATAAGAAAAAAAAAGACTCCTTTTCTCCAGTTTCTATTAATTTTACCATAGATTTTATTTCATAAGGCCTCTATTTCCTCCAGTTGTATTTCTTATTAGTTTTAACATATTTTACCAAGAAATTAAAAAATCTATTAAAATTAGAGCTTTCAAATTTCTAGATACAAAAAATGGTATTCCTAAAATTTTACATTTCTACCATAACTTTTTGATTCAATTCAATTTTATTTACATTTTATGAAAAACAAGTAGCCTCGGGCTACCAGCTGGTTCGTCGGGGATATTGGTTATATTTCAATCCAGTTAAATCATTTGGAAAATCTCTGTGTCTTTGATTCCATCAAATTTCAAAATTTAAAACCATGTACTTTTAATTGCCTTACATCTGTTCTGTTCATTGTGTATATGAACCTTTCTAATGGAGACCGCTATGTAAAGGGTAAACCTGCGGCACATTTAAATTTTGGGGTATTATAGGCTAACTTTTTTATTCTCTCATTCATAACATAGATGTTAATCGAATTCTTCTTCAGTTTTCAAAAATGGACGAAAATATCGCAATTATATATTTGAGGGAACAAGCGAAACGATTTAACAACGAAATGACGAATTTAAATTTAACAATGTAATCTATTGTTAAAAATTAGGCAAAAAAAAAATATTTCTTAAAAATAGCCAAAATTAGGAAAAGTTTGTATTTCTATTAAAGTGATATCAATAAAAAGAAAATTTTTAATCATGTGATAACATGATGTTGTTTTTGTTAGGTGGTTTTGAAACTATAAATCGAGTAAACAATGAATAAAGCATAAACGGCAATTTTCATCACCATCTTTTAATCGTATATATTTTTTTACCTGCTTTCACCAGTATTGCATTAATCATTATGCATCCTTCTTTGAAAACAGATGCATTTTTTAAAAGGTTGACCTGCTTTTACCAGTGTTGCTTTTTTATTACGTATGCTTCTTTGACAGCAGAAGCGTTTTTAAAAGGTTGACGTAGAACTAAGACATCATAGCTGTTATTTTATCTCAAAATAGGTCGAGCTCCAAACTTTGTTTGCCAGCTAGAAAAATTGAAAATGAAAGTTTAAAAGAATTATCATTATATATATATAGAGAGAGGGGGGGATAGAGACCGGTAAAGAAGTCCCGTGATTGTTTCAAACCGGTTTAAACTGATTAATGACTTAAATTAATTCAGACAAATAATGACTTAAAAAATAATAATGTTCTCACATAATAACTTGAAATTTGCGATCGAAGATTTCATTAAAAAAAATTTTTAATTTTGAAAAGGTGTAAAATTTATTTTTTGTGCAATAGTAATTCAGGAGTTATAGTGGAAAAAGACATAAAATTAGTTTAATTTTTAATTAAAATTCTAATGAAAATTTCAAAAAAAATTTCTCTGATGTGCATATTCTCTTAGCTATATATGTGCTGAATTTGGCAGTTGTAGGGAACACGGTCTGGCCTCACCACACATACACAGATTGATAAATACACGCACATTCATTTTGATTATTAGTAGAGATAAGACATCAAAGCAATGGAATCAATTTTAAATCAATACATCAAACAGAAATTAGACTAGCTAAGAATATTTTAATCAACATTTATTACCAAATATTAATATCCTTTCACACCGGCCATTTACGGTTAATGAAAATAGAGAATGGCCATTTGTCATTCCATTCATTGACCATTTATCCTTTGTTCAACATAACTTTCAAGGGAAACAATCATTCTCATTTGTTGTGAAAAATCACCTTCTGCGCACTACAGAATTCACTCAGGAAATAAACACAGTTACAGTGACTTACGCCGCTTTCTCTCTCCGGTGGGAGTTAAATTTTCATATCCAACAACAGTTAATTTCTCTCATGACTCCAAAGGAATTAGAAATTACAGCCATTGTTTTAATCCATTTAATCGGACAACATTAAAAAGTTTGCTTCGGATTTTCCTGCACTAAACGTTTGATTTACAGAAAACTTTTACAAATGAAAGTATTTCCGGAAATTCTTTCAGAAAGAGACTATTACTAGCTGTTGCCCATCCAGCATTTCTGAAATGTAAGGGCTCCAATTAATATGTTTAGAAATTTGATTTGATTTTTTTTTGATCATGTGAGAACATGGTGTTGTTTTGGTTTGATGTTTTTGAAGCCACAAACTGCACCAGCAGAAAAAGGCGATTGACTATTTCGCAATACAATAATCACATAATCATTCCAAATCAGTTTAAACTGGATTTTCGCAAAGAAAAAAAAATTGCCTCGAGATAAAATTTTGGAGCTCGAATGATTTTGAGATGAAAAAAAAAATCGTTTTCTAAATATCGACGCTTGCATAATCGGACAGTCACGTGATTGTTCAAAACCGGCTTGAACTGGTTTTCTACTCAAAAAATTATGGTCTCCAGAAAAAATTTTTAGAACTCTATTGATTTTGAAATGGTCAAAAACCATCGCTTTTTTAAATGTTGGCAATTGCGAAATATGAGTCATGTGAGAACAAGATGGGTCTTTTTTCGGATTGATACCACGTGACTTAAAAAAAAAATAATGGTCTCACGTGATAACTTTAAATTTGCGATAGGATATTTCATTTTTTTTTTTTATTTATTTATTTTTAGCTGGATGCGTTTTTGCGATCTCATTGAATTAATGAAAGATAACGACAATTGAATTTGCATTTTCGATCTTATTTATAGTACTCGAAAATGAAAACTATATTCGAGAGGAAACTATGCTGTGCGTAAAGTATTAGATTTTTGGAAATGTCTTAGATGTTATTGAATCTTCAATGTCGTGATACTAACTCTATCGGAATAAAATCACAGCAGCTTATGCTTTGAATCTGAATTTAAAACATGTGATTAAAAAAAGACAAAAATATTCCATTTAATTTCTTTTTTGTCTATTTGCTGTATTTGTTCTTAGTGAGCAACATTTCGAACAATTTGTAATATTAAATAAATATCTCGAAAGCTTAAATGTGTAAAATAAGTTTTTGCTTAAACATAAAAAGCATGATATAAATCTGAATTTTTCTCGATTTTTTGCAATAGAAAAATATATTAGACATTTAAACTACAATAAATATATTAGTAGTTTTATAAAATCGGTATTAACGTTCCTATTGCATTAAAGATGAGAGATAATTAAAATTATTTATAGAATTGAAAACCAATGAAAAGAGAAAATTGAGCATTGACGAATTTTTTCCAGCTGAAATTGTTCATTCAGCATTTTATGAAATTGATATCATGTAAAATATATAAAATCATTTAAATACATTACCTATAACAAAATTATTTAATTATTGATATGGTTGTTTAGCTTTCATCTTGGATTATTCTTTCATAAAATTCAAAAAATTTTGATCACTTGGTGAAGATTGCCTATCTCTAAAGACATACGTATGTATCAGATTTCAAAATTGCCATCAATTTAAAAGAATATTTCTGTACAAAAAGATTGGTACTTAAATTGAAATAAAATAAAAAAGTAATGAATAAAAATTTAAAGGAATTTCGTTTGCTTATTCTTGAGCCAATTCATTTGCAACTATTTGAGACAGTCACGATAAATCTCAAAAATAAATTTTAAAATTGTCTAAATTTATAAAAATCCAACCGTATTTCTTACCTTCTTGGCAGACAGGATGCGTAATTATAATAGCGATTTTAAATAAACAGTTCGTATTCCAGCTGAATTGACGACACGTTAAAAAAAAGTTACGAAGTATAAAATTTTTCGACGAAAAATAATAAACCTATTGTAGCGGATTGAATTGAGCGAGGATAGAACCTGGGACCTTGTGGTTCGCAGCCGAGTAACAAGATCACAAGACAAAAGCAATTGCCAGTGTTTCGTAGCTGTTATCTGGCTTATAAGCTTTTCACCACAGTACTCTCTCTCCAGTGAGTCGGAGTTGAGACAAACGATATGGCTGTTGAGTGGTGATGTATTTATTAGCTGTTGAGTCTAATGCGCCTGTACCCATGAGTAGCGGCGAGCATGCGTGGATGAGTTGTTGCTGTTCTGTCAAGTGAGTCAGACGACTTTGGATTGATGTAGGTAGATGGCGCCACAACAGCTGTACGAAGGTTCATCGTCCGAGGTCACCAATTTAGCAGTATGTGATGAGTGAGGATAGAACCTGGGACTTTGTGGTTCGCAGCCTAGTAACAAAACCACAAGACAAAAGCAATTGCTCATGTTTCGTAGCTGTTATCTGGCCTATAAGCTTTTCACCACACTATTAATAAACTTGAGAAAAAAATCTGGAGTCGTCTGGCTTGCGTAAGTTACGGAAAAGGTCATAAAAATTCTACAAACATTGTTTACATTATTAATGATAGCATAAATATATTTTAAAGTATTGGGAAAATGCTTTGATGAAATATAATTAATAAAGTACTAGCTAATATAAACAATGTTGCATAGATGAAAATATATCCATATCTGTTCTTATGTTAAACATAAAAACCGATTATAGCCTGCAACTTTATTTTTAATTAAAAGGAAAATATCAGTTGCTCTAATCAATTCTTAAATGTATCCGTATTTCAAAAGCTTGTGGGATGTTTTAGTGGAGAAGGTTGCAAATTGGGATAGTTAAGTTACATCCACACATAAAGAATGAGCGACGACTTTTTTTTATATAAAAATAAACATCTTTTAATCTTTAACGCTAACACATCGACAGACAACAGATTTTGTGAAAGACCGGAAATTGATCTTTTTAATTCGCACAGCTTGCGCGCTTGATCGTAGATAACTGCTTCGTACTTCCGGTGCGCAGTTAGGAAAATAGTTTTTCGAATACAGTCATTTTGATGGAAGCAGGATCGCCACAGTACTCCCCCCTCTAGTAGTGCAGCAGGCACTGAAGTTAGAGGTAACGAGTGTTAAAGCGAACTCGTCGGCCAGATCTGGTCACATAAGGTACTGGAGTAGAATTTGTAGGTGACACAGGACTCGATGGAGACAGTTCAGGTACTGGTTTTGGTGAAGTCGGAACTGCAACTGGTGGTGATATTGCTGGTGCAGAGGACTGGTGAGAGTTCTCGAAGAACGCAGGCTTTAAGCGATCAATGTTGATCGTGGACTGTTTGCCGTTCTTTTCAATTGTGAACATTTTATCAGTTCGTTTGAGTACGAGGTATGGTCCATCGTATGGCGCTTGTAAAGGTTTTTTAACAGCAACGTGGCGCACGAACACATGTGAGCAAGTGTCCAGAGCTGGATGAACGAATACTTTCTTGGTGTCATGAGGTGCAGTAGCAACAGGTTTAAGTTGATCCATCAAGGTCCGTAAATTTATTAGGAACTCATGAGGCTCGACGTTAATTGAAGGGGATTCAAAAAATTCTGATGGTAGTTTAAGGGTTGAGTCATAAACTAGTTCGGCCGATGTGCACTGTAGATCTTCTTTTAATGCGGTTCGGAGTCCGAGCAAAACCAAAGGAATTGATTCGGTCCATTTCGTAGATGCATGACATCGGAGGCTTTGTTTAAGAGATCGATGGAATCGCTCGACTATTCCATTGCTTTTTGGGTGGTATGGGGTCGTTCGGATCTTTTGGACACCCAAGAGTTTGCTGAGCAAAGAAAACAAGTTGCTTTGGAATTGTCGTCCTTGATCTGTCGTGATTATTGAAGGCAAACCGAAGCGTGAGATCCAATGAGTTATGAATGCACGCGCAACAGTTTCAGCAGAAATATCAGGAATGGGAATTGCCTCAGGCCATCGTGTGAAACGATCTATGCAGGTAAGTAGGTATCCGCAATTGTTTGAAGGTGGAAGAGGTCCTACGAGATCTAGATGAACATGATCGAATCTGGCTGCAGGTAATTGAAAAGATTTAAGAGGACTATTGGTGTGTCTAGCTATTTTAGATTTTTGGCAATCTAGACATGAACGGGTGAAATTTGAAATGTCCTTTTGCATGGACGGCCAAAAGAATCTCTCTGAAATCAAATGTTTAGTGGCACGGATACCTGGGTGGGAAATATTGTGCAAAGATAGAAAAACTTTCTTTCGGAAAATTTCTGGGACGTAAGGTCTAATTTTGTTTTGCTTGACATCACAGTAAAGTTTAGATGAATTGGGGTCGGTTGAGAGAGGTTTTAAACAAAGTGACAGTTCATTCTTTGCCAAAATAGTCTGAAGTTCTTCATCAGATGCTTGTGCTTCCGCCATGGCAGAAAAGTCTATTTTTGGTAACTGTATTTCATTAATACGAGATAAGGTATCAGCTACAACGTTTTTTGAGCCCGATACGTGCCTGATGTCGGTGCTGAATTGTGCAATGAAATCAAGGTATCTTAGTTGTCTTGGAGAAGAAGAGTCAGATTTTTTGGTGAAAGCAAAAGTAAGAGGTCGATGATCTGTAAATATTATGAAATTTTGACCTTCCAACAAGTGTCGAAAATGTTTGATAGTTGCATATATAGCCAAAAGTTCCCTATCATACGTACTGTATTTACGTTCTGAGGGCGTAAGTTTTCGGGAATAAAATGCTAGAGGTTGTTGACCATTAGACGTAGTTGTATGGAGGACAGATCCGATGGCTGAGTCTGAAGCATCAACCATGATAGATAATTGCTGGTTAGGTGAATGGAAGTTCAAAGTAGCTGCATTTGCAATATCAGATTTGCATTTTTCGAAAGCTTCTGTAGTGAGGTCAGTCCAAGGAACAAGTCGCTTATCATTCTTTTTAGAGTTTTTTAAAAGTTCGTGTAGGCTAGCTTGAGTCTGAGCGGCATGAGGCAAAAATCGACGGTAAAAATTGAGCATGGCCAAGAAACGCTTTAGCTCAGATATATTTTGAGGTTTGGGAAAATCAGAAATGGCTTGAACATTTTCCGGTAAAGGTTTCACGCCTTCAGATGTAATTAGACAACCTAGAAACTTTACCGATTGCTTCCCAAGGACGCATTTTGAAGGGTTTAGTTTCAATCCGTGCTGAGATAATCGTTCAAATACTGTTTTTAAATGTTGTTTGTGCTGTTCTACATTATTTGATGCAATCAGTATGTCATCAAAATAAGGAATGCAGAAATCTAAATTTGACAAAACTTGATGTATATAACGTTGAAAGGTTTGTCCCGCGTTTCTTAAACCAAAGGGCATATAAACATATTCAAAAAGACCAAATGGGGTTGTGATTGCTGTTTTTGGAATGTCCGCTGGGTTAATAGGAATTTGATGATAAGCTCGGATCAAATCCAGGGTGTAGAAAATGGTTTTATTGAAAAACATTTGAGTGCAATCTTGAATATGAGGAACTGGGTATCTATCAGGAACGGTAATTGAATTTAAACGACGGTAGTCGCCACACGGTCTCCATTCTCCATTAGACTTTTTCACCATGTGTAGAGGACTTGCCCATGGGCTACTAGAAGGACGGATAATACCTTGAGACATTAAAAATTCAAATTCCTGACGTGCAATTTTTAGCAACTCGGGAGATAAGCGACGAGGTCTCGAAAATACTGGTTGACCAGTTGTTTCAATAAAGTGATGTATTTTAGTTGATACTTTGCTTTTTGTTGGTTGAGATGGATTAGTGAGGTCTTGGAATTGCGATAAAATGTCATAGAATTCTGAATCACCAAGCAAAATGGATATACCAGAAGTTAATGAATCTGTGTTTGTATATTTGCCTTGAGTGGTTAATTTAGTTATGCCATCAATCAAACAACCACTTTTAACATCAACCAAAAGATTATAGTGTTTTAAAAAATCAACACCTATAATTGGTTGGTTCACATTTGCAATTATGAAAGACCAAGTAAAATTTCGCCGTAAATTTAAGTCTAGCGTAAGGCGTTTTTTACCAAAAGTAGCTATTTTTGTGCCATTAGCAGCTAAGAGGAGTAATTCATTAGGGGAATCAGCTTTAGGAGCATAATTGTTTGGTAAAACAGATACGTCTGCGCCTGTATCCACTAAAAATTTCCATTTACTAACTTTATCGGCCAGCATAATTCTATTAATTTTGCGATCGTGGCCAAGGCCAGTGGACGACCGCCGATTTAGTTTCCCGAATTCTTGAAAGAGCAAGGCAAACTACATTTTTTTGCTTTTGTGCCAAAATTTGTATGATAAAAGCAAATGCCATCAGCAGGTTCTTTATATTTTTTTAAGCGATCACGAGAGCAACTACGACTGTTTTTAAAAGGTCGATTTCTATTTCTGCTTTGAGAGCGTGATTGGCGCATTGTTGTAGTAAGCTCGCCAACTAAAGTCGTCAAATGGGCGACTTGTTTTTCAAGTTGGGCTATTTGATTATTCGAAGATTGAGGAGTAACGGAATTAATGTTTGAATGGTCAGCCAAATCATTTATTTTATCTGCAACTGATGCTAAACCAGCTAAATCTTCATTCAAAGCAGTTAAAATAGTTTGTGTGCTGTTTGGCAGTCTTCCGAGCCAAAGAGATTTTAAGAGTGGCTCGCCAACAGTATCGCCCGCCAATGTTTTCATACGAGCTAATAACTGAGATGGTCGTTGGTCGCCAAGTTCTAGGCCTTGTAGCAGCGTACGTATTTTCGAAGCTTCACTTTCAGAATGCAACTCAATTAAACGTTTTTTTAATGTTGGATATTTATCAGTATCAGGAGGTTTCAATATTATATCGCTTACACAATTCAAAATATCAGAATCAACGGCAGAAACAACATGATTAAATTTTGTATCGTCAGCAGTAATTCCCGCCAAGGCGAATTGCGCCTCAAGTTGAACAAACCATAATGCAGGGTTAGCTTTCCAGAAAGGCGGAAGTTTGACGCCAACACGAGAAACTGTTGCGTCGTTGTTGGCGGAATTTGGAGTATCTCCTGGCATGTTTTATTCAAGAAATCAAAGGCACGTTATAAATATAATTTCACAAAACTGCTTTGAAATACGAAAATACAAATAATATACTGATAATCAGAGTAAATAATATGAAAATGCTAATCCAAATTATATAACAGAAGTTCCGATGGAAATTATTTAGGCTGTGAAAATAGAAACAATATTCAACGATACGCTTACCGCCATTAGGAAGAAATGCGCTATGGCGCCATTTAATGCATAAAGAAAACTGGGAAAGTTATCCTTTCACTTTTCGAGTCACCAAATGTGGGATGTTTTAGTGGAGAAGGTTGCAAATTGGGATAGTTAAGTTACATCCACACATAAAGAATGAGCGACGACTTTTTTTTATATAAAAATAAACATCTTTTAATCTTTAACGCTAACACATCGACAGACAACAGATTTTTTGAAAGACCGGAAATTTATCTTTTTAATTCGCACAGCTTGCGCGCTTGATCGTAGATAACTGCTTCGTACTTCCGGTGCGCAGTTAGGAAAATTGTTTTTCGAATACAGTCATTTTGATGGAAGCAGGATCGCCACAAGCTAATAAGCTAATATTCAAAAAAGAACTAAAGTAAATTTTTCTAAAGGTTCCTAAAAATATTTAAATAATGATGCAAAATTTAGTTTAACAGTGCGAGTTCCTACTCGATGTAAATAAATAAACAATTTAAAGTGTGTATCAATACGAGTAACAACGTTCAAGATAAAATTATTCTTCGTATTCAAAAAAATTATTTTTTTAGTTAAAAAAAGGAAACTATTAAATTAATTTCCACGATATCTTCACTAAAATTTCTCTTACGCTTCATCATAATGAGCAGCAAAATTATTTCAATAGTCTCGGCTTTAAATTGAATAAAATAATAATAATTGCACTTAAAATGTAATGAAGTATATCAGCCTGTTGTTTCAACAAGAAGAAACTTAGTAGTTAGATTTTCTAAAAAATATTTGACAATGAACAAATATTAGAATGTGATAATAACTAAAGAAGTGTTAAGTATTTATTATTAAGTATTTATAATTATTAAGTATTTATTATTATTAAGTATTTATTATTAAGTATTTATAATTATTAAGTATTTATTATTATTAAGTATTTATAATTATTAAGTATTTATTATTATTAAGTATTTATTATTAAGTATTTATAATTATTAAGTATTTATTATTATTAAGTATTTAGTATTATTAAGTATTAAATAATATAAGCTTAATATTATTTACTTAAATAAAAGAAAATGAGAAAATTTTGGTTGCTGAATTTTTGTGAATTGCAGAGCAACAAACACAGACATTTTGAAAGTATCTCCTGAATCTTTTTGCTCGACATTTATTCAATAACAGGTATTCCATTAATATAAGCTTGGGTGAGGGCTGCTTCACCTACATGGAATTTTCGCTTCATCTTCTAAATGTATTTGTTTTCTTTTTTCAATAAGTATCTTGTTTTGTGACAGTTATGACAGTGTTTTACTCACAGAAATTTTTAATAAATAAACAAAAAAAATTATTACGAATTCTCTTTAATTTTTTACCTGCTTAATATAATAAAATGAAATTTGAGTGAGTTTAAAATTTGGTATATGCCCAACTTTTCTGGCATTTCTTCATTTCATTTCAGTATTCAACAAATAATATATCAAGCTTCATGTCGAAATATATTTCCTCTAATTTATTTATTTTTTACTTCTGTTAAAACAAAAAAAAATTAAAGAAAAACAAAAGATTTTATAAAATTTCTTACAACATGTATAAAAAATCATGAAGCCTTTTTGTTTAAAAAAAAGTTATGGTAATTTTACATACCAGTCGAAAACAATATTTTCTAATAAGAATTGCTTGAATTTAAACTGTTTTGCCATGTCATTTTGGCTTTTCAATTACCATTGCTAATCACCTAATCAATATTTCATAACGATCCAATGTTCAGATTTTACAATGAAAACTAAAAGAACAGACTTGGGAATTTAAATTTGAAAAGTATTCGTCTTTTCTTTTTAATTAGTCTCTTAGTCTTAAATTAGTCACTAAATATATTTTCCGAATATTATCACCTGAAAAATAAAATACAATAGAAAATACGAGTAAATATAATTTTATGTTTGTTAAAATATGGCGTACATTCTATAATCAAAGAATCCTTCATATTTATCATATAAGCATCACAAACACCTGTTTCATGAAAGTATCATTAAAGTGAAAACCAAAACCCATTAAAAGCAATTACTATTAATTCATTAAGCACTAATCGTTCATTTGGCCATTAAAACTTGTGTTAGCAACACCAAATTTATTAGTTTAAAAATAACCGTAATTCTTTCCAGTCTGCTTATCATAACATATATCTTGTCAGATATGCTTCATTTAATTTCTCCGCTTTGCAAACAGAGGTTATCTATTTTGGGACATAATTTATCGCTGTTATGATATTATCATGCATGCAGCATATCCAGTAAAATAAACTGACATTATAAAGTTTAATAGGAGGACGTTAATTATAAAGTAACTTTGTTTTAATTATCTTTGGATCTTTTATTGCTTCTTTCTAGAATCTTTTGTTTAGGATAAAGTAATTATTTCTGCCTTAAACATACTGGATATCAGGATGAAAAAAATATCAGTGTATTATTCATTTGTTTGAATGTTGACTCAGGTTTGAAGCAACTCTATGGGATGTTATATAATTGGGAAACATCCTTCAAAGAAATTATGAATTTCGATGATTTTTTTTCTTTTCTCTTATATTTATTTATTCTTTTAAATATAGTTTTATAGTCTGGGTCTGACAATAATAATTAAAGAACACTAAAAAATATTTTCATTTGTAAGCTAAAACTTTTTTTACCTTATCTTAATTATAGCAATTATTTTAATTAATGATAAAACATTTCAGAATTAGGATCTCATATATCAGTAAAAAAGAAGATTTCTCAGTAAAAATATTTGAATCAATTTTTTTATTTTGCCAAAAAAGACAGACAAAACAAAAAAAGAAAAAAAAATTGAAATCTGGTATCGCAAATTTTATGTTGTCATGGGAGAACCTTTTTATTTTTCAAGTCATTGTTGTCTTAATTAATTTAAGTCATTAATCAGTTTAATCCTGTTTGAAACAATCACATAACTATCAGATTACGCATACATCAATATTTAGGAAAACGATGGTCCCTCCTCCCCTTCAAAATCGTTCGAACTCCAAAACTTTATCTCAAAGCCAACTTTTTTTTTTTTTTTTTTTTTGCGAAAATTTAGTTTAAATTGGTTTGGAATGATCACGTGACTATCGTATTGCGCAATGGACAACTTTTAGAAAAGCTATTATTATTTTCTTTTTTTCATCTCAAAATAGTTTGAGCTTAAAAACTTTGCTTGCCTAAAAATTGAAATCTTAAAAAAAATTAGCTGCCCTCACTGTTTTGCGTTTCATCCCCAACTTTTTCTCTGTGCTTCTTCGGGTGATAACTTCTTACAACCCTGTCCTTTATTGGCCAGAGAGGAGAATCGGATACATGGCGTACATTCTCGTCTAGCTGTAACTTTTTGCTGGCCATAAATTTCCACATGTGACGATCTTTCTTTGTCACTTTCAAATAACCCTAAAAGCAAAAAATTGATGCCTCAAAAGCGAGAAATCGCTAATTTTCAGCCCGTAAATTTTCTGTCTTCAAAAACCTCAAACTAAAGCAACATCATGTTCTCACATGTTAACAAGATTGCGACAGTATTTATTCAGAGATTGCATGGCAAATTTATAACCATCCAGAATAATAGAATTCATTATTTATAAATTTTATTCATGATAATGATGAACTCATGAATAGGAATGGAATTCTGTAAATTCAGGTTTGACAGAGCTATTTATTACATACATACAAAATTAAATTATAAACGATGTCATATAGTTTTGTTACTATTTTACTTCTCTAGAAATATAAGTTTTATTTTTTTATTCCTTTCTTGTTCTTTCTTACACAATTAATCATCGAATAATATTGGGTTGGCAACTAAGTAATTGCGGATTTCACTCATAGATGGCTTCAGTTGAATTTTTAGGTTTGCAGACGTAGTACAATAGTAAAAGACATTTTGTTATTTGATAGTTGGCAATTCAGCTGTCAATCAGTAAAAAAAGTTTTTTGATCGGTTGCGTAGTTTTCGTTTGGCGTTCGTTGAAAAATGGAAAATCAAAAGTAACATTTTCGTCATATTTTGCTTTTTTATTTCTGCAAAGGGAAAAACGCCTCGCAAGCTCATAAAAAGTTATGTGCTGTTTATGGTGACGAAGCCTTAAAAGAACGGCAGTGTCAAAATTGGTTTGCCAAATTTCGTTCTGGTGATTTTTCACTTAAAGATGAAAAACGCTCTGGCCGTCCAGTTGAAGTTGATGACGACCTAATCAAAGCAATAATCGATTCGGATCGTCACAGTACAACATGTGAGATTGCAGAGAAGCTTCATGTATCACATACATGCATTAAAAATCACTTAAAACAACTTGGCTATGTTCAAAAACTCGATACATGGGTTCCTCACGAACTGAAAGAAACGCATTTAACGCAACGCATTAACAGCTGCGATTTGCTAAAGAAACGTAATGAAAATTATCCATTTTTAAAACGACTAATAACTGGTGATGAAAAATGGGTTTTTTACAACAATATCAAGCGGAAAAGATCGTGGAGCAGGCCAGGTGAACCAACTCAAACAACATCAAAAGCTGATATTCATCAAAAGAAGGTTTTGTTATCAGTTTGGTGGGATTACAAAGGAATTGTCTACTTTGAACTCTTACCACCCAACCGAACGATCCATTCTGATGTCTACATTGAACAACTAACGAAATTAAACAATGCAGTTGAAGAAAAGCGGCCCGAATTGACAAATCGAAAAGGTGTTATATTCCATCATGACAATGCAAGGCCACACACATCTTTGGTCACTCGGCAAAAATTATTGGAGCTTGGTTGGGATGTTTTGCCACATCCACGATATAGTCCTGACCTTGCACCATCTGATTACTTTTTGTTTCGATCTTTACAAAACTCCTTGAATGGTAAAAATTTCAATAATGATAATGATGTCAAATCGTACCTGATTCAGTTTTTTGCTAATAAAAACCAGAAGTTTTATGAACGTGGGATTATGATGCTGCCTGAAAAATGGCAAAAGGTCATTGATCAAAATGGGCAATACATTACAGAATAAAGTTATTTAGTTCCATGAAAAAATTGTCTTTGATTTTCTAAAAAAAAATCCGCAATTACTTAGTTGCCAACCCAATAGCAATTATTTTAATTAATGACAAAACATTTCAGAATTAAGATCTCATATATCAGTAAAAAAGAAGATTTCTCAGTAAAAATATTTGAATCAATTTTTTTTATTTTGCCAAAAAAGACAAACAAAACAAAAAAAAGAAAAAAAAATGAAATCTGGTATCGCAAATTCCATGTTGTCATGTGAGAACATTTTTATTTTTTAAGTCATTGTTTGTCTTAATTAATTTAAGTCATTAATCAGTTTCAACCAGTTTGAAATAATCACGTGACTATCAAATTACGCATACGTCAATATTTAGGAAAAAGATGGTACCTCCCCCCCCCCCCTCAAAATCGTTCGAGCTCCAAAACTTTATCTCAAAGCCAACTTTTTTTTTTTTTTTTTTTTTGCGAAAATTTTGTTTAAATTGGTTTGGAATGATCACGTGACTATCGTATTGCGCAATCGTCATCTTTTAGAAAAGCTATTATTATTTTCTTATTTTCATCTCAAAACTGTTAAAAGCTTAAAAACTTTTTTTGACTAAAAATTGAAATTTTTTAAAAAATTTGCTGCCCTCACTGTTTTGCGTTTCATCCCCAACTTTTTCTCTGGGCTTCTTCGGGTGATAACTTCTTACAACCCTGCCCTTTATTGGCCAGAGAGGAGAATCGGATACATGGCGTTCATTCTGGTCCAGCTGTAACTTTTTGTTGGCCATAAGTTTCCACATCTGACGATCTTTCTTTGTCACTTTCGAACAACCCTAAAAGTGAAAAATTGATGCCTCGAAAGCGAGAAATTGCTCATTTTCAGCCAGTGAAGTTTCTGAATTCAAAAACCTTAAACTAAAACAACATCATGTTCTGACATGTTAACAAGATCGCGACAGTATTTATTCAGAGATTGCATGGCAAATTTATAACCATCCATAACAATAGAATTCATTATTTATAAATTTTATTCGTAATAATGATGAACTCATGATAGAGGGCGGAGAATTCAAAACATCAATTTATTCTTAGAAAAGGAATGCAAATTCTGTAAATTCAGGTTTGACAGAGCGATTTATTATATACATACAAAATGAAATTATAAACGAAGTCCTATAGTTTTGTTACTATTAGAAATACATTACATTATTACATTTTATTACATTAGAAATATATATTTGATTTTTTTATTCCTTTCTTGTTCTTACACAATTAATCCTCGAGTAATATTTATAAATTCATATTTCTGTTTCCAAAATATTTTAGCTGCCCAGATATAAAGATTTAGTCTGTAAAATGTTAAAGGTTAAGTTCAATTTGGAAGAGATTTTGAAATTCAAAATGATTTTGAAAATGTGTTACATCTTTAAATAACAAAATGAAAATGAAATTTTACGTATATTGAATATTACGGAAATGAAAGAAAAAGTTTGCTTCATATTAAATTTTTCCTTTCAAATCTTGTCTATTTCCAGACATCCAAATCTTGCCAAAAAAATTGTATTTGAAATTATGTGTATCGTCTGCGTGCCTTTCTATAAAAGTTGTTACTGTGCTTGGATATTTATTTTACAGAATAAAATTCTTGGCCTGCTACCAAAATTACGTAAATTGGAAAGTTTTTTTTTTTTTTTTGCGGGATTATTTAAGGCAAATGAAAATTGTTTAGAACTCTTTATAAAACAGCTGAATATGAAATCAAAAGTTAATAGAATAAACAAGTAATAATGAGAATTAATGTTTAGAAAAGATAAATACTGAAAAATGCCAATGGCAGATATTCCCTTTTTGTATTCACCATGTTTATGTAAAAGAAAGTTTAATTTGTCAGTACAAAATAATAAGTTTTAATAATACAGAAGCGGTTTTAATCCCTCTGTTTTTTTGTTTTTTATTTTAATCAAAACATTAAAGTTCTCATACGCTTATTTTGGATTCATAACTTTTTATTTAATGAATATTTTGATAAAAACGCTAGCTTTAAAGGAATTTTTGCTCTACTTTTGTTAGAAGTTTCCATATTATTCGGCAAAATTTCTCTCAAAATTACAATCAGAAGGATGTTTAAAAAAATTTCAGAAAAGATATTTTAAATGAAAAAGTTGCAACTACTTTTCTTAGTTATAAATATGATTAAACACAACATAATCATATAAGTTTTCTAATATCATTAATTACTTTCCATTTTTTGAAATCAAGAGAAAAAGAAAATAGATGCAATGTTTTATTGAACTAAATCCCTTTGAGTATATATTAATTTCATAAATACGCTGCGTACATTTGAAATAGCTAAAGATGCATTTGTTAAGATTCAGTTAGTAAATAAGTTACATTGTACGTTATTGGCAATTGTTAAAAATTATTTACAGTTTTCTTAAAGATGGTGATTTCGTTGCATATATTATTCGAGTTATTCTTGCTTAAGTTTTTCTGACTTTTCTAAGAGATTCACATGATAAATATATCAGATATATTATTGAAATTGGTTAAAATTATATCTTTAATAAATTAATTGAATTGTATTTGTTAGATTTACTTTGGAAATACACTGCATATGTTACTGAAAATATCAAATCTACGTTGGAATTTTATTAAATCTTAATGCTCGTTAAAATTTTAATAATTAATTATTTTATGTAATTCCTACTTTAATAGTTTCTTCATTAAAATATTTTAAAACTTCACATTTCAATTCACTCAGAATATTATAAAGGCCTTCAGTCATAACGCAATCTGCATCTCTCCAATTTTCTGTTAACTCCCGTAGAATTTATGCTATAAATTAAAGTGGAAATGGTTAATCTGCAATTAATATAATAATATTTTTACTGAAACAAAGCATTTGTTTTAATAATATGATTACTGAAAACAGAGTCACTGAGTATTTAAACCTTATGGGCACTAAAGAATATCTTTCTTAATTTATGTAATATCTCAAGAATTTGTCAACAAAATTTTCTCAGATTCATCATGAGTAGATTGATTAATTAACAATGTATAATTTTAAATGCATCAAACACTAAGAAAATAAACAGAATCGTTTAAAATAATAAGTCGAAAACAGGTTAAAAAAATTACTTAAAAAACGATGAACTTAAACTAACATAAGTCAACCTTCTAACTCTCCGACCCGCCCTAAGGCACACGGATTTAAACCATAAAACTGAATGACCGGACCGCCGCAACAGCAATTGGCGGGAACTGTGGTTGAGTCCTAAGGGCCGTCACCGGCCACGGTACAACCCTCCCCGAAGGAAGTACGTCCCGTCATCGATGGGAGGAGCCAGATCCCCCACCTATTAGTGTACCCTCCAGGGTGGCGAGATCCAACCACCATGCCAACCAACTTAATTACAAAAGCATACAACTAACCTAAAAATAATTTAAATCGAGTCCGCTTCCGTTGAAATGTAAACAATCAGAATACAATGCGCATGCGTGAATTTTCAAAGCCAGTTACGGCAACGCAAGTGCGTGAATTTTTCTACGCCAGTTGGGGTAACGCTATGTAGATTAGAAATTTTCCTTTCATATGTTTTATTTTAATTCAAAAGTACTTCAGAATGAATCTGAAAGATCGATTCATTAACAATGTTTAATTTTAAATGCATAAAACATTAAGAAAATAAACAGAAACGTTTGAAATAATCGACCGAAAAATGTTAGCCCTAGCCTCATTGCTGTTGGGGAAAAAAATGGAAGCCTTACTCATTTGGCGCTGGGGAAAATGAAAGGATTTTTTTTGGCGGGAAAGTTAGTTTTTAATTAATAATTAAAATTTCAAAAAAAGGGACCCCAGGTGCACATTCCCCACCTCCAAAGTATACACGTACCAAATTTGGTAGCTGTAGATCAAATGGTCTTTTCTGTAGAGCGCCAATACACACACACACATATTGAGCTTTATACATAAGTATAGATTTATTTGATAAATATGATTATAGGTTGACATTTTATTAAACGGAACTTTTATTCTTTCAGTAAATACATTGCATATGTTATTAGAAAGTTTTAAAGCTATATTTCTTGAAAGAATCATTTGGCAAATGTGCTTCAATTGTCTTAAAAAAATAAAATTAATGTCTTAGCTGTATTTATAGTTACGAATTACTATAAGCATTTTTTTGTTTGTTTGTTTACGCTATAAAAACCTACATTGAAAACCTTTATGATAATAATATTTATCAAAACCAGCACGACTAATCTCTCCGAAACTTTTTTTTGCATACCCCCAAGGAAGGTGCTATTCCCTCTTCTCTCCCCCCTCCCCCCGCGGAGCATTTAAAACATAGCGATGAGAAGCCTCCGGAATGGTGATTCGTTCTCGTTGTCCTTCTTGATACAGAAATGGTGTGGGTTCAGCTACCCCTGCTGATGATGGAATGCGCCTCTTACTAGAGGGGTTGTAGCGTAGCCGGTGATGACCCTTGTGACTTAACCTTAATTCCCAAAAAATGCTGTCTGGGAAACCGGTCATTCAGATTTTTCCGTATGCTTTCGGTCAGATCGGCGTAACTGTTTATGGTTACCTCCCTTCCATCGCATAAAATTGTGGTTGGGCAAGGCTGTAAATGCCAAGAGGGCACAGAGTTTAATTTTTAAACGTGATAATCGTGTGTTTTCGTAGTATAAAAAAATCAGTATTTTTGCATTAACTGCATGTTCTTGGGGAATGGTAGGTACAAAAGTTTGGTCTTTGGCATGGTTTTATTGAAGCCAAAGGCTAATCAATCGCCAACAGAGAATCGCCTCATTTCCAGCCGATTAAAACTAAGAACTGAAATGGATCTATAATTGTAATCATAATATTATATCCTAGATTTCAGTTATTTTATAGCGTTTCTGAGTTATAGCATTTGCATTCATGAGAAAGTACACGCTGACGGACAGTCAGTCGCTTAATGGATTTGGTTCCAAATTTGATACGAATCTACATTACAAATGGTAAGCCAGAGTACCAAATTTCATCTAACTAGCTCTTTTCAATTTATAGTCACAGTGTTCACTTGTACTCGGGACTTATTTTGAATGGTTTTTGCTTAAAATTTGTTTGAAATCTAACAATTCGATGCGAAATGACATATTTCATGCATCTAGATCAAAGGATTTTTTTTTTAAATTTTCGTCTTCACAGACAGACAGACAGACAAAGTTCCAAAAAACAAATTTTCAAAAAAATCTAAAACATGAAAATTGATTTTTTTTTTTTTTTTTTTTTTTTTTTTTTTTTTTTGGCGAGTACTATACTTTCTCTTTGTATAATTCGAATACGAGAAAGTAAAAATGTTTGAGTCCCATTAAATAAGCTTTATAATTTAGCTTCCTCTATAAGAACGCAAAGTTTATTATTTTTACTGTACTTATTTTTGACTTTTGTAAATTTTTTTTCTTTAGCACGGCATTATCTAATTGCTTTCTTGTTTAACGGTGATTTCAAAAGATTCTACGGCACTACATTTTGAAACTGAGATAATCATTCTTTATTTTGTAAACCTGCATGATTTGGGTTTTTACGTAAGATTTTTTTGTGTTTTCTCATCTAGTAAGTTTGCGCCTTTTAAAATTTTTGCCCTGTTTTATTTCAAATTGGAAAATGAAAATATTCTATGTAAATCAAGATTTCAAAAATTGCTCCGAATAAAGGAACGATAAAAAAAAAGAAAAGAATATATTCTATTTTCTGGTATTAAGAAAAACAGATTCGTTAATAAATAATTTCATTATTTTTTTCCCAAGAAAAATCTAAGATCGATTCTTTGCCATTCGTCTTATTTCATGAAAATTTTCTCTTTCATATATTTTTAAGAGTATTCTATTATAATCTTTTAAATTGTTTTTTTTTGAGGGGGGGGGGCTTGTTAAATATTTTATCCCAAATACTTCTTACATAAAAATTCCTTTTTCAACAGAATTCATATAATGAAGACTAACATAGAGCTTCGAATTGAAAAATACAAAACAAGAAAACAGCAATATAAATCAAGAAATTTGATGAAAGCGGAAAGAAGTATTAGAAATAAAGTTTCGAATGCATTGGAAGAATCAACATTATGAGACAACAAATAAATTTCAAAAAAAATTGAAGCCTGCAGACCATGGAAAAAATACAATCATTTATAAATGCTTCATTTTTCTTATATTCCTAAAATTTTTTTCAAAATTTCATTACAAAGTGTCCAAAATATCTACAGAAAAATTATAGCAATATTTGGAAAAAAAGGATCATAACAATAATATGAGAGCTAGAATTATTCTTGTGTGTGATGCAGTGAATTTCTAAGTTGCAATCTATATTTATAATAAAGCTCAATGTGTGTGTGTGTGTGTGTGTGTGTGTGTGTGTGTGTGTGTGTGTGTGTGTGTGTGTGTGTGTGTGTGTGTGTGTGTGTGTGTGTGTGTGTGTGTGTGTGTGTGTTAGCGCTCTACAGTCCAGACCGTTTCATTTACAGCTATCAAATTTGGTACATGTATACCTTGCAGATCGGAAATGGGCACCTGGGATACCTTTTTTTTATTTTTAATTAGAATTTCATTTATTAATTAAAAACTAACTTTCCCGCCACAAAAATCTTCATTTCCTCACCGCCAAATGATTAAGGCTTCAGTTTTTTTTTTTTTCTCACGCTAATGTTGTTAGGCTTAACATTTTTCGACCGATTATTTCAAAGGATTCTGTTTATTTTCTTAATGTTTGATTCATTTAAAATTAAACATCGTTAATTAATCGATCTTTCAGATTCATTCTGAAGTACTTTTGAATGAAAATAAAACAGAATAAAGGAAATTAAAAATTTCTAATCTGCATAGCGTTACCCCAACTGGTGTAGAAAATTCACGTATTTGCGTTACCATAACTGGCGTTGAAAACTCACGCCTGCGCATTGTGTTCTGATTATTGACAATTATTTCCAACGGATTCGGACTTGATTTAAATTATTTTTAGGTTTGTTGCGCGCTATTGTAATTAAATTGTATTTATGTTAGTTATATATTTTTTGTATATGCTTATAGTTTTAAGTATATCGTTTTTTAAGTAGTTTTTTTAAACTGTTTTCGACCGATTATTTTTAACGATTCTGTTTATTTTCTTAGTGTTTGATGCATTTAAATTTAAACATTGTTAATTAATCGATCTGCTCATAATGAATCTAAGAAAATTTTGTTGACAAATTCTTGAGATATTACGTAAATTAAAAAAGATATTCTTTAGTGCCCATAAAGTTTAAACGCTGAGTGACTCTATTTTCAGTAATCAGATTATTAAAAAAATGCTTTGCTTCAGTAAAAAATATTATTATATTAATTGCAGTTTACTCATTTCCACGTTCATTTAAAGCATAAATTCTACGGGAGCTAACAGAAAATTAGAGAGAAACATATTACGTTATGACTGAAGGCCTTTATAATATTATGAGTGAATTATATGACTATCAAAATTTGAAGTTTTAAAATATTTGATGAAAAAGCTATTAAAATAGCAGTTATATAAAAAATTTCATTAATAAAATTTTAACGAGCGTTAAGATTGGCTAATCAGCTGGCCGCCAAAGGCGGCTAGTATTTTTATAAAATAAAAGAAATCGGGAATTGTAAATATATTTTGAAGAATAACATTATAATCATACAACTTTTCTGAGTATCAGAAAAATAATACTTTCTAAATTTATAAACTTGATTTTAAGAAAATATGGACAATACTGTAGGATAGATTATATTATGTTCTAAATAAAACTAGCTTCAACATAGGAAAAAATTTTGATTTTTGACTTAGCAATAATGTTTTATAGCATTATAATACAAAAAATTTTACAATATCGTTTGCGCGTCGTCTGAGTCTTTATTTTATCTGATACTTTTAAAATATCGACGTAGAAAACCAAAAACATTATGATTTTCCCTATAAATTTTCATAACAAATTTTACCCTACTATTAAAAAAGTTGTAAGAATATTTTATTTATAAATTTTAGTATTATGAAGTTTTCTTTTACTATTCATACTTTTTCATACTTATTATCATTAATTATCTCTCGTTTCAACACTTCAGATAAGTTCAAACCACACTTTGATTTTTTTCCCTAATAGCTATCATTTCTACAAAGCTAAAGTTCATAAACATTAACATATCAGTTTCAAATTCGGACGACAAAATATATCGTATATAAAATTAAAAGTCTTAAATTATAGAATTAAAATTCTGAATTTAAACAATTCAGAACAATTAATTTAAAGCAAAGATTCTAGCTAAGTCGTAACCATTAAATAGATAGCCTACTCAATAGTGATTATCTAACATTGTTATCTTCTCGCCTCTCTTAAATTATAGTGAATTAATGCAAAGAAAAAAGATATTTTTCAGTATAATACATTAAAAAATAAATTCCTCTCCATAGAGTACAGATTAGTTTAAAAGGAAATAATAGTTCTCATTTGTTCTGAAAAGGCATCTACCGTGCACTAGTGAATTTGTTTTGCAAATGAGCCCAATTTAAATAATAAGATTTTCAATAATTTTTTCCCTTTGGAATACCTTACTCCAAGTAAAATCATCGTCTTAGACGTTTATTAATAGATGCTGTGTATTTTATTATCTTGTCAAGTTTTAAAATTCGTAAATTTGGCCCAAATGCTTATATTTCGATCACATGAGTTAGATTCGATGTAATTTCATTTACATTTTATAGGTAATGAACCGCTTTTGGCGACTGGTTGATAGCCTGGATAATTGTTGTGTCATACTTCAATTCAATCTTCTAGGCATAATTTGATATCCATGATTCCTTTAACAAAATATTTTCAACCACTGAATTATAATAAGCAGTAAAGCTGTCTCATTTTAATATCCTTATAATTACATTGTTGCAGGTGTAAGTGAAAACTTTCCTAATGGAGTCAAACCCCATGACATCACAGTGCTACTAAAAACCAATTTCCCCAAGTAGTCCACCTTTAAATGCTAATTATGCGTGAAATTATTTTAAGAAGCTCTGCAAACTAGGTAAAAAACACAATTAAATTGATATAATAACAAAAAAAAACATTTTTTAATATTAAGTTGATATAAAGATTTGTCATGTGACAAGCATTTCTGGGTATAATCGAAGAAAAGTGCCAAAATTTTGTTCGGTTTTTTTATTAAATAAAAAATTTCAAAAACATTTATATCGCTCCAAAGTACACATTTCTATTCTTTAAAATATAATTATGGCATGTAAGATTTATAAAATTTGGTGGACTAGCTTCAATGATGTACCATGTAAACATGGTACATCATTGACAGACAAAAAGACACCTTCAAGACAAAAAAAGATAGATAGAAGACAAAGACAGAAAGACACCTTCACTTTTATCATTATAATGAAAGTAACAGGTATTTTAATAGTTAATGATCATGTATTTTAAAAACGTTATTTAAATCATATGAGATCTTCTTAGTTAGGAGAAGGTCATATTTTGAGAAATAATTTCTAGTATAATGAAGTTTAAATAATTATAAATTAAAAAAGTAATTAAAGTACAAAATTCTATTAGATAATTTTATACTTTTTTTAAAGCAGAATATTAGAGTATTAATAATTTTGAAATAATATGACTACTAAGAAATTACTAATTTCGCATCTGAAATGTCTGACAGTGAAATATATCCAAACTTATAAATTAATGACAGAATTCCTTCCAAAATTGTATTAAAATAAATGACTAAATTTTAAAATACATAAAATTTAGTAATTAGAGATATACAAATCATGTCTATCTCACCTTAAAATGTTAATTTTTAATTTTTGAGAGCTTACATTTTTATAAATATTTCTATTTAATGTAATTTTGTCCTTTAACTAAACTTGTGTACTAAATAACTCTTACTTAAGATTTAGAAAAAAAATTATCTAAAAATTTCTTAAGGTGACGAAATAAATCTTATTTTAGCGACTAACTTTTCCATTAACTATTTAAGTTAAGTAGTTAAATACTTGAACTGAAGTCGGAAAGTTCGGCCTAAACAGACAAAAAATGTTCCAAAAGTCGAAGTTTTGCACACGCCATAAAAGAGAACACTTTAATCTGCTTAACAATGTTTATTGTTAAAGAGCAGAAATTTGCTCAGGACAACCAACCTTGGTGAAATCCAAAGTTGCCGAATACTAAACCTACTGTGAATATTCATGAAGCAATAGATAAACGAATGTAACAAAAGGATGAAAAGTTTCGGAATGAATGGTAATCTAGTTATTGACTTTTTTTATCGTCTGCCAGCAGTTTCGCGCTTTTTTTTTTTTTTTTTTTTTTGTAGCGAGTACAAAAGGAGATAAGAGAGTCTGATTGTATTCGCTTTACA
The DNA here is from genome assembly GCF_947563725.1 of Argiope bruennichi. NCBI lineage: Eukaryota > Metazoa > Arthropoda > Arachnida > Araneae > Araneidae > Argiope > Argiope bruennichi. The sequence continues at coordinate 101,596,468 of NC_079160.1, read as the reverse complement.
TGAACAGCACGTAGAAAATGCAAATGTTCCAAAGAATTCCGATGAATTTGTGGTGTCTAGTTTATGCGAACATTTCGGTTCGATGCATTAACAAATTTCTTGTTATCTTTTTTAATCGAATCTTTTTTTTATTTACTTAAATAAGTTTAGAAGAACTTTCTGAATACTTTCATCGATCTTTGTAATATCTCAATTATAATTTGTTTTACAAAGTGCTAGAAAGAATTATTTCGTTATAAGTAAATGTTCTGTCAGATTTATTTAAAATAAGGAAGAAAGATATTTTCATTTTTGTAGTTCATTCATATTCATTTTGTTAGAGATATATTTTTTTCTTTCGCTTTCTTGTTGCACATTAAGTTACTAAAGAAATAAAAGTTGAAGATATCACTTTATTTTTCAAATGTTTCACTTTTTAAAAAACATTTATTGTAAAGTATGATATTCAATATTTAATATAATTATCGTTTTTAGAAAAATATATATGTGTAAAATAATACTTCGAATTTTTATTCCACTATAAATTTATACCTAGTTTTTTAAATAGCATCCAATAATCAGTAGATATTTCTAGCAACTAAATAAATAAATAATAATTTCAACACGGATTAGATTTAAAATGGAGAAATGAAGAATTAAAATTATGTTTTTTGAATAAAGTATAAACCATTTTTAATGACGAAAAAAATGACATTAAAGGTAAGCTCCGAAGAGATATTAATGTGGTTTTTTTTTTTTACTTTTAATGATTTTATGACTTTAATTTAACATAAAGGAAGTAAAATCTTTACTTTATTTTAAAAATAGATAGAACTATTTATAAGTACAGTGGCTCAAACAATTGAGAGTACACCTTACTTTTACTTTATAAATCCGACTTTCAATATAAATAACACATTACCGGGAAGTGCAAACATGTTTTTATTTTTACACATAACAATTGGTTTAATTTAAAGTAAAAATAAAGAAAAGATGATCAAAAACTTCTAAACTGAAGAATTTCAGAAGCATTTCAAATAAACATACGCAGATTTTTACCTGAAAAAATTGAGAATACACCAATGAAATGATTGTAATATCTCGCATAAAAAGAAAGTGTCAATATTTAATTGCATGTCTTTTGAGTTTTATAATAACCTTTAATCGTCATGGTACTGATTCGACCACTTTTTGATGGTATCTGAAGATATTTTACCCCATTCTTCTTGCAACACTTGCTTTAAATGGGTTTTGTTTCTAATTTTGTGTTTTTGAACCACTATTTAGAGTGTGTCCCACAGATATTCAATGGCATTGATGTTGGGGTACTGTGGTGGTGTGTGTGACTGCTTTCTACAATGAAAAAGACATCACATTTTGACGTTACGTGCATTCTGTTTGGAGTCGTACTGGAAAATGGAATTTCCATCTAATCCCAAATTTTTAACACTTTTCTTTAGATTGCTGCGATCATATTGGTCATCAAACTTGCTGCAGAAACTTCTCAAATCATAGAAACTGTGAGAAATACCATTAGATAAGCTGGATATAAAAGACACGTTGTTAAAGAGAAACCATTCACCAGCTTGCAAATTAAGAAAAAGCATTTGAAGTTTGCAAAAACTCACAACTGAAGACCCATAACTTTTGGAAGAAAGTTCTATTTAGTTATAAAAGAAAACTCAATATTTTTGGCAGTGGCAACCATCTTACTATATGGAGAAAGCCTAATACTGCTTTGGATCCAAAAAATTTCCGTCCTACTGTTGAACATGATAGTGACTCCGTCATGGTTTGGCGTTGTATGGCTTCATCCGGGATAGGAAATTTAATTCTTATAGATGACATTATAAACCACATGGTTTACTTGGATATACTTCGCAGCAATCTAAAAATTTGGGTTAGATGAAAATTTCATTTTCCAGCAGGACAACTACCCCAAACAGAATGCACGTAACGTCAAAATGTGGTGTCTTTTTCATTGTAGAAAGCAGTCACACACACCACCACAGTACCCCAACATCAATGCCATTGAATATCTGTGGGACACACTCTAAATAGTGGTTCAAAAACACAAAATTAGAAACAAAACCCATTTAAAACAAGTGTTGCAAGAAGAATGGGGTAAAATATCTTCATTTACCATCAAAAATTGGTCGAATCGGTACAGGACGTTTAAAGGCCATTATAAAAGTCAAAAGACATGCAACTAAATACTGACACTTTCTTTCTATGTGAGGTATTACAAAAATTTCATTGGTGTATTCTCAATTTTTTTAGGCAAAAATCTGCTTATGTTTATTGAAAATGCTTCTGAAATTCTTCAGTTTAGAAGTTTTTCATTGTTTTTTCTTTATTTTTACTCTAAATTAAACCATTTATTATGTGTAAAAATAAAAACATGTTTGCAGTTCTCGGTAATATGTTATTTATATTGAAAGTCGGATTTATCAAGTAAAGGTAAGGTGTACTCTCAACTGTTTGAGCCACTGTGCATTAACTTCGAATTAAATATTTACAAATCGAGTACCAACGAATAAATTGTTATTTGCATGTAAAGTATTTATAAATAAAACGTGATTTCCGTCTGCATTTGTTTGGGCTGTTACGTGGCCTCGCCCAATACTTGGGAGGATAGGCAGCTGGAATCACTGCGTGCTTTGCACTCTTTCTTTGATACTTTATTCATGGGTTTCTATAGTTATGCCAGAAAGCCTATAGAAAAAGTTATTAATAGTTTAATAATGAATAGCTAAGTTAATATGAACTTTTTCTGTAACTTCAATGCAATAAATATAACTGTCAAAAATATTTTTCATTGCTGTATTAGATTCAACGCATTTCCAGTGTTCCGACATATTTTTAATTGTTTTTCAATCCATTGTGTAAAAAATTTCATACGAATTTCTTTTTTTGCTTATGACTGATATTATTTGCTTGCAGATTAAGGACAGAATAAAATGTTTTTTTAAAAAGGCTGTACATTCTGTTCAATTTAGTTTTTTTTTTTTAACAAGTAAATGAAAACTATAAAAATTTATTTATTAAAATTTAAAACATTCACAATTATTAGGGAGGGGAAAGAGAATAAGAATAAAAATTAATACTTGGAAATTATATTGATTTTAATAAAAGTTAAACAGTCAAAAAAATTTGAATTTTTCAGACACAACATATAAAAATGTGCATTAAATATTCAAATCTTTGGACAGAAAAAAATTCAAATTGCAATCTAGGACCAGACATTTAGACTATTACACCTCAAAAACATAGTATCAAACGGTATGAGATTATTTAGTTTCCTATCTCTGTATTATTGAAAAATTTTTAAGCAATGGACCGGTAGGCTACCAAAGTGCTAAATTTTGTAGCTGTAGGTCAAACGATCTCTCCTGTAGCACACACATTCATTTTTATTATTTGTAGAGATGCGTATTATAATATTTTAACAAATTGCTCTGACTTCTTCTTCTACCGATTTAAGTAGTTTTATAATATTTTCATTTAAAATCATTTATTATTTCGTATATTGAAATAGATGTTAGAATGCTCGTTTCAGGTCGCGGAATAAAGATTGCTATTGTAGTCTTACAAGAGATTAAGCGTCCAGGCAGGATTTAATCTTCCGAAACAAATGGATTCATTTTTAATGAGAGCCAGTTAATAAGAAACCTAATTAGCAGGAAATTAGAATATTAGAAAGCGATTTTACTCGACACGAAATATCTAACATTTCCACTCTTTCATTCCGTAAAGTTTCAGAAAATTAATGCAAAGAAGTGGAAGGTATTTATCTTCTAATATTATACACAAAGCAGCGACAAATCTTCTTACGTCAAACATAAATGACTTAGAGGAAGAGAGGCTAACAACTATTCTTACATATTTATTTTGAAATCTTCTGCTGCTTTCATTAAATATGTTCAATAAACTATCGGGAGTAGTCTCACTCAAACTTTCTCGCGTACTTTCTAATAAAGTTATCTTGCTAGAGAACGTACATTAACATACAATAGTTACGAAATATTAACATTTGGCTGGAATTTTTTACTGGAGCAATCGTGTCATACTTGGCGATTTATTTGGCGATCAATTTCTGGCATATGTTACTAATATCCAAAAATCGAGTTTCTACTTAGACACTTTTTTTCTCAATCGATTGAAAAAAAATATTTATCGTCTGATATTTGGCGAGATTTTTTGGCAATTAATTCCTGGCGTGCGGTTAATAGTATCTGAAAATAAAATTTATGCTTCAGACATGTTTTTCTCAACCGATTGTAACAAATATTGAACTTAAAACTCCACTAGTAGTCACAAAACCCCATACCAAATTTGATAAATTTAAGGCATTGCGCTTACATGTTTCAAAAATTATAGGCCGACAGACAGTCATCCTTTGTTGGTTTTGTCTCAAACTTTGACAAGTTTCCATATTGTAAAGTTAAATCTGTGTACTGAACTTTATCTGGCTAGCTCTCTTCGTTTTATTGTTATCGTAAGAAATTATATTCGAAAAAACTGACAGACAGACTGTCACTGAACGGATTTTGCACAAAATGTGACAGAAATCTATAAATATGAGGTAAACAACATGTATCGAATCATTCATTTGGGTCAAATCTTTGATTTATCTTTGTCACAGACAGACGGGCGGAAAGACAGATATAACACGATGAATGTGTTCTTCAAGTAGGTTTAAAAAGTGGAGATTAAATTAAAAATAAAATGAAACTTAAAATAACAAAAATCAAAGCTTAATAACTTGGTTAATTTTCTTCGAAGGAAGATGAAACTTTTTTGTTTAAAATGCCACGCAGTCTTGGTAATATATTCAATATGAATAATAAAACTTATAAAAATTTAGACTTCATAATTTTTTCAAAAGTGTGTTTCATTGGATCAAGAAACAGAAAAATGTAATTCTTCATGTCATTTAAAGCATTCTTTCCAATTGGAAGTATATGCTTAACGGCTTGGAAATTAGTTGTTGAGCCACGTAGGAGGTAACAGCAGTAAAAATTTTTATTTTCATATATTTGTTTTTAAAATATATTTTGAATGATTTTTTATTTGTTAAATTATATTTTTTAGCTAATTAATATTTTTAGAAGAAACCACAACCATTATTTTAATAAATTATTAACCACTATTCCAATTATCCTCAAACGAAACCAAGATTTCAAAAATTCCTACAGTTTTTTCCAAACTTATTTAAATTATACCACATCATTTTATAAAATAACACAACTAATAATTAAGTTTCAATGATATTAAAGGTACTAATGTTTCGATAATTTTAAAAAAGAAAACCGTTTATTCTAAAGTTTTTCGATTATAGTCCTAGGATGATATATGGAATGAAATATATGGAATAGAAATGGAAATTTTTCATCAATAAAATCCTCAAAAGAAAAATAAAATGCAAAATTTATCTTTCTCTGAGGTAATTGATATATCCTCATCGATATTTATAGCAATGGTTAATATTTCTATAATGAATATTCCCAAGTTGCCACACAAGTAACTGGTAGAACGCGAAACTGTATTTCGTCTAATATAAAATAAAAAAAATGGCAAAAGAATTGAGAAATCTGAATTTCAAATCAAATCGATGAAAAGTCGATTTATCGCTTGCCCCCATCTGCTTTTCAAAAATTCAATAAATTTATTCGGTTGACGGCTAAAGATAAATCATAAATAAGTTTGAAATTATAATAATGATTAAATAAAGAAAATTCCTTATTAATTAATATTTTCCAAAATTCTCGTTATAATGTCTCAATAATTCATTAAAAAATGTTGTTATTTTCACTAGAGGTGAGATATTTTTATTTAAATTTAGAAATATTATAAAATTTGTGCTTATTTATAGCGAAAAATCGTTTGCTAATATTACTCATCGAAAAAAAAACCTATTTTGCTTCTTTTTAACGTTATTAAATTGGAATGCCAATTCAAATTAAACAGCTGTCAAAATATAATTAATCATTGAACCTAAACCAATTTGAAAAGTAGGATATATTTTAATAAGCTAAAAAAAATGTGTTAGATGCTTAAAAAATTTATGAAATATTAAAAAGCTCTGCTCTTTTTCAACAGTAAAATTTTATTTTCAATCCATTTAATAACTTTAAATATAATTCCACTGAACGTATTTTTCAAGAATATGAAAAAAAAACTATACAAATGTGTTAGAATTTCAAATTTGAAATAAGAAATTAAATTTTCTGAAATTTGGTTTCAATTACTGTCAATCAACACTCAAAGTACATTACTTTTTAATGATTAGTTAAAAAAATAAATAAATAAGAAATAATAAATAAAATTTTAAAATGTATAATTATTACTAATTTTTTAGAATTTTAATTTTTAAATTAAATATTGAATCAAAACTTTTGTTTCTTTTTAATATGTTTATCAAATTAAAAGAACATTTTTAAAATGTGTACTTAAAACCTGATTATGCGTGAGGCGTAAAATATTTTAATTTGTGTTAGACACAAGTTTAAATGAAAAACATACTTTTTTCTTCTTAAAGAATTATTAATGGAAAAATTTTCCTGGGAAAAAAAGGGAAATATTTCAAAAAAATTGAGAAATTTTAAATTTTAAAACTGTATTGAAACAACTAATATATTTTGAAAATATTTCCAACGAAACCTTTCCAATTTTAGGTAGAAAAATAAATTTAAAATTTTTAAAATCGAATACATGAATAAAAGCGAAGATTCTGTTTATCTAAAATATAACAAAAATTACAACTTCAGTCTTCAAACTAAAAAGTAATCACAATTTTTAATAAAAAAAAAACATCCATATTATGTTACATGGCACACAAGAATTGAACTTTTAATTCGCTCATTGTAGATAAGATTTCAAAGAATGATATTTGAGGCAAGCCAATCGAAAATTACTTATCAATCATAATACGTTTGCTGAATTATGGTTTTCAGACTTCAGTAGAAACGAGACAGAAAATAAGACAATGTATAATGTGTTTTTATCATGCATCTACTTGTTCTGGAGAAAAAATCGTCTGTTACAAAAACGAATCGTATGTTCATTGAAAGTTGAGATTATTACTGTAACTCGGCATTTGCGTTTATTGCCAAGAAGAATAGAAATAGTTAATGCCTGGAAATTGTTGCAGCAACTCTTGACAATCCATTGCTTTGATACAAATCTTTACTCCAGTAGGAGATTCCCCCAGGGGAGGGGGCCACCTCGAAATGAGAATGCGATGCTTCCGGCATGGTGGTTGGATCTCGCCTTCCTGGAGGTTACATGAAAAGTTGGGGGTCTGGCTCCTCCCATTGATGACGGTACGTTACTTCCATAGGGACCGTGTACCGTGACTGGTTATGGCCCTTAGGACTCAGCCACAATTCCCGCCAGTGTTGCTTCATGGTGATCCGGTCATTCAGTATTTATTTTCCATGTACATTCGGGTGGATTGGAGAGTCAGTGATATGACTTACTCTACTAGGAGTTATAAAATATAGGAATGACCAATAATGTGAGGAAAATTAGAAAGAAAGAATAAAGATGAGAGATTTCGAGTTCTTTTCTCCTTTTACAAAAAAAAATTATTCGAAGCAATGAATCTACTAAAAAACCTTGGCATAGTATGTGCCTTCTTGTGAAATGAATAAGAAATTGATAGTGAAATTATATGCAGTGCAGTATAGTATTTCAGTATCATTTAAATGTGCTAATCAAATGGTGGATTACTATATTTCATAATTAATAACCGAAACTTCAGATTAAAATATGAATTAACTCTCTTGATTTCGAAAAACTGTAAACATTGTCGTAAATCCACTAACCCTATAAAAAATTTGTTAGATATGTAGAAATTCAGTGAAAAATAATTTCACATCATTGGATTCATAATTTGGCCTTCCTGATTACTAGGATAACACTGTACGATTCAACTGAGTAGCTTTTTTAAAGCATTTGAAATTCAAAACTAATATTCAGTGAGTCTCTCTGCAAACGCCATTCTTTCAGATATTGTTACAGAAATAGTTCGGCGGATGTACAATGAATTTTATGAAACAAACTGATTAATGCCAAATTAAGCTTTAATTCATGAAAAGCACGAATCAAAGCCAAAAAGATGCAATTGATACCCACAAAGAATAACACTTATAGGCACCTATAAACACAACAACACAAACAGACTGCAAATGCAAATAGGAAATAGCAGTTTTTAAGAACCGCTTCAAAAGGACTTCAAACAATGTTTCATTATCGCAACTGATGCATCGAAATCGCAAAACTTTACTTCAATCGCCGGCATTTCGGATCGGTCTCAGTTTGCTTTTCGAACCCACAACATCAATCAATTTTTACAGCTGAAGTTCTTGCAATTTGCCAGGCTCTGGACTATCTTTCCGTTCCTGAGAAACATTTACTTCTTCTTACAGATAGTCTTTCAGTTCTTACAGCACTTCAAAAATTTTCAGATAAATCCCCATCCATTATTCATAAAATTGTGGGCAAAATCTCAGATTAACCAACTTATTACTTTTCTATGAATCCCAGGGCATTCGACAATTTTATGGAATGAAAAAGC